>NW_025814052.1:7279063-7963230 GCF_018902025.1 Drosophila willistoni | reverse complement strand
TCTATAATTTTTTTTTGAATAATTTTTTTTCTTTTTTCTGTCCAATTTATTCAATATTCTTATTGGTTTTCTTTTTATTCACATTTTGTTCTCTATATAAATCGCATTTGATTTTGAATCTCTTGTTGCTTGTATGTACATATATCTTTCTCTTCTTTTTTTCTGTGTATTTTCTGGATTGTACATGTATAAATGTATTTTTCATTAATTTATTGCTTAAATTTGATTTGAGTTAGCGGGAATAAAAAACAACAAAAAAAAAACTGGTCATTCGTCGTCGTTCTTGGCAGACGGCACTAGACACTTCGACCTTGATTTTGATTTTTGGTTTTACCGACGCGTCATCTTCATCTACAATCAACATCATCAATTTTCTTAGAATCTAAATCTAAATTTTGAATTTCTTACAAATATTACAAATCATAGAGTACAAAATAGATCTATGTATATACCAAACTTTTGGAGTCATCAAATCTAAATCAAATTGTTTAAAGGAATTTCATCTCAAAAATTTTCGATTCTTTTTATTAAGTAAGGCATATTTCAGACAGGTGGTGTATCTATATCCTTATGTGGATAGGAATCCACCAGGAAATAATCCTGCGCTAATTGTCCACCACTTTTTCACTACATGGTTTCTAGTCTCTCACCTATATGTAGGTTTGTATTGTAAAACATCCTCCAATATTTGGACGCATGCCATTGCTCCGATCCGTTCATAAGATTCGCCAGGCGCCATGGGGTTCAGAGTTCAGAGTCAAGAAAATCTCCCTTTCTACCATTTGCTTACAAAGGACATACTTCTGCCTTGTCTTTTGAACTGAAAGTTTGTTCCCTCACATTATTTAATTCCTTTCAATCACCGAAAGCCTTAAGGCCGCCCAGATATGTGGCCCAGACGAGCCTCCAAGTCGAACAGAATAGGTTTCTGTTTCTCATAGGGAAATGGAAAACATCATTATTAACTCTACCGATTCAATTCTAACATTATTTCCGGCAGATAATTCAATTAAATCAATCAAGTTGGCATTTGAAGATGACGAATTTAGCAATTGCATTGTATATATAATTGTTTTACATGTGTTTATGTTAATTATTTATGTTCTTTCATTTTAGTAAGCAAATAAAATTGATTTTTTATTTACATTTTATTGGGATTTGCTTAATCATTCTCAATGAAATGAAATTGTACAATATACTAAGTAATTGTTTAACAACTGATTCTGTATTACATCATTCTTGCACACACACACACTCACACACACACACGCTCTCACACGCTCACATAGACACACACTGTATAAAATATTGCAAAATAACTTGTTAAAATATATTTTTACAGCTTTAAAAAACAAAAAAAAAAAAACAAATGAAAACGAAAATACATTTATTACACAGGCTTCAAATAGTAAAACTAAACCAAAACAGATAAAATATATATATACAAAAATATATATGTATATATATATATAAAGGCAGTTTGTATATTTGTGCATATTTTTCTACATTATTAATTATATGAATATATAAGTTTTATATATATATAAATATATATACATATATACAAAAATACTCACAAATGTTATATATATATGTACAATATATACATAAATATGACAAAAACAAAAAAAATTGAAATATACAATGAAAATATAGAAATGAAATTTGATTACCATGCATATATACAATATATATATATATATATATATATATATATACATTTATAAACCATATTAAAAAACTCATATATATATATAACAATTTATACCAAACTAAAAATGAAAACAAAAAAACGAAAAGAAATCCAATTCAAAATGTAATAGAAACTTAAACAAATTTGTAACATATATGTATAAAAACCAAACTAGGAACTGTTGCTGATCCAATGACAGGAATTAAAACAAAAAATACTATGTACGTAACGTAAAGGAAAGTTGACTTAGTTGAGCTTAAAGAAATTTGTAAAACAATCCAAAAACCAAAAAAAAAAAAAACCTACAAAAATCAAAGACAAAACAATGACAAGTTAATAATAATAAAAGTCCAAGAAGTGCGCAGAAGCAACCACAGAACCCAAAAACAAAATCCGTGTAGTTTTACTCACAATCAGTCTCAGATAATCAAGTTGCCAGCTGTACCTACTTTTTTTTTTTTCTATACATTGTCTAAAATCGGGTATACATATTTTATTTCTCTTTAACATTTTAGTGTGTTGGAACTTCTCTTCAATTCTGAAAGAAAACTCTTCGAGGAAAGTTCTTGGTTAACATTCTGGTGACAATTCTAACCATCAAACTAACTTTAATAACTTTTATTAAGTGGAATCAATCAAAGTGGAATCAATATTATAACAATGTTTCTTTCACTAATCTGCTAAAGCCTTTAGGACTAACAATAAGTAAAACTAACTTAAAAGTGCTGTAAGCTACGCGTTTCCTTTTCTACTTTATACAGTTGTGATTCCCAACTGGTTCTAGTATTGAAGTACAATTCTAGAGCGGTTTTTTGTTTGTTTTGCTAAATTACCTCGAAACCAGATTTGATTTAAAAGATTGGAATAAAATAGGCCACACAATCAAATTGAAAAACTAGTTAATAGAGGATTCTTTGGTAACTAATAGATCTATTCTTCCAACTAGTGAAAAGGGTATTTGAAATGCGTTTAAACTTGTTTATTTCGTTTTTCGTTTCTTTCTTTTAGTAGTATCTAAGGCGATTGTCACATAACTGGACCAACGACTTTTCTGTTTCATTCGCTCATCATTATTTCTCGCTCTTACTCTTTCTTTTTGGTAAAACAACTGGGAGATACTTTATACCTTAACTATATTTATACTCTGGACGTGCCTGTTGTGGTTGATTTTGGGTTTTTTTTGTTTTTTATTATTTTAATTACATATAGATTTGGGCTGATTTTTGCAGCTTGCCAATTTTGTTGCCCATGTTGACAGGTGCAAAATGTTGCTTCAAAAAAAATTTAAAAAAAGGAGCTCCTACCTAAATTGTGGTACGAACTTCAAAATACCCTAGACTTTTTTATGGAGACTTTAGCAAACGAGTTTTGCACTTATTTTACTAACAATTTGGAAAATATTTAAAGCTTAAACTTGTTGGGAATTATAGCCTAAAGAGGGAAGTGTGTAAAGTGTAAGGTGTATCTAATTTGATAAATATTCTCCATACTTAAGTTCTGAAATAATGTATTCCTATAAATTCCATAAAAATATTTGAAATATTCGAAATATTATTAATAGGATCATAGATGACTACACAGTAGAAGATTTAACCTTTAGTTGCATAGCCCAAACTAACTCAACAAAAGTCTTAATACCCTAAGTGCAAGGTGTTGCTAGGCGCACGGGTTTTTTTTTTTTTTTTTTCTTTGTGGAAGATCTCAGGTTCACCCTTAAGGACTTGAAAATGGTAAGTACTGATTAGGGGTTCGCACCAGCCTGCCAGGCAGGCAGCAGGCACGAGGATGATGTGAATGTGGATGAGGGTCAGGTTTCCCCTTCATCACCACCACCAACACTAGCAAAAGCACCACCAGCATGTGCGTGTGCCTCTTTAATTGAGCTTAATGCAGGTCTCAGACCTCAGATAGTTAGTCACTTCGCTTCGATACAATTAGGCGATGCTCCACCTTTTTAATGATGACATTCGATAGTTAATGATTAAAAGAAGACAACGAAAAAACAAGAAAGAACTAAAGAACGGAAAAAAAATTACAAGAGAGGAATTGAATAAAAAGATGGAGAAGGAGAAAAACGAAAAATTTTGATCAAAAGACATGCAGGGAATCGGAAACATCATTGCGTATGGCTTCTTCAAAGACGTTAGTCACGCACCTGACCATCATGTGGGTAAGTATTGGCATTATTAACGACACAATCATATTCAATTCCAGTGTTAATCGGCCCAATATAGTTTTTGCTAACCATGTGGTCATCTCAAAGCCAATCATTATGGCATGTAACATTAGCCAGGGTCGCATATAGATCGGTGATACCTGCAGTGCTCAAATTGTTAAAATCACGAAAATTTTGTGTACTGACTTTGATTTTTACCATGATAATGCCATAGACAAGCAATAGCCAGGCACTTAGCATTACATAGGAGCCAACGAAGCGAGCTCGTCTCAAAGAGCTATATCCAAATATATAGTAACTGCGATCCCGCCACATGCTTATTTGATAAGCTGAACAAAAACAGATGCGTAAAAATTCCAATAAACTGGTGATGATACCAAGTCCAGCCAATAGAAGTACAAGCCAAAAGATAAACGGAAACCATTCGGGACGACAGAGCCGACAGGTGTGTATCATTTGATTTAGTTTCGCCCAACGGGATAATGGACAGATATCCCAAATGGAATATATATCACAGGTTTCACTATCGAGTACATGATTTTTGCGCATAAAACGACAAAAATGCGTATTGAACATTGTCAATGGAAACATTATGCCACTAATAACGATACAGAGGATGCTTCTAAGAAAGTTTCTTATTTTGCAAATAATACTTATACATAAAATTTTTAAAAATTCTTAAAAAGAAAAATCGAAAAAGTTCTCCAAAATGTATGTTTTTGTTTAACGTAGCAAAATGAAAGAAACTACAAATTGACAATAATATCAAGAAAAGCCAACTTCTTCAATTTAGTTTCTCATTAAATAGTTCACAATGAGATGAAAAGATTCGTAACAGAGTGCAGAATACAGTGGTTTCCACTTGAAAAAGGGAACTCTCCCAGGGTATATGCATTTTCTATCCTGAATTGTTCCTAAGGTTTTGCAGTTCCGAAATATTACCATTGATTCTATTATTCACTAGGAATATGGTTATGGTTATCTTTACTTTTTATTGATTTTTTTTGAATTGAAATACCTAAAATATGATGGTCACTGCAAGGAACTGGTCAAAACTAGGAAAACGAAACGTTAAAATCCACTTTAGTAAGAAACGAGTGGAAATGAAATGTAATCACTGCAGGAATTGGTCAAAACTAAAACGTTGAAATCCATTTTAGTAAGAAACAAATGGAATTGAAACGTAATCAGTTGTTGTCAGAAGAGCAATAGACATCTGGAATATAGAAAATTTTGAAATTTCTTGTATCATATCCATCATATCGCGTTCCCAAAAGATGTTTCGAATGGAGGTATCCCACTGGGGGATAACTTCTGGTATTTATATATAGAATGTTTTAGATCAAGAACAAAAAAATTCGTAAAATGTGTGTTTAGTTAGATTATTAGTGTCAAAAAGTGAAGTTCTATAAACTTCTCTTCTCACTAACTGCAATCAAAATTGGCTCTTATATATGAAAGACCTTAATGATACTGCCGAATCTAAATCCGAAATATATATATTTTTTTAATATTAGAATCATATTTCAGTTTTTTTGTTCTCTAAAGCAAAGATACCCGTCTAGAAAAGTGACATCCCAATTCACTAATTCAAAACAAAAAAAAGAAATGCATCGACATGCATGCAACAAGTGTCAATTTCCTGTTACCATTGCATTTTACCACTTTAAATTATAGTTTAAGATTCCTTTCTTTACCTGATCGTAGTGATATATTCTTTAGTTTTTCTTTAGAACCCATAACACCCGCCGCTGTTTTAATGCACCATGAAGTGAAAGTGCAGTCATAAAATTCAACAAATACAAACTAGAGGCAAACTGTTTGAGTGAGGAACTGTTGATACCCCTTAGTTGTTGCAATAGAAGGTTAATTAGGGAAAGAATAAAACTTAATGGTAAAATGTCCATCCGTTGATCGATATACCCCTTCACGTACAGGGTATTTGGAAAAGAAGTGCTACCATGAGGCATAAAATGACTTTTTCCTGTCCCAGTGACATTGACAACCGAATGGGATAAGGCGCATGGATCATAAAAATTGTTTTTATGATTACACAAACTATTACAACTCTATCCTAGATGGCGCCTACCTGTTGTCGTTCACAATTGCAGGTGTTTTTTTCTCTCCTCTCTCTCTCTCTCTCTCTCTCTCCTCGTTTTCCTCTCTTGTAATTTTTACATTTTTTTCCGTTTTCTTATTAAACCATTTTAATGGGTGAATCAGCAGCAGAAGCAGTAGCAAAACTACGTAAAGTTAATTACGCGACTCGAGGGAAATTACCAGGGTTCCGACTAATTGAAGGCTCTCCACCCCCCCAGAACTCCTCTCCACTCTATACTCTGTATACTGTCGACTCACCCCTATTTATTTGTATTTATAAAAAATTTCTATTTGCATGTTTACTTACATTTTTAATGACTATCCCATTATATGATGAAGATATGTCTGTATGTTAAGTCGATTTATGCGGGAAAAAATAAATAGAAACATTGGTATAAGTATTTTCAATTTCGAATTTTAATTTCATTGATAAAAATACAAAAAGAGATAGGGAAATTTTATTACTCATTTGAAGATTGCATGATTGTTTTTATTTGAGTAAAAGTTCTCTATACATTTACATGTAATTATAGTCAAGCCTTGAAGAAGTTAGATTCTTGACTAGGTTTCTGCCCCTCTTTGCCGTTTTTTCCTGTAATCCTTCATATACTTTGGGCAACATACTTACATATCTTAGCAATTCTTTATATAAGTCATATCTACGAGAATTATGAACAAAGTCAAAGGAGCACAATTTGAAAGATTGATTGATTGATCTATTTAAAGTCCTCTTGTTGATTAAAATGAATTATTATTTTAATACTTGATTAAAATAATACATCAAAATGACTTTTACATTTACTTTAAGTAAGGCTATCGCATTGTAAGATTGAAAATATGACTCTAAAAAGAGTCAAAACTGATTAAAACAAGAAATCATTTCCAAATTATCATTAAAAGCTGTAACTAGGATCATTTGAAATCAGCAAAACGACTCTTGTTTGATCAGAAACTTTATCAAAATGCTGTGTGAGTATTATCAGTGATTTATGTAAATATTTCGCATAACATTTTGAAATCAAATCTTACTTTACATTTCAAATCAACCTCGTATAGATGCTCATTGGTTCGGATGTTTCTCTTTTCCAAATATTAATGGCCAATTGTCTATCTTAGGGAATAGTAATTGACCTTTAAATCAATGCTTGGCTTTGGCAGATGTTTGGCTTAAACAAAACACTTACTCTCTATTGTTACACATAAAGTAAATATGTAATTCGTCATCAGTAGAAAAAGTGGCATAGTTTAAATTACCCCATGGCCTTCGTTTCAGTTTTTCCAGTTAAATCCAATGATGTTTAACCAATTTCTTAGACCGATTTGTCACAGGACTTGGCTTCCTTGTGTTCATGCTCCCATTCGTCCTGATGACAGGACAACTACACATACTTACAAATATACCTGCACACATTTCCTACATAGGTCTGTCAATTTGTATTTCAATTCAGGTCAAACAATTTGTTTTCCAAATGCCGTCAGACAGGGGACAGACAGCCATGACAAGTGGAATTTTTGTTGAAAGCGTTTCCTGTCCACAAAATAAAAAAAGCAGCAGCAAAAATATATATAGAAACCAAATAAAAAATACAAATACAAATAGAAAATGCAAGTTCAGTTTTCTGTGTTTCTTCTTTTTTTTCATTTGCAATTGTTTGTTTCGAAGGCAAAAGGCATTAATAAAAGTCCTATGTGAATAGGTGAATAGGTGGTCCCATTCACCCATAATGAGTAGATATTTATCACAGAGAATTTCTATATAAAATGTGTAAATATAGTATGTTGAAAAATGTGTGAATGAATGTCACAATCATAGATACATACATACATATATATTCTGGACAATCGAAACTAGAAAACTGCAGAATTTGCCATGTGCAAGTGATCTTCGTCTATCAGAACAATCAGATGAAAATTAAACAAAATGTTACTAGCTACTGCTTTTGAATCATTCGTATGAATCATTCGTTTTAAAGATAAAAACAATGTAATTTCTTCGACATTTTCCCACACTTTTTCGACCATCTAGCAATAATGTCGTCACGTATCTTCTAACTTGTCAAATTTCACATAAAGAAATCCCAAAAGAGGCAAAAGAAATCTCTTATAGAAGCAAGTGTCAAATCTATTTAGAGTAGCTAACAAATTGCGTTTAAACTTTGTTTAAAAATGTTCGAAAAGTTTGTTTTTAATTTTACAATTTTGATGAAATTTCGTATGCAAATACATAGTAACAATAAAAATTAGTGTACAATAGTTTTTACTTTACATCAAACATCTCAGGAGGAAATCACTTTTTAACTAGTCTATGTACATATTAGACTTGGTTACTTTATAATCTTCAAGATTTATATATTTATTGGTGTCTATATCGATAACGGATCATGTTAAACATGTTCTTTATGGAAAAATAAAGGCGAGATTGGACAGAAAAGCGATGATGTAGGGAATACGTAATAGTTACTTCTTCTATGGGTAAGTTTAGTACATTTTTATCCACAAATATGGCGATAAAAAGGCTTTTCTCGGGGAGGTTCTTTTTTTTTATTATAATATATGGGAAATTGCCATCGAAAATCATCGAACTTTGGTGACAGTTTGTGGTCAATATGTCATACATGTATGTAGTTGTATTAGTGGCTTCATCTTTAAAGACGATGAGTGTTGAAAACCTTTCCTGGCTATAGATTGCTTCCACATACGAAAAGAACTCACAGAATCCCAGGCAACTCAGGCAACCATTTTAAAAGGAGACAAGTCAAGAATATGCGAAAGAAAGAAAACCTGTACTCATGCTGTAAAATTTAAGGTAAGAACTATTCCAGAACTATTTCTCGCAGAGACTTTTTAGCTCATCATTAGTTTAGTCACTAGGAAAAATTAATTGCAGGGTGTTCAAAATTAAATTGCTTTATTCTTGTATGCCAATTGGCAAAAACGGCCAAAAGTGCCAAATGAAAAGATGAAAATTTTAACAATTTTCATTTTTTTGTTGGTCCCTGGGAAATATATTTTAAATTCATTAAAGAAATACATATATACATACGTTTATAATTATTCGTTTTTAGTATAATTTTTGTCATGTTTCAACTGGCGCCGCCGTCGCCGCCTCAAAGTGATAAATGTCTTTTCTTTATTTTCCTTTTTGGTTTTGTTTTTGGGGCGTTTGATTGATTGATTGATATATAGAGTTTGCATTCGTTATCCCTCACTAACTTGCCCTGTTTCATCTCCCTCATCAGTCCAACTGTCGCAAAAATTTGTTGTCATAAAATATATATAAGTATAAGCCGGTTTTTATATTGTTGCAACAGATTGTTGCACAGGCCACAAATTACAAAACAATGGGAATGAGTTTCTGTTTGTGTACCCTGCAAGTGGGCAAAATGCATATGGCATATAAATATCTGTTTTCACATGCATGTGCTCAAAATTTTTGTAAATCTATTTTCCTAATTAATCTAATGTAAAATTGATTTATTTTGGCTCTGAATTATCGAAATTTATAGTCTATTGCTTGAATGATTGAGAAAAGCTGAAATTTTTAGTACTTGAATTAATATTTTCTACTTAAAAATTTATAAAATGAAATAATATTATTCGTCTGGCAATACGTCTACACCATGAAAACTAAGAAATTGTACTTATATAGTGTATTGAATTGTAGATTCAAAAATACAAAATTTATTTGAATTTTCCAGTTTTGTTCTAATGGAAAAATAAAACAAATATGATTAGTATTTCTCTTTTATTTTATACTCTTTACTATTGCCTAGATCAACTTAAGTCAATGCAATAAGAGTCCAAGCAAAGATACTAGGTAACCACCAAGTCGATATTCATTAGGGAAAACGCATTATTTGTTTCCTTTTTTGCGTGTGGGCTAACGAGAGGTAATATATGTATGTATGTACATGTATGTGTGTGTGTGTATCAGGGAAGGGAGGAATGGGAATGGGAATTTGGTAAGTATAACCAACAATAACAACAAGGACAGTTCAAAGGCAATTTGCCATTTCGTGACACAGAAAGCAGTAGCAAAAGTATAGGAGGCTATTATTATTACAAGGGATATGCAAGGATAAGGAGAAGTTTTAGGGCATTGGGAATTATGCACACATATGGTCAGACTGCACACATACATATGTATATATAGTGAGTGTCTGTAATGCTAATGGCTCTATATAATCTATATATATGGTATCTATATATATGTATGTATCTATCTCATTGTATTTAGTTGCTCTAGCGTTTGCCTTTTGTGTATCTTAAAGATGCACGCACCGTTTGAGTTTTTTTTTTTTTTTTTTTTTTTTTTTTGGTTTTTTGGTTTTTTGGTTTTTTGCTAAAAATATCAATTCTTGTGCTATTTCTATGATCGTCTCTATATGTTTAGACAAGACTTTTAGGCTTCTATTTATTTTATTGTACATACATATAGCAATACGCATATATGTATGCAAATAAAAAGATAAATGTGTATAAAGTTTACGTATGTATGTATGTATCTATATATCTATCCATCTGCGTTTCTATATCTATTTAATTTCGCATTTTAGCAATAAAAAAAAAATATAAAACACCACCCAGCTATTTTTGTATATATCTTCACATACTAAATAGAAACACACGCATTCGGCAGAGGCGCACACGAATTAGTATTTGAAAATTAAACAAAGCATTGTATTAGAATTTAGTTAGATATTTTAAAAATGAATCGACCATAAATTACCGTATAACAAGGAAAATTTCCATACGTTTGATTGTCATTTAAAACTAGAAGAAGCACTAAAGAGAGACAGACATATTCAAATTCATAAAAAAGTTGGTAAACCTTACGTTTGGGTTCTGGTTTTTGGGCTCTGCTTCTTAGCTTCTTCACTCTTGTTTCAGTGTAACCATCTGCTTGTAGCATGCACTTTTAGAGTTGCCACCAAAATTATTGAAAGTTAAAATCAAAGCAAACCTCTAAAGGGAAACTTAAATACAGATTTTCGATTTCGATTAATGATTTACAATGTGTATAGTACCTTAATCCATATAGTGGACAGAAAAGTAAGCTTAAAGTTATAGTCAATCAGCAAAACGTTAACTCCGGACTATTAAGCTTTGCCATTCATTTTTATGCCTATTAAGTTGTAATTCTCAACTAGTTTAAACAAAATTGCCATCGCCAAAGTCTTCTACTGCTTAAAGAATTTGATGAATCTTCAAAGAATTCGGATACGATTTCAATCCAGCTAATTCTGAAAGTTTAAAATAGGATTCAAATAAAGTCAAAATCTAGTCAAATGTCTAAGGACATTCGCCTCTAATTACAATTCAAAAATATCTCCTTTTTGTTTTCCTGTTGGTGGCAAAATTTATATGCCTTAAATATGTATGAAGAATCAAAATATCGTTTCATTTGAATTTATACTTTATGCCCCTATCAAAATCGGTGTGCAAAAAAAAATAAAAAATAAACTAAATTAATAAAAAGAGAAAGAGTGTACGAAAAGAAGGCAAAGCAGGAAAAAAAAGAAGAAGAAACGCCATAAAAAACTAAAACAAAAAGGAACGTGCGTAGGTTTTTTTTGTCTTCTTTTTTCTCTCTTTTGCAAAAAATAGGTCAAATCTATTTCTAGCAGTCTGAAATAAAAAACGATAAAAATAATGAAAAGCAGCCAAACGGTTTCTGTTTTTCCCTCTTTCTTTCTCTCTTCCTCTCTCCTTTCCACTTTTATTATTCCGTTTTTGTTTTACTTTTTTTTTTTTCGTCTTTGGCTCCTGAGCCAACACCTTTGCATTATTTTGGCGTATTTTTTTTTTGGGTTGGTTTTTTTTTTTCATTTTATATTTTGTTGGTGGAAAATTTTCGCGCGCTCTGATCTCATGAGAGGCACACACACACAAGAAAGACACCGTTTTGTTGCTAGGCAGGGAGAATAATAATAATAATAATAAAAATAATAATGCTAATACTATGCTCGGGCTAGATGATGCTGAATGATGAGGTTGAGACTTGGCCATAATTAAGGACCCAGCTGAGAGTTAAAGGCCACAAACTCGAAACAATGAACAAAGTTTTGCTTTAACATCTGTTTCATACACAGAGATAGCTGGGGTATCAATTGATGATTAATGATTGTCAGTCAGTTCGATACTAGCCGAAAGGCCAATTCGTTCTTTTTGATTTGCAAAAAAAGAAACATACACACACACACACACACACACACACACATACACACATAGATATGTGAACCCATATGGATGTATCTAATAGAGAAATTGGCTTAAGTTTAACAAATTAAAGGGGAACGTAAACGTTTTTCTATGTACATACCTTTTTAATGAATTCCCTTAATTGTTGCATGCAAATGGAAACATTAGGTCATTAGTAATGTAATATTGTCGATTTCAGTCCGATATCATATGGTTAATGATGGATAGATAGAAGTTTAGACAATTAGAGCTGTTCATTGTGTTGAAATCCTCCCTTGTTAAATCCACCCAAGATTAAGGAATTTCAGTAAACCGCCAACCCATAGGAAGCGAATTGGATTGGACATAGAGCCTGGGGAATGGTCTCAAAAAGCAGTATCCTCCATCTTACAGATCCTGCTGAAAGTGTTAGAAGAGTAGTTCTATCCGTTTGGCCAGTGTCCTGACTGACAGTTTTGATATATCCATTCTATGTTAGATTTGCTAAGAAGATCAAAGGTTTTGTCTGGGTTAGATCCAAACCTGGCCAATTTATCCGACTTTATAGATACTGTATTTACTGCTCCGAACGCTTTTAATTATTCTCTGCCCTCGGACATCAATCTTGAATTGACAAAGGCTGTTCGAATGGATTGTCATGTTCCTATTTCTGAACTCTCTGTCTACGATATCTGGAAAATCTGAACAAGTCCCAGTCCCCGAGCTCATTTTATGTTCGTAAATTTCTTTTCTGTTCCAGAATGTGTCCTCTTTTAGGTATAATTATAGAAAAATTGCTTCTGAGATTGCGATTGCCAAAGAGTTCATGCAATGTTAAAAAAAAACTTTCTTTTGCCAGCTCAGAGACCAAAATTATGCTCATTTCTTTTGCGTAACTATTGTTCCCACCATTCATTTTGGGTTTGGCTTGTAAATCAAAATCTTTGCCATTTTTCCATGAAATGAAATTTAAATCGACCAATTTTCAAAAAAAAAAAAAAACCCTATCAATATCTTGGCTAGTTATCCAAAGACTTCCGTTTGGAGTGATGTCTAATAGGGTCAGTGAACATAATAAGGTAGTGCTTAAGCGTAACGTATCCTATTACAGATGCTCATACTGGCAGTATCTCTAACACTCTGCTTGCCTGAACACCATTGTTAGTGAGTGTTTGTGTGTGTTCGTGTGCGTGTGTGCGTTTGTGTGTGTTAGGGTGAATGCTAATCTCTTTTTAGATACAATACAAAACTGATCTGACACTATACGGCTTGGCTGGCAACAAGAAATCAGACAACATCAGGGTTAGAACGATGCGAAATTAAATACGCTCGTCGGGGTCACCATTTCAGAAATTCAATTTTAAATCAATTCTACAATTTGTTCTACTTTACAAACACACAAAAAGACTGACCAACTTTTAAATGCAAGTCGCAAATTTGCATATGTATACAAAGAGAAAAAGCAAAAAACCAAAAAAAAAAAAAAAAGAAGTCTCCTCCCAAACAATAAAATAAAATCATGCTGATTTCGCCAATTCGACGAAGTTTCTATACTCTATTAAGTTTAACTAACTGCAAATTGTATTTAAGATATGCAAATTAAATTTAAGCAAGTTAAATTAAGCACACAAAAAGATTAAGAGTTTAGCGCAAATGTAAGAGATTATTGTGGGTTCCTAATGAACCTTTTTATACCATACACCCATAAGGTGAAATGGTATATTAAAGTCGCCAAAATGTATGTAACAGGCAGAAGGAAGCATCTCCGACCCCACAAAGTATATATATTCTTGATCAGGATCAACAACCGAGTCGATCCAGCCATGTCCGTCTGTCCGTCCGTCCGTCCGTCCGTCCGTCCGTCCGTCTGTCCGTATGAACACCTAGATCTCGGAGACTGTAAGAGCTAGAGCCACCAAATTTGGTATGTAGACTCGTGTAGTAAGTAGAGTGATCAAGATTATCTCAAATTTTTGCCACGCCCCTTTCCGCCCCCGCAATTTAAAAAAAGCGTTTATCTCAAAAACTATTCCAGCTAGAGACACCATATTTGGTATGTATATTCGCTTAGTAAATGCACACATTTTGAATTTGTAAAAATTTTGCCACGCCCTTTTCCGCCCCCGTAATTTAAAAAACTTGATTATCTCCCGTATTTTTCACCTTATGCAATCAAATTTGGCACACTTAAATTTAATACTAATATCTAGCAAAATACCAAATTTGATCAAAATCGGACTAAAAACAGTCGAGTTATGCATATAAACGTTTTTCCATAAGGCCGGAGTTGGTCGTTGGCTGGTGGGGGCGCTAGGGTGCTCGTATGATTGAGTGAGCGAGATACTAAGATATGCTTGTTAGAAGCATGTGAAAATGCATTTGCTTAATAAAGTTGAAATATTTGCTTTACTGGTGTATGGTATACCTAAGTCGGCCAGACGACTTACTTACTTCATTTTTTTTTATTTTATGGTATAGAGTATTGATATCGGGTATATGTACATAGGCATATACATTGTACATATGGATACGACCCATACATACGCTAGTGTGTTGCGGTAAAGCTTCCGCATTTGATAAGCAACAAAACGCGTTGTCGTCGTCGTCGTCGTCGTCGTCGTCGTCGTCGTCGTCTTAGTGAGTCTATGGCTTGACAACCAGCGCAACCGTCGCCGATCCAACACCCATATACTAATGCAAAAAGGAAGGAAAAAAAAAAAACACCTCCACACATCTATTTCCCTACCAAATATATGTATGTATGTACACTTGGGCGATCTGACTGATAGACTGACTCGACTGACTCTCGGCTGACAGCTGATGACGACTGTCGACCGTCGACACTGTCGACTAGATCCCAAGTAACCTTTCCCTTGTCCGTCCGCTTTGCCAGTTTTTGTATAATTTGGAAATTTAGTATTTGCTTTTCTAATTTGATTTTGGTTAGCTCTGCGCGTCTCTGCGCATAAAACTTTCGGCAAGGTCAGTGATAGCGTTTCATTTTTACAGTGAACCCCAGCTAAATGGTCATAATCATTTAGTTTTTCGGTTTAAAAACAAATATTATATGCATGGAATGAAACCACAAACAATATAACATTTCGTTTTCGGCTTCAAAGCGACTTTTTGTCGAGTCTTTGGAATTGCCAAAACTAGTTGCGAATCACAAGACGAAATGAAAAGCGAAAGAGTACCAATAACAAAAACTAAATTGATATATTAGAGTATATTTGAATGGAACTAAACTTATTGGTTATTTTGATTTGCCAACTGATCGTTGCTTTTAGCCACTTCTTACTGTATCCTACAGTATTTAATAGCTTTTGACTGGGCGTAAATTTCACAAAAATCCGAAGAAAAAAATGATAGCTCAGTGACGCCAAAAAAAAAAAAAAGTAGCCGTTACTAGCTACGCTGCTTGTCTTCTGCTTGCTGGTTTTATAAATTTAATTTAATTGATTTCATTAGATACCCTATAGAGTGACGCAGTATATTGCCACAATTGATCAATCTGTGCATTTTACATACATTGATCAAAATGGATCAAATTTCAACTGATATTCAACTGATATTGAGCTAAGTTGAATGGAATGACTCTATGTGTTAATAGGGTATTTAAAGGTCGTTGTCAGTGTTTTAATTTTTATTTAGGGGATTTCTTTTATTATACAAACACAAACACACACACACACACAAAATTTGCTGTCGGCTGCTCGTGTTTTCTTTCTTTTTTTTTTTTGTTGTCTTATATAGTTTTGTTTAAAACGGTTTTTATATATGTTTAATTTCTATTTCATGGCCAGATCTAGCGCAATATGCTCACGCCCAATGATAATCTCTTGGCGTCAGAGATAAGACTAATATGACAGGGAAAGTACATACATACATACAAGACATATCTCTTAAATAATAAACATACACACATTTAAAAAATAAATAAATATGTGTATATAAAGAAGCTATCTAAATATTTCTTGACTCACAGAGGTCAACTGTATAAGAAGGGAATGAGAGATCCAAACAATTAGCTGGCATGACATGGTTTAAATTACAATTCCAAATAAATGTTGTCCAAAATTTTTGTGTAAAAACAATCAAAAAGCCTAAACAACAAAGCAAATCAAATGAAATCATGTCATAATATCCAATTAGAAGTGGAAACGATGCTAATGATTTAATAAATGATCACTCATCGTTGACACAGACAATTAATATTGGTATTACATATAGTTCGATTTTCTATGTAACACACAAACACCAAACAACAAAAAACAAAAAAAATAAAGAGTAAAAAAATTTCAAAAATAAAATAATAGAAACACAGAGACAGCTGGGTGAACGCGAGTATATAATTAAATTTGGTTAATCTAGTTTTTGATCACTAATTTGGTGAACAGTAATCAAATTCATGACATGTGAAAGTTGTTACCAAACAAACATATATACATACATATAACAGTTTATATACTTTATACATACATATATCTATATAAATGCTATTAATTTTTTCACTTGTTTTTATTTTTGGCTTTTAAAATGCATGTATTAATCTAATTTTTTTTTTTTTTCTATAATGTCGGCCACAAATTGAGCCCAAATTGTGGGAGCTAGTAGACAAATTTATCTGAAAACCAGAGTTTGTATTCCCATGCAACTTTTTTGTTAACTCTTTTCTTACAGATGGCCCTCAAAGTGGAAAAACGTTTTAGCTAAAAAGGCTAATGTTTGAGAAAGAACGGCCTACATAGGAAATAACGAAGATATTGATCAAAGTCACTGTTTTCCACCGATCGTTCCTATAGGAGCTATATGATATAGTCACCTGATCCTGATCAAATTTGGCACAGTCGTTTATATGTGTAATTAACTCACCAATATTTGATTTCACGACAATTGCTCATTTTCTGCTCATTTTCTGAGCAATTGTCGTGAAATCAAATATTGGTGAGTTAATTACACATATAAACCAAAGTTATTGAGAAAAGTCACTATTCGTGACTTTACCATTTGTATGGGAGCTATATGATATAGTGGTCCGATCCGGCTGAATCCGAGATATACAACCCCTGCAGTATATACAAGCCTACTTGTAAAATTGCAGCTCTTTAGCCCGAACGGTTTAGGAGGAGTTTGCGTTGATCCAGACAGACAGACAGACGGACGGACGGACATGGCTATATGAACTCTTCTCGTCGTGCTGATCAAAAATATATATACTTTATATGGTCGGAGATGCTTCCTTCTATGCGTTGCACACTTCTGACCAAAATTAATATACCCTTTTTGCAAGGGTATAAAAATTATAAAAACCAAGTATTTTTTAAAATTTTAATTTATTTTAATTATTTGTTGAAAGTTAACTGAATAAGTGATTTAATGAACAACTGAACAGCAAAATTAAAAATCACTTAAATGCGAATGTGGATGTCATGAGATCTATGCCCCTTAAAGTATGCAAGTAGCAAGTCAATTCGCTATGCTATCTATGCCCCTTAAAGTATGCAAGTAACAAGTCAATTCGCTATGCTATCTATGCCCCTTAAAGTATGCAAGTAACAAGTCAATTCGCTTGGGCATATATGTTGGGCATTTATAAGTTCTCATTAGTTTTTTTTTCAAGGGACTTGACATAAAATTCGTTATAGTTCGTTTCCTTGTAATACTTTTCCAGCCTATTACATACTTTTAGGGGCAACGTTTCTCTATTTCATAGCTCTTCATTGCTCTGAATTCTATTCTTCTTCTATTTAAATAAAGTAACATTTTAATAATATATTGTTAGTTTTTGTTTTTCTTTAAATAATAAATTTATTTACAATAAAATTTACAGAAATTGATTAAACAAAATTAAAATTTCATTATTGAAAAAAAAGGCAAATGAAATATTTTCATTTTTATTTTAAACTATCGTTTATTGTTTGATATTTATACTTTGTATTTCTTTTTTATACAATTTGGTTTCGCTTCAAACACAATAAATATGATTCATGATAATAGATTTTAGGACTAATATTTCTCTCTCACTCTGCCAACATCTGGATGCATGAAGGGTCATCATGATCATTAACTCATTCGCTTCATTTGGAGCCCGAAAAGCACCTGTGTAACCAGTTGGTTATTGGCAATTAGTCGCAGTGTCATGTGCATTGGGTTAACTTGGCAATTAAACAGTCAAAACAGCCGGACGAGCAAGCCAACCAAACCAAAGTATACCACCAACTGCCCTTCCCTCCCTTTAATCATTTCCATTGCCAAAGTTAGAGGCGGAAGTTGTTGTTCAATATGCGTGGCCCGTGCCCCATGGTCCGGTCCGGTCAACGGCGCGTGTCCATGTCACAGAGGTATTAACGCATGAAATTGACCACCACCAAAAACCAACGCAGAACAAAAAGAGAGACAGAAAGATTAAAAACTCTTTAACTGAATACACTGACGGAGCGGGAGGGGGGAAAGGGGGGACAAGGTGCCGCCAGTTTGTGCCCTTTTTGACTGAAATGCCCACTGAAATTTGAAATAATTGATTAAAGCATTTAAGTAAAAGTTATTCGCTTTAGTTTAGTTAAGCGAACAAAAATTATACAAATCTAGAACGCAAAACCAGAACATTAAAAACAATAATAAATGCAAAAAAAAAAAAAACACAAAAAACTATATCATTCAATCTGCAATTTGCGTTGTTAACTAATTTTTTGCATTAGGTGTTTTCTAACACATATATATACTCTAGGACCAAAAACGGGTATAAGCGAATAATGCACAAGTTTGTCATCATTCCTTACTTTATATTTAAAAATTGTGGAAATTACTTAGCTATATTTAAGGCGACTTAGCTATTATTATTGTTTAAATGGAATCGAATCTTTAATAGAAAATTACATGTAAAATACAATTTATTTGTTTAATTCTAAAAATGATGTTATTATATTTTGGTTGATCATTTAATGTAATTAATATTTATATAGTTCAATCATTGACAAAGTGACTATAGAATGTTACTGACTATGTTAGACCATCCAAAAGTTTGATCTAGAATTCACCTGTTTTGTTGTTTGTTAAACAAAATACAAAAAAAATGCGACGCACTTTCGGGGCGGGTTTCATCAATAAAAATAAATAAATAAATACTACTAATAACTATAGCCAAATAGCCTTGAGTTTTAGGTGGCGATAAGTTGAGAGAGGGCCGAGGCATTTGCCATGTTTGATACGCAATCAAATGGCGCAGTTTCAACAATATATGAGTAGAGGTATATATACTATATACTTATATATATATGTTTATACACATACCTACCTAATATACATATATATATATATATATATATATATACATTTTTAGCAAACAAAAACTAGCAAAATTTTTATTTTCTATTGTTTTATTTTAATGTTCGAAAGTGGCCCAAACAAGTGGAGCAAAAATTTAAGATTGAAATAAGAGTTAACATTTTTGATTAACATTAAAAGCGACATTTGATTAGACATTGATTTCAAACTAGTTAATGGTTTTTAGACCACCCAAAATCGATTTGGAAATAGTTCATTTTATTTACATTGGTAGACTTGAACCAACTATTAATGTGGCCATAAGAGAAGCAACCTCAAAACACATGAAATCAATCCATTTTGTAGTGGGAACGGCTTATGTCCTTAGCTGAATTTTATAGGCAACAACCTTTTTGACCTTCCCATCGAATGCATCAAAAGGACTGAAGTCGTAATTATTAGACTTTCAATTGATATCATTCAATATCTTAACTAATCTTATTGCAAATAAAAACCTTTGGAAAACTTCAAGCTCAGGAGAGGAAATGGGACAATGACTTCAGCAAGTTAACAATAGCCAGAATCCAGCGTAACACTGAAATAGTTTGTTACTTCCGAAAGTAGCTTCTTTGTCAAAATCTGGGTAATCAGCGATCTAGACCAAGTTACAGCCCCTTAACAAAATAATCTAGGTGTTTATACGAACGGACGGACTGTTGTTTACGATGATAAAGAATATATATACTTTATGGGGTCGGAAAAGCTTCCTTCTGCCTGTTAAATATATACCATTTTACCCAATGGGGTGAAAAGTGGTGGAAAAAGATGCAACTTTTATTTCGATGCCATTTATTGAAAAAAACGAGGGGGAAGAAATTCTCAATGTTTTGCAAAATGCCCTTAATTGATAGGCAAAATAATATATCTAATTTTTATCAGATTTTAATGAAAAATATTTCATTCGAAGGGAAATTCAATTCTGTTTCTTTCGTAATTCATGAAAAAAAGTACTTTAGTACAAACTAATGTCGCCCAAATAGTCTAGCCCAAAGGACCAAAAATTTCCATACAAAATTCAGATTTTCAATTGCCTTCAAGTCGAAAGTTTGGGCTAAATGAAACATTGATAGATCTACATTTTCTTCAAAGAGTTCATACTTCTATTTGTAATATTTAAGATTTTGGAAAAAGCGTCTTAAATATGTATGTATATGCCCCCCAAAAAACGGACTTTTCTTTGTTCAAATGCACCTGTGAAAAAAACGGATGAAACTATGAAGATCATTTTTACAGTTCATCATCCGAATACAATAACCAACAAATTACAAAAAAAAAATTATCTTAGTAAGTTTTTTAGAAGCCGAGAAAATCAGAACTAAAGTCAAAAAAAAAATATCAAAGAAGCTAACTTCGGCTATGCCGAAGTTTATATACCCTTGCAGTAAACTTGGCAATAATATTTTTCCTTTTTGAAATTTCTTTCCCTGCAACTCAATTCATCAATACACAAACAAAATATTATTTCTCTTTTTACCACAAGTTTTTCTTCTTCCATCATTTTCTAAGCAAAGCACGGCACGCATACACATACAGTTCATGTAGCGTTGCGTCTGTGTGTGTATGCGTGTGCTCTGTTGATTTGATGATGGCAGTAGTAGGCAGCAAGCAGCGCTGCCGGCAGCGTTTGAACCGATTTATATTGACTGTAACTTGTGTTCTATTTATCGGATCAGATTCAAATTTTGGGATCTGAGATTTTATATCTATTACTATCATATTGGTAAATTTCATGGGGATACTCCAATTTTTGCAAAAATGTTTCTTCTAGAGCTATATGATATAGTGGTCCGATCCCAAAGATTTTCATACTTTATCTCACCCGGGTAAAAAAAAGCTCCCAAAAAAAATTTCATCCCGATAGCTCTTAAGATGGCTGAGTAAAACGCGTACGCACCGACGGACAGACGGACAGACGGACATGGCTATATCGACTTAGCTTCTCATGCTGATCAAGAATATATATACTTTATGGGGTCGGAAACGTCTCCTTCTGTGCGTTACAAACATCTGACCAATTTTATAATACCCTCTGCAAGGGTATAAAAAAAAACGTTTTAAATTCGTGTCCGCCACTGTACCTACATGCAGGACTTTGGTTGTACAAAAGGGATTTCCGTTACCTAGTTGTTCAACTTTGAATGCAATTCCAAATTAATAAAAATACCAATTTAACAAATAATATTTCGGGCTATAAGGGTTTAACGAGGCAGGCTGTTGCCCTTTCTCTTACTCTCTGACATTCTCTTCTGACATTATGACTGTCTCATTCACATCATGGGACACACAATGAGCATCATATTTGAAAGGAAAGTTCCAACAACAACGAGGAGGTCGAGATAGCCCTTTCAGGCATTCCAGGATAGTTCATCTGTCCGTGTCCCAGACGTCTCTTCTTTGGTTTAATAGGTCCACATAGACTTCAGAAAGGCCTTGTAGAGTAGCAATTTGCTGTAAGAGTTAAGTTCCTGCCGCATAGCCACTGCAACTAGAACAATTTTAGGCTTAGCTTTGAGCTTTCCATTTCAAACGCCTGCCAAGGGTGAGGTCCAGCCTTGGCCATGCCTTGAAGATGAGTCCCATTAAGTCTAACTGAGAGACTTATTTGTGTTTACTGATTTATTTTATCTGCAAAGCCATGGTTCAGACAGAAGTTTGAGTTGATCCTGGAAGTCCGTGCAGTTAAATGCAGTGCCATCTGACAAGTCTGTGGTGTGCAAGATATGAATATATCTATATATAGAATATATATATATGAATATATATATAAATATCACGATCTAATATTGAATATGCTTAGAAATGCAGAAACACAAAATTAAAAATAAAGTTAAGGTTTTCCCTTTTTTTTTTAAATATATACATATACCTCATGGACGGATCTAGAAAACATTTTCGGTGAGGATCCTATTAAGAAATCCCGATTTTCGTCTTACTTTTCTATTAAGGCAAAATGCCAGTATGAGAATTTATTAAGAAGACTCACTAGTTGGGGTTAAAAAGAGCAAAGAAGAGTAAGAAATTATTCGTATTACTGAAAGCCTCACTCTCTGGATCCAACCGTGTCTCAATTGCATCAGTTTAATGGGATCATTGTCTGAAAATATATTCATTTTGAAATATATATATTTTTTGTGTTTGCTAAATTTGCATTTGTAAATGATTCGTTTTTGGTTATTAGATCATAGTTTGTCTAACATTTTGCGCTTGAACACAAAAACAAATTAAGTAATTCTCGGTATTGTTATTATGTACATATGTATCTGTACATACATATATCTGATCGATATGTCAAGATGCATCATCATCATCTACATCCATACGTTCAGACCTTTGCCTGGGCAATGCAAATCGCCAATTCCCAAATGCGTCACATCTGCCCCAGAGAGCTTAAATAATCCCACTTGAATTCATAAGAAAAAGCAATAATGAAACAAAAAAACGAATATTTGTATATATTGTTGTTGCCAGGCAACTGGTTATATTTAGATACCCATTGGAACGCCCCTCTCCCAATCGATGGGTATATTAAGATTGACTAAAGATCTAGAGTCGAAATTCCTGC
Organism: Drosophila willistoni; assembly: GCF_018902025.1. Taxonomy (NCBI): domain Eukaryota; kingdom Metazoa; phylum Arthropoda; class Insecta; order Diptera; family Drosophilidae; genus Drosophila; species Drosophila willistoni. The sequence continues at coordinate 7,940,196 of NW_025814052.1, read as the reverse complement.
TTGATTTTGATCTGCCTTCTTACAGGGCATACTCAAAGTCTGGGCTTAAATGGCTTAGAGATAAATCGTTGTTTCTCTCTCTCGCGGTACGTTTTGTTTTCTCATTCTGCATGTAAACAACAAATAATAAATATTTAGCGCCAGTTGCAATTTCTATTGATTGTGGGCCCATTCATAGAACTGTGTGGTCTTTCGTAGAAGCCAGAAGCCAGTCTCTCTAGACTTGGACTTTGAAAATACATACAAATATGGCATGGTATTTCCGATCAATCAACAGGTACAACAGCAACAACAATGACAATAACAACAACTTATGCAATCTTGTGGAATTTCATATATACCCTCTCAAGTCAAGTTTTTAGCTTGCTTGTTTTATAGTTTACTAGAAATTCTGCGGTTAAAAAAAAAGAGAGAGAAAAAAAAATATTAAATAAAAACCCGCCTACAAGTTCTGAGCGTAAGCGAAACGTGTTAAAAATAAAAATCAACAACTTTTTTCTTATTTAAGAAGTTAAAAGAGAAAAAGACAGAGAGCGCGAGAGAGAGAGAGAGAGAGAGAGATGGGTGTGTGTGTGTGTGTGTACGTCAGCCGTCAATTGAATTATGCAAATCGCTTCCATATGGTAAGGTAGTACTCCCAGGTACTTTACTACCAACATGGCCAGTAGGCGTTGGCTTAGTTGCTTTCAGTCAATGGGAAACTTTTTTGTCGATTGATTGAGCTCGATTTGTAGAATACCCTGTTTAAAGCAAAAGCAAAGACAAAGACGAATTAGAGCTGGAGCTGAAGCTCCACTAGTGGGCTCAGTAGGCCCAGGTGCTGGCTGGCTGGCTGGCTGGCTGGCTGGCTGGTTGGCTGGTGGGTGCTGTCATCCACATAGGCATATTTTTGTTTGGGCAACATTTGTGGGGGCAAGCAATTTGGCACCGACACCACAGACAATAAACGTGAAACGGAAAGGCCAAAAAGCCAAAAAACCAAATGTGGCCTCAAGTTGTTGGCCATTTGAGGTAGGCACATATTGATCTATACAAACACACACACACACACACACACACAGCCAAAAGCCAATCCTCAATCAAAGACTCGCGGGGGCCAATGTACGCAAAAAAAAAAATAGCAACAACATCTACAATAATAATAATAATAATACTAATAGAATTAATAATAAGAGAAATAATAAAGTAAGTACGTCGTCTTGCCGACTTATTTATACCATGCAAATTCCGTTCACATGTGTTTTACCAGCATCACTTAAGCATATGAGCACCCTGGCGCCCCCAGCCAGCCGACGGCCAATTACGTTTATCTGCATAGCTGGGCAATTTTTTGACCGATTTTCTTCAAATTCGATATGTTGCTGAATATTAATATCAAATTTAGGTATGCCAAATTTGATTGCATGACGTAAAAAATTACTAGAAATATTCGAGGTTTTTTCAAATTACGAGGGGGTTTTTTCAAGGCAGAAGGGGGCGTGGCAAAAATTTGAAATAAACTTGATCACTTTACATGCTACACGAGACTACATTACAAATTTGGTGACTCTAGCTCCTATAGTCTCCGAGATCTAGGTTTTAATACAGACGGACAAGGCTAAATCGATCGATCGAATATATATACTTTATGGGGTCGAAAGGAAGCTTTCCTTCTGCTTGTTACATATATTTTGGCGACTTTAATATACCATTTCACGCTATGGGTGCATGGTATAAAAACGTAGTCCGGACTACGTCACGTGCAAGGCATTTCAATATTGAATTGTTATTAAATAAACGCAGTCTCACAGCAAAGTCGCACTTTGATTTATGAATGAAGAGGTTTTTCTTCTTCTCTTCTCTTCTGTGTTTCTTTTTTCTCGTAGAGTGCGAATAAAAAGCAAATAAAACAAAAATAATAAAAGAAAGACAAAGCTAACACGCATACAAACAAATAAATACAAATACTTGCTTGATTTAAAAATACAAAAAATAAAATAAAAACTTTATTGAAAGAAGAATAGCGTTAAATCAAATTAAATTGACAAATTGGTGAGCTAACCAAACAAAAAAAAAAAAAAATGAATCACAACACATAAATGGGGCATAATAAATAGATTAGCCCTAAGTCATCAAGTGGAAACTTGAATGCCCTGAAAATGTGAATAAACTGAAACTTAAAGTGGACAGTAGTGAAGTAATAAATTGGAAAAAAAAAACAAATAATGAATAAGTGTATCAAAGTTTTGGATGTTTTGTTCGTAAAACTGCTTTATAAGGTTGTAAAAAGTATTCAGTTACAATGTAGTTTTACTTAGTCCATATCCATATATATGTACATATGTATAAGTTATATAGAGTCTCTGTGTCGGGGCGTTGGATGGGAGGACTCTTCTTTTAACCATTAGTTTACCACAATACTAGTTACATAGAATTTTCGAATTAACATTATAATTCGCTTATTATAATCACTTGGTTGTACTTCTGGTTCTAAGTCCAGACTAAGACTGTCCTGCCTCCTGATATCGGAGCCTTTATATACATATATATATATATATATATATATATATATATTGATCGCACTGTGGCCGCTCTTGAGAGTAGGTCGCCTCATTCACCCGCTTCTGATATAGCGTTCCATGTGCATGCAGGACATGGTTCTATTTGCGGAGAGATGACTAGCACAGTAAGCATACTTATGTAGGTATATACAGTAGAATGCAGTTATAACGACCAACGATTTTTGTCGTTATATCCGGAAGACGTACTAACCGGAGGGCCTTTCATAGAAGTTTCTATTGGGACCAACCAACGGACGGACGTTATAAGCGGAGTCATTATAATCGGATGCACATGTATGCACATCAAAAAGTTGGAATCTGCATTTGCAAGCTTCGCCCTTCTTTATTTTTTTTTCATGTAGTTTGAATTCCCAACAACTTTTAGCGTTGAAAATGTGGTATGGTCACTACAACTGTGGATTCTTTGGCGAAGTCTGCTGATGATAGAACTGGGTGGTTCTTGAAATAGCTATACAGACAACCTGCTCACCTTTTGTGTTGCCTATGATTTTAAATCTTATAAATTAGTAAGACTTATTGACCTGAAACTGGGTTTTAGAGTTTTTATAAATAAAAGTTTTTTGTAAAATTTATATTATATATTTATATTTATATTTATTAAAATTTTACTTTTTAAAATGAAATTTTCTCAAAATTTTATTTTGTAACTTTTTCAACTTGTATATTTTTGACATTTTTTTTTTTTAGCGACCTATTTGTTTCAATCGTTTGAGTCAGCAGGTTCGAGATCATTTTCAGGAAAGCAATATTAAATGTTTTTATATAATTTTAAGTGTAATTTTTTTTAATTATAACGTTTTCTTATTAGTTTTTCTTAATGATAAACTTTTTTATTTAAAACTATATTCAATTTATTTCTTTTTAATTTTATAATTTTATAAGGTATACTTATTTTTATTATATTATTTCATTTATTTATTAATAATTTATTAAAATTAAATATTTTTAAAGATAATATTTCATAAATTCATATATTATTTTGATATTTGATATTTATTTTTTTATTATGACTACATATTTTAAAATGAAATATCTTTTAAAGTAATAATTGGTATAAATTATAAAAAATTGTTTATATTTTTTTTTATAGAAAGATAAACTGATGATCATCCAATCATCCAAGTAATCTGATTACATTTTTCATTCACTATTCGTTTTGTTTGTTGCTCCCTGGGGCCGATGTTGTTGTGGGATTTAAATAACTTATAAGGTCACTTCCCGATGGGAGAGTTTTGTCAGTATCGCGTAGGTGTCACAGTTGGTATTCAATTTGGTCTATCTTTTCCTTTTTTATTTGGGAGTTTGTGTGTGTATACATGGGCAGATATATGTACATATATATATATATATTTTTTTTAATTAAACGAGAAATCACCCACAATCAGAGAGCGGCAACTAGTTGAAGTCGTGCATGTGGCACGAAACTTGTTGGAGCGTGGTTGAGTAGCATGGGGTTGAGGATGGGGATGAGGATGAGGATGAAGAGGAGGTGGAGCCACTACCGAAAACATATGAATGAATTCACTTTTAAATGAATGAATGAATGAATGAAACATGTTGATACATATATATAACTGTGTGTGTGTGTGTGTGTGTGTGTATGCAATCCGAAACGAGAGTCGCGCTCCACAGCGGCCAGAGTCAAGCGCCGTTTAATTGTGAGTCTGTGAGTCGAGAGCTCCACATAGTGTTTCCTTCTTTTTTCTTGCTTCACATTATTCTATTGTATAATTATGCCCATTTTTATTGTCCCATTGACCTAACACCCAAGTAAAAAAACAAAATACAAACAAAAAACCGAGAGAAGACCACAAAATCAGAACATCAAAATCAAAATAAACAAGTAAGGAAAGCAAGAAAACAAAACGTGTGTGTGTGTGTGTGTGTGCGGAAAAGCGTCTCAAAACAAACCAGGCAAAAGAGTTTCAAACCGAGGCCGATATAAAAATATCATAATCAAAATAAAGACGGTACTAAAATTGGCTCAAAACGGAAGAAATATTATATTTAAGGAATCGACTACAATCTTACCCTTTAAATAGGAAATTTGAAATCAATATATTCCAGACGAAACCTAAAAAAAAAAGGATAAATGAAATTCTCTACGAAAAGAATAATGAATAAACAACAAGAAAAGAGAAATATAAGAAGAAGATTTAAAGAGATAAATACGAAATTCAAGAAGCAGATTAAAAATGGAAGATGAAGTGGAAAAACAGAAAAAAATGAGAAATGGATGAAAAAATATTGAATATTTTTTTAAAAAAAAAGGATGTGGAAAACTTAGTAGAATGAGAAATGCAAGGAGTTAAACCACATTTGGAGAAATATTAAGAAATAATAAAAATAAACTAGAAAAAAATCCATCAAAGAAAGATTACAAATATACAAAAATTTTGAAAAAGATTTGAGTTAAAACCAAAACAAATTTTATAATTGCATAAAATTTATTGCTAAGCAGACTGAGACCAAGTTTTGATTGACTTTGGAAAAGTCAAAATGCAGATGAAAAGAAGGAAACTATGATGGAAAAGAAAAGATAAAGACAACAAGCAGTAAGTGAGAGAGAGAGAGAGAGAGAGGAAATTAGGATTTACCTACATACATGTAATACATATACATATTAGGGTATAAATTCCATCGCAGAATCAGCAAAAAGAAAAAGAACAATGTCACTTGGGATAAATGTTTATAACCATTTGACTCTAGTTGAATATACCTTTTTCGCCTCAATGACCACTCGAGATAGGGCAAAAAGACTCAGGGCTTACCCAAATTGGTGTGTGTGTGTGTGTGTGTGTGTGTGTGCGTGTGTGGGGGCCTATGTGTGTGAATTTCTTTTGAAAAGAAATCAAAATACAAAAGTCAAAAGAAACGCACAAATCAAAATAAGAAGCATATTAATTATATAAAAAACCAGAGGGCCGGGGCTAGCTTTGACCGCGTCAAAGTTTGTATACCCTTCTCTAATGTTTGCGAAAGAACGGCTTAGGAAATAACGAAGATATTGATCAAAGTCACTGTTCACCACCGATTGTTCCTATGGAAGCTATATGATATAGTCACCCGATCTTAATCAAATTTGGCACAGTCATTAATAGTTATGCTAAACTGAGAAATATAAATTTTTATGACAATTGCTTCAAAAGTAACGAAGTTATTTACAAAAGTCACTGTTTTCAACCGATCGTTCCTATGGGAGCTATATGATATAGTCACCCGATCTTAATCAAACTTGGCACAGTCGTTAAAAAGCGTAATAAACTCTCTAATATTAAATTTATTAAATTTCGTGACTTTGGCATTTGTATGGGAGCTATATGATATAGTGGTCCGATCCGGCTGAATCCGAGATATACAACCCCTGCAGTATATACAAGCCTACATGCAAAATTTCAACTCTGTAGCTCTAATAGTCTAGGAGGAGTTTGCGTGGATCCAGACGGACGGACGGACATGGCTATATGAACTCGTCTCGTCCTCCTGATCAAGAATATATATACTTTATATGGTCGGAAATGCTTCCTTCAATGCGTTGCACACTTCTGACCAAAATTAATATACCCTTTTTGCAAGGGTATAAAAAAAAGAAACGAAATGAAAAAAATTTATAATAATAATGAAAAAGAAGCAAGTTGCCGCCGTTTGCTGTTTTGTGCCATTTGCCTCGTTACCAAGAGCAAACCCAAACCGAAATCCAAACCTAAAGCAAACTGAAATGGAAATCAAAATAAACGAACCAGGAAGGTAACCGCAATGCCATGGATGGTGATGAAGTCGGGTGGTAGGCTGGAAGGTATGTATGGGTATGTAGATAGGCAGTGGCCAAATTCGAGCGATTTATGAGGCCGCACGCCCGGTCGCCGTTGTCTCAGATTCAGAGAGTATATACATAGACACACATACATATGACCGCCTCCACTATCTTCCACACACATACATATGAATTCACTTGATAATGTATCACAAACGACAGATCAATTTACGTAATTTGAATGCTCCGTTTAGGCTTAGGTCGATCGCTTCAAGACCCCGTTAATTCAAGCGTAAATATGTGCGGTAGTCAATCATGATAATGAATGACGATGATGATCACGCTGCTGATGATGATGATGATGATGATACCCAAGATGATCTATGGGATCAAGCCGACATTGTTCCGTGCCATGTTCTTTCATGTGCCTTTATGAATGAACCAATGTTGCGTATACGTAATTTAATGTCCAGATGTCGGTGTCTAATAGAATGTCCAGCCTCATCAAATGGGTCTATATATAAAAATATATTATACTTTGTCATTTTCTTTCTTCATTGAAGAAGAAGAGATAAATATATTTAATTGTCGTCTCATTATATTATTTATATTGTTTTTAGATTTTTCATTAACATAATCAATAAATAAATGGAGTTTTTTTTTGAGATTTCGATAAATCAAAGAACAAATATTTCAATTCCACAAAAAAATTTCTTGATGGACAAGAAAGTTATGATAATTTTCTTATGGATTTAAAATGCGTTTAGCATATAATATGCATATATTTGTAGAGGTCAATCTAGGTTCAAAAATTATATATAAATAGATGAGTAATACAGATTTCTAGATTTTTATAGAAATGGCAGAGACTTTGTCTATTTTCATATCATATGATCTTCTTATATACTTGAGTGGATAGCCCAGATCTTATGTTAGCCTTATAGAAAAATTTGTAGGTGTTTCGTCAGTTAGTGAAAACCTTTACAAGGGCCATACCAAAATAAGGAACATTTCATTATGTGTTGACCACTTTAGAACCAAATTGAAATAGGACCACGAATACTTGTCCTTAAAGTATTCACTTAATTTCTTAATATATAGTCTTTAAATTTTCCTCATCGATGAAAACCAAGTGAAATGATGATTCATTTAATGAAAATCATTTTTTAATTGATCATTTTTGGCAAACATTGTGTGTGTGTGTCTGTGTGACCCATTAAATATGCCAAGAAAGAGACATTTATTTATTTACATATGTATATTATAAGCCATTCGCGATGAGATCATATACTCCAGCCTATACCATATGATTGATCATAAGGTTGTAGCGTATACAAAGAATTCGATAGAAAAGATTTGTAAAAACTTTTCCAATCATTGACTAACTCATTAACATGACGACGACCCAACCCCACACAAGCCGATACCCAAAAACCTATACCCAATATTCAATACTATACTATGTACCGAAAAGAAGGAGAGGAACCAACAAACAAAAAAAAAAAGAGGCAAGAACCGATTGGCGAAACATGATGGCGTAATAGAACAACGGGTGGTTCTTCTGCTTCTTCTTCTTCTATTTTTGACTTCGACTTGACTTGTACCTCTACTGCTTGAACAAAAAAAAAAAAAAAATTTTTTTTCATTTTATTTCTTGGATTTTGATTTTGATTCAGTTTGTTGGGTACTACAAGCTGATCGGTTTTTTTTTTTTTTTGTTTTGGAAGGGAGGTGGGAGGCCCGTGGTGGGACAGGCGGACGGACAAACAGACGGATGGCCGGCCAGTCGGTCGTTTTGGGTTGCGTAAGCGTTTTGCCATAATAAGAGTAATTTATATGTACATTTGTATGTTTGTATTACCATATAATTAGATACTCGAGAGTTTCTTGACACCGCGCAAATATAGCAAATTGAGTGCGTAGTGAATGATGGAAGGTCGTGGTGGAAGGTGGTGGGGGTGGCCCCCAGGGGGGAAGGCCTATATACATACATACATATGTATGTACATACGAAATTGTATCTATCATTTATCAGCTCTATTAACTGATCTTTCAAGTGGCTACAATCCATCGCGATGATTTCTAAAGTTTCTCACCATAAGAGCATAAAGTAAAGCAATGACAACAACTATGAAATACCCAGGGTTCTTGCGTCACTCGGCAAGTGATCTGAGGTCAGTGACGGATATCGACAAAAGGGTTTAAATGGCACAAGTTTTTCCTCAATTCCACATTTTTAATCCCTTTTAACACTTTGGGAAGTTGATGTTCTGCCCGAGGAGCCCAGCACCACTCGATGACTCTGCTAAGGGTTCGTTGAAGTATTAACGTTATGGAATTCGGGGTAATGATTGGATCCTGTAAGTCGTTATGCTGCGGAAGAGTCCTTTATCAATAATATTCATTGGAAAATAAACAAATCTTCTAAAATCACTTCATGTAATATGTATTTGAATGGCCCTGAGGTCCTTTGCCCAACTTTGAATACCTTTTAAAGGATATATGTATGTACATGAATATTTCTTAAATATTTGACATAGAAGCCGTTTAAAGCGAAAAATATAATATTTTAACCTTAATTTCTATTTGTGATTGTTTGTTTTAGTTGATCGAAAACGATTAATATACGTGATCATGCAATTTTTTGAATTAAACTTGTAAAAATTATAACTGCTTAAAAGTTCTATAAAGTTAATAAATTTAAAGAAATAAGAGATTTAACATTTTTTATATATGGATCATTCATTTGGTCCTTTCGTTTGTTGTTTACTTTTCAAGGCTTAAAGAGTCAATTAAATTCTTAAAATGAGAAAAGATTTCTTTAAAATTAGGTAACATCCATTAATTACATGATTATAGAGAGAGATTTTGGTGGTTGACTAAATTTAGTGAAATTTAGAAAACTAATCATATTCAATTGTGCTTTAATGAATGTATTTTAATTTAAAGTGAAAATCAGATAAAATGTTTATAGTTTAATACTTTTCTGTGATTAGTTAAAACTAAGTTCAGATACATAAAAGAGATTATTTTAAAGAAAAACCTCCTTAATTTAAAAATAAACTTTTTTAGCCACAAAGAGAGGAAATGTGTCCAAAAGAGGTCGAAAGTAGTTTCTATTTGATCATTCTAAGGCAATAATTCAAATTTCACAAGTTTTAAAGTTAAGAAAAAAAAATGTCAAAGAAAAATGTTTTCAATTTTTGTTGAAAATGAAAAAGGCTTTCCAGGGATACGGATACTGGATGCTATTTTTATGGTCTCAACAAATTTTTGGTGGTGGCAACGACAAAAAGAAATAAAATAAAAAAAAAAGAAAAAAAAAAGTGCGTAGACTTATTCACACACACGCACACACACACATACAGACACACACTTTTTGCCAGAAAGGGAAAACCTGAAATGTCTACAACACCAACAAAAGTAATACAAAAGCCAAAAGCAAGAAGCAGAAGCTAAACAGAAAGCGCAAAAAAAAGAAAAAAAAATCTCATATTATTTTGGCCTTCAAAATTTTTGGCGGGCAATGAACCAACAACAACAGAGCACACACACACACAGTCAAAGACAGACAGCGTGATAGTGAGTGAATGAGAGAGGGTTGTAGGATGGATTGAATAGAGGAAGAGCCAGGAGAGGGGGAGGACTGTCAGGCAGAGTGGGAGTGGGAAAGGGTGGACAGACCCAGGCATACATACAAATGAAACAGACACACGATCAAGAGCCAGAGACGGAGGTTACGGAGAAGCGGAGACTTCGTTGTTGTCGTTAACGTCGACGTCGATGGCGACGGCGACAGCGACGCTGATGCCGACAGCGGGCTCCATACCATTTCATGACTTGCAAGCCACTCGAAGCAGCGTCTATGTATGTATGTGTGTGTGTGTGTGTGCCTAACCATACCATGCTCATGCCCGTTCATTTGAGTTACCCCCACCAGCTTCCCTTTTCGCCACACAGCATTGCGTGCAGACTTTCAAGTAGACACACACACACACATACATGGATATGTCGCAGCAGCAGCAGCACCCCCCTAAAAACCGCCACCCACCTCCCTCCATGCACAATACCACACACTGTCTCGGTCACAGTTCCAATACAAATCCTTCACCGCCTTCTCCTCCTGCTCCTTCCCTACCGCCGCCCACTTTACCTGCCATTTCTTGCTGAGCAAACAGTGTCGCCAAATAATTGTTGATTTAGCGAATTCTGCATGACAAAGTTTTTGAGTTTTCAATTTTTATTTTGTCGCTTTTCAGTTAACGGTTTTCGTTTTCTTTATTATAAATTTTTGTATTTTACATATTTATTTATTTCTCTTGTTGTGTTTATTCATTTTGTTTTTTTTTGTTGTGTTAATAAATGTTTGATTAAGCTTTCGAATATTTAAACGAATGAATTTATTCAATACAATTGAAGTGAATGAAACGAAAAGGTTTTTGGCTCAACATTATATAATTTATGGTTTATATAACTGGAAAATTTCAAAATTTTGATTAATATGTTTTGCCATCAAAATGTAATAGTAACAATTCAATTTTTCTGTTAAAATATTATCATCCATTGTCGATACGTTAATAATTATTAATTAATTTTTTAACTTTATAAAAGAAAAATTCATAAAATCATTTTGTTTTGACCAGGTTAGAATTGGTATTTGCTAATACATACATATCTGAGTTTCTTACTTGATTTTAGTTGATATTTATAAATGCAGTGCTAGATGCAGATAGATCATAATTTTTATGGGGTAAATTCCTTTTATTGTCCAGAGAAAGTCCTTTTTCGATATCAAAATTTCGCGTTTTTAGAGTTGAAGTTACGGTTTTACCTAATTTCCCCTCCCAAGGGAATCTCTGACAAAAAAAAAAAAAAAACGAAGGACGTAAATTTCAGTGTTTTATTGACCAGATTCTTGTCCTTATTGCTTAACATCGATGATGCTGTCAGATCCTAGAAAGTCCTGCAGACATCTGAAATAAAAGAACATCAACAAATCAATAATATCTCGAAAGTCTATCGAAGGATCATAATAATATGTACATTGTACATAAAAATAAATCTTTTTACTCAAATTTTTGTTTTATTTAAAATAATTATAAAAATTTTTGTTTTAGTTTTAATTTCTAAAAAGTGATTCACGGCTTGCTTTTATAGATTACAATAAAATGTATGATATTAATTGGTTGGTATCAATAGAAAGTCTTGGGAGACTTAATAGTACAGGAATAAATGCATTACTTATAAGTCTTTAGAGTTTTCCACAAACTCATTATCCTATAAGAAAATGGAAGGTGTATCTTTAATCTCATTAGAATACACATTCATATTATAGAGTTCGTGCTTTACGATGTTCTTTAAAATATTCAAATTTGTCTTTGATTAGATATCGATTTTTTTTTTTTTTAGAATATACAGAATTACAAGTGCTGTCGCGTTTTTGAGGTTATTTATTGAAAATAACCTTATCGAAATTTTTAAGTTTACTTAGAATATAGTGGACTATAAGGTGGTATAAAATTGATGACTTTTGCTCTATTACTTCAGTAGAATATAAGGAAAAACTGTAAATCTTAGACAAGGGCTAACTTGACGGACTCAGAGCGTTCATCTATTTTTCCTAATCTGCGAGCATTTTTGAAAATAAGAAGCTTAAGTTAAGAAATCCATAAAATTTCCGAATTATTTTTCTGTAAGAGTGACGAATTTTATGCATATTTCATCTGAGTAAAATTTAAATTATTTAAAAGCGATTTTTCCATCAAAGGGTCTCTACCCTACTCTGCCACTCGATTACCTCAAGATAAAGTAGACATAAACACACATGATATGCGCAAAATCAAAGGAATTTTATTAGGTTTTTTTTTTAATCTTAGATAAACATAATTAGAGTACTTGGGGTCATCATCCTACTTTTCCTCGGCGGCGGGAGGATCTTTTTGAATGTTAAATGCTTTGCATATTTCCTCTGGAGTCTTGCCCTTGATAATATTGGCCGTCGCTTTGCAAGTCAACAGCAAAAGACCCTTCATGTCCAAGTAGTTGGCAGCCAATATTAGTTGGAACAGGGTTCCCTGGTCCACATTGATGAAGTGTGCATCCCAGGGTCTAATCATTTCGCGACGCCTTTCAATGCTTTCATCTTCCTCAGTGGGCTGGGGATCGTACCTGTGATGACTGGCCCAGGTGAGAACCTTGCGTAGAATGGTTGAATCCACATTGAGCACCGGCACAACGGCATTCTCATCTTCCTCCACCGCAGAGCTCTCCAACATGGTCTTAATGGTCCCGGAGCATTTGGCGACTTCAATGTCGACCTCAAAGATCTCCATATCCGACGATTGCAACTTAATCATAGGCATGTTGAACTGTATTTGCTTGTCTCTTGTGAAATAAAAATAATTAGTGAATAAAACAATATTCTGAATTCAATTCCTAATTTTGGTATAATTAGTATTAGACTACTATTTATGTATTCTGAATATGTAGGGTTTCTCCGTAGAAGTGTGCTCGCTAAGCCTACTGAGGTTATTAACCTTACAAACCTAATCCAAGTCATAGCCTGCTAGCTACCAGGCCTTAATTTGTTATTTTTATACATACATATTTATAACTTTATAACTTAAATCTTTTTATGCGATGCTAATTGATCGGGAATTTCAATTGCATTTTTGCATTACTCGAACCACTGTGCCTCTGTGCGGTCAACTCACGCATAAGTAAAGCGCCAAAAGCGTAGAAGACGCAAATGGACTTGGTCGACATTGCAAAGGCTGGTAGGTGGAGGACGAGGTGGAGGAGTCCCTCAGAAGAAGAAGAGGCAGACTTGGTTGGTTTTTTTTTGCTTTTTTGTTTTTTGGGTTGTATTTGCTGCTTTTATAACCATAAAAGTACAATGTGTGGTAATGAAATAAGAAGTTGGAGGCAGCCTGGCGAGGGGGCAGACAAGACGAGAATGAGGAGTAGGAGAAAGAGGTGATGGAAGCTTGGAAAGGCGCGCGCAGGATCATTGTCAGACAACTACGACAACGTCGTCATCATCGGCGGCATCTTTTCACACGGTCATGCTTTACATGGCAACTAAAATTTTGAGTGATGCAACGAACGATACTACATACAATATGTGTGGATGTATGTGCGGATGTTTGTATGTACATATGTACATAATATGTACATTGTCATCATCATCAGCATTGATGGTCGGCGGTTACGTTTCATAAACGTAAAAATGTTTAAAACTTGTGTCTAATTTGTGAATACAAAGTGAACTCTTCCTGCCACGCATAATAAACGAATTAATACACACACATAGAAACACACACACACAGAGAGACAAAGGTGCATTGGAGAGCCTGCAAATTAAGTAAGCGTTGGGTGAATTGGGCGTGGTTGGCAACCTGTTGCCGCAAGAGGCAACAACAACAACAACAACAACTACTACCACTACTACTAAAGCCTATAAGATCTGGGTGCAACATAATGAAAAAAATCAGAAAACCGCATTTAATGGAGTCATTGGCTTGGGCCACGGATACGATACGGTACGATACAGTGTGTTGGCTCCTTTTATGTTCTGTTCGTGGAAGTAGAGTTACCACTTTTGTCTCCTTTTCTCATTTTGTTGTTGTTGTTGTTGTTGTTTTTGTTTCATTAGAAAACCACTTAGAGTAGCATGCGTGCGAAAGGGAGAGACAAAGGGGTTACTAAGAAAAAGGAGTCTGACTTTCAAGTTTCAAGTCTTTTGAACGTAAATACCAATTTTTTGGTTTTTCGATTGCCAATGAAAGTTCTATTTTCTGGGGATTTTCAATAAACGATAACCGATAACCCAGAGAGGAGTCGACCTCATTTAGAAAGTACAGTCAAGCAATTTAATATACCAAAAGTTGATTAGAAATTCTTTTAGTCAATTGTATTTATATAACACTGACAATTTTTTGTTATCGTTAATCGATAAGCGATCATCTTATGAACTCAATTTGTTATCTATAGACTTGGAAAATACCCTTTATATAATAAAAATTGACCAAGTAAAGGGTATTTTGGATTCGCTACTCTTTAAGCACTTGATTCATTCACTTAAAACTTATTCATTGTGACATTTAGTGAACCTTTTTTTTTAAGTCTACTATTCCTGGGAATTTTACAAAACAAAAACACAAAAAAAATGTGGCTAAATACTTTTTAAAAGATAAATTGATTTCAAACGATGATAAAATACAGAAACAGAATCTTCTTCTCGAAACAGGAAGATTGAGTCACTCCCAATTAGTATGAGATTAAGAAAATATGTAAGGAACTGTTTTAAGGACTAGCATATGAGGAGGATATAACTTGATCAAATCCCTCCATACTCATTGTGTCATTTAGTTTTTTTTTTTTTATATTAATGCTTTGAATAATTGGTGTCAGTTTGAATCACCTTTTAATAAACAATAGTAGAATATCTATTTATAATTTGTGTTTTTTTTCATTTTGAGTTCTCATTTTTTCGGCACTCGTCAAAGGCATAAAATCAAATTGGCAATTAATCAATCATCGTAGAAGAAAAAAATCACACACACACACACAAAATGAAAAACTACAAGAGTTCGAATCAAATTGAATGGAAACGAATCTGTACAACAAACAATTGTCACTTGATTTAATGTCCCATGGCCAAGAGAAAGAGACATATATTGACCAAGAAAAAAGTGAAAAAAAGTGATTGTTTGTTTTGTTTTGTTTCTTTGATACGATTTGGTATGCCTTTACGACAATTAACTGGCAATTGTCCACAGGGCAGAGAGAAAATAGATAGAGAAATAGAGAGAGAGAGAGTTAGAGAGAGAGGGAGAGAGAGAGAGATAGAGAGAGAGAGTCTAAATAGAGTTTAAACTTCTTTTATTTTGATTGCCAAGCGTGAAGAATAGGATACACACGTACTCTTTAAATACTACATGAAATACCTCAACTCTAATGGATTATTTTAGTTATTGTTGTTGGCTGCGAATTTAAGTGGCAACATTTTTACGAGCTGGAAAGAAAAAAAGAAACACAAAAACGCAATACAACGACGAAAATCGAAAACCCAAATATATATATACATATATATACTCAACTAAAGTGTTGCTCTTGATCTTGGCGCATCTGAGACAGGTTGATCTCTTGTTGCCAGGCCATTTAACAGCCGACGATTATTAAGCAAATTAAGGAATGTCAATGCATATGTTTAGCATTTTTAAAGCAACAGGTTGTCGTCGTCGTCGTCGTCTTCGTCGTCTTTGACTGTAAAACTTCATTGAACTTGAATGGACAGCCAGAGCGAGCGAGACCAGATCAGAGAAGAAACAAAAAAACGTCGCGGAGATCAAGTTGAAGATGGGGGAAAACGAAAAAAAAAAACGAAAAAACTCGATAGCAACTAAACAACTCAGACTTTTAGACTCTATGCGGAACATTTTAGAGATGGGCAACATTTACATAAATATTGTATCTAAGGAATTTAAGCCTGCTTAGCTTTGGAGCACTTTTTGCAAAATACAAGACATTCAATGTTTTCTTATCGTTTCGAATAATTTCAGAAGATCTACCAACTCATCTATTTGATTTAAGTGCAAGTTTTGTAAGCTTTGCCATTAGCTTTTCACTTTTGCTTTGTTGTTGTTGTAATTCTCAACTAGTTCTGAACTAATTCTCCACAAGTTTTGGCACTGCAGATCTAGAGTCTTTAACTTAGGCTGCTGCTAAATGAATTCGATGGCTAACTATAAAAAAAATTAAATAATTAAATGGTATTACAAAATTTCCAGAAAGCATTCCAACTCAAGTGCTGTATTCATTTTGGGGTTTATAATCCTTAAGATCTTTTTTCGCTTTATTAAGTTATAATTCTCAACTAGTTTTGGCGTTGCAGTTCTACAGTCTCTACTTTAGTTGACTGCAAGGATTATAGAATAGACAACGTCTATATAAAATAATGAAAAACCGGCTTACACGCAATATTTGAGATATAATTTTCAAGAATCTTGGCTGAAATAAACTTAAACGAATATATCTCAGAGTTCCGACGAGTTAAAAATGACAAACATTTATAATTCCAAAGTTACTTACATAATATAAACCTATCTAAAGAATAGTTCAATATGGTTTGAAAAAATATTAACATATGGTTTAGAAACTGATATAGCTCTTTCCATTAACTTTCATTACTGGTTTAGAAACTGATATAGCTCTTTCCATTAACTTTCATGGCTCGAGGTCATTCACAGGTTAAGCAGGTTGTTTATATGGCGCTATAAACGACTTCATTAACCACATTAAAAGTGTAATGTCATGCTACCATTTTAATGCTAAAACCAGTTGGGAATTACAACAAAATGAAAAGAAAACAAAATAGTTTGGTTATATGATTTTATAGAAACCCAAACCAATAATATTTATAATAATTAATATTCAGTCCACTTATAGACTGCTAGAATGGTAGTACTTAATAGTATTATCATCAATTTTTTAAAAAAAGGGTGAATATCTAAAGCTAATGGAACGTAAGCCCAGTAGAAATGCAGATTTATCTACGAGATAGTCTTTCGAAAACAAGAATCCGAAATGGTCAGGCAAACTAGTTTATAGCTTAATATCTAAAACATTCATTCTATCTTAATGGCAGATCACATCTATTTTGTCATCTCTATTAAGTCTTATTTCGTGTGCGGATTTTTCGTATTAATAATGAGAATTTGAATGGATTGCTTGCTTGTTGATGATCGAATGATTGTATTGATTAGATTTGAGATTTCATTAATTAGTCTAACCGATATATATATGTATGTATGTATATATTTGTATTTGCGGCTGGTTAGGAGGGGGTGGGGATGGGGCGGAAGGTGAACTAAACTGGGCTTAGATCTCTCCTAGGTACACACCAACCTGACTGGCTAAATTTGATCTCTTTTGATATGGGCGCGCGCGGCGTTTGTTGTCAAATCAATGCCATTTCAAACATTTCGTATGCAAATTAAGCGTTTGAGGCGTCGCATAAATTATGAGCATAAAAATGCCAACTAAATACGAGCAGATGAGTACAACAATGATAACTTTGAGTAGCACGTGCGTGTGTCTTCGGTTTTTTTTTGGTCTCCAGTCCGGGGAAACTGGAACTGACACTCGCCGAATGAGAATCGGCCATGGACGCCATAGACTGGAACTTGGACTCCATTCCTGGTGGTATGAGAGCTTGGAATGGCATGGCTTTTCGGCGGGGAAGGGATGCTGAGTTTGGTATTTTTGCGTAGGCTCCAAAACATCTTCAAGACTTATGTGCGAATTTTTGTCTTTCCTCCCACCCCTCCACCGCCAAAATAAAAGAAAGAGAATAAACCAAGTATGAGATAAAAAAAAAATATAAAGGGCCAACAAGCTCAGACGCAGACGCGAATCAAGTGTGAGAGAGACAGAGAAAGAGAAAGAGAAAGAGTTGGAGGGGAAAGAAGGCAAGCTTAAAAGCCGCCAAGTCCCAACGACGTCGTGTAGTTCAAAAGGAAACGCCAAAAGATATGTATGTGCACCCTGTAGTCAAAAACAAAAAAGGATCATGGGGTATATAAGACACACTACCCCACTACCCCACTCCCACTCCCTCTCCCACCCACCTCGACATAAATTGATTAGAGCTTGAAATAAGTCATGGGAAAGGTCTAATTTTGGAACAGTTTCTAAAGCATTTCGATTGTTCTGCCAACGCCTTAAAAACGTTACTAGTTTATTCGCATAGCTCAGTGATCAGACACTTGATATTACAAATATTTGTCTAGACTCTAGACTCTTAGAAGGTGTTAGATCACACGATCAAGGCAAATAGATAGATGAACGTTTGTAAGATCCAGTTTGTATCCAGACCGCCCAGACTCCCCCCCCCCCCCCCCCCCCACACACATCGCTGGAGCCATCCTTGGGATAATTAATGTTCAATTGTGCCTTATCTAATTCGAGATGGCTTTCTTTTTCAATTACTAATAGAGTTAGATATGCTTTCACTTTCATTGCTAGAAAATCTTCCTTTTCGAGATTACAGGGTATCCTGATGCCGTTGTTTTTGTCTATTTCATGTTCTGTTTGTGTGTGTGTGTGTTTTTTTGGGGGGATTTTTGCTTTTTAGGGCAACAAGATTTCATTTCATTTTAACTGGAATCAAATTACGAAACCCAGATGACGATGAGGATGACGCTGATGAGAGCGAGCAGCAAGCGACGAACAGGCAGAGTCACTTCCAACTATTTTATTGGCGGCGCAACGTTTGAAGCTTTCTTCTTCTACAAAAAACTAAATGTATGTCGAAAATTGAATCACAGCCAATTGAGAACTATAGAGAAAAATGCATTAGCTTAGCAACAGAGCAAACAGACACACACACACACACACACACACTAACAAACACACACACACACACACACAAACAAACACACACACACACAGAGAGAGAGAAAGGGTTAACATATTTTAATCGAAAAAGGCATTAAGGATGACGTGAATGGAATTTCAATTGATATGCCATTAGATGTGCCCAGAAACAAAATGATCATCATATATGCAGTAAATGAAAGTAAAGTTAAGTTACTACTAACTAAGTGGATGGTTTAAGCAGATCCTTTAAAGATTTCTGATCTAGATTCATTGATCTATATATAATTTCGACATTTCTCCAGTGATTTTATTCTTTTCGATGATTTCCATCTAATTAATTTAATTTACGATCGGTGATTTTAAGCTTTGAATCCTTCTGAGAAACTTGATGGGTTTTTGTTTGTGGAATGGGGGGGATTACCTCTCTATCTCCTTTATTTTTTGTTCTTTCCATTTGTTCCTTTTAATCTGTATGTCTCGCTGTTTCCATTGAGATGATTCCAGTGAAAAAAAAGCAAACACAATTGGTTGTCGAGAGTTTCTAGCATTTGGACTACCTATTTGTAGTTGCCAATTTGGAGTACCTCAGGTACACGAATCAGTCATCTCCCCCACCCCCTATGGCTATATAGCCCCACATTCACATTGTTTTATGTGAGAAAAAAACAAAAAAAAAAAAAGAAAAAGGTTGCTGATGGCAGGAAGCATACTATATACCATATACCATGCTTTTAGATTCAGATTCAGATTCGGTTACGAGTTTTGTCGACCGTTGCCGCACAATTTGGCATTGACAACAACTGTGTGGCGTCGTCGCAGGTTGTTTATCATTGGGCTTGAGGGGTTAAAGGGGAAGGGAAAACGGAAGGGTAAGGATGGTAGCAGGGGGGGAATGGGTTGCTTATTCGAACGCCCCAGGCATAAAGTTCACACTCGTAAGTAAATAAATTTAAATGGCGGCACTTCTTCTGTTAATCTTTTTATTTCTTTTTTTTTTTTGCTGTATTTATTTTGATTTTTTAAAGGTCTTCTTGTTCTTCTTCTTCTGAGTTTTATACCCTTTACAAAAAATGAGGAAAATATAAAGGGCTAAAGGGTATATTCAGAGGCCTACTATCGAGTCCACTAAAAGTAATTACAATGTAACATTTTAATTATTTTTCTGGTCATCAATAATTATTGAAAATTAACAAAGACATTAAATAATATGTTCAGGGTATATTAAGCAATGGGGACACTTTGCCCCTTTAAGTATGCAATAGGCTGAACAATTATTCATTATCTATTGCAACCAATTTATAACTTTTTGTATGTTTATTAATTGAAATATTCGCCTTGTAGATTTTCTTTTGCCCACAGAATATTCCACAAGTTCTTTTATATGTTTTAAGAAGCGACTACTGGACTGCTTATTGCATACTTATGGGAGCAAATTTTCCCTAATTTCGCCAATATTAGATCCGCCTATGATATTAAGACATTTTTTTTGAGTTCACATTACAACTGCTAAGCTCTAGTTATCTGTCATCAATGTCAGTTTAAATTATTTGTTGGTTTAAAAAATTTCGCAGATTTTAGATCAGTTTCTTAAATGGAAACAGGGAAACTTCCTTTCCAATGGAATAATATGGAATAATTTAATTCCAAAAATTGTCTAGGGTATCTTCAATGTTGTCTTCCCGTAATACCAAAAAAAATTCAAAAACCAAATTAACGAAATGCTTCGTTTTTTTCTTCTTTTTTTTTTTAGTTTTTTTTTTTTTGGATGTTTCGTTCAACCTACTCTCTTAGTTGTCTCACGAACGTTTTTCATAAGAAATTCAACAGGCAAGCTAAAGATTTCGTTTCTTGGCATTAAGTTTTCTTATTTGTGTGTGTGTGTGTTTTTTTATTTTTATTTTTTTTTATGGTTATTAATTTGCTAAGTAATACGAAAGATGTGCGAGAGAGGCCAACCAACAAAAGTGGACGACAACAGCCAAAAAAACAAAAAAAAAATGAACAAGTCAAGGCGAAGATGAGGAAAGGAAGATCAACGCAAAAAAAGGGCGATCTTCGAATCTAAAGAAGTTGGAGCTGAAGCCTGGAATTGGAGCTAAAGTTGAACCAATTCTGTGAATGGAGAGCACTTTGCATTGAAAAAATAAAAATAATAATAAAATGAACAGGAATTGTGCGCCATAAATTATGAGGTTAGGATATACCTACATACATACATATGTACATATGTGAGAAAAGGGTTTGACCTAAAAAAAAAGTAATAAATATACACACATATACATATATACATATATATATATATATATATTTTGTTCGTTCCTGAATAAGGTCAACTAACCCATAATAATTTGGACAACAAAAAAAAAAAAAAATGAACAAATGCATATAATTAAATACTTTTAATTTGGTCATAAAATGCAAAATTGTTTAGATATTTATTACAGCACTTAGCTGACAAAACGAGTTTAAGTCGAATTATACAAATACATACAAATACATACAAATACATACACACATACATACACATATACATACATACATACATACTTGTCTCCATATCTGTATATCTAATTAAATTCTAAACAGCAAACAACTTTCAATTTCCTTTACGCAGTTTTGTACACAACTTACGAGTCTATGTATGCATGTTTAGGGTCTTTGTCATTGATCACTTCGATAGATAGATAAACATATACATACCTACATACATAAATAATTAAGCCAAAATTGTTTACATACAAATAAATATCTATATGTATGTATGTATGTTATGGAGCCCTTTTATACAAATTTGATTGAGACTAATATACAAGTATTTGTTAATGAGAACGAAGTATTTATACACTATGCACTTGTCGATAGTTATCGACAATTTTCCATTTATCGATAACTTAAAGCACCTCTGATGGATCGCTAGAGGGAAATACAAATGAATCAAAGGCCCAAGGTGCTAATTTTTTGAAGGCTGAGCAAAACTTAAGAAATCCAAATGAGAATGTTTAAAGATTTTTCGTTTAATTATAAGACTTTTAGTAAATTTAGCCTCAAATCTAACAGTTTTATTCACATACTCAACTTGAAGAAGAGTATGTGAAAAAAAGAGGAAAAAAAATCAAGTTTACCTCACCGAACATAAAACAAAATTAAATTCAAAAGTCATAAAAAATTCTTTAACACGCTTTGTCTGCGTTGTTGGGTGATTGGCTGATCTTGGCCGGTGACTTCCCCTTTCGTTTTTTCGTTTTTTTTTTTTCTCATTTTTTTCCAACATGTTCGACTTGATAACTCCCGAAACTAAAACTGAATATTCCCTCAATCAGTGTGTATTTGTGTCTATGTATGTGTGTGTGTCAGTGTGTGTGTGTGTGTGTGTGTGTGTGTGTGGGTCGAGTATGTAAATGCTTGTTTTAAATATTTATAATTTTAATTGCGTTTGGAGCTACCTCAAGCCACAAATATGTATGTATATATACGCACATTCCTCTAAATGTTTAAACATTCTATTGCCGCCCAGGTGACAAAAATTCAATAAATGCTTTCATTTGATTTAGGAATGCTTTTATTGTAGGGCACAAAAAAAGTCGGGTTCAAAATGATCAGCTAGATCTGTCATAGCATGTGGCATAGATTTTTAAATATAATATCCGATTGTAATTGAATTTTGGCAGATTTTTAGATTTCTTTTATTTTTGTTTTGTAAGTTTTTCATACAGATCGTTTTAGTTTTACCATCCTTATAATTATCCAATATTGGCATAGACCTTGAAAGGTCAAACGTATATTATTCAGTTATTTTGAAAAATAAGTAATTAGAGATATAGTATTCTAATTTAAATCAAAATTCTGAAGCTTTCGCTCAACTTTTTCATACAGAATAACATAAAAAATACTACATTTTATAATAAAGTTCCCCAAAAGGTAAAATCCTATTTTTTAACGTTTCAGTCAAATCAAAGCAAATTCATTATTGATAATAGCTTTCTAAAGCTTTTTTTTTTTTTTAAAGTATTTTGGACAATCTTGTCGCCTTGTTAATCTATCAGATCGTTGTCATGCAGAGCAGAGAGTTTGCTTTTTGTCTTAGGTAGCTTTATATACAAAAATATACAAAGACCAAAAATAGAGAGCGAGAGAGAGAGAGAGAGAGAGAGGAAAAAAGACATTCACAGTGACAAAGCTGGAGCTAGAGCTGGAGCCAGCCAATCTACTTAGTTCCCAAAAACGAAAAAAAAAAAAAAAAAACAGAGGTTCGGACTAGCATTGACAGTGCCGAAGTTTGTATACCCTTCCAAAAAGTTCTACCTATAATATATTTTGACCTTCAAAGTCATTAAAAGTCTAGCACATGTTTAACCCATTTGATTTTAGGATGCAAAATTACTTGTTTTAAAAATAAAACATTCTGTCTGTTTTAGTTTGGGAGGAAACTGGTTCGAAAACTGAATTTGAAGGTTTGTTCAATGTAATTTTTGTGTAACTAACTATATATGTACTTCCATTTGATTGAAATATATGCAAATAAAATACCGAATTTTTGAAAACATACAAAACTTGCTGTTCGAACGGTCGAACAGTGGTCCAAAAAGGGTTAAGCAACAAGTTTGAAATGTATTCAAAATTTTGATCTAAAAATCAACTTTCTACCGATTATATTTACAGTCGACTCTCGTTAATTCAAACCTGCTATAATTCGAACCTTTCGTTTATTCGAAGTTATCACGAGTCCCCTACAAAATCTCTTGATATTTCGAATTTTGTCCATACATTTTTATACACTCGGTAATTCGAATGAAAAAATCACTGCTACGTCGCGGTAATTCAAATTCATATGGTCAAACCCTCGATAATTCGAATTTGCAAAGTCTCTTGGTGTGTTAGTAAAAACTTTGAAGAAGATCAGGACAATTCGCAAATAATTGTGGATATTGAAGAACCAACTATTGTACCAGTAGTTGACTTCAACGGTGTGAGTTTTTCTGAGTATGTTCAAGTGGATGAAGATGTTGCTGTCTCAGGATCACTAACCGAAGGCGAAATTTTATCTCTGACCGATACAAATGAAACGAGCAACGATGAACGCGAAGACGACATATCAGAACCTTTGAAAGAAGTATCTGTTAAGGTAGCAAGAGCCTCATTTGAGAATTTACGAAACGAAACTGATGAAACAGCATATCAGACACTTTTTGTACTTAAAATTATTTATTGATAAGTCTGAGCACCAGCAATGTACTCCTTAACAAACACTTATTAATAAGTTCTTTTCAAAGATTAATTAATTGACATTATAAATATGTAAAACATTAGCAGTTAAATAAAAACTTGATAATTCGAAGTTTTATTTATTTTCACTCACAAATTCGAACCATTTAATATTTCGAACTCTCGATAATCCGAAATATTTTAAAAGTCCCTTGAATTTTGAATTAACGAGAGTCGACTGTATGTGATTTAAAGATCTGATTCGAATGAATTCAAAAGAGAAAACACCTCCTTTAAAATTTCAATAAATTAGCTTAAAAGGTCTAAAAATATATAAATATGTCTATATAAATTTATCACCTCAATCTAAAAATACTTCCTTCTAAGCGTTACACACTCCAGACGATAATGAATATATTCATTGCTGGTAAGGGTATAAATAAAAGACAAGAAAATTTATGTAACTGCGTAGATACTTTTTGTCTTGCTCTTGTGCGTTTACCTTCCAGTACCCTAGGTCTCTTTTGTTAATTGTAAGTGGCATTTTTATTATAGTTTTTTTTTTTTTGTATTTTTTCTGGTTTGTTTGGGGTTTTCTGGTTTGTTGTGGGGGTTTTCGTTTATTACATGTGGTGCGTCTTTTGGGGCGATAATTTATGCTACCTAACGCCGTGTGCGACTTCATTTAAATTTATAGTTTTGATATGATTTGCGTTTTCTTTTTGCATTATTATCAACAGTTTTTTGTCATTTGTTTTACAAATCGAGTAATGCCCAACAAATATCAAACATTTGATTTTGTAGCTGTTTAATGTCGTGAAGGTTGCTTAATGTAAAAAAACAAAATTAATTGTCGTTTTATTGTTAGCTTTAAACTAAAATTGGCACCTCATTTGAAAAAAAAAAAACACAAAAATCAATTACATATCAATTATATTTGCTAAAATAGAGTCTATTTTCCCATTAGTCATCTTTTGTTACGTTCTTTGTAAATTTGTTACTTTTTTTTCGCAAGAAAATCATTGAATAAATATAATTTTATTAAGAAAATTTTGCAAATAATTATTTTGTAAATTCCTAGTCATTAGTATTCTGTTCTTTGAATAAAAATTTTCTACATTTTAATTAAATTTAGATATTTTTTCCCCCCGTGGTCACTTTTTGATACTCTTTTATTAGGGTAGTTTTAACTTTATTTGTTAAAAGAATGGTTTTATATATACATACGTTTTCCAATTGAACAATTTCATAATTGGGTAATAAAACTAAGTAAGTTTCCTTGTTGGGAGATTGGTTTGATTTGTGTTATTAAATATAACTGAAATTCTGAAAATGAATGTAAATATACTCACAAAATTGTCATTCCATTGGTATTTCATTTGTTAAAGTAATTAACAACATGTTTTACAATTTCTACATCATTAAAATAGTCCATAAACTTTTTCAAAATATTGGCTCTAAACGGTTAACTTATAAGTTTTAAAAGATCTACATAGGTTTACGTTTATTTCTAGTTTTAAAATTATAACTTTATACAAGTTGCGCAAGTGGCGCAAAAGAAGTCATCCGATGTTGTTTGGCTCTTATTTTTTTTTCTAAATGAAAAACTTTGATTCTGTTTTTTGATATATAGTTATATTTATTTATATAGTTAAGTCGAGAAGATGATATCGGCCAAAATGGGCGCCGTAACAATTGATTGTCATACGGGCTCGCCATCACTTCGGCGAGCGTTTCGGGCGATAAATTCTCGCATTCGTGTCGAATATTTTCCTTGAGGGCTTCCAAGGTCTCAGGCTTGTTGATGTAAACACGGGACTTCAAAAAACCCCATAAAAAGAAGTCCGGGACCGTTAAATCGGGCGATCTGGAGGGCCAGTGCAAATCGCCAAAACGCGAAATTAAGCGACCCGGAAACGCGTCCTTCAAAATGTTTTCCGCCTTCTTGGGGAGTGTATCGCTACATGGCTTATTCACTTGTATTCTATATCTGTCTAGTCCACAAATGTCAAAACAGATTTGACATTGGCGGTCATTGGCAAAAATGAGAGCATCTTCCAATAGGTAAGTAGTTAAAATTAGTTTAAATGTTTGTAATTATTTATTATTTATAAATTCTTCATTTATTTAGCTATATTTATATTTATCTCACACTTTAAATGGCAACTACTTATTTATTTTTGAAGCAGAAATAAAATTTACTCAAGAGCTTGAAATTATTTCCAAGTACAATTGAGAAAACTCTTCATATATCTACATATTAATTTTCATATATATTCAGATAGATCTTTGAATAGATTTCCTGCTTATATTTTCTTAAGCTAGAATATTGCAAATTCGTCTTAAAAGTTTTCTATTTATTTGGGGCCCTACCTGTAAATGTAAAAGTGTATAACTCTAATGATGAATAATCGTTCGATTGATTTGACAAATCGAACTTTTACATTAGAGGGCGAGAGAGCGATGGCAATAATTTGAAATTCAAATTCAAATGATCAAAAAAAAGAAGAAACAAAAAATAAATAAATAAACTATTGAAATGAAATTTTTTTCAGCCCCTGGCCACACACACTTTTGACCCGCAGATGTATCCGATGTATATATCATTGTATGGCCTATACAATGATGTCAGTTGGGCGTAAGCGGACGGTAAGCGATCTCTCTGTATTATTATTCACACGGTGGTTAATTGTTTTCATTTTCCAAAATCATTAGTACGAACCTAATATGAAATGTAGGAAAGCGACACACACACACACCTGAAACGCAGGTTCTTCTTGGCTCAAGAGCACCGCCCAAAAAAAAAAAAAAAAAATACAAGAAAAAAAACTCGATCCCGACAAATGTATGAATACATATATACATACTGGAAGCCAGCTAATGGCAAAAAAAAAGAGAGAAAAACTTGAACTACTTGGAACTATCAAGTCAATGGCAAAAGTGCCAGGTCGCTAATTGCATGGCCATTAAATCATAGAGGGAGGGACAATGGCAAGGAGGACGAGAAGGTGAAGGAGATGGAGAAGGAAAAGAGGAGGTACAAATTTAGAGCTAAAGTCTAGGATTTGTGTTAATTTTAGCGGCAATGTCGGCGGCTGTAAAAAGGAACATCCTCGCAACATAAGGGTAACCCTCTATCTACCTGACAAAGACATTCACCTCTCTTTCCCTCTTTCTCTCTTTCTCTCTTTCTTTTGAGCAGTCATTAGATAGATAGCAGCCAGCATCACCTTTGCGATGCTATTCACAGTTTGCTCTAACGTCTACCGTGTATGTATATATTTCGAAATCGACAATGTTTGCTTTAGTAATTCATTAATCATTGATAATTACATTAAATGTAGGCCTACCTGCGCATGCGCCATCTAATGAACTCGACTTGGCTGACCAAAAATGGCCCAAAGACCGAGAGACTGAGGGTAAAAAAATAATATACTTGGCTTACACTTGCAAACTTTCTTGAAATGAATGAATCTGAAACACCAAAGTAGGGGCCCGAATGTAAGGCAAAAGGTAGGGTATCCAATAGGCGTTGCCTTATCGTCGTCGTTTATCTATCTAACTCGTATAGCCAAGACGTGAGCTCTATGTTTAGGCTATATAGTTCCTGTCTGTCGTTTAGTTTCTAATTTTTTATATATAGTGTTTCTCTTTTAGTTTTATATTTTTTGTTGTTTGGTTGCTAAGTGTAGGTTTGAGTTTTTTTTTTTTTTTTTTTTTTGCCGTGGTTTAATTGCTCGTGAATTACAGAAACACGGGACGAACGATGTCGACAACGACAACAGATGAAATGGCCTGGGCATGGGCATTGGGCTTGGGCCTGGGCATGGGCATGGGCTTGGGCATGGGGCTTAAACTTGGGTATGGGCCAGTGTTTGAATAGGCCTAAGCTTGTTTTTGGTACGTGCAATGTTTGTGGGTCGCGTATACAAAAAAAGCAAAAAAAAAAAAGGCAATGGTTGGGGTTTACTGCGAAAAAGGTTTCGCGACAAGTTGGCTAAAGATTTCTGTCTCGTTATGTCGTTACAAATTTGATAAACAACAACCAAGAAAGTAGCAAAAAACAAAAAACCCGGAAAATATATTTAATTTTATTTTAAAGACATATGTCTTTGCAATTTATCAAGTGTAGGAATTAATGGGATTAGGGCTAGGCTAGAGGCCTTCTACTTGAGGCATTTGATTTTAAACCACAAAGCTTAAATTTGTGATTCACCAAGGCAAAGTTCCCTATATAAGGCATGTAGTGTACCTAACAATTTATGACCCTTTTAACGAGAATGAGTAATCATTCAACTTGACTTAAAACTATTTTCTATATGCCTATTGCCTTAAATAGTTGTTGTACTTAGCCAAGAAAGAATTCAGAGATTGTAAAATGCTTTTGTTGATATATGTATATTGTATGATTCGCAACTGGTTCAAGCATCGAACGCAATCTAACAATCCAAGCAATAGAAAGAACTTCCAATTAAAATGTATGATTCACAACTGGTTCAAGCATCGAATGCAATATAGCACCTGAGAAATATACCAATTAATATGTATGATTCACAACTGGTTTAAGCATTAAAAGCAATCTGTCTACCGAAAAATATATGGATCTATTTTCACAGCATTCAACTGGTTATTATAAGTGTTTCGCTACAAATCAATCCCTAGTTTGTGCCTAGTTGAGCCTCTTGTACCAAAAATAGTTGCCTAAGAGTTTAATCAACCACCATCTCATTAAAAATAAGTATATTTTAGAAGGGGACACACCAATCATTGGTGAAAAGCAGTTGACTTGCCCTCGACTAGCCTCGAACTTACCTACTTATTGGGCTCTTTTTTTCAGTGTATATTTAGTTAACCCCTTGTGGGCTTCTTCATCAAATTTAAAAACCATCTGCTCAAATGGTGTTTAAAGTGCTTTAAGGTATCCCCGCCTACCCATCACCCATCACCCCTTTAAAATGCATAATGCTGCACATCATTAATTTTCACCCAATCTGCGATGAGTTATGATTTGAGTTTTCTTGATTTTATCTTTGGGCATTTTTGACACTTATGTATTCAAGGTCGGTCGAACATTTCAATTTATATATGTATATATATGTAGATACTTTTGGGTTGACTGTAAATGTCAAAGGTGGCACACAAAGTTGCATTATTCATCAGCTTCATCATAGTCATGCTGCAATTCATGTTGAAATGTTTATTTTGTGGAAAAACAGTTATGGCCATTGGTGTCATAATTTCATTTACTATCGACTAGGCTATATACTAAAGCTGCTGCTTAATAACGACCAATTAGTTTAGAGATATGAAGCAAAAAAGCAAAAAAAAGCCCAACCAAAAAAAGCGAAAAACCAAAATGCAAGCTGCCTACACAAACACTCAAGGAGCAGAAGGAGATGATGGCGGAGGGGGGGCATTTGGTTATTTTTTTCTTTCTCTCTTCTCAAAAATCGATTCATGGCGCTGAGTAAGCTGCCCGCCGATGACGCCATCTGGTGGGCAAATGTTGTCACTGATTTGGATTTGCCGTTTGCCTCTTGGCACAGCCGCCGCCTTTGCCTGGGCCTGGCTAAAAAGAGACGCATTTGGCCATCACTGGCGCAGGTTTTCTTGGACCCCTCCCCCCCCCCCCCTGTTTGTTGTGTGTGTTTGGGGGAAAATGCATTAGCCGGCAGTCTGGTAGACTATTGAATGCGTGATTCATGCCTTGCTTTGTGTTTTGTTTTTTGTAAGCCAACTGCGAAATAGAAAATTGTATCTGTATCTATGTTAATTTTGGTCAAGTGCTTTATTATCTGAAGGAGTTCATTTCAGTTTAATCATTTGGCTTTGTTTGTTTGTGTGTGTGGCGCCATCTATACTCAATCTATTGATCTACAGTCATTGTGTTGACTGCCTTGACTTCAATTGTCCAATTGACCAATTGCCACAATTGACGACCAGATTGGATGCCATCTAAAAACAAAAAAAAAGAACAAAATATTATTAGTTACAAGTTACAAAAATTGAAACCAAAAATCAAAACCGTTTTTAAGTGTTACCGAAATGGAGTAGAAGGCTGAATCAAGATTTTTCACAGAGTTTAAATCATTTTTTTCTTTAACCATTTAATGGGGTTACTAGGACAAGACTCTTTTCAACCAATCGACGGCAGGCAGAAGAAGTTTCTTGCAATGTGTGACTAGAAAAGGCCTTTTGCAGTGTCTTTAACCAGCCTAAAACAGGCCAAAATTCTTCTTTAAACGAAGAATTTGGCGAAAATGTATGATGAAGAGAAGACTGACTGATCCCGGGACACCCCAAGGCCAAAAGTCAATATTAGGCAAAACGGATTTTATATGAGTTAAATGTTTATGTACTGAAAAATTTCATCTACAAAACAATATTAATCTACAAGAGAATCTGAAACTTACACATATTTCTAAATATATATATTTTATTTCTTTCTCGTTTAAGATATATTTATCAATTATGATTACATAATTGAGCTTATTTTCTGAACATTTGGCGGGAGAAATTGTTTGTTTTTGGTCAGGACTCGTGATGAGTTGATTGTGATTCCTTTTTTCTTAACTGTTTCAACGCTTTTTAGAGTCACATATTTAATCATACATAGCCAAAGTATTACTTATTGTTATTTTATTGTATATAAATAAAATTTGTAATTATTTGGAAGAGTCATTTTGGTGTTATTTCGTTATTCGATTTCAAATTTATTTAATATTGAAACTTTTGGGGTCAAATGGATAGCGAGAATGTCCTCAAATGTCCATATACATATATATATTAGCTATGGGGATGTCATTCTAGAAGATGTTTGCCATTATTTGCATCCTGATCTCTCAAAAGACTTAAGAGATTTCGTTGATTGATTAATGTTTTTTTTTGTTTTTTTTTTTAAGTGAAAAAGTCCTTTTACTGTTAGCTTTTGAAAGGAATTTTCAGGATCGAATTTCAGACTCGAATTTATGCTAATTTTATCAGGGATTAATCATTATACATTTAGAATTTTATAAATTTTAATCAAAAATTCGATAAATTCATTGTTCCTTCGTTGAGTTTTGTTTTCAAGTTTTTGCTTAATGTGTTTTTTTTTTGTATATTTTATTATTATTATAATTTTGTTTCTGTTTTTTTTTTTGGTTTTTTTTTTTTTTTTTGGTTGTTTTCTTTTCTGTTGTTGGTCGAACATTCTTATTTAATTTTTATTTTTTCTTAAAGCTTTGGCAATTAACACAAAAACATTAATTAAGTTACGAACTAATGTCTTTTGGTTTGCCCAATTCCCGTCCCATTACGTCCCGCTACCGCCCCCCGTTTGGGTCTATTCAAATACACGTCCCTGACAGACAGCCAGACGACATGAATATGAATGGATGGAATGGTTTTAGGCTGAAAATTTGTAGTGGAAGAATTTCCTCAACGGATAACAACACGAAAAAGAGACAGAAGTAGATGATGATGATGATGATGATGATGATGATGATGATGATGATGATGATGATGATGATGATGATGCTGTGGACAAGGCTGATATGCTACAACAACATCACATTTGTTTAAACATTTCAATGTTGAAATTCGTTATAAATGAATGAACATTGTAACGGGCAAAGAGGATGGCATATGTAGAAGATTGAGGGGAAAATGGCAAGGTTCATGCACGGTGGGGGGGTTGGACTTCATCTCTGACACGCGCAACAATTGTCTTTGGCAGGGTAAAGATGTCTAATAGAAGCAGGGGAATAGTGTTGGTGGTGCAAGAAGGGAGGGTATAACCCAAAACGGTTGTAGGCAATTTTCGCCGCCTGGGCCAACAAGTGGTTGGTTGGCTGTTGTGAGGCTGTTTGTTTCTTAGTTTTTCCAGTTTTGCTGCATATACCCTTTAAAACATGAACAACAAAAATAAGAGAATGTTATACGGGTATGCACAACAATTGATTCATTTCAATCTATTTAATGGGTCCATTCAAAAGTTTTACTCAAATCCTTAACTGTCTCAGAAGAGTTCAAAAAGTTCAACCCTTTTTCCTTCAGGAAATATTTCTCAATCGTCTCTAATAACCGAATTGACAGATTGTGGGTATTTATAATAGGTATTGAAGAGGTGTGCTTTAAACGTCCAAAATATGTTTTTCTTCTCGGTTTTTCTTTTGTTGAAGTAAGGAAAATTGTCTTTTTTATTTACTCATTTTACTTTTTTGCGAAAATTCCATCTTCTCATTTCATTAGGAAGTTATAAATTCTCTCAATAAAATTTTCTATGATCACAACGTTTTTTGATTATTTTCTTTTCTGATTCTAATATATGAACATTTCCCCACAAATATAAACTTGAGCCAACAATTTTTTTTTTTAAATGTTTAGAATTTTAGAAAAAACTTTAAGTATTATACAACTTTTAGCTATTGCAATGGCAATTTATGGAGTTGAAATTGAATTTTTTAAATTCTTTTTTTGAAAACTTTTTAGCATATATTTTGGTTTATGTACTTCAATCAAATGATTGAATGGCAAAGTATTATACATACTTAGGAATTTAGGGTCCTTGCTAGAAATGTTTATAAACTTTTGCCAACATTTTGTAATCGAAAAGTTCAAGATATTTTCCAAATTGTTAACAAACAGCAAAGACACTTAAAGCTCATGGTCCCCAATGTATTTTTTGTGTTTTATTGTTATCAAAACCTCAAAAGGGTTGTAAAATAGAAACTTACTATTTGAACACACCTCGTACTTAATATGGGATATTCCTTAGTGTGTGTGTGTGTGTGTGTGCGTGTGTGTGGTTGTTTGTTGGGTTGTACATTGTTATCTACTATGGGCTGGCTGCCTTACGTGTACATGGCGTTATAATGATGACCATGTCCATGTCCATGTCGATGTCCATGTCCATTGAGACTCTTTGCTAACTGCCAAACTCAGCTCGTAGGCATTTTGCTAATTGAGCAACGCGACAAGTCCCAGTCGACATATAGATACACACATACTTATGTAGGCTCATTCATTCATTTATTCGTTCGTTCATTCATTCATTCGTTCATTCATTTAGTAAGTGTGTTAACATTTCCGGTGTATTTCGTCCATTTGTAGAATTAGACAACTTTTACTTTTTGCTTATTGCTGGAATTTTGTTGTTTTATTTTTTAATTTCTTTTTTTTTTTTTTTCTATTGTTAGGTTTTTCACCGTTTTTTTTTATTTATGTTTTTTTTTTAAATTTTTTTTTTTTTTAATTTTTTTTAAGCCCTCAATGGCCCTGAAGTGGTGCGTTGTGCTTTGTGTTTCTTCTATTTATTTTCAGTTTTATGAGTGTGTGTTGCTAAGCGCCAGTTTAAGGTTTTTGGAAGTTTGGCAACCATTTAAAAGGGTCGCCATTCAACAAAACAAGAAAAAAAAAACAGAAAATGCCCCAAACTAAATTTGATTTTTTTTTCAACATTTTTTTTTTTTTTTTGCGCGTGGTCAACTGTAAAGGGAATAGAGATCGAAGTTTCTATACGCTTGCCGCTATGCATACTAAAAAGTTATAACTTCTGTTTAATGAATAACTAAATAACTTATTCGATATTGGCAATAAAATATAATAGGTTTCGAAATATATTAATTTGATACTTTACATAGTGAAATGGAAACATTTCTAGGTAAATAAGATCACTTAAAAATTGATAAAACTCTGCTGCAAATGAATATACCTTTAGCTGCTTTGCCGAAAGGCATAGAAATATGTTTGATTATCGAACGTAGATTTCAACACACACACACACACACACAAACAGCCACACATACAGCTTAAGAAGACAAAAAATGAAGAGTGAGATACAGATATAGATACAGATTTATATTTGACAAGCAAACACGAAAAGGGAAAATTGAATTTCGCTTATAAGAAGAAGACCCAAAAGATGCTCTAGGCAATCTACATGGGATTTCTTAGAAGTCAAATGGAAATTGGACTTGAAATTCCTTGCAAATTCATTATACAACTCACATGAGATCGCCATTGAAACTCCCCCCCTCTCCGCTGTCATTCGCTTACCCTTTTGGACTCTCTGAAAAGTCCAAAAAGCCAATGGACGGAAGTTTATCACGTGACACAAATCAAAATCACACCGCACTCAAAATCAAATCAAGTTTGTCTATTCAATATGTGTGTGTGTGTGCTTCATTTTCAATCAGTTTGAGGTTCCGGGGTGGTCTGTGGACGATTGTGCAAATAGATGACTAGTTTTTTTCTCCCAAATCTTGTTGGCTCGATTAGCAAGATAATGGGTAATGAGTTGAGGGTAGTGACCAATTCAATATGAGTTTGATTTGTCTTCCAAATTTAGATCATCAAACACATCATCATCATCTTCATCATCATCATCAAAGTCGTCATCATCATCATCTTCATCATCGTCATCGTAGTCGTCTTTATTGGATGGGCAAACAAACTGTCAATCAAAAATCATTGCGATAAGCCAAACTTGACAGGGGACACCAACGAAATGAACAAAATGAAAGAAAAATACTGCCAAAAGAGAGTCAAAAATGATAAATAAATACTTACATTTCTACCTATGTATTTATATATAAATAAAAACAAAATAATATGCACAAATATTAGATGCAGACTTAAACTCGGATTGCTCGTTTCAAAGTACTATCAAAAGGAGATCAAGACTTATAAATAGATCTAACCTTTTTGGAGGAGGACTAGGTCATTCAGCCAAATAAAATGATTTGTAGCAACTGAATGCAATTTAAATACCTTGCATCAATGAGTTTATTTTAGTGGATACTTGAAGTGAAAGAATGTGACAGCTGACTTCGAAGGACTAAAACCAATTTGTTTCTATTTAACTAACTAGTTAATGTTATTGTAAAATAAACTTTATGAACTTTTCAACGTAAAACATTTTGCCAAATTTTTATTTAATCTGCAATTTCAATAGATCACTCTCTTCTGTCGTCAAATTTTGCTGCTTGAAGTACAGTATTTCTTATTTCAATATCTATGATATATAGTGCCCTGGCAGATGGGAATCTGCATATCGAATTTTAGCTCTAAAGTTAGTCCTTGGAAGCTAAAGAGATAACCTGCTTAGCTTTTAATGACAGTCACGAAGAACAATTAGCAAAAGTTCTTTTAAAGAGATTCA
Source organism: Drosophila willistoni (assembly GCF_018902025.1). Classification (NCBI taxonomy): domain Eukaryota; kingdom Metazoa; phylum Arthropoda; class Insecta; order Diptera; family Drosophilidae; genus Drosophila; species Drosophila willistoni. The sequence goes on along the minus strand of NW_025814052.1, from coordinate 7,905,155 downwards.
AGCCTAGTTTGACTAAATGGAAGATCCATTACTATGATGAAAGGGACTAGTGAACTTTAGCTGAGTATGGATCATTGAATTCCTCTGACCCAGGACACTCATTACCTTTGCGATCGTGGAACAAATATGATTTGAAAGTGAAGTATGATTTAATTCAATTACTTGTGAAAATTTGGTTTCAAAATTAAACCTAATTTCCATATATGTATATGATATTCTGCTAATGGACTTTTGGAAGATTATATATAATTCCCAACGAATCGGCGTTGAATTAATATAATGGTATCATAATTTAAACGTAGTTAGCCAAGTCTACTGATAAGACAACCTGCCCGTAATACTTAGTTAATTTCAATGAATGTCCTCTAATTGTTTCTCCTTTTCACTCTGATGTTTCTATCAATATCCAGGTAACCCACATACATATTGGGTATATCAAAGAAAAGAGATAAATATTTTATGCAATAATTGATACATGTTTTGTGAACAAACCATACGTAATTAGGTTTGTATTCTATGCAAATGAAACTGATGGTCTTTTCTTTTCTGGTTTTTGTTTTGTTGAACAAACCAAACACAAAATCTCTTTAAGAATTGCGCTTTTCTTTTATATTTTATTTTGTGCTCCGGTTTTCCGTTTCCCTATACATCAACTGAGCTCAACAGGGAGATCAGTCATGTTTTGGTCTTGGCTTGCTCCTGACGAGGGTTTGTGTCCCTTTTCCAAAAGAAGGAAGAAAGGAAAAAAAAAAATTATGCGCATCAATTAAAATGTATTCAAACAGAAATTAACAATTATGTCTGTCTTGTAAGCAAAATCTGAAAGAATAGTAACAAGGAGGATGGCAAACACACACACACACACACACTCACACCACACATAAGGGTGTTTACAAGGGTGCCCCTCCTGTCTTTTTTTTGTTTTTTTTTTGAAACGAGGGAATTTGGCAAAATGGTACCATACAATTTACGAATTACATTGATGATATTATATGTACAAGTATGTGACCAAAATTTCAAATGACTGCGTAATAAGCCGCTCGAAAAAAAAAATGAAGTAAGTAAGTCGTCTCGCCGACTTGGGTATACCATACACCAGGTGAAACAAATATTTAGAATTTCGAAAACCAAATGTATGTCTATTAAATTGTTTTAACATGCCTCATACCATATGCTAAGTCGCTCACTCTACAAACACACGAGCACTCTAGCGCCGCCACTAGCCAACGACCAATTCTGCCCTTATGGATCGCGTAGCAAAATACGTTCATACGTATATTTTGTATGTTTCTAGTCCGATTTCAATCAAATTTGGTAGTTTGATAGAAATAGATAAGATTTATTAGTCTGCCAAATTTGATCGCGATGGTCAAAAAATTGCAACAGCTAATCGGTTTTTTGTAAATTATGGAGGCGGAAGTTGGCGTGGCAACATATTAAAATATATATATTCTGCGCGCATACTAAGCCAATATACATACTAAATTTGGTGACTTTAGCTTTGTTAGTTTTCGAGAAAATCAGTTTTGTTTAATTTTCGGGGGCGGAAATGGGCGTGGCAAAATTTTTAAATAGTCAATATCTGCGCGTCTATTAGGCTAACTTACATACCAAATTTAATGTCGGTAGCTTTCATAGTTTTTAAGAAAATCAGAGTTATGTAAATTCCGGGGGCGGAAGGGGGCGTGGCAAAAAGTTGGAACAATTATTTTCTGCGCGCTAACTAAACGAGTATATAAACCAAATTTGATGTTTCTATCTGCTATACTTTTTAAGAAAAACAGTTTTATGTAACTTCTGGGGCGGAAGGGGGCGTGGCAAAAATTTGAAACAAACTCGATAAGCGTACATACTACACGAGACTGCATACCAAATTTGGTGGCTCTAGCTCTTATAGTCTCCGAGATCTAGGTGTTCATACGGACGGACGGACGGACGGACGGACGGACGGACAGACGGACATGGCTAGATCGACTCGGTTTTTGATCCTGATCAAGAATATATATACTTTGTGGGGTCGGAGATGCTTCCTTCTGCCTGTTACATACATTTTGGCGACTTTAATATACCATTTCACCCTATGGGTGTATGGTATAAAAATTAAAAAAATGCTCCAGGCGGCGGCAAAGAACAATCAAAATAGATGAAAAAATAACGTGAACCCCTCTAGTCTACCTACTTTTGGTTCTAAATGCGACTCAAACTCATCTCAATCTCATCAGGGCAATGAAGTGGTAACCCAAAATAAATAATGAAACGATCATCTTGAATATATAACAAATCTACCCTACTAACAACATAGGTGGCAACAAAATATATACTTTACAATCATTATCATACGATCCTCGTCTACACACAAGCATACACTGAGAGAAACAGCAAGATTCTTTTCAAATCATTAGTTTTATAGTTAAAGGTTGAGGTTTGTTTTGGGTTGCAAATGACACTAAAAGCATTATGGACCTCACTAAGATCAGATTAGTCTATACGAATTTCAAAAGATATTATTTTCCATACATATAGAATGATCTTTGATACTTTGTTTTATCAACTCTAAGCTTTATATAAACTTCTTCTAGGTTATTGATAGTTAACTAAAAGTCTTCTCTTTCTATGCTATTAAGAAGTATGACTTGAGAGAAGATTTTAAAGATTTAAAAACCGATTAAGAATGGGACAAGTGTTCTTAAATGTGAAGCAGAGATCATTAACAGATCATGCACATACACCAAGGGGATAAATCTTTAGAAAAATAGATTGACTACTTGACTTACTCAGCTCAGATAAGAACTTTTTCTGATAATGCTTCGATTGAGTTCTTGCTTTATTTTCTATAATATAAAATACAAATCGGGTGAACTGAAATGAATCGGGTGAACTGAAATGAAAGGATATTTTTGAACATTTGCAGTTGCACCAATTCGATGGGTCGACGTCAATAATGGATTAAATTTTAGTTTGTTTAAGTGTAAAGATGAACTTTACAAATATCACAATTTCTTACGATTGTTTCTTAAATTCAGACACGTAACTCTGAGAACATAAAAATCGACGCACAAAACGCACTCGGTCGGTCGGTTGGTCGTTTGGTCGGACGGTCGGTCACCTGTTTGATAGAAGTATGAGCAAACCAGTCAGTTGGATGGTTTGGTACGCTTTATGGGTCTACTGTAGATTCTTCTATACATTTAATGTATTGAAATTGGAATTGGAAATGGATTTGGAATTGAAATTGTTTTCAATTCGCAAGAAGTTATACCACGTTCCTTTCCAATTGGGCGTTAGTAATAAAAAATACCTAAGAATGTTGCGTGTTGCCTCATACTAAAGACTGACATTAGCATTCTCAAGTAGATTGCGTCAGACTACTTCAAGAGTGCAATAGTGGATAAGAAATGCAAATAATTCTATAACCCATGGACTAGCCCATTACATTGTGATCCCAAGAACTACTTATATATGTACATATATGTATGTTTATATATGGTGTGCTTATCTATGATACTTATTTTCTTATGCGGTACCTTTTTGATGTCCTTCTATATTCGGGAAACTAAAGTATTAAGTATCTATGTACTTGTTGTCACGTCGTCAATGTGTGTCTATTGATTTAAAGTGACGATTCTAGTTATAAATAAAAAATAAAAACGAAATACTCATATTTGTTTAATTTTTGAGTACTCTACATATACATATACATATATATATATAAATGACTTTGCCTGATAACGCAATGTGAGCTATTTGGAGAGTTCAATTTCCTATACATACAAACATCAACATCAGTTTAGTATAACTATTTCTTGATTTTATGACCATTACCATAAACATTTTGTTGGCTTCTCCCCCACCTCATCTCCAACCATCCGACACACACAAACACACACACACACACACACACAATATCTTACACTCTTTCATTCTATCTCCTTCTGTTGGCTATTTGCTCTTCGAAACGATCGTACAGCGATAAACGAAACCAACTCAAGTGGTTCTGGTGGCTCTGGTGGCTATGATAAATTAAGAAACCAATGCCTTCACTTTATTTCATTCTTCTACTCTACTCTCATTACTTCTCCTTTTCATTAATCGTTGCACAAAAATCATAGTTCGATTTAGGGGTAGAGGCGATAGGACTTAATCTATTGATAGCTTTCAATTTACCAAATAAACGCAAGACAAATTAATGGCTCTAGTTATAAATATTTGCTGTGTCATATAGTCTCAAGTGCTTGAACCATTTCCCCACACCCAACTCAAAAAAAAAAAAAAAAAAAAATGGGGGGGAAAAAACCAATCTCCTTCTCTTTAGCGGTCTTTAACCACTTTTCTTTACTTTTGAATTGACTGTACTAAATGTACTAACTATAATTAGCTAGAATTTGCCTTTTCTTCGATCAAGATATTTTTCGTTATCTGTTATACAGAAGGAAAAAGGGCAAAAAATTGATCTCTTGCACATTTTTCTTCATTTTTTTTCTTTTTCTTATATTTGTTTTGTTGCCTTGAGTTATCGTTTAAGATAAACTTTCAATGCTTTTGGTATTGACTGTACTTAAATAAGGGTCTTCTTCTTCTTATCAAGAAACATATATACATCTATTTTTGTTTGTTCACAAAGAAAGAAAGCTCCTTTAATAGAGTTCAACCACCTTTTTTCTACCCATTCATTAAATTTATATTATAATTTATTGTTGTATTGAATAATGCAAAAAATAAGAAGAAGAGAAGCACAACAAAACTTTGTCCTTTTTTTTTTTCTTTTCGGGGATTTTAAATTTGAACACACTCAAAAATTCACATAGAGAAAGGGGACAGAGAGAGAGAGAGAGAGAGAGATAGAAAGAAATAAGCATCTTTTTCTTGGAGCCTTTGTTTTATTTGAAGCTTAAAGTTTTTGTATTTTTGGTTTTGAATTTCCCATTCATTTCTTTTCTTGATTTTTTTGTGTTGCTTTGAATGAATCTAAAAAGAGAATGAGAATGACGCAGAAAATGCTTTTGAAAAAATTCACTTTAAGTGCCGCCACACAAAGCACTCAAGTACGAAAAGAAAAGAAAAAAAAGAGAGTGACATGATGAACATTCTGAACTCTGACAGATATCAGACGACATTTGGCGAATATCATGGGAAAACTAGACAGAAGTGTTGATAAAGATTTGAAAGAAACAAAACTTTCCTATACCAAAATCTCTTAATCAATACAGAGGGCTCGTCTTTCCATTTTTAAAACAAGTTTTTTGATACGAAAACTATTTAATGCGACACTCATGGCGATATAACTAATTTAATTAATGCGCTTTATTTTTATTTTTTTTGTATAACCATAACGATTATACTGCTTATAATTATATACATATGCAGATATACAAGATTATATTAAAACTATGTATATACTCTATGGCAAAAATTAACAAAATTCGACTACAAAATGTAAAATGTACAAAAGTTAACAGAATAAATATGGTTAAAAGGACTAAGTTAAGAACTTAATATACCAAAGGTGACTAACTTAGCAAATAAGCCTTAAGAGTTAAGCTAAGTTACAATTTATAATGATCTTTCCAGTTCTTGAGGTTCTCTAGGGATATGAGGAGAACTAGAGTGAATGAGTGAGAACTAAACCGAATCAGATTGGTTAGAATCTGAGAGAGAGAAAATATGTCAAAAATTCTTTGAAAGCAACTAAAATGAAATAATATTTCAGTTAACAATTAATTAAAGAACGTGATGATTAGTGGAGCAAAGGTGATGCTCATAACTTGAATTTTGCTGCTGCTCAGCTGTAATTCGCAACTAGTTTTAGTGCTGAAGATATGTATAATATGGCTTTTGCAATTCGGGAATCTACTAACACATAGAATGGTGATGGTTCTAGACTGATCATCTTTATGTGATGTGTCTTTGATATGATATTCTTTGTGGGACTATCCTTTAATTGGTGTTCTCCTGGTTCGGGCTAGTTAAGTTTGTATTTCTTCTCTCTCTCTCTCTCTCTCTCTGATTTTAAGCTTGACATTTTGATAACTGACAAAATGCTTTAAGTTTATCCAACTTAAAACGTTTCCTTTTAAGTAAAGGAAGACTAAATTCCCAGAAAATGCAAAAAGAAAATTCCAAAACTTTTTGTCAATTTGGACATGAACAAATTTTGCAATAAAATATAAATTGACAAATTGTTAACTACCCATAAAATTCGTTGCAGAAATGTTAGTAAAGGAAAAGTTGCTTGCCCTAACAGTAAATCTATAGATTACAGAGCATTTAAAAGTCGTTGATATATATATTTGATTTGAAATAAACTATGGAATTTTTAGTTTTTTGTTTATTTTTTTTATTTAATCGTGAAGCTTAAGGTTTTGAAACCCGTTTTCTAACTGTCGACACATCGACTTTTATGCATACATTTTCGATTATTTGTTAGTGTTGGCAACAGGTGCACAGATATAGACTGCCCTACCCCCCCTCTTTCCCCTCTAACCATTCTCCTCATCCACGCTGATCACGACAATCGTGACGTCATGGTATTCAGGCCAGATAAATGCTAATTTGCCTTAAAAAAAGAAAAAAGAGAAGAAGAAAAAAAAAAAATAAATAAACGTAAACTATTCGGCAAATCAAATAAAAAAGAAGAAAAAAAAAATTCAAATATGAAACTTTACTTAATCAATGCAAATGATTTGCACTAATTTAGCACAAGAGTTGGAAAAAATGTATCTTGAACTTGTTTGTTTGCGACTTCCTTGTTTGTTCGCTCGTGTTTGGTGCTAAGCACACGGTAAGTACCTTGCCCTCACCACCCCCAACTATATGGCATTAGGGTGTCTCAGTTCAACAAAAAATCCTCCGAAAGAGCTAAATAATATCCAATGAAAGAATTTGGACAATGCTGTTCCAAATTGTGAATTGAGCTTTGCAAAAGGGACAACTATTTTACAGAGAAATATATATTTAAGGGATTACGCCTCCCCTAAAAAAAAAAAAATTATTTGTTTTTTCAAAAAATATTCTTTAAAGTACCCTCAATCTGTGTATAATAAAAGTTTTTTCCTAAATTGTATACTGGCCGCACAGCAATAATTCATTTTTTCACCTGTTTTTTGGACCTCAGGGGTGGCGTAACCCCTTAATGGACAATTTCTCTGGGTACATAAATATATTTCCTAAGAAGTCTCTCTTCAACCCAATACAATAATCTTATAGTTAAAGTTAGCTTTAATTTCTATTGAAATTGACACACCATAATATAGTTTACGAGGGCAGTTTAAAAAAGTTGGCATAGAAAAACGTTGTATTCCCTTATCTAAGCCCTCAATTCTGTTAGCACCAATTTATGGTCTTGCCCTCGTATTGCAGTACTTGGCTAATGGGCTAAGAAATAAAAAGTTAAGCGGAAATGTTTGCCCGCAAGTCCAAGACAATTAACATGTTTCTTATTATATTTGCACTGTTTGTTATATTTTGTTCTTGTTGTTTTGTGTTTTTTATGCTAATTGAAAGTGCAACCAAATGGCCCAAAGTTGTACGAAAAACGAAATCAGCATATTGCAGAGATTTTGACTTGAATGGTATAGAAAAAGTGATAAAAAAAATTTCAATTACTCAGTCAATAAGTAGACTATGAATAAATCCAGTGCTTTGAATGAGCAATCCATAATCAGAACTTAGAGCCAAAGTCTAAGAAGTCAAATTTCTCTGGGTATAAATGGTTACATTTGTTCATATGTATTTCAAAAGTAAAACAGAAATGAAGTAAGTAACTCGTCTCGCCGACTTGGGTATACCATACACCAGGTGAGACAAATATTTAAAATTTCGAAAACCAAATGTATGTCTATTAATTTGTTTTAACATGCCTCATAACCATATGCTATCTCGCTCACTCTACAAACACACGAGCACTCTAGCGCCGCCTCTAGCCAACGGCCAATTCTGCCCTTATGGATCGCGTAGCAAAATACGTTCATACGTATATTTTGCATGTTTCTAGTCCGATTTCAATTAAATTTGATAGTTTGATAAAAATAGATAAGATTTATTAGTCTGCCAAATTTAATCGCGATGGTCAAAAAATTGCAAGAGCCAATCGGTTTTTTCTAAATTATGGAGGCGGAAGTGGGCGTGGCAACATATTAAAATATATATATTCTGCGCGCATACTAAGCTAGTATACATACTAAATTTGGTGACTTTAGCTTTGTTAGTTTTCGAGAAAATCAGTTTTGTTTAATTTGTTAAACAAAACGCCCATTTTGTTAAATGGGCGTGGCAAAATTTTTTAAATAGTCAATATCTGCGCGTCTATTAAGGTAGTTTACATACCAAATTTAATGTTTCTATCTGCTATACTTTTTAAGAAAAACAGTTTTATGTAAATTCTGGGGGCGTAAGGGGGCGTGGCCAAAACTCCAATTAACCCTATATATTTACATACCACACGAGTCTACATACCAAATTTGGTGGCTCTAGCTCTTATAGTCTCCGAGATCTGCGTGTTCATACGGACGGACGGACGGACGGGCGGACAGACGGACAGACGGACATGGCTAGACTCGGTTGTTGATCCTGATCAAGAATATATATACTTTGTGGGGTCGGAGATGCTTCCTTCTGCCTGTTACATACATTTTGGCGACTTTAATATACCATTTCACCCTATGGGTGTATGGTATAAAAATCCCAACTCATTGAGTTGCGTTTTGTTTTCTTTTTACCAGTCGCCGGCATCGTGATCTGACAATCAAAATTTACTCATGTTTATTTGTATGTTATTGCATTCTGTAGTAGTTCTGCGAATTTGTTGAATATGATTCATATAAGTAGAAACACACACACACAAACACACGCAAATACAGAGTAAATTGTGAATCTAGTATTCACTCCCACGCCTCGTTCAGTTGTGAGCGTGAATGGATGGATATGTGTGAATGTGAATGCGAATGTGAGTGTGAGTGTGAGTGTGAGTGTGAGTGTTGATGTAAATGACTCACAGTCATAACAAATGTCAACTGCAAGTAACCATAACGGGTCAGCCGGCATATAAATACACTTTCATAGTACAGGCTCCATATGATTCTGTCACATTGTTTGCAACATGCAGAGACAACTTTCTTAAAATTAATACTATTAAAAAGGGCAACAAAACAATTGACTAAGAAGATAAAGAAAACCCTATCAAAGTTAGGTATATATAAAGAAACCTTTTTAAAGATTATTGTATTATTACTATAAAATTACTTATTACTTATTACTACAAAAGCCAATAAATCATTATTTATATATATATATATATATAGAGTTCTTGTTCTGTTTTGTATTTCCAGTGGAAAGATTTTGCATTATTATCTAGAGACTTTGAGATATATTTTCTAAATACATACGTCAATTGAATTTCGTGGCACAAGAAAATGAATAAAACGTTTTTCAACACTAGTTAAGCACATTAAATATAACACTTACAACTTTTTAACACTGAAAGTGTGATTTTTGTCCTAGAAGTCTCCTAGTTATGTTTTTAGTCGTTGGATGACCCTGGAAGAAAAAAAAGAGGAAAATTTTCCACCCTCCGATCGGGATTTCACTTTTCAGGCTGATCCAATTTGGATATCCTTCAAAATCCTTTCATTTTTTTAAAAAGTGTATAAATAAAGACTCCTATTTAAATGAATTATTAAATAAATAATTAAATAATTATTAAATTAAATATTAATCCAAAATTTTTGTAAGACATTTAATTTTAATTTTTTTTTTTTGGAAAGGGTATGTCAACTTTAATGGATTGATATAAGCTTCCGGTTCGTTGTTGTAGGTTTGTTTTGTTTTTTTTTTTTTTTGTTGCACATTTCGCAATTATTGATTTTATTTTTTGGTCTTGCAATGCAAATAGACCGACAGACCGGCAAACAAGCCGGCCGACAGATAACAACTGCAAAAAGCTGTGATTTTTCTTGTTTTTTGTTGTTGTTGTTGTTGTGATTTTTGTAATGTTCAATATTCGAGTATACACAATATTTGAACTGACGATGCCTTTTGTGGCAAAACTTGAAACATTTTGTGTACATATTTTGTTAAGATTTGTAAATAAATCACGTACAACAACAACAACAGCAACAACAAGGCGACAAAAGCCTCCAAAGTCCAAGTCCAAGTTGAAGTTGAATACGTTGCTGATAGCAGCATTTTTGAATTTCGCGCCGGTTTCACAGTTCTCAGTTCTCAGTTCGGAGTTCTCAGTTCGTAGTTGCCGGTTGGTATTTACCCGCTGCCTGCGTCAACAATTTTCGACCGTTTCATTTCGCATATTCACTGTTTGGCACTCATTAAAGATATGACATGTAGAATGTGTAGACTATATTAAGGGTATTGCCGCTATGCCATGGATCTTAACATTGTTAAATTGCTTCCTCTAGACCTGTTGTTTCATTTTATTAGTTTAAAGATAGCAGATGAGAAAGAGACCCATAAAAAAGTGAACAGAATAAGAGGAGTAGTTAATACGTAGAATATTTCTATTTAAAATATATAGATTTGGCGAACAGAGTTCAATATCGAGAAAGCTGACTTTTTATTTGAGAAAAACCTTTAGCACTGCAGTTCTTTGCAACGTTTCTGATTCATGTTTTCAATATAGATTAACTTACTACTTTATTTGATGATTGAAGGCAAAATATAAAAATTTTGAAAATTTTAAATGTTATTATATAAATACGCATATATTTCAATTAAAAGTTTAAATTCTCGTTACTTATATTCATGGCCAAATTAAAAAAACTATTTTAGTCTCAGTATTTATATTCATTTTCCATTAACTTATTTGATAAAATGTGTGTTCGAATTGCGAGATCACTTCAAAGACTCATTAATTGGGAGTATAAATAGCCAGCCCTCCCCCTGAAGCCATACTCACATTTAAAGCTAACAAAAGGTGTTTTATGCATATGAAATCCTGTTTTGTAGCCAACATTTATTTATACCTTAAACTAAATAATATCTACATTAGATATTAGTAAATTAAGGCATAATTGACACAAGTTTTCGTTGAAAGCGACATTAATTCTATACAGACATATGTATATACATATATGTATTACAACCAATTTGAAAGCGTTTTCAAAGATGTTGTCGAATCTAAAGCTAAAATTTATATTGTTTATTCAATCAGTAAGGAAAATAAGAAAAGTAGATTTTCTCGAAAAGTAGATTTTCAGATTTATCAACCTTTTTAGAGATTTTGAGAATGGCGTCGTTGTCGATTCGACTAACAATTATGGAAAATTTCAAAATGCTTAATAATATATATACATAAATATATTTTTCGCACTGTTTCGAAGATCGTTTTAAAGGTAATGAGTCATTAAATTAGTCACAGATTTCATTATAAAGGATTAGAGTGTGTATTAGAGTATGCAATATTCGTTGAAATAGTTGGAACAATGCAGTTCTTTCTTTGTCTTTGTATCTGTTCCATTTCGCATTCACATTCATTAACCGTATTCGCGCACTCGGTTCGATATGTGTACATATACATACGTAAATACATACATACATACATACGTACATACAATTGTATGTATGCACGTATAGTCTCCGGCTGCCGGCTGCCGGTCCGCCCCCGTCATCTCTTTTGATGTCCGCATCCATTTTGCATGCATGCGCATCAGTTTGCGTCGCGTCGTGTTTCGGTCTTTGCTTCGTTTCTTCGGGTTGTTGCTATTGTTGCTGTTGTTGCTGTTGCCTTTTCAATAAACACGCAAAGAAGGCAAAAGAGCAAGAGCAAAGGCAACAACAGACAAACTACAACAAAACCAACAAAAAACACACAATTCACTCACTTCAGTCTAAGCAACGAATGTGTGATACCTTCGTGCAGGTTGTTTTAAATTTGTATGACTTGAATCCATCGTTGTGCTGATATGCCCCTTCTGCAACGCAAATGACAACAGGGTATACCCCATAAAAAAAAAGAAGCAAAATAAAAGCAAAAAAAGTGAAGGAGACTGCGCCAATAAAGCCGGCCGGCATTTTTAACCAACTGTTGGAGGTTGACTCACTCGGCAGCGTGCAGGTTTTTGAACTTGTACCAATGGCCAGTGAGGCGGGCGTGAAGCGGGTGCAGGAGACAGCGACAGCGACAGAGACAGAGACAGAGATAGCGAGACATTGTGACAGAGACAGAGAGGCACAGCGTCTGCGTCTGCGCCGGCGCATTTGGCGTGCAGTTTTGCGCGCGTTTCTTTAGCTTGTTTTTTTTACATTTTTTTTATCTTTTTCTGATTTCCTTTTATTATTTCTTTCGCATAATCTACGTTTTGTGTGTATTTGTTTTGTTTGGTTTTGTTTTGTACCTCGTTTTCCTTTTCTTTGTATGTTTTTTTTCTGTTGTCTTTCTTTTTTATTTTATACATTTTTGAAATGTTTTTGCGGTTACTTTTTCTGCTTCTTTCCTCGTCTTCTCGTTGCATATGTGTGTGTGTGTGTGGTGTGTGTGTGTGTGTGTGTGTGTGTGTGTGGGTTATCTTTTCCGCTTTCCTATATGCACATTATTTGATGCATTAGGGTGGACTATATATATTTCATACACAAATACAAACATAAAAGTTGATAATATTACGTATACGACCCATTGACCACAATCAAATTTTAAATGCTTTACAATTTATACATAGACAAATATAATAAAAAAAATTGGCTGCATATATGTATGTTCACATATACATACATATTTCTATGTATATTCTTCATCAAAGCAATAAAGTGAGTTCTGCTTTGAGTTCGTCTGTTTATATCACTGATTGTAAAGGTTTTCTATCATCAAATTTCTATGAGAAAACTATTCTTTAAGATTCTCAATGAAATTATTCTTTATTTTTATGATGTACAAATATTGTATCTTATTTTACATTAGTTTTTGGGCTAATTATTCCAAATTTTTGCCTATTTTTCAATCAACTGACGAGCTGAAAGTACTTTTGTTATATGCAGCAAACCACTCCAAGACTTGTATATACAAACATACATACATAGGTGTACATACATAGGTGGTAATAGAGAGTCAACTCTACAGATCAAAACTATTAAGAGTAACGAGGTCCACTCTAAAGGTCTGTGTGTGTGTGTGTGTGTGTGCTTAATAACAAACAAAATAAATTATTTGTTTGTTTGTATGCTTTTGTTTGTTGCTGTTGTTGTTAAATGCATTCGACTTTTACCTACTAAAAATGCAAATGACGACATGATTAGTGCCAGGAATCTGGATTTCAATTGGCGGCAAAATTTCATCTGAAATTGAGAGGAACCGATCTCTCATAATCATAAAGAACCGAACCAAACTGGCAATTAATTAAAATGCATAAATTATTACCTTACAGCAAGATCCGACTTAAAACAAAAAAGGAACAAAACCGAAATAAAAAAAATCAACAAAAAATTTCTCAGCTCTTTCCGCACATTTGTTTGGCGTTTTTATGGCGCCGTCTCATTAGCCCAGACGCCGCGCCGTCGTTGTTGTTGTTGTTGGTGGTGTATTTTCGTTTCATTAAGCGCACAAAAGCAGGCAATGTATTTTTGCTTTTTTTTGATCCAATAAATGTCCTCGACGCTTGTATGGAAAACTATTTTCACTTACCTATAGACATGTGATATATAAAAGCAATCGTTAATGTAATCAGCATTTTAGAATGGTCGCAATTCACTTGCCCCTTGATAGTTTAAAGGTCTAAGTGATATGATGATGATGATGAAAGGATATGGATATTTATTGAGATCTCTGCTGCAGAAGATAAAGTTAGGTTATAAAGGGTTAGTTGATTAATCAGACTAATTTTAACTTTTCAACAATCTTTTTGTTTATTCGTGCACAACTGAAATCATAATTTAGATCAAAAATTGACTTTAATTGTTGTTCATAAACTTGCACTTTAGCCCAAAAAAAAAAAAGGTTGGAAACCTTTTACCACAGATTAACAATGAGTTTCTGATGTCCTATATGTGTGTGTGTGTGTTAATCAATAATGACTCACAGTTAAATAAATAAAGAGGCGGTGTCTGTTGAGAGTAACCCGTTTTAAGGTTTCATTTTTTTGTGAGACAGCCTGGCTCAACAGGCTCATCACCTCATCATCATCATTATCATCAACATCTGTGTAAATTTGCTTTAAATGATGTTGTGTCGCTTTTCGGTTACATTTTTTTTTTCTCTCTCTTTTTGACAAAAAACAATTAATGTTTATTTTGCATTTTAATTTGCCAACATTAATTGCAAGTTTATTGAGCCGTTGGAGTTGTTGAGCCATTGTTGAGCCAATGAACCGCAAGCACTTAGCCTTGAGCTGCCGAAACAAAAGACGCCGTCGTCGTCGTCGTCGTCGTCCACGTCATCGCTTTCGCTGTGATTATGATCATTTTTGTCCACATTGTAAGCATTTTGTGCATTCCGAATCTTTAACTAGATTTGCTTAACCGTCAGAGTCATAGCCATTAGCACAATGAACATGGAATTGGCCAACAAATTGAAATTGGCACCCAAACCGTCAACATAATGGTCCAATAAAACGGGACCGTACCGTGCTCCGAATGCAAGGGCTGCCATGCTGCCGTACATATTACTCGATTGATTGACTCCAAGAAATAGCATTGATACCACATTGCCCAGCATAGTGAGCTCCTTTAGGGTTTCCGTTGAAGTATCCTCACTGTCGGTCACCTTGGCCGCTATATCATAGACTAGCGGAACAACAAAACAAGCGTGAGCCAGTGCCAAATGTGGACTCGATGACCTTAGATACAATTCAATATTGGTCAATGGCAATGGTACAATATCCATTATCCCGGATGTGATCAAACGTAGGCCATTGCATTCACCTTCATCATTCTTAATGGCTCTCATAACGCCGAGCAGTCCGTGCATCAAACTAATACCAGCTGCCGTATAACCATACGGTGTCTGCAATGGATGCAATGTATACATGGCATAGCCGGAACTAACCACTAGCAGGCTATTGAATAGAGCATCCATAAATAGCATACTGTTTCTGATATTGCGCCGAATAGTTGAGATTTAGACCCCTGAGGTGTTCCGATTCCGCGTTCCTAGTTTATCGACTCACTGTCAATCGCATTCTGTTTTGCGTTTGTATTTGTGCTGAATTTTGGCTTTGATGAGTATTGTTTAATTTTTTTTTTTTTGTTAAAACTGCAAATTTTGTGTTATTTCTGTGTATATTTTTTTGAGTGACAGCCGATAAATATCGACGCAAAAGTCAATCAACTTGTCAATATCTCTTATATTTGTCTACCTCATTTGTCGTATTATTCCTTTTTAATCCTATTGATCAACTATAGTTTCGGTCGGACTAATAAGTTTCTATTCATTAATAAGATATTCTATATACATATATATGTACATATGTATGTGGTAGTATTTGTTAGTTCTGCAACTTGCACTTGTACTTGCACTTATTTGCCATTTGGCTGCACATTTGTAACCAAGACAATGTCTCTGTTGATTTATTGCCCTCGGGCTAGCTGGCTGACTGGCTGTTGGTTGGTTGGTTGGTTCGTTGTCTGGTTAGCTAGTTAAGTTTTTATTTTAATTTTTGGAGGGGTAAGGGCCTCGACTTTAATCCGTTTCGCATCCAACAGCCACCTGCAAGCCAGCAAGCCAGCAAGCAGATGGCCTGACCACAACGCGAAGCTTAATTATTAATTTAAATCGCACCGTTTATATGATAAAGACACTGCAACGTGCCGCGCAACGAGCATTAGTGCATGCCGCCAGCTTGATGGAAAAGAACTCTTTCCTCATTTCCTTTCAAAGACAGGAGCGCCCTTGCAGGTTAAGCTTTGTTTTTTGACCTACTTGAATCATCAGAGTTTAATATTAACGAGATTGGGGATTTTAAGGGTTTTTGATCTTAAGATGCCTCTTAATAAGTTAAGTTCTAAGTTAATTTCTCGTCCCAAAAGTGAAAAAGCTAAAAACTTAAGAACTTTGCTCTATGAATAAGAAAAAGGAAATATTTGCCCACAAAAGTATGCAATATGTGGTCGAAAATTCACTGATTGAAATGAACAACGGGTTGCAAAAAAGGATACTCCAAAATTAAGCCTAGTAGAAATCGTCAACTGTTTTCACTTGTTTTCAATTTATAATGATCTTGATCGATTTGATTTATTGAACTGATTGAAAGTAGTTGATGAGTTGTGGCCTATTCTTGTGAATGTCCAAAGGACCTCCACCGTTGCCCTTTTGAATATGACAATCCGCTCCTGTTTTGTGTGGGCTAACGTAGTCTATAGCGTGACAAAAGTTGTTGCTCGAATGCGCCTCCAGACAACTTTGATGCCTCTGTCCATGTCCATGCCCATGCTCAGTCGTACCCGGTGGTGGTGATGGTGGTGTTGGTGGTGTTCGTGGTGGTTGGTGGTGTCGTCATCGTCATCGTCACCGTCACCGTCACCGTCAACATCAACATCGTTGTCTGCAAGCGTAAAAATATGAAAAGTGCCGCACTCGAGCGTTGCAAGTGCAACAAATAATGAAAAAAAAAAAATTGAAACAGTCAGTCAGACACAAAAGTGCAGGCAAGTGCAATTCATAATTAATCAGACTGTGCCTGTCCCCTGTCTGAACCTGGACCTGGATCTGAATCTCTGTGATCACCTCGCTCTGCGCTCTGCGCTCTCGCTTGAGCGATCGCACTTTAAGCACTTGACCAATTGGTCTTAGGGTAAGGAAAGGGAGGGAGGGGAGAGCTTAGTTTTGGTTTTTGTTTCTGTTTCGGTTTCGGTTTCGGTTTGTTACTGTGTCTGTCTGGAACTCTGGCGCGTGTGGCTTTTAGCTCTTAGCTCTTTTTGGCACTTGGTAACCTGTTGATTTATGATGGCCGGGATCAACTGAAATGGCGCCAAAGCTGCTTCTTCTTCTGTCTTCTATTTAATCAGCGGCATTTGCATGCAGTCCGCAAAATGTGCCCAAAAAGTTTAATGAGCAAAACTTGTTGCGTGGACACAGAAATATTTTTCCGGCTACCAAAAAAAAATTGGAAAAAAATGCGTGAGCGATGCTTAAATAATTTGTGTCTTTTCTCTGTGTGCGTGTGTGTGTGTGTGTGTGTGCTTTTTGGTTGTTTTTTGGTAAACTGCTTGAAATGCGTAGCAAGAGACCTTACGCACTTCATAAATTATTTAACAGCTGCCCTGACCAATTGACAGGCAGAAAGGGAACCCAATTTTAATTGCCGGCTACATGACAATGCCAATCGACTAAACCAAACACGAAGACCAAAAAAAAAACATACAGATGGATACGGAAAGGGAAAGGCCCAGTAGATGGTGGGAAAGGCTTTAAGGGGGTGGGGTGGGGGGACTGAAAATACGATGGAGCAACAGACAGAGGCAAAGGCAGAGAGGAATGTGCGAATTTTTAACAACTGCAAATCGAAATCGAAGCATGTAGTACAACATGTCTCAATGTACATGAAAGCCGCCTCGCCTGATTTATGACAAATGCTGCGACAACTTTTCAATATACATACATATATATTTTATAGAGACCTCCCAAAAAGGCCATCCCAGACAAAGGCCAAAACTACAATTAATACTATGTTGTAGCCCTTTCTAACGCTCTCTCTCTCTCTCTCTCTGTTGCATTATTGTTTTGAATTGGTTTTTGCAATCTAATCAATATTTGCCTATAGCATATATGACAGACATTAATATATTTATGTCTGTGTGTGTGTGTGTGTGTGTGTGTTTGTGTGTTTGTTCTGTTTGTATAAAGAGCAAAACGACCCTCAAAACGCGTTTTTGAGGCATTTTCAGCTTTTTTCGCAAGAATTTCACACTATCCCACTTCCGTCAAGATCCACACCAGAAGTGTTCCCAGAATTTGAATTTGAATTTTAGGTACTGACATTGGCAGTGGGGGGCGGCAGGTCATAAAAGAAGAAGAAGAAGAAGAACAAGTGGATGAAGAGGGGGCAGCAATCCATGGGAATGGAATGCCATATCCATAATAAGCATATGTATATAATATTATGTGGAAACGTATCACATTCCAAACATACAAAAACACTATGCAACATATGTGATTTATCAATAAGATATAATATATACCTCTGTGCTAGCTAATTTGTTGTCTAGTGTAATCAGGAACTCAGTTCTAAGTAAGTACATTAATTGAGGCAAATGCTAATCAAATTATTCGCCGACTTTTTTTTCTTTAAAGTGTTCTATGTAGAATTAATGCCCGCTTATCAAATAGGTTTCTCAAGCTTTCATTAGATACTCGAGAATATTTTTCTTTTTCTTTCTCTTTTTTTTGTCAATTGTGACCTCGTTAAAAATGCAGAAACATTACCGGAAGTTAGAATCGTCACAACGAATCAAATACTCGACCCACACACTCAGGAAGCTTTCGTCGCAAATATAATTGGGTATACATATACATATACATACATACATATATATGTACCTATGTTTGTAGGTATAAGTATATTTACTTACTGTTGATTTATCATTTGGATAAATTTGAATGGGATTTTGGTTTCAATATACCAAGAATTAACATTGAGTTCTGTTTATGGGTCATTAATATATGACATACATTTGATCTTTTGTTTGCTAGATCGGTTTTCAAATGTGTTTAGTTCAAGTTTATGTCCGCTCTTAACTCAAATTTAACAGACAAAAAGACGAATCATAAATATATACATATGTATTATCAAGAAATCTTTATGTCATCAACATAATTAATTCTTCCCTCAAAATGTCTTTGATTGGTTAGTATTCGTTTTACTTAAGGACTTTTAGTACGAAAATAATGGTTTATACCCCACTTTTCAATTCATTATTATATGATGTTGATCTTAATTCCTTGAAAAATTGAATATATATAATATATTGAAGAAGCTCAAAGGATATGCAAATGCTAGCGAGAAAATATAAAAATAAATAATTATTATTATTTTCGTTTAAAAATATCTTATGGAAAAACCTTGTAAATATATATCAAAATTTCAATACAGCTTTTATAATATGTATTTTCTAACATTGTTAAGGAAGAAGTCTATACAATTTGCCAATACTAATACAATGCCAAATCACTTAACAATTATTGCAAATATATTTTTTTTACATTTCAATCCGAATCCTGATTCTCTTTTCGTTTGCAAAAAAAAGCGCAAAAAACTTTAACGTCTTTTTGCCGAAAATTTCGCTCTTAACTCAAATTTTTAGCCCCCCACTTAGAGAACAAAAGACGGAGCTCCAACACACAAAAGTTTCTCCCAAATATATCTTGTCATAACTAAACGGACTGAAGAATGGAACATTAACATCAGCCCCGTCTGATGGCTCTTTGAGATGGGTATTTGCCAAAAAGAATAAGAAAAAAAAAAAAAAAAGAAAAACAGAGAAAATACAAGAGAAAAAAGAGACACCAACAACATTTTTTGACACTGCATAAAATTAAAGCAATCCCAAAGGGGAAGAGGGAAGGGCAAGGCCTAAAATTTTAGCAGGATGGGCAGACAATGTCTGCCTGTCAAATGTCAATGATGTACATATATTTATGATATTTTCTGTCTACCCTAACAAAATCTGAGTATTTGATATTGTTAAGACACATGCTAAGGTCAAGGACTTAATCAAAGAGAGAGACTAATTGTCGGCCTCTCACGATTATTCAGATATCAGGAGCATTTTATATAGAAAAGAAATTCTCCAGTTTTGATTATACAAATATTGATTATCGTTACTATGGCTGAAATTATTGTAAGATATTGGTGAGTTTGTTTCTTTCGCTGCATTTATTTGTAATTCGCAACTAGTTTTAGCGTTGAAGCAATTAGTGGTGCTTTAATTTGTTTCAATAATTGACCTCAATTCTGCTTAAATGTTACATAAAATAGGTGAAAAGTTTATTAAATTTTATATTTAGTAGGTTTAACATAAAAACCAACCATTGAGCTTCAAATTATTATAGCTAGTGTTAGACTAGAGTATAGACTATTCGGTGATGATGACTGATGACTCTCTTACTCTGATGATTTTATTCTGTATTAGACAGTCTGGCAGTGTTTTGCCATGCAGACAGTTGAGTTTCTTGTACTGTGGATAGGATATGCAAGTGTAAGTTAAAGATGAAGAAAAAGTTGTGTGTTTTTTTTTTTTTTTTGGGGTTCTGGAGCGAAGACAAGAAGGAGACGTGGATAGTGGATGGAAGTGGGTATCGGGAATGGGGCTGGGGCTGGGGTTGGGGTTTCGGTTCGGTTCGGTTCTGGGCCAAAGAAGTCATTAAAAATGCTCAGAATGTCATTGTAAAACGCTGATAATTCGCAATTATGCGTCTGACTTCAATTTCGAGCCGCCGCCGCTGCCGTCGTCGTCGTCGTCGTTGTTGCACTGTTGTTTCTCAGTCTGTGACTTCGTTTTTAGTCTCAGTCTGAGTCTGAGTCTGGGTATTCGTCTGAAGTCAGAGTTTCAGTCACTTTAGAGACCGTTCAAGATAAATAACACTGCAAAAGGAAGCTAATGACAGTTGGCACATAAAAAATGATGACGACGACTACGACGCTGACGCTGAAGCTGACGCTGACGCTGATATGTGCCTGATTGTCAGGCAGAAAAAGGCTAAAAAAAAAAAACAAAAAAAATGGTGGGGGAAGGCAAAGAAAACCTTCAAGAGTTTTGCAACATAATCAAAAAGTCGTTGGCTTTGCCGAAAGAAAGAGAGAGGAAGAGAGTATTTCATTTTGACCCCCCCCCCCCCCCCCCCCCAAAAAAAAATAAACTGACTGCAAATGAAATATATGAACTTCATGCTGGTGCTATATACATATATCCGTAGAAACTTAAAAAAAAAGGCCACTTAGGAGATTAATGGACAATGATGAGTTTTCTTCTTTTCGTTCCTTTTTTGTTTCTTCATACCATGCAATCTTGATGGTTTTAGGATCTACAGGGTTAAGATCATGAATGAATACTACATACACATAAATGTGAATGAGAATCAGAATCAAAATCACAGATAAAGTGCAAGAGATCGTTGTCATTAAATCACATTAATATTCCAGTTGAGCTATGTATATATAAATTATTAAGGTATCATGAAAGCGAAATTTCTTTTAACTGCAATAATATGAATCATAACCAAGTTCCATCTCTTATTTTAATAGAAAAATATAATTTTTCTCCCTCGTATGCGTTAAGTCAATGTTATTTTAAATGGAAACATTTTCCTTTGCCAGACATAATATTTGGCACATGGCAGGCCACTTTGCTATCGCACGTCGACTAAATGGCCTGAAATTGCCACAAAACATACAAGTATATACATATTCATGCTAACTAACTGTGGTATATTAAGTGAGAGATTTTGTTATACCCTGTAAAGTAGGCAATTGTATTTATAAAATACCATCATAGAGTTGGCAAAACATCGATATACGCATATCTGGTTTATCGATAACTTTGAAATGGAAATAATTAGCATATCAGACATTACTTTCAGCTTAATCAAGAGAGTCGACGTTTCTTTATTTAGGGTGCAGGTATAGTCAACCCTAATCAAAGACCGTTCTCTATGCTCCCCTGTTTTGGAATTTAAATGGGTTTTCCCCACTTTTTTCATGATTATTATTGCTGTCTCAATTTTCCTGCATAAATTTCGATAAATTTTTATAATGTGCCAACATATTTGCACAAGAAGCGTGTTCAATCTACATATGCATATACATATATGTATGTATGTATGAATATGTATATAATATAAACACTGTAGTGTAGACAACATTTGGCCAAGTACCCGCACCACGTTTGCCGCGTAATCCACCCGAACCCACCTAATCACCCGCCCATTGTAACACATTTCTCATGATGCCTTTGGCATGTGCGATTAAAAACTGTTTTACGCAGTTTCTGTGCAACATTGTAAGCAAAATGTATTTCAAATAGTCGGCAGTTAAGGCCGTGTGGTGTGTGTTTGTGTGTGTGTGCTGGGAAGTGTGTAACATTTACACGTGCGAGACCTTTTACCATATTACAAACGCCTGCGCCAGCGTCAACAGAGACGTCGACTGCAGCGTGCAACTGCAACGCATTTGGCGCGCATTTGCCGCGCATTTTGCATTTAATGAGAGAAAACAACAACAGCAATAACAAAATACTAAATACAGAATATATCAGAAAATATACACACATACATACATACATATGTACATATGTCTATATACATATAAATTATGTAATGCTCTCAGACAAAAGTCTGTTTGGGTTTGAGATTTTCTATTTTAATTTTAGCAAACTGTATTCTATGTATGTATATGGCATTAGATCAGAGAGGTGGGTGGGTGGTTTGGGTTGGGTATGCGTTGTCTGAGGGAAATGCTTTTACGCATCATTTGCATTATGCAAATTGAGGCTAAACTATAACGAGAGGGTCGATCAGGTGATAGTTGGAAGCATTTTAAATACTTGATGCTATTCCAAGTGATGTATAAACTATGATTTTGAGTCAATTAAATCGTATCAAATATTAACTGTAAATTACTTTTGAAAATATTTCATGTAAATAAAGAAAAACTAAAGCCAACAATTTTTAAATAATGGTTCCTTCAACCCATTTGTATAGAATTGATATTCAATTTTATCTATCTATCTATCTATATACTCAATTTGATAGGTTGATGATACTTTAATTCATTTTATAAGACAACAAGAGATATATCCTCTATATCATTATCACAAAGTTAATCTAAGAAGATTATTTTACCTTTCTTTAGCTTGATTTCATTATTTAATTTATTCTTTTCTATTTTATAAAATAAATAGCAGATATTTTGATGAATTAATGTCAAACCAGAACTTAATCTCTTCAATACAATAAGAATATAGAGTTTAAAAACCAATTCTGTGTAAAGTGTAATTTCCTGTTTAAGATTTAAAAAGATTTTGGAATCATGAAAGAGATATGGAATCAAGATAACGCTTTATCATCTTAGTGACATAACAAACAAATTACTGATCAAATTTATTTATAAATTCATGACCAATTTATATTTTGAAGATGCATTTTTCTAAAATCTGGCACAAAGTTAATCCAATCCAATTTGCAAAGTTATAGAAACTTATTTTTAAAGTTGAAAGTTTGAAACTAATATTCCATTTTTCCATAATGTATACCCATAATATTAAGTATATAGTTTTTACGGTTCATTAATTTAACAAATTTCTCAAGTGCCACTTTAAATTATGTCCATATGAAAGAAACTTTTGTAACTAAATACATTTCATTGAAACTTTTTGCTTCTGTTTTACTTTTTACTATGTAAAGTTTACCATGAAAATGGCATAAAGTGACGCCTACAAAACGTCATTTGTTAGTTAATTTCAATAACCTTCAACGTTTTAGCATAACAAATTGTGATTTTTCCAGTCTCAAAACTTATATAACTCTCCATCTCCATTTCCATCTGTCTTAAACTTGAAACTCTGCGATATGTCTATGCAATATTGTAACTAAATGTATGTATATACATACATATATAGCATAACAAAGAACTAAAAAGACAATTATTACCAGTCTAGAGTCTAGACCCCCTCTGAAGGTAAGCTAAACCAATTGTCATAAATATAAGTATTGTAGATATGTATGTATACAAATCTATGTTGGTATATATTGAATATTGAGTGTATGTAGGTATGTATGTATATAATAGGTAGTCTATGCTTTTGCATGAGAAGCTATTAAATTACGTAGACGGCGACATATATTTTACGAGCTACAAAGCTATGGCGACTGACGGTAATCAGTAATCTTATTTATGAGTTCTATGTGACTATGCGAACGATTAAACAAAAAAAAAAAAAAAATACTAACAAAAACAAAAACAAAAGTGAACAATAACAACAACAAAAAGAAGAAAACGGAAAAGAAAAGAAAAGAATAAGGAAATACACCACAAAAAAAAAAAAATAGAAAAGAAAAAGAAAAGTGGGTCACACGCGTATTGTTTTTCTTTTCTTATATTCTATATAGACTAGGGATACTTTAGATACTTATAGATAGATACTTACATATTAAGATACGCATTTTGTTTTTCGCCAAAAACCAAAAATATATATACATACATATATGTGTCTACAGTGCGTCAGGCGAAAATGTGTAATCGATCTGGTTGAGAAAATGCTTTTCCCATTCACCTATATATGTCAAAAGGCATTCAACATTAGACGTGGGCGCCCATCGTAAGAGGAAAAGCTCTTTTCATTTCCTTACACTTAAAAGCTATGAATTTAATTTCTATATGATTAGTGATTTATTGCAAATATATGTATATGCAATTAATGTATTCATTAGGCGATTTGCTTTCCCATTTATAAATGTCACTTAAAGTGAATGCTGTGTGGTGTCTCATATACATAATAATAATAAGAAACGTTTAGATAGCTCATAAATTTAAACAAGATTTAAACATAAAAACATACACACAAAATGCCTATTTAATTAACATAATGCATTTGTCTAGACATCATCATTGTTTTCTCTTCAAGAACAATCATAAAGGATTAAAACAAGGTTTAATTTAGTTAAACGATTGATTTTTCATGAAATATTCTTTTGAATATTCTATTATGCAATTTCCATTCAATTAGTCATATATATATATATATATATATATATATATAGGAACACTTTCGATAATTATTTATGGTATCAAATTGAATTTCATGGTATTTGAATACAATTTCAAATATGGTCATGCACCACACCATCAGCACACTATTACCCTGCCCGCCCTTATCACATCTATACATACATATATATATATATATACATATGTATACATATATGTTTGTAGAATGAATTAGAAAGAGTTAGGGAACAAAAGAGTGAGCGAGAGGGGCTTAGAGATAGAGATAGTGGCACTTGTGATGCTCTATGTACCGTTATCTTCCCAATGCCCATACTATTTCTATTCCCCTGGCGCTATACAGACACCAACACACACACACATCAAATTTCGATTGAATTTTCAGCAAAAATGAATCCATTTCAATTACAAATGAAAACTGATTTATGCCACCATTAACCATGGGACAGGCCACACAGATTTGGTATTATATTTTGTTGTTTATGTTGTTGTTGTTGTTGTTGTTGTTGTTGTTGTTGTTGTTGTTGTTATTTCATTGCTTCCAAATAAATGAAATATGTCTGTATATTTCTATATGCAAACAATAAACATAACGCACACATGTCGTTTTTATAATGAAACATTAAAACAAAAAAAAATGTTTAATAATTACTCTCATGATGATGATGATGATGATGATGATGAGTACTTGTATACCCTAACAGAGGGCATCGAGACATTGCATCAAGAAGCCACAGCTTGCTTCTAACTAATTTTCTATTAATTGAACTTTAAATCATTTAAAAAGCTAATTCATATTTTTCAATTACTTTCAAGACAGAAAATTGATAATGCCTTCTTTCTTTAAATAAGTAGGAGATACTTATTTTCTATTAGTTTTTGCTGATATTTGAAGGAAACAAAATAAAATAAATTTCTAAACAATTATTAAATTAAATTATTTTTGTATTTACAATGTGATTGGTTAGTGATTGTAAATTACAGCCAATCTTCTTACTAGCTATAGCTACTAGGCCCTAAGCTAAAATTAAATTAATATATAGAAACTGTTGACTATACTTTGACCAACTCTGCCCTAAAATGAAGTATTTATAGTAGTGCAATTATTTTGTAATTATTTAATTATGTTATTAAGGAGAACAAAAATGAAGTTCAGAGTTTGACAAGAGTATAGAAAATTCGCTTCATTGTCAAGTATTCTTACTAATAGTTTAATTTCTGCTTGGGCAATTCAATTAGCCCTAACTGTTAATAGATTTGTTCAGATTGTATGAAAATTGATAGCCAAATACTTTGGGCAAAAATTGTATTACTTGAACATATGTCTCTCTCTCTCTCTCTCTCTCTCTCTCTCACTCTGTATATAGAGTCAAGGTCTCACTCATCATTCATACACATTTGACGCCTGCAGCATCCCAAAAGAAACCAAAAAGTCAAAAAAATTGTTGTAATCAGAATTCATTATATGTGTGTCTGTGTATCTGTGTATATAGTAGAGCTGATTCAATGCCAATAGAGGGCTAGCAATATTGATAAGACTGAATATGAAATGATAATGGGTCTCGGATGACGTTGCTTCCTCTCTCTCGCAGTTGGTTGCTTGTTGCCAACAGCATAATTATAATATAGTCGATTCTTCTAAATACACACGCACACGCACTCGCACACACACACACACACATCGTCTCTATCATGAGCTTCTCCCTCATCAGCAGCAGCAGCACCACCAAACCCACCCAACCACCATCAGCAGCAATAGTTCGCAGAGGCACTTGAAATATTTACGCAAGCAGCGATCTTTTTCGTTTCATTTTCCTCTCCTTTTAACCATTTTTAGTTATGTGTGAAAGAAATTATCATGTTTAGATTAGTTTATAATTTCCACTTGTGCAAACACTTATGCGTAGATTTTTTTTTTTTTCGTGCGCAACGTTGCCGCTTGCTTTAAAAAAAAACCAACCATATAACGCAAAACGCACAGCGCCAAACGAAACGAAAAAATCTTGGCACGGCAACGGTGCGTATGAGTAACATTGACTTTCGCTCTCGCTTGCTCATGTGTAATTAATGCGAAACAGCTGATAGTGTGACAGCAGGCGATTAGCGAGCAAGCGAGACACCAGCTGATGTTAGATATAGAAATATATATATATATATATGTACATACATATGTTCGCTATATACCCTTGCCCTTTTTTGCTTATTACTCTACGAATAGTAAACACTGAGAGTACATTGACTTTTTGGATTATTTTAACTAAACTAACTAAACTTTTAACTAAAAGTATTTATCTGGCTTAGTCTGGATTGAAATTTTAAATTGCCAACTTGAGTTTAAGTTCTAATTTGAAACGTTATATTTAAGAGTTTTGGTTTGGTTTTCATGATCTAGAACCAAGAAAGAAGAAACTTCACAATGATCAGATTAACTTTTTTTTCAAGGCATCTTCTAACTACACTGCGATGAATTAGAATATCCCAAAATGCTTTCATTTCAAAGTCATAGTGGAATTGGGAAATAAAATTGAAATATTTTTGGAGGTAAAGCATTTATTGACTAGAAAACTAATGGCCAAGTGGAACATTTGTTGTATGATATAAATTTTGATATTTTTACACGCATAAATTTAAAGTTAAAGTTTGTTAGTCACACTGATTGGTTGAAATGTGTTATACCCTCACTGGACTACAGAGTATAGCCAATGTCAATGGTTTGCACGTTTCCGTATTCTTTTGTTTCGTATTTTTGATTACCATTTAGAATTTCACCATTTTCAAAGACAAAAATTCAACAAAATTTTTACATACACATCGTAAGTAGTAGTATAAATTCTAGAAACTTTTCCGCATAGCGTTCCCCCTTCTCTCTAGCAAGCATGACACTGCCAATTTCTATTGTGCAAAGTCACCTGCGAAGTGCTAAATTATTACAAAAGATTTTGACATTAGATGCGGTCTCTCATAGCGACGAGAGAATAGTTAATGTCACTCACTAACCAAAAGAAAATGACAAATAGTTTGGTTCAATTTCGATAAGCCAAAAATTTTGCTTCATTGAAATTGTCACCTGTGAAAATTTATAACTAACTTGACTTAACCCAACATCAGACTCTGATGACTGTCCTTGGGAAATGTAGATTGTTGTTGTATGTACATACGCAAGTAAATCCTTGATAAGAACGATCAATATCGCCTTGACAATTTAGTTAGCCTCCCCCCCCTCCTCCCCCCTCCCCCCATCATCATCACGTAGTATCCCCATACCTCTGTGGCTATTAATAGGTGTAAATTTATATTGTTAATGTTCGAACTGTAGATAAAAATAGTTAATATATGACTCTATTCCATATTAGATAGAGATAGTAAGGCGATTGTAATATTTGAATTAGTTAGTGTCTTATGCTGCAGTTGTGTTAAAAATTTCTTATTTCTTCTTTAATTTTTCAAATGTCGTAATGTTAACTTAAATTAACACCAAAATTGAGAAGAGACAACACTTTTCAAATTTGTAGTTTTCCAACTATTCCCTGTGGGTTCTATAGCAAAGTCTGCTGATGATGGAACTTGCTGGTTCTGGTTCACCTTTGGTGCTGCTCATGAATTTCAAATCCTTATTAAGTCAATAGTTTTATGGACCTTAAGTCAAAGTTTAAAAAACAGTTTTCAATTTGAACTAATTGTTGCTGTAAGATTGTCAAATGACTAAGAATTCCTAAAGATTTGATTTTAAATAATTTTCAGGGAACTAAAATGGTTATTAACTTTTTATATAAAATTTAAATTATATTTTAAATAACTGATTCATTCAATTTAGTCATTTTGTGCTGGCTGTAAATGTAAATAAAATGATTGATAATATAAAATAAGATGAAATATTTCCAAAACAATTACAACATTTGAATAAACACAATTCTTTCCTTTTACTTTTTTTCTTTAAATTTAACCATCTCATTTGCTTTTTTATTTTTTGTAAATTTTTCAACCTAACCTTTTTAAAACGAAACTTTGAAAGGGTGAAGATGAAATTGCGACAGACATAAAATAATACAAGTTGAAGCAAATTTTATGGTTCTTATGTTTTATTTTCTAATTATAAGTTCAGAAATTTAAGTCTCTTGTCTGCTTGATTATTATTAATATTATTGTCTTTCATTTATTTACATATATTTTTAATGACTTCCACGACAAGTCATGCAAATATAGTTAAAAATCTTTTGAGATTATGGTTTAAAGTACTTTTTTTTGGGTTTCTTATCAGCTTCTTAGGCTCAAGCTGATGTCATTTAGATATAATTAAAGAATTTTTCAGTAGTTTTAATTAGTATTGGAGCCACTTTACACAAATATCAAGTTTGGTATTTCCCTATTGCAATTCTATTGGCAATCATATTACTTATCATATTGCCACCTGCCGAGCCGAGCCGAGCCGAGTCGAGCCGTGCCAAGCAAAGTAAATTGGCATAGTTGTTATAGATTTATGCACCGGAAAGTGAGCACTAATCATGGCCATGAAATCAGAATTCCACTAGCAATCAGGCAGGCATATGTATACTAGAGTCACTATTCTGCCACACGCATGTGACTTGGTAGGCTCTATAAATAATATCAATTGTGTTGCGTTATCTCAATTAGCAGTCGCATTGCAAAAATATTTTATCTGCAACCAGTAAAACTATCATGAATTCGTGTTGGCTTTTTGGCACAGCAGCAGCAGCAGCAGCAGCAGCAGCAACACTAGCAACACATTAGCAACACATTAGCAACACGAGCAACATCAGCAGGTGTACGCGACGAGGATAAGGAGGGAAACGAATGGACTGACGGACAAACGGACGGACAAACGGACGGACAATGGCACACGGCAACACATCAGAGCTAATTTCATGGCACAAGGCAAACTGATTTGTTACCAAAAGCGGCAACATTATTGATAACGAAGACGCGACGACGTCGTCACTACACACAATGGCCAACAATTTAGAACTAATCAACGAAAAGTGCCTACATCAAGTTTGACCTAATTTTGATAAGGCAATAAGACTTTGCAAATAGCAATAAAGCGACACCAGCAACACCAATACCAATACAAGCCACAGCAATGAAAAAAAAAGAAGGAATGAAAAAAAAATAGAAATTAATAGAAATTAAACTAGCAAATTGGCCAAAAAAAAAAACAGAAACAATTATACATTAAAGAAAGATAGAGAGTAAGCAAACGAAGAGCGACACCAATGATTAACCTAATTAAAATTAATTGCATTAACGTGTTGCCACCCTGCCCTGCCCTGTCCCCCTATCCTGCCATGTCTTGCCTTGCCTTGCCTCTTGACCCCGAATGGCACACACATCGCACAGATGTTGATAAGGTGCGGCAGGCAACACAAAATGTTGTTGTATAACTAAACTAAACTAAATTTGTATGTATGTATATAGGGCCAGTCAAACAGATAACAAATTGAACGAAACAGATTCTCTCCATTGATAATATACTTTCAGCCGAAATGAACCGATAATGGACCTACCTAAATTGTAATTTAATTCAACACTTTGTTTCACGTGAATTCCAAACGGCTCTGGAATTACAAAAAAATGGTCCTACAAATGGTCCGAACTAAAAGTTATCCTTATCTGTGTATATAGCTGAAAGGCCAATCATTTAGATGGACCACATTCCAAAGTGTCTCTGACAATTGTGAACCTTTTCGGATAGTTTGTTTCGGGCTAAATACTATTTTAAGCTGAGTGCTCTCTTTCTTCTCTTTCTTCACTAACCCACTTGAATTTATCGACAAAATTTGATAGTTCTTCAGATGAAGGTTCACTTCTACTTTCAATTTTTTATATAAAAACTGTTTCCATTGATATCGGCTCTCAGATTCAAAGTCTCTCTCTTAATAATGTAATGAATAGTTCAATTCTTAGTTTCAAAACCATTATAATCCACAATGATTTCCGAAAATTTCTAGCCCATTTAATTATTCCCTCTACTTGCTTTAGTCTTTCAAAATGTTTGAGTCATTTTATTCAACATAACAGCAGTTTCCTTTATTTTCAAGCAGAACAGTAGTTTTTCCCGCATTAGTTTCTGAAGTTGTTTTTTTTTTCTTTAACTTAAATGTTTACTTGGCAAATATTCAAATGAAAAACTAACATTCATTCATAAGGTTAACCCCATTCGATCGTAGACAACAATGCAATGATTCAACATCGAAGGGAAAGACTCTGACTCTAAAAACAACTTGAACTGTTCCTGGAAAAGTGAGTATATATATGATATATATAAAGTGACTAAATTCAACATTTTTGCTTATATGTACCTATATATGTAAGTACATTAGACTGGTTTTTATTTCTTTTCAGATAATAAGTGAACTTTAGACAAATTAATTTAAGCAAGGCATGAATAAAAAATCACTCATACGACATGTTGGAATCGTTGTGGCAATAAACTTGAGCAAAGAGAAACTAAATCAGAAGAAAAAAAACTAAACACACACACACACTTAAAATCTGATAAAATAAACCCTACAATATAATTGGGTGAAATTCTATATATGCAACTTAAAATAGTTAAACTATCTAAATAATCCAGCGACCGCTGCATATGATTTTGATAATGTTTATCTATTAAAAAACTTACGTAACATAATACTTCCCCGCTTTGCCAATTATCTCTGATTGTCCAGTCTAAAATGTTTTTTGATTATAAAAATTCTATTTTCAAACATCCAGCCTAATTTATTAATAAATGAATAGATTGTCTGTGTATATTCCCTGGAATATTGTTAAGTGCTTGACGATTATGGCAAAATAGTTAAGAAACTAGGCGCCAGCGGACGCTATCTCAGCACATTCTCATATCTATATATATATATATATATATATATATATATATTAACTGCATATTTCTATGAAATTGTTGATGACTAGGAGTGAATCAATTTGTACCTTAGTTTTTGATTTGATTTCTTTTGCCTTATAATTCATTTTAAATTCTCAAGTGCATTTGTTTCTATTCCCGAACTGATCGAATAAATATCAGATACAGATAAGCGAAAATAAAAAATAAAATCACAATTATTGCCAAGTTGTAAATTATTAAAAAAAAAAAAAGTAAAAGAGGCGCAAAGCTACAAATTAAAATTCATTTTCCAAAAATATTTGCTCCGAAGCCTAAATACTTTAATTAAATGTCATAAGTTGAAAGAAATTAAATTTATTAATATAAAGATTATAGGAAATTTTAAGTGGAGCTTGAAGAACACAAAACTTATATATTTGAAATTCAATTTTTAAATTTTCCCTTTCAATCTTTATACATTAAATATAGCTAACATATTTGAAGTTCTCAGAGGTGATCGAACTAGAATTAGTATTACAAACATATAATAATTCTGTACTCTAAAATGTCGTTAGTTAGATTTTAATTTATAATAACATTGAAATGAACAATAAGAAAAACAAAAAAGCGAAAGAAAATTCTTTCAGAACTGAATTAACCATAAGGTAAACAGTTTAATGGCCAAATAAATTAATAATTATATATAGCAATAATTCAAATTATTACCTCAAAAGTCAGTTGGAAAAATTCTGAAACATTTTTTTTTATGTATAAAGTAAATTATAATGACTTTGCGCCTTGACCAAATGAATATACCTTTATGATATAGTGTATGATATTGTAGATATATGTATACCTATACACACATACATACATGCATGTACATATCTGAAAACATTCAATTCGCTGGTGTCTCCCTCATTTCTTCTTCTGTCTTTTACTTTTTGCACACTTTTTTTGTTGTTGTGCTTTCTTGTGAGTTTGTGTGTGTGTGTGTGTTTTTGTATTTGGTTTCTTTTTGTTGCTTTGTTTATTACCTACTATTATTATTATTATTATTTTCTACGCTATACGCTTTGTTGTTTACTTTTTGTTTTTGTGTGCTAGAAAAATGTTTACCGAAAACCTTCAAATTGAAATTATGAACTTGACTTTGGGATGTTGGTGTTGTTGTTGTTGTTTCTGTTGTTGTTGTTGTTGTTGTTAGTGTTGTTGCCGGTTGGCCTAGAGATATGGAGAGTTACAGCAAACATCAGCAACAGCAATAACAACAACAATAACAACTCACTTATTTAAAAGTCTATAATTAGTGAAAAGGCAAATTTAGCAAATTGCATTATTTCAGGTACATATACATAGAACGATGTATCTTCGAGATACTTTTTGTTTTATATTACTTGCAGAATCTTGTATCTACTAGATATAAATATTATTATATAATATTGTATTTAGAATATACTCATTTGTTATAGAATAACCCAAAGACTAACTGAGTTCTCAACTAAGACAGAACATCAACAATATTTGCAAAATGAAATGGAGGAAATCCTGAAAACCTAAATGACTTTAATCAGTGTAAACCATATTAATAGGAGATTAATTCTGGGCTGAAATGTATAAGATTAAATAAAATTAATTTAAACTACTTTGACGCGTTGTTTAACATATTTCTTCTATAGCCAACGACTTTCACTTTCAGGTAGCTTCCTAAAATGAAATGCTCCATTAATTTTAGGATACGTTCATTAAAAAAAAAGCCATGTAACAGGGGTAAATCTGTTTATAGGTTAAAATATGGCAAATTTAGATTCATAATACATGTACATACTTTATATTTATTAGTTAAGGACTTAAGTCGATTAGCTTATAACAAAATAAACAAAGTAAAGTCTTGCTTTCCGGTTT
Source organism: Drosophila willistoni (assembly GCF_018902025.1). NCBI lineage: Eukaryota > Metazoa > Arthropoda > Insecta > Diptera > Drosophilidae > Drosophila > Drosophila willistoni. Next base: position 7,871,756 of record NW_025814052.1, on the reverse strand, counting down.
GTACTCAGTAAGGACTTTTATCCAAGTGAACAGGAGTAAAAAGTAATGGAGGACTTCGCTTCGATTTCGCTTCTGTTTCCAGGATGAAGTTTTGAGATCCTATGTCCAAAACGCAGTGACTCTTATAATTGGCCATTTTATGATGACAATTGCAACAAGTTGATTAACGATTTAATCAAAATAATAACGTTTAGAGCAGTAACAAAAAAAACTCTTCGAAATCAAAATAATTTCAACTCAAAACCTATTTCTGAACAACGAGGATCCGGGTTCGAATCCCAGGCTAGTGTCCATACACTGTAGTTTTCGTCTAAGCCGAACTATATCCTACACTTTAATAATAATAATAATCAAAACATATTTAAATCTGAAATTAAATAAATAAAACATTTTGCGAAAACTTTTCTAAGCTGCATTTAAAGAGGCTCATTTCAAGTACTTCTTAATCACTGATTAAAAAACGAAACTTATTGCAGCTTACCCAGAAAAGAAGTTATTATTAAAATAAAATAAAAGAGTGCATCTAAAACTTAATTTGAAACGAGAAAACTTTAAAAATCATAAATACCCACCCCAAAAAATTGCATAAATCTAAAGTAAAGTTCTTTTTTCACACTAAAACAAAGTTAACGAGAAGTTAATTTGGCTTTTTGCAAATATTTTGTCAAGTTATGTATACAAAAAATAGCCTAGTGTAAGTCTAATAGTGTGTGGATGGTGGGGGTGGGTTGGTTGGTTGTTTGGTTAGTTAGTTAGGTGGTAAACGGTAAGTTATTCAAATATGGTAATAATATAGACTAATATAAATGTTTCATGATATCAACCTTATCGGACAAGCATTAGTAATCGGTCAATATGTCAGAGTAACAACAAAAATCCCCCCAGCAATAATAACAACAACAACAATAACAATAACAAAAGCAGCTGCGGGCTTCTCTAGTCCTCTATTCCAATTGTAAGCGTGTCGATGGCATTTGCATATGATTAAGAAGAGAATCAGAGTGAGAAGGGGGGCTGTAGATACATACATATACAAAGGTAAATGCAATTGTCAACCTGATATTCCAAGGGGGGATAAACCCTAAATGTTAGGCTTATCACCTAAAGTGTCAACAATAACTGTAACTATAAATGCAGTTCAAAATATGTAACTAGCTAAAACTGAAGCATGAGATGGACGTACATATGTATGTGTTTGTGAGGCCCTCCAAATGTTACGTAATATATCGACATTAATGTGTGGCCTTATGATATGGGTCATTATAAATGTCAGATCGGTAATCTAATAAAAATCAATCCTACAAATGTAGCTAAATTTTCTAGGTTTTCAGCTGCCCACACGTCGTATACTTAATGCAGGTGATAATGCACACCCCAAAAGCCCAATACGAAACCCAAGTATTTGTCTACTCCCTGTATCTATTTTAGTTGATACTTATTAATGAAATATTTACCGTATCGCATAAATGCCAAAAGCACAATAAAAGCCACGTGCATTGCTAATTAAACGTCAAACAGATGCCATTCATGCGGAACTTGAAAATACACATGGAGATAGTGATATTTTGCAGGGTGAATGAGAGAGATTGACAATATTTGAGACATAGAGAGGGAGACAGAGAGCGAGTGATCCTAGTATTTTGTGTCAATTTCCCTCGTTCCAATGTTCAGGTGGCAACACTGCCAAAAGACGCTAAATATTGCACGCTTCCCGCCTTTTTTTTTTGCGTCTTCTTTTTGCACCCGTTCCAAATACTTGGAACAAAACGAAAACCGTAAGAATCATACCAATGAATCGACTCTGTGATACCCTCCAACACAAATGCTAAGAGGATTTTGTGTGTTAGCCTAATATACCCTACGTGAATCGAAGCTACATGCAAAAACGGTTCCCACATGCAGAAAATGCTGATAAAGCAGTAAAAAAAAATAAAAAGAAATGAAAAAAACCCCACTAGGGAAAAGTGAGTGAATCATCGACCTTGTCTATACCCTTTTTGTTTTGTGAGCGGATACTTAAAGTATTAAAAGTCAATTAAAAGTTATCAATAATATTCATAAATATTGTCAAATCGTATTAGAAAATATCATGACTAATGCAATCGTATACTACATAAAGGCAATAATCTCCATAGTCCATGGATTTGCGTAGGTCAGATGGGATGGGGAATCCTCAAAGTTTGAGTTAAGCAATACTAATCGTTCCAATACACCCAATCTCTATACGTTTTCGAAATAGGTATGGCAAACTTTGAAAAAAACACATCGTATATACTAATAGCTATAGTACTATATACACATACATATATATATGTATATATATAGACGAGGCGCCAGAGGCGCAACGAAGTCAATTTGCAAAATGCACACATTGCTAGGACAGAGAGACAGATAGAGAGAGAGAGAGAGAGAGAGAGAGAGAAAGAATGAGAGAGAGGGGCAAAGAGAGTGAGTGGAACAAAGTGCGACAGCGATACGACGACAAAACTGCGAAGAAAAAATAATATTACGTAAAAATGCTAAACAAAAAAAAAAAGGAGAAAAAAAAAACACAACACAAACAATAATATAAACAACGACCAAGTTGCCAAGAATAAAACCCAATAACAATAGCAACAAATAAACAAACAAGAAATCAAGAAAATTAACAAGATATCCGTGTATATATTCAACAGAGTCGAATAGAGACAGAACACTATCAAATATCGTTCAGATCGGATTCAAGTCAATCGAAATGCGATCACAGAATATTATACTCATGTATACATATAGTATTTTTATCGCTTGATAAGTGGCCAACGACAGATTTCATTTCGAAAATTCAACGGAAATTCAAATTCACACGCCCAAGATTACATTATTTCCATTCGTTTGACTTGGCAAATTGTTTTCCAAATCAGCAACTTTTTTCTATTTCAAATTGTTTCTGTTAATTTCTCTCTCTCTCTCTCTCAATCTGTAGGTCTTTATCATGTTTCGGGCGAAATTTTTGGCCAACTTGTTTACTATATGTATTTACGATAAATATTCCAAGAACTTCTATATGAATATGCTTAATGGTAAAAGCTAGATTTAGATTTATATCATAGAACCCCAACATTCCATAGAATTAGAAAAATTTATTCAAACCAACGACAAATTCTTTATGTTCCTTTCTTGTTAAACTTGGAAGAAGAAAAATTAACTTCAGATTAACAATAACAAAGGCAAAACACAACAATTTCCTCCAATCTTTAATCCATGCGACGTTTTGGAAAATTTTGAGCTAGATTGCAATATTTTAAGACCTTTCACATCGAACATAAGATAATCTCTTTTTACATTAACCGAGTCTTAAACAATTGTGAATAAAGAGTATCAAATGGTTGTTAGCTTTTTGGGGAATTGTTTATATTTTGAATTTGAACCTCGAACTTCGCTCCTTAAAAGGCAATCAACATTATTTGAACATCTGAAAATCTGCTCAGTTAGTTGCTTGTGAATGAAATCGTCTGTGAAGGAAATGAAATTCGACGAATATAATTTTTCGGGAAGGGTAACTATTTATTTAACAAGGATTCGTTCAACATGTTGTTTCCTAGGAACCCTATCCCCCTTGTAAAGCGAAAGCCAGGTGAATTTAGAGCCATTTTAATATAATGGTTAACAATAATTTAAGCCAATCGTGTCTAGAACAAATCTCTTCATTCATTCATTCATTCATTGTGTGCTTTATTTCCAGTAATATAAATGTTTCATTTAAGCTAATGATTAAGTCCTTACTTAACAGTGTTTTTAGGCATAGGCTTTTGATCTGTGACTTTCAAATGTCTGTTCGACTAAAGGCTTGTACAATAATTGACATGTTATTATAAAGGAAAATGGAAAGAAAAACCTTTAATGATAACTTAGACTATCTTATTTCTATGATCCAGATACTAAAGGAAGCTAACTTTAATTTAGCGGCTTAGTTCTAGAACTAACAACGATTGCAATGTGAAATGTTGGTGATAATAAGCCCTTAAACAATCATGGAGATTATTCAAGAGAGGTGATGCTAAATCACCTAAATCAGTTTTATTGATTGTTTGACAGTTTTAAGACCTGTCGATTCGTAGAGTCTAGCTGTTCTGGTGAAGTATGGTAGGTCTAACAAAGCTCTTCCAAACAAATTTACGATTAGTCGTTTTTATATACGGAAATCAGACAAGACAGTCATAAGAAAACAAACAATAGTTTCATTTGCTTAAATTTTATGAAGTTTTGTATTTGAAATTTAGTTAATAGATAGATATACATAAATAAATAGGTACATATATGTATTTCGATTGGTACATCGTTTTAAGGCCTCTCAAATTCCATTTAATTGACAATAGCGTTTTTTTTTTCTGTCTTTGGGTTCGTTCGTCTGGGTAATATCAAAACTATAGTGTTATCATCTTGACAATTTTGCGTAAGTTATCAGAACCACATACCATAAGACTCACATACATATGTAGAAGTAATCTTATCGTGGGTTTCTTTTTATTTTGGTATGGGTAAGTTTTTTCTATATATTTTTGCTTTAGTTTCTCATTATATTAACCAGAAGTTTAGTTTTTTTTGTTTCTTTATACACAGTTTTTGCTTTATTATTATAGTTGTCTTATCTGATAATAGATTTTATGAGCTGAAAAGTATTTTTCATATAAATAGAAGTTTTTACGATGACAACTGCGCGCCCCCCATCAAATCTCATGGCCCTTTGGATTGGCGAAAGTAAAGTTCCATTTAAGTTTTACGACTTGTTTATGTTTTTCTTTTCGTCCCTTTTTTTAAATATCATCCCTTTTCTCTTTCTCTGTTATCTAAACAAATCCTTCTTCTATATACGACTTCTTTTCGGGTATTAGTTTTTAGTTTCAGACAAAGAAATTTAAGTTGCAAAGCATGACTATTTTTGTAATGACCATGAAAAAGAGCATCCTATAGATTTGAATATTTAGTATGTAGTCTAGCAAAACTTATCACTTAATATTAATGAATGTACGCGTTCATAAAAATGTACATAATATGAATATATGTATGTATGTATGTATGTATGTACGTACATAAGTCCCTGGTAAAGACATTAAGCTAAATAAATATCAAACTGCACTTGGCAATTATTTTTATTTCAATATATGTTATATATACATGTATGTATGTATGTATGTATATATGTGTATGTACACATACATACACTTGGTACACACATAAACCTAAATTTTATTTCAAGTGTGTTAAATTGAGAAACGACTTTTGAGTTACCCCTTAAAATAACCATGCAAGAAAGTTATCCCACTTTATTAAAGCGACTTCTGAGCGCCATCTAGCGATTGGTAGTCTCATTATTGCAGATGACAAGATGATATTACCTTAAATTTTGTTGGGCATATAACTTTAAAGATTTTTTATATACAAAGAATTGTTATTTTTAGGTTTTACAAAGATCTTAAGAACTTAAAGATTATTTCATGGAATGGTTCTAATTTCATGGCCAAGAATGTATATGTACATAGATGTCAATGATTCAGTACAAAGATAATTTTATGGAAGATTATTCTTAGCTATTATTAATCTGAGATAAATATGACTCTAATGGGTAAAGTTTATTTTTTGTATACCCAATTATAATAATGCTCTACAGGGTATACAAGCCCAAAGTTCGGGGACGGAAGTTCAACTCGAGCAACGGAAAGAAATATGTATGTATGTATGTATGTATGTATGTATGTATGCAAGTTTGTATGTAGATGAAAAATAAAAATTTGCTTGAAAATATAAAAATAATAAAATAAAGTAAATACATCAGCGAAATAAAAGCTCAAATTTCAAATGCATGATAATGAATGCCGAATGAACACACATAAACATAAATATATATATATATATATATATATATGCCGATGTCTGGTGTGCATTTGTCTGTGTAATTTATGTATGCGCTGCTGATTATGCGCTTACTGCTTGGCTTGGCAACATTTTGGGTTTTCTGTTAGCCTCTGCAGGTCTTTTCTAGTCTCAAAGTTGCCAACAAACAAGCAGACATACAAACACACATACAAATGTATATATACATATGTATAATGTATAACACGCCCACATTCATATCATATACAGATGATGAAGTAATAAAATGGATTTAAAAACAAAAAAAAAAAAAACCCAAATATTATTATATTAATAAAACCGTATTTCCCTGACATTGAGTTCATACGATAAATACCACAATTTGTGTTCTGCTTCGTCTTATCAATGGATTTCTCTATACACATGTATGTGGTAATATGCTGGAATACATTCACAACATTGCAAACAGGATGCAGACTGAAAAACCTTTAAACTTCCGTTAAATGACGCATGTAAACCAGCTTAAGGCAACGAGTCCCGTTTTGATAAGCCAACAAATGTTATACAATCTTTTCTAGGGAATTCAAATTTCTACTGAAAGAAATCAGAAAAATTATCGCTTCAATTGAAGTTTGATGTGTAAATATCGGCATAGCCATGGCTTATCGATTGTTTGGCATTTAAATTTAAATTCAGTAGTCACATTTTTTAGGGATCTTTGCTTTTAATTATTATAATGTTATTCCAGACACTTGACTTATCTTGAAAGAGCAATGTCAATAAGAAATAAATAGAAAATGACGTTTACATATTAAATATATAATTTTAGCTTTTTTCTTTTAGTGATATATATGATAAAAGTCATACTTTAATGTGGTAATCAGATATCAGATCAGATCAGATATATCTGTACAATATTCATATCTTACTTACCACTTAAAACGGATTATCGAGCAATTTGTAGTAAAATTTTCTTAAATAACAAAATTGAAGTAATCCCAGAATAAAATCTCGGATTTTCCCGCATAAAATTAACCCTAAGGATCTCTTAATCGATCCTTTTTTTCCTCATAGTCAATTTGTTGGTATTTGGAAAATCGGAAATCTAAGAAACTTCTTCAAGGACTTAGTTTAACCAAGGATTTGCCAAAGCCTGAAGGCTATAAGATCTCATATTGTTTCAAATTACAACTTACAAAGTCATGTGAATAAATAGATGATGAAATAATCCCTCCGTTAGCCTTAATTGAGTCATATTTATGCCCTTATATGTATATTCACTTAGTTGCTGAGCGAATCTCAAACAGACTCTCTCTCCCTCACCCGATTCCACCTCCCCCCACCCCATACTTGATTGTAAATTAAAAGCGACACTTTCAATTTCAAGATCATGAACTTTATCCTTTTATCTAATTGAGACAAAAAAGAGAAACACAAATATATATATGTATGTACATATATACAAAAGCAGAAACAAAGAAAGAGAAGGAGAAGCCAAGCCAAGCCAAGCCAAGCCATAAATGTCGCATATGAATTAAGCGGCAATCAGACTGCGAATGTCTTTTTGAGGGTTGTCGCCAGTTTTAATCAAAAATTAACATAATAAATAATCATGAAAAGTGCATAAATGTCAAATTATAAATTTAGAAGACAACTATCACTATGTACATACATACATACATATATGTATGTATGTATATAATAAATACATATATTATATTCAATGCACATATTTATAGTAAATGACAAAGTCTGTCTGCAAGATTTTTATCACCCAAGATACAAATGTATCTTATGTATGTGTATGAGAAAATCAATAGAAAACGTCGTAAAGTTTTTACCCACCCGCTACTCCCCACTCTTAAAGTAGGTCGGCAATTAAATATGTCTAGAAAATGATACAGATACAGATATGTGAGTATACATGTATATATATATATATATATATATATACACTACCTACCTATATAGATACATTTTTGGATTTGCTCTTTTTGGGCATTTTATTTCTTTGTTTTTGTTATTTTTTGGCGAGCACTTTTCCTTTCATGCCGATTCAAAACGAGACTTTTACGACAACGCCCACGTTCACGCCCATGCCAGAGGGTGACACGCCCCGTCTCTAAACTAACACCACCCGCCCCCCATGCCACCCTTTCATCAATGTAGAAAAACTGCACCTAGACAGACAGACCCAAAGAGAGGGAGAGAGAGAGAGAGAGACAGAGAGAGCCAAGTGCAAGCATTTTTGGCGCACAAAATACACAAGTTTCGTCACATTGACAAATATTATTCTACAACAACAGCAACAATGAATACAACTGAGTCTACTACTACGACTATTATTACTACTCTACAACAACAGCAAATGCAAGAAGAGCAAGTAAAGAAGAAGCAGACAACGAGTGGGCGCCTACTACTACAAATGGACCTGCTAGAGCCCAATACGTCAGACCTACGTCAAGACCATATTTAGAAGCTTCACGAAGTTCGAATTGCCGGTTGATGCGAAATTCACACTCTCTCTTTCTCGCCTCGTCTCTCCCAGAGAGAGAGAGAGAGCAAAAGCTTTTATTTTTATTAGTTGGCGTCGCGTCGCAGCGCTTTCGGTTGGCGTCGCTGTCGCCCACGCAAAACCAAAAACAAAATATTACTCTCTTGAGTGGAATATCAATTTGAGGCTTTTGTTTTGCTTTGAGATATGTTGCAGCAACATTGTTGCCAAAAAGCCTCTCTCTCAATGTATTTGAGAAATGTATCTAAATCGACATGTTTACAGATACATTTAAAGTATCTCTGCAATAAACTATTAAAAAGAAAATTCTTTTAATTGCTAGCCCTTTGAATATTTCGAATTTAACTATTATTTCAGCTAAATTGAACTATATTACTAAATTAAGCTATTTAGCTATATGTTACGTCTAGTTTCGCCAGTGAACTGATTATTTATATTAAATGCGCCTTTGGTTTTTTTTTTTTTTAATTTTAGAATATGATCATTATCAATAAAACAAGAAAAGCAAGAAATTCAACTTTATTTTGTTTTTTCATTTTATTAAATGGCTGTAGTCACAAGGATCAATTCTATATTCGACCTTGCAATGGTAAAATAGAAAGGAATGCAAACAAAATAGATACATATATGGAGCATTACGATTTTGTTAAATGAAATCAGTAAACCAAAGTTACAAAAACTTTTCAGTTTATTTCTACCAGTTTTCTGTTACCAACTTCTTAGTAGTAACCATTAAAAGATTTTAAAAAGTAAGACATGAAATCGAATTAAAACAATGTTACTGTTTCAGTTTCGTTTTTCACTGGTTAACCAGTTTTAGTTTGGTTTTCGGTTTGTGAAACATAAAACGGTTGTAATAGTTACGATTTCAGTCCTTGATTGAAACACTTTTAATCAAGTTTTTGGTCAATTCGGATAGTTAACAATGAACTCAATTTTCTGTTATCCATATAATTTGGAAAAATAATTTTGTAATTTTAGCTTAAGGTCTAGTAGCTATAGCTAGTAAGAAGATTGGCTTTAATTTACAATCACTGCCCAATCACAGTATAAATAAATAAATAAATAAATAAATTTTGTAATTTTGTATATTCAATGTGAAAAGTAGTTGCCTAGACACCTGAAAAATGAACATACCCTCTAAGACTGTCTCTATGTTCGCTAGTAGAAAATAAGTATGTAATATGATTGAATAAAGTGCTTAAAGGAATTTCCATTAAATTGGAATTGTGAGCTTTTAATATTACACCTGATTAACATGAAATGGCCAACAACATTCCTAAGTGCCCAACCAAATGAATGAATAATCACAATGGAACGCGTTCAGTGCGAAACTTCTCGGCACATGAGTTATTTATGTTGCGTCGATGCTTGGATCGATAACGATCGATTGTATGCTAAAAGAATGCAAAAACAATTGGCCAAAATATTGTCAAATTGATGCCAGTGTTAACTTCTCTCAAAATGTAAAGATAGAGAGTGAGAGAGAAAACAAGACTCAAAAGTTGAGTTAAATCTGGTTGTGTGGCAAGGAAGGCATTGTTTCTCCCTCTTATTATTGAGTGTCTTGTTCTCACTGATTTTGTGAATGGCTGAATTGTACATGCCCAGCAATTATAGTGCACCCCAGTAAGCCCCACTTTGTTGCAACATAATTTGCTTGAATGCGGTACGAGGTCGATCTAGGCTGGGTAATTTCAATTTCAATTCGAATTCGAATTCGGTTAAACGAAAGACTTTGGCCACAAACCTCAAATGTGGCCAGCAGCGATGCGTATAATCTGCGGCGTGCGCCTGCACCCAACGTCAACAGCAACAGCAATTGTAATTGCAACTGCAACACAAACTGCATAGTTACTACGCCGAGTAAAAATATTACGTCACTTCCGTTGCGGCAATGCAACTTCGTTTTATGAATGAAATGCAGTTGTTGTTAATATTTTTTGTTGTTTGTTGTTGCTGCCGCTGCACAGTGGATACGCTCACTGATTTCAATGACCAATGCAAAAGTTGCATGACTCTCAACTCATTTTTTACAACTACAATGACAATAAATTGTTTTTATTTCGGGCAATTATGGAAATTAATTTCTTGCATTTGTCATTTCAATCTCTATCTCTTTCTCTCTCTCTATCTCTCTCTCTCTCTCTCAGCAATTTTGCCTAATTAACTTTTTATTCACTTGTTGTTGTAAATTGTTCACGTAATTTTAATTAAATTATCATTCGATTGACATGAATGTAAGAACAACAAAAAAAGGGTTTGAAAAAAATAGCATTGAACAAAATGAGATTTTTAAATAGATTTTCCTTTAGATATTTGAAAAATTGTCTCTCTTTACCTGATTTCAACCAAGAATTTTCAGGTGAAATTCAGTATTAATAAAATATATAAAATATATTCGGTTCTTGTAAGTTTTTACAAGTTTTTTGTTTTATAGTTGATTGAACAAAGTACTCGAATATATTCGAAAAATATAGTGTAATGATTTTGTAAATTATAAAGGACTTTTGAAACCGGATTGAGCTTGGGTATTAAATGAATAGTTTTCCGTTTTTACATTAAACTAAAATCTATTTAAAATCAAATGTTCTTATGTGTTTTTTGAATTAAAGAGAACATTGCAAAAAATGCTAATGATAATTAAAGTAAATTAATAACTACATATAAATTGAATGTAATTAAATAATATTTTCATTTAGTTTATAAATAAACCATTACTTTTAATTTTCCTAAGAAATTAGTTAAAATGAGAACTTGATTTACTTGAAATGAAAACGCAAATTTTCGATTTCGTTTACGTAATGAATTAAACTCTATTCTGTTCATTTTCGTTTTACTTACAAATACCAGGATCTAACTTTTAGAGCACTTGTTTTATTTAGTCGTACTTGCCACTAACTTTAATCCTGGCCACGATTCGTATGATGCAATGTTGTTGATCTTTTTGATTAAAACTGGGTTTTAGCTGGGCTTCAGGTCAATAAATCTTAATAATTTATAAGATGCGATTGTTGCTTTAAAACGCTCCAATCATAATGAGACAATTCGAATACATGTTCGAATTGATTCGAGTTCCTTAAACCTTCCTTCATTAAACACAATTACGTATTTTTAGGGATTTGACTTAAAGTACTTACATTCACAATCATTCATTTCATTGTGTAGTTGTCATTCATTCATTTGAATTCAATTCGAATCGATTCATTTCACTTTGATTTTTGCATCATTCTTGCAGCTCTTCATTAAGCATCGAATAGAAAATGTCATTCAAATTGAAATGGAGTTTCGATTTTTTGTTAACTTTTCTGGCCCAAGCTTCTGAAAAGCTCAAAAACTAATGATGCAGTTTCGATTCGCAGGACTTATAATAGAGTGAAATCATGAAGTCCTCAAAAAGGTTCAAAATATGTCAATTAAATATGTTTAATGTAGCTTATAATATTCCATTATATACGTTTATTTAGAAAGACAATATCTTGACTGACTTCTGACTTCAGATTGGGCTTTAAGACAAGTTATTGACAATAAACGTCTAACAAATATTGTTAAAAATCAAAAGTAATCAAATTGACAATATTTAAAATTATAAATTAAATAAGTAGAATGTTTGAAATAGTTGATAAACTTGGCTGCAAATAAAACTTATCTACTTTTAAGCAAACTGAGTAAACTGAGCACTTGGCATAGTTTTTAGAAAATTCCATTGCATTAGTTTCATTTGTTTATTTCAATGAATGAAAATGTTGACTTTTATCAATTGCAATCTCTATCTGACAATCAAAATTGTCATTATGTTGCTCTTGCTGCACAAGAAAGAAGAAAGAAAGAGAGAAAAAAATTGAATTCAATCAAAACTGTGTCACTGGGTTACAAGTTGCTGTGGCAGCAACACCAACAGAAACAGTTGGCGGCCAATGGCCCGAGCCCCCAGTCCGAACAACAAGTTTTGCCACAACAATTCCTGTGTGTGTATCTGTGTGTGTGCGCTGTTTCCCTTTGGGCCAAAACGGCCAATTAACTTATCTGATGCAAAGCAACAACAAAAAGCAAAAAAACTGCAACAATTCATGGCGCTTTTGTCTACGATCCTACTACTACTACACTATGATCGGCTAGGCCAAGCTCGTATCCGCATTGTTGCCAAGCCGCAGCCGTCGCTTTGTCTGTAGTTCGCATTGCTCTCTCAGTTGGTTGTGGTTCATTCAAGCATGGATTGAATTGAATTGAATTGAATTGAATTGGCCCGGCCCGGCCTGGCCTGGCCTGGCATGGCATGGCCTGACTTGGCTCAGTGGTGTTGCCCGTGCCTTAAACTGGTTTTTCTCGCAAAACAAAAAAAGAAAAATAAGAGCAAAAAACAACCAAAACCAAACAAAATAATACACAATTTTGTACCCGGCTTTTCTAGGTTGGCAACGTTTTTACTTTCGACCAGAGAGAGAGAGAGAGAAGAAATATATCCATAATCTAGATATTTGTGTGGGCGCCTGGAGGTTTGCCGGGCCTTGCCTGAATTTTGTTGAATCGTTCATGGGATCTTATGTAGATGGGTTTTCTATCCTAAAATGGGATAGGCTGCATAACAATGCCAACAATGCGAAAGTTGCCAACAAATTTGTCTTTAATATGAAGTAAAGAAAAAAATTAACCGACAACATGTTAGCTAGTTTTTGTAATAGACATCTTAATGTAGATAAATAAACGAAATATTTGAAATATTCTTTTGGACAATTTCATAAATCCAACTCTTTGATACAAAACCTGTTAAAATTCATAAAAAAAACTCTAATAGAAAATGGAACCAAGTTCCAAGTTGAATTTTCCACAAGATTATCTTACTTACAATTAGTTAGTTCTATTAACTAGTTCTATTAACTAACTAATTGTAAGTAAGATAATCTTGATCTATATCAATAAACAGTTACTTTTAGCTTGTAAAGTCATTTAAATTCCTCAGCTAAATATATCAATTGTCAGCGGCTTTTAAAGCTTTTAAAATGGCCAAAAATTATAGCTGCTGATAAATAAAATGCCAAATTGGCTACTAATAGCTAAAAAAACAAAAATGTACATAGCTATTTAGCTAGAATTGTGGCAGGTTTTTAATGAAAAGGGAATATAAATTGCCCATCAGCTGTGAAAAATGACTCCTTAACTATAACATATAGATTTCTTGATCTTCTATCTTTCGATTTCCATTTAACAATTAGCTATTCCGTTATAAGTGATAAGAGATTTTCGGAATAGTTGTAATTAGCTCACATTTCTTTAGCTAGACAAATGCCGAATTCCATACAATCTCTAAATAGGGCTTATGGTCGACAATTTGACAGAATTTGTGAGACTTGTGAGGACTGCGGAAACAGATTATTAACACCAAAATAGTTTCAGTTGTTCTGTTTCATTTGTTGTTGTAGAGGATTAGTGACAAAATATTTTGTTCATCTGATGAGCGGTGGGGGGTGAAGGGGGGGGGGGGGGGCAGAGGTGGGGTCGCCATGAGAGCCATACAGGGGAAGGAGACATACTCAAGCCGAGTGGGCGTAAAAGGCACCCAGCACCGGTTACCACACGGCAACAGACTCAGACACATCTTCCGCATCTTCTTCAGCAACGCCACAGACATAGACATAGCCATAGCCATCGTTGTCGTTGTCGTTGTCGTTCTCGTTGTTGTCTAGTGGCTATTTTTAAGCAACTAATCGCCTAGAACCGTCGCCAAACGCCAAAATAACGCCAACGCAGTGGCCTGACAACGCACTGGCATCTCTTATTCCAAAAACGCACCACCCCTCAAACGATACAAAACCCCACCCCCCCACACCACCCACCCGACCTCTCCTCCCCAACCCATCCTTAGGATATTCGGTTGTCATGTTAACCATAGGATGCACATAAATTAATTGACTTTTATGGTGACAATTTTTCCCCAAAAACCAAATAACACACAAAAACTTATGCCAGTCGGGAGAAAAATTCCTAAAAAGCCAAAATTTTCGATACAAGAAAATTTTTATTTTTAAAGATGCATGGAATTTTCTATTTGTCAGCAAGCAACACCAACAGACAGACAGACAGACAGACACTCTAATATAGAGGAAACAGAGAGATACAGCACGAGAGAGAGAGAGAGAGAGAGGCCATTAGACAACATCTCCTAGCTGACTGTAGATGCTTTCAAAACGTTTCTATTTTATTTTTATACAACCAAATATTTAGTACGAAAACGGGGCTAAATTTTCCATTGCCTTGTCACAGTGTGTTAAACAGTGGAGTGAGCAATGAGATGGGATGCGATCCGACGGGATGGGATGGGATGGGGTGATGCTCACCAAAATGTTCAGAAAGGTGAACAAATCAACACAAATGCGTATCTCAGAGTAGTGTACGAATACATTTCTTAAATACTTTACACTATCAAACAAGAACAATTTTTCTTTCAGATTTATAATTTTTCTGTTTTCCACTGGCATTGAAAGTTGTTGAACTTTTATTATAATCTTAAATAATGTTTTCACTTTTGATTTAAAGTATTTTCAAACAGTTTATTCAAGAATCAAAACGAAAATCACATTTTCTTACATTTAAGAAATTGATAATAAATTTATGAATAAATCTAAAAATATATTTTTAAATTATAAAATTATGTCATACAGAAAATTTCAAATAAGCTAAAAGTAATAAGGAAACAAAGTTCTAAGCAATTACAACATGACATTTTTAAACACTTTTTCCAGTACTAAAAAGGATTCAAAAATTTGGACCAAGTGACAATATATTATTACCAATATTGGTAATACTAAAACAGAATGATATAGATAAATGATAAAAAAATTTCAGCAGTTTTTACTTTATGAGAACAAAATGAGCATTAAGTTTATTAAGTATATACATTTTTGAAAGAGTTTTAAAGTTTTAAAGAAGTTTCATGGATTTGGAAAATTAAGAGACTAAGATAGAGACAAAGATAGAGAGAGTGAGAGAGAGTGACATATACCTTTCCATATGGTATAAAAGGCTATAGTATAGATTGGGTATGAAACTAAGAAATTAGGTAAAGTTTATAGCCATTTTTTGAAACATGTTTAAAGAGATTTATGAAAACATTTTTTGCACTTACATATCACAAAAGAAGAAAGGGAAAACAATATATTTAGGCCTTATATGCATTATTTAGACGTTTTTAATTTTATTATTTCGGGATAAACATTTTGTTATATTATTCCTGACTATTCCTTTTGCAAGTTCGCAGTTGTAAAAAATATTTTTATATTAAAAGCAAATCTTTAAAATAATGAAAAGTGGAGGTAAGGAAAAAATTAAGTCGGTGAAAATAGAGGAAATCGACATTGAAAATTTATTTAACAACAAGTCCCATCTTGATTTTTCACAATTTTCTTTTTATTTAATATATGAGTTAAGTTGTCTCTGTTTAAAATCAAGAAAATATATAAAGCTTCCTTCTGCCTTTTACATATATTTTGGCGACTTTAATATACCATTTCACCCTATGGGTGTATGGTATAAAAATTTGTCAAAAATAAGCATTCATGTCAATAATTCAATTAATTAATTTAAATTTAACAACCTAAGACTTAAGAGTGTCTTAAGACACATATTTTATAAAAACATTAATTCCTACGAATATAAATTGTCAAAATTCTCAAAAAAGTAATCAATTCTCATTGTATTTATTAAGTTATAAAACAATTGCCTCAAGACTCACTCCTACTAAATCTAAAATTCGATTGTTCTCGAGTTCTCGAACCCCGACGTATGTAGGCGGAGTTTCCCCCTGATGAAAGGAATACTAAAAGGTAGTTCCGTCCGGGATAATGGAAACGATTGTGGATAACGAATAATTAGTTTCACAAGGCTTTCCAAGGTAAACTTGAAGAACTCTCTCTTATCTCTCTTAATAAATGAAAATTCAAGCCTATCGTAACCAATTGGCACATATGTGATCAAAATTCTATTTGAATTCAAATCAGCTGTTTCCTAAATGACAATGTTTAAGAATCGTCACATCTTTTCAATGTTTTTACTTACTTTTACTTTGTATGAAGTTTAGTGTTTCTGTTCAACGCCTTCTCATCGTTTTGTTGGCAAATTAATTATGGCCTTTCCAAAATTTTTCCATTTTCCCCCATTTTATTATTTCATAATTGCGAGTGTTGTACATTTTCACTGGAAAACTTAAGCGGACCAGGCCAAGACGTGACTTCCGTTGCCATGCGAAATGTATATACATACAATAAAAAAAAAAAAAAGAGTCAAGTAAAATAAAAGAAGAAATACTTTTCTCACTGTATTGCCACTTTGCCATGAAGCGGGGTTGGCAAGGGTAGGCTGGTGGGAGGGGTGGTGGGGGTATTGGGGGGTCTCTGTCAACAGGATATGTGCTTGCGTCGGTTTGTTGATGGCATAATTAATGCCTTGCTGTGACAACAACTGCAAATGCGACAACGTGACTGCCCCCCTCAGCCATTGCTCCCCACTCATCACTGACATGCCACCTCCCTCCCACTTCCACACTCCTTGTCGGCTCTAGTCTTGTTGCCACTTCACTCGGCTTTTGGTTTTTGAAGTTTTTCTTTTGGTCTTCATTTTTTTCCATTTTTTTTTCTTTACGCTTTTCCGGTTTGCCAGGCGCTTTCCATTTTGAGTAGGAAACAAAAAAATATGAACAAAAATCCAGAGAAAATTGAAAAGAAAAATGCAACTTTGATTGACAGCCAAATAGGAGCGAGACAGTGACACGCCCACTATACTAGGCTATATACCAAAACGTATATAGATCGAAATATTAACCACCTCACATATCAAAGACAAAGAATAAAGTGTTGCTGACTTTCCATCATCTACATATTGATATATAGAACATAAAAAAGGAAGGGACTCTCACGAGCCAAGAATTGGACAAAATCCAAGCACTTTATAAAATTCAAATTTAAGCATAAAATTATTATACTTAATTCCTAATTCCAAGCACTTTTTAGTGTCGAAAGCTACAATCTACATAAATTAACTTTAATGTCTTTTCTTTTTAATCTAAAGAGTTTCTGTTCTTTTGTGCTTCACATCTGATAGTTTCAATTTGGCCATTTTAGAGATACAAATAACTTCAGGAGAGGACACAGATTTTTAAATAACTATTAAAATAACTAAAAAATTCATTTAAAACAATCAAACGAAATCTTGAATCTTTCAATTGAATGTCCGCCGGAGCTTACTTTTGTTATACCGAAGTTTGCATACCCTTGCAATATCTACGACTATCGAATAGAAAAGAATATAGATTTTTGGCCAAAGAACGGCCTACAAACACTTTTCTTGTAAGTTTTATGAAAGCTATATGATATTGTCATTCGATTTTGATTAAATTTTTCACAATTTCAAGTTAATAGCTCCCAAAAATATGCTATACAAATTAAAAGGATTCCCATTTCTTGAATCCAGATTTTAATCTTTTAAAATATTCATACAGCAAATATTATGAATATGAACAAATTTGTAGAATAGTTTCTTAGCCTATTGCATACGTTAAGGGGCGATTTATCCCCAATTCACATCTCTAGAACTGTCTTCGAGTCGAACCTAAGAATGAAATAAAAGTAAGACAAATATTAAGTAATTTTTTTTTAAAATTTGTACAAATTTGAATTCCATTTACAAAATTATATTTAAATATTATCTTTCCTTTTCAATTTTGATTTGAAAGTTTTGTTCTGTTTTAATTTCTTTAGGCGTTTTCTTCAGATATTCATCCATATATATATAAGAGACTGATAGTAGGGATATAGTCAGTTGGTTTAAATATATATTCAAATTTAATTTTTTAATAAATAAATAAAAATTATAAGAAAATATGAGATGTTTTATTTGTCTAAGTTGGCTACTTCGGAGACCGTCTTCAGGAGCTCCAACAATTGTAAAAATATACATAATACCAGGGTTGCAATACAATTTCTAAGAAATATGCAATTACATAATGAATTTATGCATATAAACAGGTGAATAAGTGAGGTAATGGATGGGTTGGGGGCGGTGGGTGGCATAGATCTATTTGTTGTCATATGCTTTTGAAGGGTGTTAATTTTGGTTTGATTTGAAGAAAAGAGTTTGGAGGCAAACAGATAGATCCGTATTTCTGCATACATTTAATAGACAATACCAATTTCTCACTATCTCTGTCTGTCTCGCTATATTTCTCTCTATTACTCTATCTCTGTCTTTTCTCTCAGCGTGTGTGACTGCTTCTTTGCGTCGTGCCCAGGCAATTTTCATGCAGTCTCATTCCTCATTCATTAAAGTCAACAAAGAAAGAAACGAGAGAGAGAGAGAGAGAGGAGACGGAGATAGAGACCAAGACCGAGACAAAGTCTCAAAGAGGGGTCTTGGGTCTTTTTGGCATGGCATTAACCTGTAGAACTCCTTTCACTTTACATTCTAATTCCAAAAGTTCCAGCATTCGCATTCTTTCGATGTTAACCAACCGGGTTCTCCCGCTCACCTAAAGCCATTCCACTCCACCACCATCCATCCACACCATCAGCTAAATGAAACCTGAATGCCTTGCCATACCTTACCTTACCTTGTCTTACCTTTTCTTGGCTTGTCTTGGCCCAGCTCTTGCTGTATCTTGGCTTGGCTTGGCTTGTCTCTTGGTGCTTGCTTCTTGTGCTGTGAATGCTAATACACTTTGAGCCTCAAGGGGCCTAAATAAAATATGCAAACCCACAAATAAAATATATAAAAAAAAACACACAAACACACACAACAATATGTATATGTATGTATATACAAAATTTGATATAAAATTCTCAACAAAATAAAAACTATCGATTGGAGAAGGCGGCCAAATCGATGGCACAAATAAAATATTTAATTGGGCCCAAGCCCAACTAACACAAGAACCAAGAAAATTACTCTATCTAGGCCCCCTTACCCTCAGCCCAATTCACAGTTTCGACCAACCTCAAGTGCCGCTGCAATTAATTTGGTCGGCCTGGCCCATATAAATGAATTTATTTCACTTTTTTAATCACCCAAATGGAAATAAAAATCAAAAAAAAAAAAAAAAAATACCCAAAGCAACATGCACGCGCCAAAGGGGGAAAACAATCAGATAGAAAGAAAAAAATTACTGAATCTCAAACTGAAACTGAAACTGAAACTAGAGCATAATTGATAAGACCTTCGAGTATGATGACGATGACGATGACTATGATGATGATCATGATGATGATGAGGTGGCAAAGGAACGATCAAATAAATAAAAGTTGGAAACTAGGTGGTTTGACTTGGGCTCTGGCGTTGATATATATATGATATAGATAAGATGTTTGAAAAGTGCGTTGACAGCAACGGCAACAGCAACAGCAACAGCAGCCCCCACGATGATAAGACTAAGGAACAAAAGTCGAAAACTATATACATATACCCGACATATTATTATGTATACAGATATCAAACATACCATTCTTTTCTAACAATTCCAAGTAGATTGCACCAATGAATGAGAAGGTAAGGGTAAGGGTAAGGGTAAGAGTATGGGGAAAGGGGCAAATTATGAATGGAAAGGTGCAACTAGCAATCAGACAGATTTCAATATGATTATAAATTAAGCAACAGAAATATTTCATTTGTATATTGTAAACCAAAATAAAATACTACCAACAAAAAAGGGTCTAGATAGCTAGCTACCCAACTTCGATACTTATCTTCTTGTATATTTGGCACAATTTCTTGTCACTTGTCGAGAAATAGGGGGAAATCCCCCCTGATGCATCTAATGAATTAGTAAGAGTTTGTTAAACTTTAAGTTTATCTGAAAGGCAGAAAGAACCATTTGACAACCGGCAAAGTTGAAGCAAGTCAATTTAGATCTTTGCCTCCCATCTGGATCTATGAGAATTAGAACCCTCAGATATTCTGGTTTAAGGACTCGTCCTATAGTCGAAAGAACTACTTCAAATGATATAATAAAAAACCTTAGGAGCTGATAAATTTTCAAACTGAGTTCTCTGTAAACAATTAGAAAAACTCTCTTGGACAAGCAACAATGAACAACTGAAGTCTATTGTCCATGCAAAAATAGAGTTTTCACTGTGTCGAGAAAATGAATGAGTAACAGCCAATAACCTCAACGATTATTTAATTTTCTAAAACGAAAGCGATTAATCATCTTAGAGCTCACACATCGTCTGAGTATGAGAAGAGTAGAGTATGGTTCGATACGAAATTGGAGTTGAAGCTGGAGAGGATTGGCTATGGACGAGACTCTTTTGTATTGTCTAGTTAACGTGTATTTCAGTTTCATGCGGCAAAAAAAAAAAATATAAATATTGAAACACTGAAGAGGCACTTGCGGCAAAATGCGCGAATACTCGATAATTCAGCTAGCCATACAGTGGGTGTTGTTGCTCTTGCTGCTGGTGGCTCTATGTATATGAAATTCCCTTAATCATCTTTTTGGCGGCACGGGTAATAAATCTAATTTCCCACAATGAGAGAACATGGCACTTCAGAAAAAGAAGTAAAGAAACCTAAACAACCACAGCAGCAGCAACAGCAGCAGCAGCAGCAACAAAATGTAATAAAGGGGTTCAATAAACGAAGTCAGCCCCGAGGGGAGGCATAAGATTCAAAGCCGGATGTCTATCTATTGGGGCCTATCGCTTACCAGCTAAATCACTCTGACAAATAGATAAAGGAAGGGAAGAGAGAGAGAGAGAGAGAGAGAGAGAGAGAGAGAGGGAGAGCCATAGAGAGAATTATTGGGTTGACAATCAGTTAATTGCATAAAGTCATAGTTTGAGGCATAAACGAGTATCTATGTATCTGTATGTATCTAAGCTGTGGCTCGCTTCAAACTCCCAAAATAATTCCCCTTCAATGTCAAGGCATAGGCCTACAAAAAAAAAAAAAAAATCTCGCAACAATGCCAGCCAATTACTTACGATAACACAACCAGTTTGAAATTCCGAAAATCCCCCTCACTCTACTACCTCACTGCTCCCCCCCCCCAAAAAAAAACACATACCTCCCACATACTCCACCTCTTTTGTGGATAGATATCTCTTTCTCTCCCTCTGCTTTTTGGTCTCTTTTCATGAATTTCAGTTTCAGTTTCATTTACGATTTCGTCACTTGAAATTAGCACGTAATTCCTACCCAACTTCAAATGAAAAGCTATCCACTAAGTCATAAAAATAACAAAACCTAACCAAGAAATAGATCTCAAAACGAAGAAAACCAATTTGTATACCCTACATAATCATTTAAATACGATTCGATAACATTTTCAACTTTATTTCATGGAGTTCAGTTTCAGAAGAAAAGAAAGTTCAGTTATCGATAAGTTTAAAACTACAGAGTTGCCATATTTTCTGCGACATTGTTGTCAAAATGAATTGTTGTCGCCTTTGTTAAGGGTAACTTGAAAGTCGTACTTATATATTTACGCTTATTTCTTGGTCTACTGTTTGGTCGTCATGCTCATTGGACACGAGGAAGGGCGACGCGTGGTATACTTCAATATGACAAAACTCGTTGACATTAGGTCTTAAAATTTATTAGTTCTTATTGACAATTGTGGTTAAGACACACAAAAAACACAGAAAACAAAACAAGAAATAAAGGGGGCGCCGAGACTGATATGGATTGTTTGGCCATCCAATGAAAAGGGTAAGGGCTTTACTTTGGCCCAAAACAACAATTTTAAACCTTTCATTCGGCGGTGTACAATTAAAACGTAATACCTACAATTAAAAATTACAACAAGAAACGAAAAAGAAAAAGTAAAAACATAAGCCCATAAACTTATTTGGAAGGGGAACAATGGAAGGTTTCTTTTCTTAAGTATCACTTTCGTTTAATTTCATCATAATACAGCCAATATTCTTAATACTCTTTGGCTCTCGTCCAAAATTAATTTGCCATTATATAATTACTCATGAATAAATTAATGGTTAGGGGGGGTTGGGAAGATAAATCCCAACACTACTTCTCACCCGATACGGCCATTGCGGCCAGAATATAGAATCCAGTCCAACTTAGATATGTTATTGGCTCGCCAGCACCTTGACTCTGTTCCTCACCATATTGGGCGCCAAATTTGGCCAAGAATGCCAAGAAGGCCATTCCACCCAGGTTCCAGCTGCCGTCATTGATGGCCAAATAGAGCAAAGCAGTTATGTTACCCAATATGGTTAGTGTCTTGAGGGTCTCAACTGCCTCGCCTTGGCCCTCGCTCTCGTCCTTGAAGAGTCCAAGCAGAGCACTCACAGCCATCGGCACAATGAATAGTCCATGGCCCAGAGCCAGATTGTTACTCGCGCTGCCAAAATAGAGATCCACATTGATCAGTGGCAATGGCACTATTTCCATAAAGGATGTGCTCTTCTCCTTGGCATTGTTCACATTACTATCGTCCGAGAAGCAGTTCACCAGTCCCAGCAATCCATGACATAGGCCAACCACGCAACCCGTAAACGCATACGGATGCTCTCCTGGCTTAATCATATAGCATCCATAGCCACTAGCGCCGCAAAGAAGGACGTTCAGCAGTCCGGACACAGCTCCATTATTATTCTCAGACATTTTGATTGAATAGATGGACTCAAAGCAAATGCAAAGGAAACAAAAAAAAATACGAGTTTTTTTCTTTAGATTTTGACTAGAAAAAGGAACACAAAAATGCAAAAAAAAAAACGTTGACCAAAAAATTTTATTTACAGATTTTTGGATTTCGATTTGTTTTAAGAAAAACTATACTTATATATCTGTACTCTAGAAAGTTTAACGCCGACTGAAATGTGGAACGAATTATCTGATAATGCCAAAGCTATACGAAATCGAACTAACAAAGTTGTCAAGGCCACTTTGACATGATATCAAAAATCTAACATCAATTTGAATTTCTTCAACTAAAAAGCTCTAAAGACTTGTAAGGTATTGTTGAGGAATCCTTAAATATATATTAATCGAAATCTTTGGAAGAACTTAGGAAAATGAATTTCTCAGATATAAATTGAGGAATCTTACCTAAGGATCATTATGAATTCCTAATTCTTTTCTAATTCATTGATGACTTATTAGGGATTCCTTAGAGATTTCCTTTCAATGATACTTTAATGATTGGAAATGGAATCCCCTCTTTGAAATATCATCATCTTTTTGATGGTTCCCTGAACACTTCCTTGAGGATTTTTCAATGCCATCGTTAAAAAATTCTTAATTAAACCTTTAGAATCCTTCATAGGAAGAATCAAGCACAATAATGACCATCAATATTAACACCTTATTTCATATGCAACTCTAGAGTTTCTTAGTTTATTTATAGGTTCAGAATGGTCAGAAAAAGAAATTTGTTCAAATCTAGCAACAATTTGCCTTAAAGTATCCCTTAGAAGTTGTTAGGATTATTCTGGTCTCTTGAATGGCTTTAGTTGTTAAGTAAATTAAACAGATAAACAGTGTTTTATTCTTTCAAAGAGACATGTTTATTTTATATTATATAAATATATATTTGCATTGGTTAAGTATTAACAATTTCTGCATTTGAACCTTACGAAATGATTTACTTATTTATTAGAATTGGATGGAGAATAATGGCTATTCCCATTGGGATCTTCGGTCTCTTCGTTATCATCTTTGCTATCAACATTGTTGTTGTTGTTGTTGTTGTTGTTGTTGCTGCTGCTGTTGGCGTCTTCGTTGATGACATCAGAATCGGAATTATGGCCATCGAGACCACCATCCTGACGTTCGGTGGTATTGGCCGCCTCATTATGACCATCATGCCCATATAGTCGAATATTTTCATCCGTGTAGTTGAGAATGCGACGATGACGTTTGCGTAGATGTTGCTTCTGGTGTAGGTAAATTTTCAGAATGCCCTTGACACCAAGGTAGGTGACTCCGCCGAGCAGAGCTCGATGCAATGGATTGCCCACACTCTGGTAAACAAACTTTCCCACATATGTGGCCAAAGTGGGCAAGGCGATGGCGCCACACAAGGTACGGGACACATTGAAGGGCTCCACGATGGCAGGGCTCGGTGGGGGTAGTACAACGATTTCGCTGGAATCATTGCCATCGCCATCGCCAGCTCCATTCAACTCGGTGGCAGCCTCATGGCTAAACCAACTGACAAATGGAAGTTTTCGTAATATTTTATGAGGACCTTGTATGAAACGCAAAACTGCATTCTCCCAACGGATAAGACGTAGTAAAATGAGGCCAACTGGTATAACTGGAAGACCAATCAGTATGAATAAAGGATCACCTTTCTCCATCAGCGCAACGCCGCTTTCTTGGCCCAAGACCTGAATTACCGTAATGGCGCCATACGTAATGGCTAACCAATAAATGCAACCAACAAATACGCCCGTTGCCACATAACGACTCCAACGACGAACCATATAATCAAATTGGTCCAGACCACCGGCCAGTGGATTCATCTGTGGATAAACGATTAAGTACTTGGTCTGGCACTGCTGACAAACGACCGAACGCTGCGGATTGACCCTCTGCTTCTCATCGATCCAACGATATAGACAACTCTGATGTACCCATTTGCTAGTTCCACGACATTGGCAAGGATGCACCCATCTGGCCAAAGGATTGTCCGCCTCGGTGGCAAAGCATATCCAGCATGTACGTTCCGTCTCCCGATCGCTCTGATCGGGTGAACCACCAACCCATTGATACCATCTCTCCGAATCGTCAGTGTCTCTATCGGCCATAAATACCAGAGATGTTACGTAAAATCGATCGAGTAAAAAAAAAAAAAACGGAGTGCAAATAAATTTATGTACAATTTTGAATACTTTGAAAGATGTAATAAGTAAAACGAAATAATAAATGAATGACAAAATGTTTGGAAATATTCTATCGCAGGTAAAGTGATTCCCCTAACTACTCTCTCTCTCTATCTCTATCACTCTCTCTCTCTCTGGTTTATGCACACAGCCTCAAAGTATGCTAACTATGCATATTAGGTGCAACCCTAGCCTTAATGTAGAACAAGTTTTTTTTTTTTTTAAAAAAGGTTCTAACCGCAAAGGGAAAAACGAAAATTTTAAAGTGTCATTATATGCAAAATAAACATCAAAGTATGTAGAATTTAGTGTATTTAGTTGTTTAGTTGTTAGTTATACATGTGTATTTTTATATAGAGTTAAAATATGTTCGCCGTGTTTCGAACTGACATCAAGTTATTACTTTTACTTGTTTTCTTTCATCCCTTACTGATAACTTTTCCCCCTTTTGCATTAATTTGATAATATTCTAGCCAATTTATAATCGATTTTGTAAAAATTCTATAGAAAAATTAATAATAATGCTTCAAAGTCCGCAAGCCGGGCATTTTTTAAGCAATTCTTAGTCTCTGACCTCAATTTCATGTTGATGATCCTTTTGTGTGGATATCTCGTCGTTTCGTTTCAGTAAGATAATTTTATTTAAGTTTGCCCATCTGAAAAATGTTAAATTAGTTAAAGTAATATTTCGATGCAATGGTTTTGATAAGAGTCGTTTCAAAAATATCAAAGAACGATTCGTTGAATTTAAATTATTAAACCACAAAATAATCTAAGAATAAAAGAACCTTTGAACACGTAAGACTAAGTATACGCAGAGTATGTCAGTAGAGAGTCAGAATACATACACAAAGATATATAATTGCAATATTTATTAAATCTAAGCACAATTTAGTTGCTGCAGCCGCAAAGTAGGCAATACCAAAAGCTTTCATCGGGCCTCTAACTTGGTGGGGAATCAGTCTCGTCCGAATAGTTAAGAATGTGACGACCACGCTTGCATAGATACTGCATCTGGCGAAGATATATCTTTAGTATGCCCTTGATACCAATGTAGGTGGCTCCACCGAGCAGAGTTTGAACCAACGGCTGCTCAACTTGATTGAATACCAATTTGCCCACAATGGTGGCTACCGTGGGCAAAAAGATGGCGCCAACAAAAAAACGGGCAGCATGCATTGGGTCCGCTAAGATTGCCATTAGCGGCCCAGGTGATTCATCTTCATCCTCGTCAGTGTTCTCATCCAGCTTTGATTGCGTATTGAACATCCATTTTAGGACTCGACATCTATTCCAAACATTGGGAGATCTTATGAAGCGCAAGACAACATTCTCCCAGCGTACGAGACGAATTACAAACAGGCTAACCGGTATCACCGGCAGAACAAGTATCAAGGACACTGAACTGCACTGCTTCAATAGGTCCATGCCCTGACGATAGCCGACAACCTGAACTACTGTAATCGCCCCGTATGTTACGGCTGTCCAGTAAACTGAGCTGAAAACTAATACCACAAGCACATAGGGACACATGCGGCGCACCACATAATCGCATTTCTCCAAAAACAGGGCCAAGCGAGTCATCTGGGGCAAGAGAATAATGTAACTCGTCTGACACTGCTGACACTCAACCGATTGATGTGGATTTCCCTGCTGCTTCTCATCGACCCAACGGTAAAGGCAATCCTGATGCACCCATTTGCTTGTGCCGCGGCACTTGCAAGGATTTAGCCAATTATCGCCCGCTTCGTTTTCCACTTCCGAAGTATAGCATATCCAGCAGGAACGCTCCGGCTGGAACTCAGCTTGCTCCAAGGGCAGTTCGATATCGTCTATCGAAATGTCCTGATCCTCCAAGTCGTCCATTGAATTGTTTGTTTCTGCACGTAAAAATAGACGAAAAAAAAAAATGTAGTATTACAACTCACTTGAACGGAAAGCGACGAACTAAACTGAACAATGTGAGAATGTCTTACATTAGGTAGAGTTGTTTGCTTTTGCCTCTTTGACACCAAACTCAATGAACTACTGATGATGGAAAAATGAAATTCTTTTGACATTTGAACTGAACTCTGAGCAGCCCAAAAGTAGGCAAACTTAAAATTTTCTGAACCATGTAGATAGCTAAAATCAAAAGTAAAGAATGTAGAAAAACAAATATATGTATATGTATTATGTTTTATTAATTTTTTGTATTTTTCATATAAAGATAGATTGTTGTATGTATTGTATATTCATTATTAGTAAATACATATATATATGTGTTTTTGTGTGTGTGTGTGTGTGTGTTTGTTGCTCAGCTAAATGAAAACTTTAAAACAAACTCGTCTCAAATATCACAACTGGTAATTATATAAACGACTAAATAGAAAGGTCCACAAAAAAAAAAATATGTATATAATAATTATATCTTCATTACATGTAATATTGAAAAAAAAAAAACGAAGATTTTACCACACAGCAAACAAATCTTCGTCATCTCACAATAATTGTCAAGATGAAAAGACCAATGCAAACGCCTTTGGCTAAAGGATATCAATATCGAATGTTGTTTTTGCAGTTTTGTTTTTCTTTTATATTTGCATAGAATAAATGGGGAAAATAATATTTGTTTTCTTTCTCATTATAAATTAGGGAAACAACAAAAATTTGACTTTGTTTTCTATTGGATATTTTTTGCTATTGCTTTTGCTTAGCAATTCGGGCACTTGACCAAGCCAACTTCATCGCAATTCATGCATTTTAGAGCCACAAATTCGGCAGTGAAATGATTACGATGTACAGACTTCTTGGAACCACTACACGAGGGGCACGGCAAAAGCCGAAATCCGCCGCACGTCTGACATGTAAAAGCCGTAGCAATTGACTGAAAAGAAAAAAAAAAAAAGAACAGCAAATGATATTTAATTACTTATAACTCGAAAAAGTCTTTCTATATATGTATATATGTATGTACCTTGTAGGGCTTCAGCAATTGCCGCAATTCTCCGTTCTCATTCAAACGTTCCACCACATCAGCATCCTATGGAGCAAATTCAGATGATTAGGTTAAGAAAAATGACCAATGACCGCCCGAACAAACCAAACTTACCCCAATAAGTTGTCCTTCAACAAAAAGCTGCGGCACACGTATTTTCTCATCCTGCATGCGTTCCCTGATCTCCTGTTGATACTCAACACTCATGAAGACATCACGTTCCTCGAATTTGATTAGCAATGTGCGCAATATCTTCTTGACATTTGAGCACTTGGCATAAGTATCGCGTATAATGCCCATACTGGTTGTATAGAGCACAACCTTGCCCAGATCCTTCTCCATATAGTTCTGCAAATAAAAAAAAACACAAAAAAAAAACTCTTTTTAGTTCTTTCGTTTAGACGTTTTACTTCTATGTGTGTGTGTGTGTGTGTGTGTCCAGAAATCAAGCAAATTGCTTGCTAATTGCCAAAGCAATTTCAACCAAATCGTGTTACTTGTTAGCCAAAACCAACGAAAAAAATGAAACCAAGCCAGATTATTGTTTGGATTTAGCCTCTCTTACAACAAAGTCAATTAACGAGCCACCGAGAATTGGCAGAAGAAAAAAAAAAAGACTCGCGCGCGCACTTGCGATACACGGTGCGATTACGGTCCAAAATATAAATAATATAAATAAAAATTTTTATGCGAATTATAGAGAGAGAAAATAGAGTGATCGAATTTCGTGATAAAGAGAAATTTATAAAACTTTTACAATCATTGTTGTGAACTAACTAACCAGACTTGGATACACCAGGGGGGGTATATTGCTTTTTCGGGTAGGTGCCAAATACACATGGACTACTAGATCTTGACACAAGGACTACTAGATCTTAAAAATTTTAACAATTTGTGACATTGTTTAACAACCGATTATTTTTATCGGATCGAATTATAATCGAACGTGGGACTCTTTGCATTAACATAAAAGAAAAGTTATCTTAATAACTTGAAACGCTTAAAAATATAGCATTCCATTTCGGTAATATAATAAACGAAATGAAAAGTTGAATAGGAATCCGCCAAACACCTTTTAAGGTTGATACCAAAATGGCTAAACTTAATTCTTCAATTTTGGCACATTTTTTTCTTGTAATTCGCAACTGGTTTTGGCAAAAAAAAAAAATAGTATCATAATGATGAATTTCCATTCAACCTGCTTAATTTTGATATGTTTCGAGCCAGAGAATTCGGAAAAGTTTGTTCCTAGACATACTTCAATTTTAGTGCATTACTTTTAATTGAATTGAAACTTTGCTTCAATCTTTAATTGGTCTTTTAAGTAATGTTGTTAAAAAAGGATTTAAACTGGGCTTGTACTTGTACTATTGTTTAGTAATATTGCATGGTTATAGTATTATAATCTATCTAGTTAATCGTTTTTTGTAGACTACAGATACATTCTCACTTTGACCCACTGTAAGTTGGTGGTTTTTCGGGCTAAAAGCCATTTTCAATTGGCAAACAATGCGCTGATTGTTTAATTGTCAAACTCAAAAAAACACGCACAAGCAAACAAAGATTAAAGGCTTAGAGATTGAAAATCCAGTTCCGAAAGTTTTGTTTCGTGTACAAAACCAAAGTGCGTATCATTCTGTGAAAGGCGAAGATATAGATACGATTACAATCGTATATGTATAATATTACCTCACAAAAGCAAACTAGAAGGGAATCGAAAGCGAGAGCGGGAGCATAGCGAATGCCTCGACAATGATCGAATTACAAACGAATCAAAATCAAATTAAATCAATATCAAAATTGAACGAATTACGCATACCAAATTGATGTGAAAATGGCAAAGAAAAATTATCTAACGACATCTTTTGATTTCGTTTCGTCTGTCGTTTTGTCGTCTTCCACGTAGATGGTGAAAAGTGGCTGGCTAACCAGTCAGTTACCAATCCAAGGCCAAGGAGATGGAGATGGAAAAAGAGGAGCTAAGGCTTCCGTTAGACGATCAATTTGGTCAAGCTTGATTAACTAGATCGATAGCGATACATACTAACTATATATGTATGTATGCATATGTGCAATAATATCGTTGAACTTAATATGGCCATAATTTTTATTTTTATTTTCATTTTCATTTTCTTTCGTTGTGATATCACCCCACAGGGAGACGAGTTTTAAGTACGACTACATGTTTCAGTTTCAGTTTTCATCTCCTTTTCTTATTTTTTTTTGTATTTTTTTGATGGACAGGCGGCTGTCGAAATTGAATGACAAACGACTTAATGGTTTGTTACAATAATTTAATCAAAACTGGTGCCTATATCCCCCGGGGAGGGCTTTCAATTGCAATTGCAGTATATACTACATACATACATATATGCACATACACAAATAAATGAAAAATTGTAACAATTTGATTGATATCTTATGATCTTATTTAAATACCTCAACCATATATTGAGAACTATATATTTGCATGATCAAAAAAGTATATATGTAACAAAATGAAATGTTTAAAATTTGTATTTGTCTTACGAGGACTTAATAAAAAATCATTAATTGTTATAGCGTATATCGAATGCGACTTGAATGCGTCTTGATTTTCTATATATACTTTATCAATTATATACATAATTGACTTGTATCTGGCTCCTCTCGTATAGCTCAATGACTTGCATAAGTTGCCGTTGCGTTATTTAATATGGCATATCTCATAAACTAAGAAACGAAGACAAAAAGGCATTAATAAAGATAAAGCAAGAGCAAAAAAGAAAAGAAACAAGACGCTTAAATGTAAAACTGGTACATTAATAATTGCCATTAAACGTCAACTGAATGGTCTCGACAACATTTTCAACAGCAAAGTTCAAAGCCATGTAAAGTGATAAAGCAAGACATGAACAACAACAACAACAACATTCAAGAAAATGGCCAACAATTTTGAACTGTGAACCGCGGGCAGTCTAGCCTCGTGAGCTAATGAATGGCCTCAGCCTCTTTTGGCGTCCTCGTCAATGGGCCACGAGCAACAACGAGCCCGAACTATTCAACAATTAACACGTGCTGCTCTGTAGAACTCTCAACAAGTGCACTCAACACCGAGTAGAGACAGAGAGAGAGAGAGAGAGAGAGAGAGAGAGAGAGGGAGAGAGGGAGAAAGAAAGGGAGCAACCAAAAAAGGCAACAAGAAAAAAAGAAGCAAAATTTATAACAAAAAAGAGAAAGCAGGTCACTTACGATCGTCAAGCGTCGATTAGAGGGATTGCCTGCCAGTTGCCAGTTAACTGAGATCGCTCAGTGACCACCACCACAGACAGCATCAACATCATCATCATCATCATCATCATCATCATCATCATCATCATCATCATCATCATGATCATGTTGTTGACGTTTTTAATGGAGACAACCAGCAACAACATTTAACTCTCTGCCTCTCTTTTAACCCCTTTGCCCTGTTGCACATCGATGCAACATTCATTCACACGGCATTGATCGACCGGATCGTAAAGTTCAATTAATACGTCACAAGAGAAACATATGGGCATTCCCCCACCCCCCGCTGCACACCAAAACCTCCCCCTTTTTTCGATATTATGTAAGTCACAAGTTGCCAATCAATATGGCTTTTGGGGGCGAGACATTTTATCTCCTTTGGGTGTATTGCATCAGGAGGAATTATGTAATCGAAAACAAGTCCAATCTTGGCTGAATTGTTCTCAAAATGTATTAAAAGAAATATTATTTTAATAGAAGAAGTCTAAAATGAAAGAAAATTTATGAGCTCTCGCGAAATCTATCTCCAAATCTCTCCAAATAATTGTTATTGGTATTTTGTATAAATCAGATTTGAATCATTTTTGTGTCTTCTTTTAATCAAACATCATTTCATATAATATTTTCATCACACAGAAGCTTAAAAAAAAGTTTCATCAAGGTGTTTTCTGATAGAACAAACTTTCAAATTTTTTTATGGGTATATTTAAGTACGCATACGACAAGTAGTCCTCCTTGTATTGCTGGCCCGTTCTTCGTGTTCTGAGACAAACACTCCAGAGATAGAAATTGGAAATGGCAACAAACTAATGAGTTACTTAACCACTTTTTGAAAATGTTCCTTTCGTTCTATACTTTTGAATTAAATCCGAGTTATTAAAATACTAAAGCAAGATAAATTTATAGAAATATATATAGTTAAAAGTTGGTAAAGTAAATCCGACTCAGCTGATTACAGATGACTAACCAGGTAAGCTATGCTTAATGTAATGCAGATGTCTTAACAGCTTAATTTATAATATTGTCAAGTGATTTGAATAATCGTGTGGCTATAATTCAATTACCATGATTACATATACTGATAGAGTCTCCCTCTGTCTCTCTCTCTGTCTCTCTCTTTCTCTCTATCTATCTGTCTTTATCTTTTTGTTATTGTTTGCATGTTTCTTCTGTCACATTCCTGCCATGCCTTCAATTTTGGTTTGCATAAATTCACACACGTATTCCACACACTCACCGCAAACAGAGTGAAACATTTCATTTCATTTTACTTTCATTTCATATCATTCGGTTTGGTTTCAAGCCCTCAACCTGACTGAACCGAACTGAACTGAACTGACTGAGCTGAGCTTCAATTTGGCAATAATTGGTTATTTTAATAAGCCCATTTTCAGTGGCTTTCTTTTGAATGCAAATCGAAATTAAAATGCAGCAAATGCCCTCAACGTTGCCGCCTCGGCCCATGGAAAAAAATTGGTTTTTTGTTTCTGTTTTTTTTTTGTTTTTTATGTATGACTCTCATGAAACATACAAACAATGTTGGAAGCAACAGACACAGCAACAACACAACAGAAAACATTTTTTTTTTTGTTTTTTAAGAAAGAAAAATGAAGAAAAAATCTCTCAGCGGTCACGTAAAATTTCATTTTCATTTTCACTTTCATGACGAATAGAGGGAATAAATAAACAAAACAAAAAAAAAAAGCTAAACACGCAGAAATATGCTTAGATTTATGTATATAAGATGTATATAGATAGACGGATAAAGTTAAGTATATATACGAATATCTGTCAAATTAAACGAAATGGGGATATAATATATAGATCACTTTCAGCATATTCTATTTATAGTCTAAACTTTCGTTTTAATCCAGATAATGCCTATCAAGCCCAGTTCCAAATAGAAGCTCTCTCTATATATTTTAGTTGGTACGCAGTACTAAGAGAAATTATATGTAATTTCTTCTTTTTGTTTTTAGTTCGAAGCTCATTCTAAGTTTTGATTGCTCACGTAACCAAAAGTCCAAGAAAGGTCACCTTTCTGGCAAATATTGGATATTATTGAACTGAAGTCGTTTGTGATTCGTTTCTTTTTTCCAGTCCAATTCTTGTTCATTGTTGGTGCTGATTGTGGCAAGCCATTTAGATTCTAGGTAGGTCAAGTCGTCATTGAATTTGTTATCTAAATTGAATACCATTAGGAAGTCTTTGCCATTTTTCACCATGATTTTAGATGCAGAACTGTATAAACCATTTAAGAAAGAAATTACAATATCATGTCAATATTCTTGAGTCATTTTTATGTCCACAAACGGACAGATTGTAAATAAAAGACTTATATGATTCTATTTATTTCTTAAGAAAGAACAGAAAACTCAAAGAAATTGAATTAAACTGCTCCGAAGTTCAATTACGCCGTGTAAAGTGAGCCATTCTGACATCTTCATTTCCGTTTTTTTTAATGTAATTGATTGTTTTTTGTTTATATTATGAGAAATTCCTCACCGAGCCTACTAAAATAGAATTTTCCTATATTTCTATAAGATATTTTTCTGTAAAGTAGACTTTTTGATCGATTTATGTACATATATAGTCGCCCGATCTGGCGAATTGTCAAACTTTATCTCAATTAGGCAGTAAAAAGTGTAAGTCTCAAGTTTGTTTTCATTGAGGACATAAAGTTTCAAATTCACCGAAGGACATCACTCGGCTGATCGACAGTATATACATACATATATATGTAGGTATATACAGTGGTGGTCAGTAGGTTAACCCCTTTTTTTTAACTTTGAATTTGATTTTCTCGGCTCGTAAGAAATTTAATGAAGAAATGTTTTCAGTAATTTGTTGGTTATTGTATTTAGATTATGACCCGTAATTATTGTCATGTCAGCTTTTGACGTTTTTTTTACAGGTGCGTTTGAACAAAAAGCGCCCCCCAAAGCTGGTCAATAGTTTAGCCCGGTCTTTCCAAAACCTTAAATATTATAGTTAGACATATATATTCTTTGAAGAAGTTGTAGATCTAGGTAATCTAAGATATACTGCATACTGCATAAAAATGTTCATTTTAGCCCCAATATTTATTTTGGGGCCCATCGAAGTTACGGGTTTTTGTATGTAATTCTTGAGGTTTCTTGGTTTGACGCCGTTTTACGATACCAATTGAAACTAAAGTACTTTTTTCTTAATCTAAGTATAAGTATAAAGTAAATTGAATTTCCCGTCAAATGATACATGTTTCATAAAATTCCGACAAAGATTAGGCCATTTTTTGATAAGCTAAACACACAATTTGATTTTCAAATTCAACAAGCTTACACTTTACACTCTGTAAAAGAGTTTAAGAATTAGTATTCAAGTTTTATACTAATCGATTCAATGTAGTTTATTATTTTTAAGTTTCTTCGTGTGTATATTATTCTCTTCTAGATATTCTCTCAATTTTTGTTTTCCGGATGATCGATTTAAATCGTTTACTAAGCTTATTCTTAACTTCCCCATTCGATTGGTTTTTTTTTTCTTTGATTTGCAAATTTCGCAATACAAAAGAAGCAACAAATTGTCGTTTTTAAAAATGCTTTAACCTTGAAAATCGACATCAAAATCGATAATTATTCGCAGCAAAAAAAAAAATAAATACAAAAAATAGAAGAAGAAGAAAATCGAATATTGAATACTAGTCATCAATTTGCAGATGCTTGCATAATTTTTTTTTTTTTGTTGTTAAGCATCTCAGCAAAGCAAAAAGAGAAAAAAATAAGAAAAAAAAATTATAATAATAAAGAGCGACTAATGCGCTAATTATGCAATACTAACAACTACAACAACACCTAAGACAGCAACAACAACAAAACATATTGAACAAATCTAATCATATTTTATGAGCCACATTCGACTTTGGCTTTTGTTTTTGGGTTTTCTTTTAGCATTTAACCAAAATCAACTTCAACTTGGCAAACGAGTCGCGGTCACTTTACTTGAGTGGAGTGTGCGAGGGGGACAGTTGGGGGGGGAAGCCATTAAAATATAATTTGGCTAATTTGACTTTAAAATATGTTTGCTGCTAAAATTGGTCATTGACGAAATGCCTAATGCCAAAAATAAACCAACCAACCAACATAAAATGAAAGTTTAGCCAAATGATAGGCATAAAATACAACATAAAAAACACCAAGCTAATAACATTTGACTCATGATTTTTAACATTTATTCAGACGATTGTTTAAATAGAGGCTCCCACATAGTCATAGTTGAGACGAATAATGCATAATTTTAGTCTTTAGTCTTTGTCTAGTCTTTCAAATGTCAAAACATAAACATTTTGAATGCAACTAGGATATCAGCAGGTATCTTTTCATGGTCAAGTTTTATCTTGTTTTATTACCCGATCATGCCCAATACAAAATTTGTTTCAAGAAAATGGAAAATGGTTTTGAAGTTCGTTTAGAAACCCAAGTTAAAATATGAAAATAGTGAAGAATTTGGATTAAGATGAAAGAAGGTTAAATTATGATTTCAGAAAGATATGCATAAAAAGGAAATTCCCATGTTCGACCCTTATTTTATTAACATCAACAACTAAACTAAATGTAAAGTTAATATAAAC
Source organism: Drosophila willistoni (assembly GCF_018902025.1). Lineage (NCBI taxonomy): Eukaryota > Metazoa > Arthropoda > Insecta > Diptera > Drosophilidae > Drosophila > Drosophila willistoni. The sequence continues at coordinate 7,835,706 of NW_025814052.1, read as the reverse complement.
AGACTAAACGCAATGTTAACTCTGTTATAACTTTGGACAATCGGAGTTAAAATATATATAAATTTCCCTAATTTGGGAATCAATTTGAGTTATTAAACTCAATAACAAAGCATAAAAAACAAACTTACGTATAACTAACTAACTTGTTCTTATATTCTCATTCTGTGCCAAATTTGATCCTAGGGGCTAGCTCCCTAGCTAGCCTAAGAGTGTTTATTATTTATCTAATTGTAAGTCCGATTAAGAAAGTATGTATTGATCAGCCTTTTTTAAAAGGCGATTGGAATTATTATGGCAATGTTCCACTATAAAAGGTTATGATAAAAGTTTTTCTAAAAAATACATAAACATGTAACTCTAAGTCGAGAATTTCATAATAAACTTTCATGATTTGTTTTGGTTTTTTTTTTTGTCCTCTGAATGTTTATTCATTGCCCAGACATAATCCAGATGAGATCTTCTTACTGAAGTGAATACATTCATAAAATTGCATTTACATTTTTTCCTAATGACAATGACAATTTGATATCTTTTACAATCTAAAGGTTTTGCTTGTATTTAATCTAGAAAATATTTTGTAAATTTTATATTTAAATATCAAAGAAGCTAACTTCGGCTGTGCCGAAGTTTATATACCCTTTCAATCCTTGGCCATAATATTTTTACATGTTCCAAACACTTTTTCTGTATTATTAATTCATCAATGCACAGACAAAACCTTCCAAATATTATTTCCACATCTTTTTCTTCTTCTTCCTCATGCTGCATGCTACGATTGACACGCATACACATACAGTTTACGTAGCGTTGCGTCTGTGTGTGAATCAAAACAATCATATTAGTAAATTTCATGGGGATACTCCAATTTTTATGAAAATGTTTCCTCTAGAGCTATATGATATAGTGGTCCGATCCTGACAATTTTCATACTTTATCTGCTCCTGGCTATAAGTAGCTCAAATATCAAGTTTCATCCCGATAGCTATTAAGATGGCACACACGGACGGATGGACAGACGGACAGACGGACATGGCCTCAGCTTCTCATGCTGATCAAGAATATATATACTTTATGGGGTCGGAAACATCTCATTCTGTGCGTTACAAACATCTGACCAATTTTATAATACCCTCTGCAAGGGTATAAAAACTGAAACAAAACGACATTTGGGTTTGCTTTAAATAAATTGCACAAGGAACTCGAGAAATCGTGTCCAATCAAGTTCTAACTAAAAATTGATTTCAGTTTCATACTTAATATGGGAATGGAATTATTTAATATTCTCGCTCTTTAATGTTTAATTGAGCCTTAATTAATAAACATTAATAATGCATCTATTCCAATTGTTTTGGTATATCAAAGAGATGACTGTTTCAGCCAAAAACTAATGTAAATAATAACGTAATGATATAATCTGTATTGAAATTATTATTCGCTTCGTTTTCGAATTAAAGTCAACATTTTTGAGTATCCATATCGAAGTGGCCGCCGATTTGGAATGAACTAGCCTAGTTTTCGAATAGTACTCTGCAGTTTCATAAACAAGTCCAATTATGTACTCAGTGTACTCCATTTAGTATTACCTATTTGTTTAATAACGTTCGCCCTTTCCAATATGTGTGTATGTTGGTATTGCCCTTGCCCTTTTTCTTGCTGATAATGGGTCGTATGAGTGATGACAGCACCAACAAGAGATATCGGATAAGCCATCTCATAAATTGAGGTAAAAGTATATTTATTTCAAATTCAAAATAACAGAGAGATACACGCTAAACTATGCATAATAAGTTCATCCTTGTAAGAGGGTTGGCCTCACTCACTGTGTAAATTGATTTCGCAAGCTTGAAACGTTGTAACAATGGGCGAAGACAAGCAAATCAGATAGCCCCCCCCCATTCACCAGATGACTGGACAGATTTTTAAGAGTGGTAGAGAGACATGTGTACCTACATATATATATATATATATATATATACATATGCTAAGGCAATGTTTTTTTGATTTTGATTTTGTTTTTTTCTTTAAGCAATGCGTGAATAATGCAAGCTCAATAACACTGCAATTTGAGTTGGTTGTTTTTATGGATTTGGTTTTGGTTGGCCAATCGTAAAAAGGTTTGGTAAATGGGTCAAGCAGCAGCAGCAGCAGCGGCGGCGGCACGAGCTGGCAGTTGGTAGCAGGTCTTGAGGGTCGACCCATTAAGAACTTTCAGAAAGAAAGTCACAGAAAAAATAGAAATCAAAAGTAACAGCTGCAATTAGTCAAGAGACTGAATGTTCATTTTTTTGTTTTTTGTATTTTTTGTGGTATTTAAGGTTAAGTTTATTCATCTATCCAGTCATTTAGCCAGCCAGCCAGCCATCCATATATCTGACTATCTATCTAACAATCTAAGTATCTAAGTCTGTTTTGTATCTACTTCCGGACGAATAACTTTCTCAACAAGCTTTTGGAGTTGCCCATAACACCATAAGTATACTGTGGATAACCATAGATATACATACATATATGTATATATTTATATATACATATATGGACAGGGCCCTATCAGGGCAGACTTTCTTCATGCAGACATAATATTGACTTGACTTATTGTACGCACAATGAGTGTGTTGAAAAATTAGGTTGATGGGGTTGTGGGGTTATGGGGGGGACGTGTGTCGGTGGGTTGATGGGGTTTGACATATTAAGCCACTTAACGGTAAATTAAGATATCTGTAAATAGACATCGGAGGTGTTAATTGTCTTTACGCTTCGCCATATGTTCAGAAGAAGTGAAAAAGAAATGGGCGAAGACGAAAAAAAGAGTTTCTCGAAAAAAAAAACCGATTTATTAGCCTAGCCACGAAGAAGAAAAAAACCCATGAAATTTCCAAGTCGAATGAATCAATTTGGGTTTTGAGTTTGTTTTTTTTTTCTGTGAATCATTTAATGCATTACTTTCACATAAATCAAAAAAGGAAAACTCAAAAGATGAATAAGAAACGTGAGCAAACAAATTTTGATTTTGTTTTTTTTTTTTTCTAGAGCGAAGGCGGCAACACAAATAAACTAAACAAACACATAAAACCACTCACACATATGCAATTACATAATGCAATATGTGTGAGTGTGAATATGTGTGTCAGTGTGTGGGTGTATGTATGTGTGTGTGTGTGTTTGGGTGAGAGTGTTGGTGTTGGGTGTGGGTGTGCACTTGGAAGTCGTCGACCCAAAAAACTATGCAAACATTTAAATCAAATAATATATGTATAAACAAAGGAGAAACTTTTTGCCAAAAAAAAAAAAAAACCAAAAACTGAATAAAATCAGTTCATTCAGAATATTCAACAATGATTCATAGTCTTTCAACAACAACAAAAAAAAAGAGGGAAACGAGCAACCATCAATGAATGCGAAAAGTTTTTGTAATGAACGAAACCTCTTCAGAATATTCGACAGTGATTCACAATCTCAAAAACACTCATTATAAATATTCATGAATGCAAAAAGTCAATTAAATGTATCCATTTAGAATATTCAACAGTTATATATATATAAATATAAAATAAGATTTAAACGACTGAATCGTAATTATATATATATACATATATATAATACCGAATCTTTTGAATAATGTGAATAAAACGATTAAGCAGATTTCGAATATTTTACAATGAATTGGATCTAAAAGTTATTTTCTGGGAGGGTCCGCTGACAAAATCAAAAAAAATTGGCTCAGAATGTTCAGAAATTTTCGATTAAAACATTTTGACAGTTTGAGAATTTATCGCTTAGAAGACTTACTCACTTCGAAGGGTGTACCCCCCCGAATCCCACGACTCGTAAATAAAATGAATATTTTCGATTTCCCCAGCCTTGCAGTCAAGAGAACAAATTTAAGCAAAACTAAAACTAACAAAGAAACTCATATGTTTATCTAGTTGGATTCAGAATGAATATTTTTAAATATATTTAAAAGCTCACTCACCTTGACAGTGGGCTGCTGCAATTGCAAGAATGTGGCTACTCCATTGCGCACACGATTCTTGACGCCGCGCACTGTTCCCTTGGCCGAGCGTATTGTGGCCGATGGTAATGATGGAGCTGCCTCATCTTTATAGCCGCCAAAGTTGTCATCATCATAGTTATCAGGATTCTGATTCTGATTCTGATCCTGATAGCCAGATGAATCATAGACGGGTAATGTCATGCCACCAAAGCTACGAAAATTCTCATGCTCATTGACATGAAAATTATAATATTGATCCGCTTCGTATTGCAATGGACGACCATCGATTTTTGTGGCTGGACTCGTTGCTGGTGAGGATGATGTCGATGATGATGAGAGTATTCCCCTATCCTCATCATCAACATCATCAACAACATTATGATGATGATGATGATGTCCATTGGAGATATCACGAATATCCCTTAATAGTGATCTGGGTAACAATTTGCCACCATTTGTATGAGGCAATGCCTCATTCGAATGCAACGAATCACAACTAAGCGATGAGGCACTACTCTCATTCTCATCGCAACATTCCTCACTATCGGTTAGGCTATAGGCACGCTGATTAGAATTCGTATTTGTAATATTTGTGTTTGAGTTTGTATTTGATTTTGAATTTGAGTTTAGATTTGAATTTAAATTTGCATTTGTATCATTTAGACGTATGCGTGTCGTTTTCAAATGCAATTGCAATTTGGGTACATTATTAACTTCTTGAGTGGGTGACTTGATGCTTTCTAAATCGCTGCCCGTGCCACTGTCCAGAGTCTCGCAAGGTGAATACTGACCACTGGATACTAGATAGCATAATTGATAGTTAGACGTTGGTGATACCGATGTGGGTGTAGTTTCAATTTCATGCTGTTGCTGTTGCTGTTGCTGTTGCTGATGCTGATGTTGCTGTTGCAATACCATGTTGCTGTCATTCAATTTAACAACACTGATTTGTTTGCCTAGCCTACGCGTTGTATGATCTTGACCGTTCGCTATCTGTATCTTGACCGTATGCTGAGGCGTGCAGGTGGCAACTGTTTCGGTCACTGCACTGCACAATGGACTATCGTATGTGGTTTGTGATGTTGCTGTTGGTGTTGCTGTTGCCTGTGCTGCTACAACTACAATATCTTGGCTGGTGAGAGAGCTATCTAACATTTCACCACTCTTTGATGTTTGTTGTGTTGAAGTTGAATACTCAGTTTCATCTGAGCCAACATTGCAGCTGATAATAGTTGTTGGTGTTGGTATTGCTGTTGCTGTTGCTGTTGCTGTTGCAGTTGCAGCAATTTCTCCCTGCTGATCTTCTGTTTGGCCTATGCGCAGTAATAATTGTGGATAGGTTTTGGTTATTTTCGAGGCTTCTGTTATTTGGTAACTAGTTTCCAAATTATCAACTATGTTGCTGCTGCTGCTGTTGTTGCTGCTGTTGTTATTGTTGTTGTCGCCAAATGCCAGCAACATGCCAGAGGCATCATCAACATTAGCCTGTGACTTGAGCGACATTTCAGCATTGTTGTTGTTTACTGTCGTTGTTGTTGTTGCTATTGTTGTCGTTGTTGTTGCTGTTACTGTAGTTGCTGTTGTTGGTTCAGCAGATTCAATGATTATTGAAATACCGCGCAAAGGCCTTTGGCGTAAATCCAATTCAGCTGTTGTTGTTGTTGCTACTGCTGCTGCTGCTGCTGTTGCTGTTACTGCTGCCATGATTCTTAGAGCATTTAGTAATTTGATGCGCCGACAATATCTAATTTCAATTTTTTTTTTTTATTTTTTTATTTCTAATTCTTCTTCCTAACTGCAACTGCTTGTTGTTCCACTTGTTGCTGCGGCTGCTGCTGCTGCTGACCGTTGGCTGGTTAATGTACAGTTAGATTGCGTTTGCTGCAACAAAAAGAGATAGAATGAATCAGACAAGGCAAGAGCAAGAGACAAAGAGAGACAGAGGGAGAGAGAGAATTAAAATGAATGAGATAAACACAAGTTCGCCTTAAGCATGTAAGTCAGCATCATCTCGCTTCTCAGTTTGACATTTAAGCCAAAGATGTTTTTTTTTTCCTTTCTTCTTTTTCGTGTCTTCAAAGAACAACAGAAACTCTCATAAAAAAAAGGCAACAACAAAAACAACAATCTCCATAATAATGATAAACACAAAACCGCGAAATGTATTCAAAGAATCAGAGAATTAAAAATAAGTAAGCAGAAAATTAAAAATCCCAAAAAGATTTTTCAGCTTACACCTGAAAAATACTCTATTTAAAAAAAAAGAATTTATAAGCTCTTTATGTAATTACTTTAGAGAGTTTAGCAATCTAAATGGGAACAAAACTGAAATAAAAATCTTCTCGAGAAAATAGCTTAGATCAAATTTTGAATTTCTTCCTTATATTAATGTCTTTATTTCAGTTCAAGAGAAAGAGTATTTTCAGTGGAATCGATCGCAATCCAATCATTAAAATATGCCTTTCAGTTATGCAGGGTATTTCCAAAAACAAGAACCAGACGCTGTTAAGAACAAGATTTACATTTGAATAAGCTGTCCCCCAAAGGTGGAACTTGAAATATTGAACGAATGCGGCGACGGCAGCAGCAGCGGCGGTTGTTTTTTTTTTGTTTTACTTTTTTTTTGGTTTTTAGAGACCTGGAAACTGGTTACACTTGAACCTGGACAAGAGCGCGCGCGTCTTGGATGCCGATGGAAATATTTTTGAAGGCGCCTTACCAGTTGTTGTTGTTGTTGTTGCTGCTGTTGCTTCTTGATATTGCTGGTGTTGTCAATGTTGTAAATGTTGTTGTTTTTGTTGTTATGATTATTGTTGGCCTGCATTCGCCGCTTGTTGCACACACACTTTTCATTTGGCGGCACAAAATCCACACACACCACACAAAAAAAAAAAAACAAATAATTAAGAAAAAAAAAAAGAAACAAAATCAAAGTATTTTCATTCTATGTGGGTGAGTGTGTGTGTGTGTGTGTTTTGATGGGAATTGGGTGGAACCGGAGCGGGTGGTATATCTCACGCATTCACGTAGATATCGGTATCAAACGGTTTACGGTTTTCGGTTTATTTGGCTTTTTTTTTCTTAACAAATCTTGCGGCGCGTACAACTCATTCAAAATCGCGCTGGCAACTGAAAACCGCAGCAACAAAGTCGCGTTGGGTTGGCGTGTTTTGCCAGGGATTGGGTTTTTTTTTTGTTCGTTGTTGTTGTTGTTGTTGGTGGTGGTGGTGGTGCTTGTGGTGGTGGCGGCGGTGTTGTTTCTTTTTTGTTGCTTATTTTTTACTTCTACGTGCTGCTGCTGCTGCTGTTGCTGGCTGCCATCGCAGTAGTTGCTGTTGGCTCTGTGTTTTTTTTTTCATTTTTGGTTTTTTGTTTTAATTTTTGCTTTCAAGCAAACAGAAAACAGAAAACTAAAAAGCAACAGCAACAAAATTGCCTCAACCAAAAGCAGGCGGCAGCGACAGCGACAGCGGCAGCAGCAACCGAAAAACAAAAACAATTCCAAGTAGTTTGAGAATTTGTTTAAGTGCGCAGGCGCAGCAGTACTCAAACGCAAACACTGTGCACAGTGGTATAAAAGTGTGCCATAGCCTCACTTCTCACTGTTGATAAACCAAATATTACGTATACGTAGATCAATTTAATGGACAGCAGTGAGAAATGAAAACGCAAAACTTCTTTTTGAAAATATAAATTTCTGAGCATTTCCACTATTCTCTATTCTCTCTATTCTTTCTTTGTCAAGAAAACTCATTTAAGGTAAAGAAGAAAATCTAAAACTAATATTTTTCAAGTTGATTTAACTTACCACTGTAAATTATAGTTAAGGCGTTGACGTTGACGTTGACTTCGACGCCAAAGCCAACGTCAACGTCGTCGTTACTTGATTATTACGCTTGCTATGACTTTTGTTGTTGTTGTTGTTGTTGTTGTTGTTGTTGTTGTTGCTGCAGTTATTGTTGTAGTACTCGTTTGTTGCCAAAGTTAATTGTTTGCGGCTGCCGCTGTTGCTGCTTCAAGTTACAGTGGGACAAAGAATTCGGTGGCATATTATTAAACAGGTTTCCATGCACCTGCCAGCAAATCGAGATCTAGTACTTTGTCGACTTAAAAGTTTATTTTCAAAAAACCTAAAACTAAATCAACTACACACATATAAATGTAGCTAAACTTCTGAACCCTTCTAGAAAATTCTACTTTAATCAGACCAACAAACTGAAAGAATGTTAATCTAAACCTAAGAAATTTTGAATACAAGTTAAGCATACCGAAAATTTTTTTATTCCGATATGACCAATTTAAAAAGGCCAATATTATGTATGTGTACATTCCGAAACTATATAAGGCAATTGACTAAAGTTAAACAAGGCTAAACAAGGCTCTTAACTAGTAGATTGTCAAACTGCTTCAATTGCATACCCCAAAAAAATAATTAAGGTGTCATCTAGGATTCAAATTCAAATGATTGGTTGAAAAATGAATATTGTTAAATGCTCTTAATATTCAAAAAACATATTTGGATTTTTAATAATATTTAACATTTTTATTTTGAGCGAAAAAAATAAAAATCATCAGCTTTAGCTATTGAAAAACGTATGAAAAATAAAAACAATGATAAAATTGGTATTAATACTAATGCAAAAGAAAAAAAAATTTATGGAGTGGTAGTCCTTGAACTCCTTTTTCAGGATGTACAAAAATATTTTCAAAATATTTAACATGAAAGCCGTTTTTCAAAAGTAAGTTTTATTTAGAGCGAAAAAAATAAAAATCATTTTTAATCATTATTTTTGATTTTTTTTTTTTTTTTGATCAAAAAAGATTTTTATGGATAATTCTTATTAAATTACTCAAAATTAATGATCTTTTTTAAAGAAAATTGAAAAAAATCGAAATGTAATGATTATCAAATAAGTTTTTTAATATAACTTATAATGATTACGGTACCTGATTTTTTTATCAAGAAGTTAAATCGAAACTATGGACATACAAATTGTTTGATATGTTTTTTTTTCGCAAAATGTATGATTACTTTTATTCATATTTTACACCACTGTGCATACCAATCTTGGCCACATAAACGTCGTCATTGGTTTGTAAGTTGTTGTGTTTGTTTTTTTGTTTTTGTTTTTTGCAGCATTCATCTTAGCTATTTCATTTGTTTCGCCTGGCTCATATACATACATATACATATATATTTACTTACCTATACAGTTAAACCTTTTGCCTTGTTGTTGTTACTTTATCTGTGCCTCTCAGTAGTATCTCAGTGGTCTTTTTTCTAACCAAAAACAACATACTCAAACTATGCAGATAGATAGTTTTTTTTTTCTATGGATTTGTTGATTTGTTTTCAGCACCTGAGGCAACTTGTCTGTCTGTCCGTTTAAGGTTGACTAGTTATTGCATTGTTTGGTGTGTGTGTGTGTGTGTGTGTGTGTGTGTGTGTGTGTGTGTGTGTGTGTGTGTGTGTGTGTGTGTGTGTGTGTGTGTGTGTGTGTGTGTGTGTGTGTCTCTCTCTTAACATAATTTTAACATAGTTGTCATGACTGCAAAACTACGCCATAGATTTTCCTTCATGTCTACAGGTGTCGCCTTTAACAAGTCAAAACAAAATTTCCGCTAACCAAAAAATAAAAAATACAAATTTCAAGCGATTTTAGAAAAAAAGGCAAACCAAAATACAAAAGAAAAAACTTTCCTCGCTCTATGAGCAATTGTTTTTAGCTTTTAATTACAAATCTTTTATGCAAAGAAAACTCTTGTTGTTGTTGTTGTTGTTGTTTTCAAATTTGTGTGTGCAATCAGCGGAATGTAAAACTGCACTTGGAAGTATGCAGAAAGTAAAGTTATCCAGCAAGCAGCAGCAACAAGTTGTAATTTTCCGCTAATTTGATGCGCAAGACGATGGACAACGGCTTTATCATTGGGTCTAGAGCGAAACCTTCTTCCTCCTACTCGTCGGTCTGTCTAATAACAATAAGCTCCCTGGTCACTTGGCCAACAAGTATAGACGGTTAGTCGTTAGCCGGTAATCGACTGCTATTTCAGTGAGTTGCTACTGAAGGTTTCCGACTCCGAATGTTGTTGCGCTCGGCAGGGCACAGTTTACAATTGTTTCCGTTAGGCATGCAAGTTAAGCTTGGCTGAGCTTAAAGCTCACAGGAGATGCCCATCTCCGTGTCCTCGAAGAACTTGAAGAGAAGCTTTTGACAAGTTAAGTTCATTTCGTGCTTAGAAACTTTGTCGTTTCCTCATCAAGAATCATCCAGTCAAATGAAAAAAATACCAAAGAGCCTGGGTTAACTTTGACCGCGCCGAAGCTTGTATACCCTTGCAAGTATTCTTGTTACGCTTCTCTTTACCTCTACCCTTACCTATAGCTATCAAATTGAAAAAACCTTTTGTATTCAAAATCTAATGTTCGCGAAATAACGGCCTATAATTTTAGGATTTTATCGTATGTGTATAACATAGCTATATAATAAAGGTATCCGATATTGATCTAGTTTGGCACAGCTGTTAAGTGTTAACTTTTATTACGATCGAAAGTAATGTTTTTGACCGATCGTTTCTATGGTAGCTATATGATATAGTCATCCGATGTTTATCAAATTTGGTACAGTCTTTAAAATGTATACAAAACTAACAAATATTTAATTCCTCTGACAATAGCTTAAAAAACAACAAAGTTCTTTAGAAAAGTCCCTTATCGTTTGTATGGGAGCTATAAGATATATTGATTCGATCCGACTGAGTACGAGTTAATATTCCCTTTTGTTTTACCAACTTTCTGCAATAAAATTTCTCAGAATTAAAGTTAAGTGACCGATAACATTTCCTGAAAAGTCGGCCAAGACATTTCAAAAATAAAAAAGTCAGAACTAAAATTGTTTTGTTTTCACAATATAATATTTGGAATTGTTTTTTTTTATTGTCATGAGTTTTTTGTGAAATTATTGTTTTTTAAGGGTTTTCGATTTATCTGTTTGTGTCATTATCAGTACGAACATAGTTATGATTGATTTCGGTATATGTATTTAATGATTTTCTGTTTTAAGAACAATAATAATAATAATAATATTAGCCGATAAAGCAAGGATCGTATTTCTTGAAATGTTATGTCTGTATGTGTGTGTTTAACTTAATAAATATATTTATTGTCAACATCAATAACACTTAAATTTATAGAAATATATATATATATATGTATACCAGACATATTATAAATAAATGTCAAATTTATAATACAGATTTTGGATTTATTTTATCTTTCCTTTTGTTTGTAACTGGATTTGCTTTTTCTTTTCATTGTAACACACATAAATATAAATATATTTTAATATACATATATATGTATGTATGTATGTATGTATGTATGTATATATATATAATATTGTATATCGAATTTGATGAGAGTAATATCTAATAATTCCCTTCAATTTTCATTAGACTAAGTAGCTGAACGGTTGCGTTTTCCTTCATTTGTTTGTTGTTGTTATAACATATTGCATTAAGTCTGATACAGATCTAGAAATGTGATATATCGAGATGCTTGAATTGTGGGGTGGGATACAAAGGAGTGGGGTTGAATGGGGTTGGGGTGGGATTTCCATTGGGTTTTATATTTCTTGTTATTAGTTTCTAATAAATGTAGATCATAAGTACAATGAGCTGATATCAACAAGTAAATTTTCAATATATTTATAATATATTATATAGGTAATCCATCTGGAGCAAAACAGAACAAATGCAAATATATTTCGCTAGATATTTTGTTTTGTTTTTTCAACATTCAGATTTTTAAGTTTTGTGAGTAATTTTTCTTTTGTTTACCATGATATGATTTTTCTCCATTTTAAGTTGGTTTTTTTTTTGTTTTTTTTTTATAACAACACAGAAAGCCGAGCGGATCACAACAGAGAATGATATATATATATCTATATATAAGAGTAGGTGGAGCTCAATGATGATATGAGGAAGTAACGCACAACATAATTTTCCCTATACTCATGTATAAAGATCTATATAATCTTATGAATATATGTATGTGTATATGTATGTATATAATAATAGGTGTACATAAATATGTATGTATATGTATGCATGTCTCATATGTATATATAAGTAGTCAGCAAATACCTCAATCAACAAAAGCAAAAAGACACAAAAATTTCACTTTTGTCTCAATTTGGTAATGGCATGAAATCGGATATGTTTACCCCCCAAAAAGAAAAATAATAATAATAATAAAAAGGAAAATATTAAAACACGAATAATTTAAAAACAAAAGCAAGAACAACAACAACATAAAGAAAAAGGTAAGAGCTAACTAAAATTATTACAATATTCATAATTTCCTTATAGACAAGTCAATACATTTATGGCACGGGCCTTACTAATGAAGCTATGCGGAAATATTTCCTCTAGACATGAAACCGCGCCCATTAGCGCTTAGTTTTCACCGATATATATATATATATATATATCTATATATATATATATAATGCGATTTCTGTTGCTTTTGGTGCACCTTTTCAATTCATTTTTTTTTTATTGCAATTATTAGGATTTTCTATATATTTATATGTATATACTTAGATATACATACAATGTCCATGGGTGTGTTTGTGTGTGTTTGTGTGAGTGTGTGTGTGTGTGTTTAGGCATCGACATTGCTGTTTCAGTTGATTCAGTTTTGAGTCGGTCAGTGAATGATTTGGCTTAGTTATTATTTTCCATATTTACAAGTTGCTGATGGGCGAGTTTTATTGTCTTTATCGGTGTTGTTGCCTACTTTATGTTTTTGTTGTTGTTTGTTTTGTAATTAGTTCATTTACTCTTCCTCTTCGAGCGACTTTTCGGGTAAACCATATTTGGGGCAACACATCCCCTCCGTTCCATCCATATTGAAACAGAATATACTGCGCTCCAGTTCAGTTGGTTCATGTGGCACAATGCCATGAACCTCCTTAAGTTCGGCAACAGGGAACCAAGCTGGATCCGAATCTTCGACAACTTTAATGCCACAAACACTGAAAGAGTAAGAGTATCAATGGTAAGTCAAAGGGGGGTTAACAATGAGGGCTATTTGTGCTTACCGCAATATTGCAACAATCGGTATCCACAATATCGATGACAAAATCAACATAAATGCAATTACAATGCACCAATGTGGCCAGTCCATGGATTCTGTGGAACCTTTTAGGGCAATCCAGGCCGGATAACTGCTACCCTCGGTCATTAGCTGATGAAATGAGGCCAACAATATGGTGACCATGGCACAAGGTGATAAATATTTCCAACAGAACATCCAATAAAAGCCCGGCCTCGAGCCGGTCATCATTTCAATATCATCCGAAAAACGTCGCACACCATAGATATAACTGATCGATAGGCACTCGAACAGGGCGATGATTAATAATGGAAAATTTCCTGCAAAACTATCCATCAATTGGAATATATAGCTTCCAGCTCCATTCGCAAAGCACATGGAGATCAAACAGCACGAGAAGCAGAGAATCTAAACAAACAAAAAAACAAAACTTGCTTAATGATCACAGAGAGTTATTGAGAATCGCGGTATACTAACCCCAACAATATATTCCTTGGGTAGATTGGGAAAAAGCTTCATATCCACCAACGAAGTAACAACACCCTCCAAGGTACCAAATTGTGAATCAATTCCCAAGGTGAACAGCATTAGGAAGAAGAGAACGGCCCAGAGTTGGGCTCCAGGAAATTGATTGATGGCCTCGGTGAAGATAATGAAAGCCAGTCCTGTGCCCGAGGCACTCTAAATGGAAATGGAATTGGAAATGGAAAATGGTCAATCAATTCAACAATCCTATCGATCTCACTTACATTAGCCAACTCTCTCTGAAGATCACAGATGGGCAAATTGTGTGTATGATTCTGTAATATTAGTCCATTCCTCTCCTCTGTGCAGCGATCGAATGTGGCCGTAGCCTTAAAACCAATCACCGAGAAGACCACAACACCGGCAAACATTGATGTACCGCAATTGGTCAGCGATACCAGGATGGCGTCTCGATAGCAATTGTTATTGGCCGGATTGTATGAGCTGAAGGCAATAAGGCCACCAAAGGCCAGCCCCAGAGAGAAGAAAATTTGTGTGCCCGCTTCCAGCCAGACAACGGGATCGAGTAGTGTCTCCCAGCGTGGTGTAAACAAATGGGCGACCCCATCTGCAGCCCCCTTAAGCGTGATGCCGCGAAAGAAGAATATGATTAAGACCACATAGGGAAATATGGCTGTCATATAGACAATTTTGCCAGACGATGTGATGCCCTGGACCATGCAGATATAGACCAAAAACCATGATACAATCAAGGCAATGGCCATATGATAATTGAAATTCTCTGGCATATCAACACTCTCCGAACATTGAAGGGTGGTGCGATACCAATAGAATTGTGTCGGCGATGAGGCCACACATTCGGGCTCATGATCGTATGTATAATTGGCATACAAGCGTGTCGGGCAATCGGCCCACGGTAGGGGCGATTCGAAGCTGTGCAGCAAATAGATGAGACACCAGGCAATTATCGTATTGTAGTACAGGGCCACAATATAGCTAACCACAGCGGATGAGATGCCAATGCCGCCCAAATACGGTGACACTTGACTCCATACGCCGATCGCACCTTTGCGTAATCTCTGACCAATGGCCAATTCCAAATAGAATATCGGAATGCCCTGAATGCACAGCATTATGAAATAGGGCACTAGAAAAGCACCGCCGCCATTCTTTTGGGCCAAATAGGGGAAACGCCAAACATTGCCAAGGCCAACAGCATATCTGAAATAAAGTATTGCTTAGCTTGGCTCTCTATGTGGCTAATTTGGTATTGGTGGTTTACCCACCCAATTGTGGCCAACAGGAACATTATTTTGCTATCCCAACTTTCACGCTCTTCTCCCTCCTTTTCGCCTTCGACCAAGTCCTGTTGCTGCTCAGTCGCTGTGGCGGCGGCCACAATCTCAGCTTTGGCCTTACTAGTACTGGCCTCCGATCCAAATGGCGGATCCTGCTCCAATTCAGATGACTCGTCAAAGGCATCGGACATAAAGCCCTGGTTCGTTGCCCCATACATCGGTGGATGATGATGGAGCGATGTGTGATGATGATGACTAACGCCATGTTCCTTGGGTACCAATCGACCACGCAGCTCCTGAAATCAATGCCCACAATTCATCAATAAACAAAGAAAGATTCTCTTTAGTATTGGAGATCTTCTATTACATATTTTGTAAAGAATTTGTCAAAAACTGAAACTAATTTCAATAAGAAATTAACTTGATTCACTTTCATTCTTTAATATGCCTAGTTCTTAATATAAAAAGATGAAAGAAGCCTATATACCCTTTCGAACTTTAAGTAATCTATCTGTGCCTTTAAAAAGTAATATAACTATTAATTAGATATTTATAAAAGTGCAACCAAAAATGTTGTCCACTTTGTTAGAGGTTAACATCTAGTTAGAATTTTCAAAAAATCAATTTCGAATGTATAGAGTTTTGAGAGTATGCTATTAAATTCATTAAATATTAAATTCATAACAATATTGAAAGTATTTTAGGTTTTATAACTTCTTAACGAGTGCGGTCGGACGTTATATTCCTGATAAAGTATTTGTTTTGTCAACATTAAACAATGGAACATCAAAGTTGGTATATAATCTTCTTATAATATATTAAGTCTACAAAGTTTTTAAATCAAGGGGATCAAAAATAGATAACTTTTTCTGCAGTTTTTTTGCCGTAAACTCTGTCATTTGTTTATTTAAGTTAAAATCGATTTCATTATTTTTCCTCTTTTTTAAGTTCATTTTTTGTAAAATTAAAGATCTCTTAATAAGTCATTTTTTTGCTATTCTAACCAGAAGTTGAATCCTACTTACCCTCAATTCCAATTGATCGATGCTCCTCTGGCTCTTGAGCACAATATCCCTAGAGCTTTGGCGGCGCAATAACTGTGCGGTGTTGGCCATAGTTGATCAATTTATATATTTTTAATATATATGTTTGTATATGTATATTTATGTATTGGTTAACTAATGTGAAGAGATATGTGTGTGTGTTTATGTAGGTGCAATTTAATAATATTTTCTATATCGGGTGCGTTGGTGCCTAAAAGTATGCTAACACTTTTTTCTCCACACAAGTTATGTTCACGTTTTGCTTGCTTTTTAAACACGTAACTAGCAAGTTAATTATGCTTGAAAATTTAATCAATTAATAGACACATATTCGTTGCATATGTTTTTTGTTTTTTTTTTGTGTTTGTTTTTATTGTTTGTTCTTAGTCATTTGTCAGAGCACTAAATACCAAAAGATACTGCTGGTCATGCTGTGTATGTGTGTGTGTGTGTGTGTGTGTGCGGTTGTTGTTATTGTTGTTGTGCATCAATTTAGTAATTACGGTGCCATTTTGGTTATTTTTCGTTTTTTTTTTTTTTTGTGGTTTACTGTGAAAGAGTTGAATGAGAATTTTTAGATATTTGGAGCTGTGAGGGTTTCATGCAGGCCTTAAGGGTTTTCTTGTGTATACATATATTGGTGACATTTATTTGAAATGCGTGACAAGTGCAAATGGTAGTATAATCAATCAATCAATCTGTACCTCCACCCATAGCGCACAGTTTTTCTTTCAGCTTTTGCCTCGTTTTGTGTTTGTGGCAATTAGTAACTTAGTTTATTTTCTATTAGTATTATTCTCTTTTTTGTTTTCAATGCAGAAGAGTAGGAGGAAAAAAAAGAAAAAGGGAACCCCTGTATGAGGTGGATTTGTGGACTAGTGAGTGGGTGGGCATGGGCTTATTGTTGTCATGGTGGCATCTCCATTCTAGGCTCTTAGATACACACATATTATAACTTTTTTTCTCTCTTCTTTTGTCCCCAACTTTTTCTTTTTCAATGCAATTAACAATTGTTTGCTTTGTTGAATGCCTTTCAAAAACGCAAGCACTTTTCCCAGTTAATAGATGCAATTCCTTACGCTTTCTTTGAGCTTATATACCGCCATTGAAAAGGGCAATCCGTGCGTGAGAGACAGAGAGAGGGGGCGTGTGGGGAACTTTAAGAATATTCGCACGT
Organism: Drosophila willistoni; assembly: GCF_018902025.1. NCBI lineage: Eukaryota > Metazoa > Arthropoda > Insecta > Diptera > Drosophilidae > Drosophila > Drosophila willistoni. The sequence continues at coordinate 7,818,596 of NW_025814052.1, read as the reverse complement.
GTCGTAAGGGTATGAAGGAATCTGTAGGTATTTGGCCCCGCGAGCCTTTGACTTTTGATTAGTTGTCAGCGCGCTTCATATATAAATTCAATTGGAGGGACACCACACGCAACACACTTAGACACTTAAGAACAACAAAAAACAACGCTAGTGTCCTGACGTCCTGACGTAATGTCTGCGATGCTTTGCTAAAGGACGTTGGCAGTTAACTGTTGAGCCGACCTCCATGACGAACGGTACTGGCCCGATGAACCAGAAGAGGAAGAATTCCAATCTCTTGTCTCGCTTTTTTGAGGCGCAGACGCAGCTTCAAACATATGAAGAAGGCCCATGATACAGAGGGAGATGGCTAACAAACTTTGTGGGTGCTCCTTTACACATACATATTTACATACATAAGTGTATATGTATATATATCATTTGCCTGTGTGGTCGTGTGTTTGTGTTTGCTTGTGTCTCTATGGATAGAGAGGTCAGGGGCAGTGAATGAATGTGTAAACAGAGTGGACAAAGCAATGTGCAGAATAAACACAGATAGACGCTCGCAATCATAATGGTGGAAAAACAGCTGGAGGCCAAAACATGGTTAAATCTATGCGAAATTGGGTCGACTTTTCTGTAGCATATATTACACAATCACCTTGCGAGGATAGTAGCCTTTTCATCTTAACAAAGAGTTGTTAACAAAAATGCAAGATTTTTTACATGAATTAAATAGAAATATTCCATTAATCTTTAAGAAACCAACTTTTCTTTTCCAGAAGTAAACTAAATGAACAAAATATAAGAAATTTAAGGACATTCGAATATATTTTCATATCAAGTAACAAATAGATGTGGGTCAAGTTCAAATAATTTTAAATACAGTTTAAAATTTGCGCCCACATTGATACATACTTCATAGTCGATATTTATCGGAATTAAGGGCCACGTAATAGTATATGTGTAAGAAAGAGATATCAATATGGCGGGCGAATATTAGTTTGGCTCGGCGAATATTACTACGGTCGCGAATATCAGGTATAGCAATATATGTTTATAAAATAATTGGCCAGCAATTGTATGAGGTGGATTTGTGGACTAGTGAGTGGGTGGGCATGGGCTTATTGTTGTCATGGTGGCATCTCCATTCTAGGCTCTTAGATACACACATATTATAACTTTTTTTCTCTCTTCTTTTGTCCCCAACTTTTTCTTTTTCAATGCAATTAACAATTGTTTGCTTTGTTGAATGCCTTTCAAAAACGCAAGCACTTTTCCCAGTTAATAGATGCAATTCCTTACGCTTTCTTTGAGCTTATATAACCGCCATTGAAAAGGGCCAATCCGTGCGTGAGAGACAGAGAGAGGGGGGCGTGTGGGGGAACTTTAAGAATATTCGCACGTGTCGTAAGGGTATGAAGGAATCTGTAGGTATTTGGCCCCCGCGAGCCTTTTGACTTTTGGATTAGTTGTCAGCGCCGCTTCATATATAAATTCAATTGGAGGGACACCACACGCAAACACACTTAGACACTTAAGAACAACAAAAAACAACGCTAGTGTCCTGACGTCCTGACGTAATGTCTGCGATGCTTTGCTAAAGGACGTTGGCAGTTAACTGTTGAGCCGACCTCCATGACGAACGGTACTGGCCCGATGAACCAGAAGAGGAAGAATTCCAATCTCTTGTCTCGCTTTTTTGAGGCGCAGACGCAGCTTCAAACATATGAAGAAGGCCCATGATACAGAGGGAGATGGCTAACAAACTTTGTGGGTGCTCCTTTACACATACATATTTACATACATAAGTGTATATGTATATATATCATTTGCCTGTGTGGTCGTGTGTTTGTGTTTGCTTGTGTCTCTATGGATAGAGAGGTCAGGGCAGTGAATGAATGTGTAAACAGAGTGGACAAAGCAATGTGCAGAATAAACACAGATAGACGCTCGCAATCATAATGGTGGAAAAACAGCTGGAGGCCAAAACATGGTTAAATCTATGCGAAATTGGGTCGACTTTTCTGTAGCATATATTACACAATCACCTTGCGAGGATAGTAGCCTTTTCATCTTAACAAAGAGTTGTTAACAAAAATGCAAGATTTTTTACATGAATTAAATAGAAATATTCCATTAATCTTTAAGAAACCAACTTTTCTTTTCCAGAAGTAAACTAAATGAACAAAATATAAGAAATTTAAGGACATTCGAATATATTTTCATATCAAGTAACAAATAGATGTGGGTCAAGTTCAAATAATTTTAAATACAGTTTAAAATTTGCGCCCACATTGATACATACTTCATAGTCGATATTTATCGGAATTAAGGGCCACGTAATAGTATATGTGTAAGAAAGAGATATCAATATGGCGGGCGAATATTCAGTTGGCTCGGCGAATATTCACTACGGCTCGGCGAATACTCAGATAAGCATATGTTTGTAGAAAAGAGATAGCAATATAATATTGTTGTCATAAATAAATAACTTGCATCAGCCACAATTTTGACATTGGGGAATCCGGCTAAATGCAACATGGTCTTTAAATGTCAGGAAGATAGCTTCTTAAAGCAGGCAAGATTCTGGAATTTTCTTCACAATCTTATATAATATAATATAAAGGTTATCCTTTCTGTGTCTTGCAGTTCAAGTCAACGATCGTATCCTGTGAGAATGCTAATCTGGACTGGGTAACAGAGGATAAAGGTGAAACAACAAAGCGTCAACTCAAAGGCTTTAATGTGGTATGCGAGGATACCATACTATTCCCGGAGGGCGGTGGACAGCCATGTGACTACGGCTCTCTTGGCGGGCACCCGGTGAGAAATGTTGTACGGAATGGTACCCAGGCGGTGCACTTTGTGGAATCGCCAGAAAGCTTTGAGGAGGGAACAGAAGTTGAACAAGTTTTGAACTGGGAGCGCCGACTGGACCACATGCAGCAGCATTCGGGGCAACATTTGATTTCGGCGTTGTTTGACAGTGAATTCAAATATGAGACCACATCTTGGTGGCTAGGCACTAGCACCTGCTATGTGCAATTAAAAACACCTCATTTGATAAGCCGTGAGTCATTGGACCTTATCGAACAAAAGTGCAACAATTTGATACGCGAGGGTCGCGAAGTGACAGTTCATCTAATAGATCCCGAAAAGGAATATGATTTTCAGGGTGCTCGTGCTCCACGCGGCCTGCCCAAGGATCATGTGGGTCTCGCACGTGTGGTGAACATTGAGGGAGTCGAGGGCAATATGTGCTGTGGCACACATGTCACAAATATCTCCCAGCTGCAGGCCATCAAGATCCTGTATTGCGAGAAGGTGAAAACCAATGTATTGGTTCACTTTGTGGTTGGAGAGCGAGTATTACGAAAATTGGCAGAAGTCTTTCAACGTGAACAGCAAATTACAGCGGCTATCAAGTACGTACATATATTTGTATATACATTCGTATAATGGACAAAGAAGGTTCTCGAATGTTCTATCTACTTACATTTTGCAAATATAAACCTTATCTTTATATATGTACCTTAATATTTTACAGAGGTGGCCCCCAACAGCACTTGGATTTACTGCAGAAGTTACAGCAAAATGTTAAAATGACGCGCAAATGTTTCCAGCAATTGCTCAAGGACTTCGCACATGCAGAGGCAGATCGCCTAGAGGATTTGCCAAAAGCACAGCGCCCCAAATACTTTGCTCTCCATCGTCGCGATGGCATCGAGGTGGATTTCATTAATGCGTTCCTTTCGCATGCACCCGAAGAGATTTTCTATTTTCTAACCGTCTCCGAAGGTGTGGCTGCTGGCAGCCAGGCCAAGGGCCACCTAGTACTGCGTGGCAATCCTGAAGTGGTTGAGAAATTAGGTCCTCAATTTCTTGAATTACTTGAAGGCAAGGGCAATGGCAAGGATGGTAAGTTTCAGGGCAAGATCAATAATCTGAGTAAACTAGACGATTGCATGCAGCTGCTCGAGGGTCATTTTAAGCCCAAAAAAGCTATTCCCGAGGCGGCAAGTGCCTCTTAATAACCAAAGAACATGTAAATACCGAAAAACAAATAATATCTATGTAAATACACTATTTTTCAAACGGTAATTTCGATTTCATTTGTCTTCATTTGTACTACAATGAAAGTCTCTTAATTAAAATGCTATAACAAAACCAATGTCCGCTGCAGCTGCACCAACTATGTCAACCCACATGGACAGTGATCACAGATAATTGATGTCGTAGTTTCGCATTTTCCATCGCAGTCGCCAGAATTCATTCCAGAAGCCTACATCTATGACGCGTTCATGGAAATTTAACCAGCTCACTGTCGTGTATTCACATATAGCTGGATAAGTGCAGTCGTCTTCGTCATAGAGATCAACCCAAAGCAGTGTGAAAGCTCCCAGCGATAGCAGTCGCAATTTCTTCTGATTGATGGCTCTTTCCAGGGTCACTAGATACTGCGAAGCTTCCGGATTCTGTCGTTCCGTTGGGACTGTGATCATGCGATTCGAATTACGACGAAGGATTGTCATAAAAGCCTCATGATCGGGATTATTTTCCACTGCCTTGTACAGCAAAGTAATTCCTGTGGCGTAGGCTAAGGCCTTTTTGGGTTTAGCATATGACTCCTTCACTACTCCAATGGTTACCTCGGAATAGTCGCGCACCAGGCCGTGCCAGTAGTTTACCCACTTCTCCACAACGGTACCCTTAAAGCGTTCCGGCAAAACGAATTTCTCGGCCACACTTTGACGCAGTGCCGCCACACGATGCCCAACATTAAGCAAACGCATTGCCGGTTTTTAATTTCTGTAATCAATTTAAAATTTTCAAAAAAAATTATTATAACGAAAGACAAATTACGAAAAACCTTACCTTCAGCTGTTCAGTATGAGTGTGACCGCATCTTTCCAGTTTGACAACCCGATATTCGATTAAAAAATACAGTGTTAAAAATACTGTGATTTTCAACACTAACTGGCAGCGAGCCACCGATGTTCAACACTGGTGGAAACTGGACGAGTTTTTTTTTCAGCGACAAATAATTCTGTAGAATTTTTTTCCTTTCGCCGCAGTTCAAAACAGAATAAAGGTAATTTGTGAAAATAAATGTTATTGTAGGCGATTATTGGGTGAATTGGCAACAGCGTCATTCGAAATCAGTGCGAAACTTGCTGGCCGCCTAACCTACAAAGTTACATAATTTGGCAAATGTTATTAACTCCTGCGTTTTGTCCATTCTCCAGAAGCAAAATGTCGATCGTGAAGAATGCTCGCCTGTTGGCCACTCGTGGCGCCCGCCTGGCCCAGAACCAATCTCGTCGCAACTACTCCGATGAGATGAAGCTGACCTTTGCTGCTGCCAACAAGACCTTCTACGATGCCGCTGTGGTGCGCCAAATTGACGTGCCCTCATTCAGTGGAGCTTTCGGCATCCTGGCCAAGCATGTGCCCACATTGGGTGAGTTGTTGATAGAAAATCTCAACTAATTTAACTTACGAAACTTAATGCCTTTTCATTCTTTTAGCTGTGCTGAAGCCCGGAGTTGTGCAGGTTGTGGAAAATGACGGCAAGCTCACCAAATACTTTGTATCCAGCGGTTCCGTCACTGTCAATGAGGATTCCTCTGTCCAAGTGCTGGCCGAAGAGGCACACAATGTGGCAGACATTGATGTTAATGAGGCCCGACAGCTTCTTTCCAAATACCAGTCCCAGCTGAGTTCTGCCGGTGACGACAAGGTAATGTCTAATAATACCCATACGTTTCCACTTCCCCCGCCCAGCGTTAATTGAATATTTGGTAACTTTCCTTGTTCCCACAGGCCAAGGCGGAGGCTGCCATCGCCGTTGAAGTTGCTGAGGCACTGGTCAAAGCTGCCGAATAGACATAAAACAAACAAAAAAAAAACAACATAAAAATAAAATGCAAATGAATGAAACATAACTAAATCGAACCCCAATATCGTGTGTTATGAAACAATAAAAACAAAAAGAAAACTTAAAAGCGAATAAATAATATCGTCATAATCATCTGATGAGATATATATAAAGCTACATCGCCACACCAACAGCAACAACAGCATATTAAAGACACACAGATGTATGCATAACTCAAATTTATTGATAACCATTTTTTTTTTTCTTTTTTTGCCTCATTTATTAATCGCGTGTTTAAACATGTGTAAGCCGCATCAAAAAACAGAAACAAAAAAGAAAAATGAAACGAAATGGAAAGACACCGCAAAACAATTTAATGTATTCAAATAGAAATGCTTAATTTCACGCCTGTGTGCCGCAAACAAATAACCATCAATCGAAATCTTCGTCGTTGTTTATGCAATTCTCGATGAACTTGAGAAATTTTGGAAAATAACATGTTTTCTATGGGGTCTCAATTGCTTTTGGACCAGTGTACTCCAATTGGAGAATTTAATAAGATGGTTTCTAATAGGAATTATATACTAACTTGGATAGTTCTTATAGAGAGGACAGTAAAATATTATTGTCAAAAATGTCAGTGTATGTATGTATGTGTGAGTGTTGAGTAAGAACCACCTAATCGGTATGAGATGGAACAAGACAAATGATAGCGAGTGAAAGGGAAGGTGATATAATCCGCTCGGCTTTATCCCTGTGTTGCCGAAGTCCTCACGAAGTTTTTTCCAGAGCTTTCAATGCATCTCGATGTTAGACGGTCCTGGATTTTGTATTCTTTATATTTCTCTTGCATCCAAGTCTGTGTCCTTGATGGTAAAGCAAGATCTCTCCTCTCTGCTGATCTGTTTAATCAGGGAATACTTAATGATGCAGTAAGTCAAGCGGTTTTTTCGTTTAATAGTATGTTTTATTTTGTTTATTTTCTATTTTTAAATGCAAAAAAAATAAAGGATAAAAAAAATATGAAATAACTTATGGGAAGAGTGTAGGGAAAAGTGTCGATAGAATAGAAATATATAGGAAGGTCGGAGGTCTTCAGTGTGTATGAGTGTATGGGTGGTGGGTGTGTGGGCAGTCTTCTTAGTACTGAGGAGGTCCGTATGCCGGGGCGGGCACATGACCTACGGGCAAGGGAGCCTCCTCGATGACAGGTGCAGCTGGGGCAAAGATTGGGGCTGGTGCGGGGTGTGGCACACTCAAGACTGGGGCGGGAGCAGGAGCATACACTGGTGCTGGAGCAGGAGCAGAATATACTGGACCTGGTGCAGGAGCGGGGGCAGCATAAACTGGAGCTGGTGCGGGTGCAGAGTAAACTGGAGCTGGAGCGGGAGCAGAGTAAACTGGAGCTGGAGCGGGAGCAGAGTAAACTGGGGCTGGTGCGGGAGCAGAGTAAACTGGAGCTGGTGCAGGAGCAGAGTAAACTGGGGCTGGTGCGGGAGCAGAGTAAACTGGAGCTGGAGCAGGAGCAGAGTAAACTGGAGCTGGTGCAGGAGCAGCATAGACTGGTGCGGGGGCAGGAGCAGCATAAACTGGTGCGGGAGCTGGAATGTCTTGAACAGGTGGCAAATATGATGCAACTGGTGCTGCAACGGGTCCCTCAATAGGAGCGGCATAGGACTGGCCAACAGCGGCCGAATGCTCATGGATCACACGCACCACCTTGGCAGGGCCGCTCAGAATGGAACCACCACCGCCCACGCTGAGACCGGCATCGTGGTTTTCATGCACAACCTTAATGACCTGGGCGGGTCCCGAGGAAAAACCAGAGCCGCCGCCAATGAATCCGCCGCCGCTTGATCCACCCTGCTGATGAACCACCTTGATGATTTGTGGGGCAGCAGATTCACCTACAGAATGACCACCGCCGTACACTGGTGCGGATTCCTGCAATACTTTGATGACCTTAACTGAAGCAGGTGGACCATACACAGGAGCTGGAGGCCCATAGACAGGAGCGGGTCCGGCATAAAGAGGAGCAGGAGCGGAAACACTGCTACTGCCACCGGAAATAACCTTGACCTTATAAATTTGTGGAGATGGCTCATAGCTGTAACCGCCAGCATAACCGCCACCACCATAGCTGCTGCCAACCGAACCGCCTTGCTGATGGATGACCTTGACAACTTGTACTGGGCCGCTGCCATGACCGTGGTATGAGCCACCGCCGCCGCCACCACCACCACCACCGGAACTCCATCCACCGCCGCCGCCGCCGCCAGAGCTGCCTCCTCCAATGCTAATTCCTGCCTTGAGGCCTCCACCGCTGCCACCACCACCACCACCGCCGCCGCCACCACCACCGCCTCCCAAGAGACCCAGGAAACCGGCATTAGCCACAGCAAACAAGGCGCACAAACACACGAAAACCTGTAAACAGATCGTTGACCATTTAGAACATTTGGATCCAGGAGGAGCAATCATCCTCTTGCTTCATTACCTTCATTTTTCCTATTAATCCACTTAGGGTTTTGGTTTTGGGTTGACAAGATTCCTAACACTCCTCAAGCTCAACTGATGCCTAACTATGGGCGACTTCTCGCTTTTATACCCAACTGTTGCACCATGTAATGATCAACCTGATCAACCATTGTCATCATCAACGCAACGACAATCATAATCATCATCATCTCATCACGATCATGATGATGATGCTGGACCAAAACAAAAGCATTTCATTAACATTTCCAGCCCTAACCCAAGACACAAATTGCTGCCCAAGCCCAAGCTCGAGGCCGGTCTCTAGTCTTTAGTTCGCTTTCGTTTTCATCAACATCGAATATCCAAATCGAACCGCACCCTAGAGGTTCTTCATTTCCATTTCTCGAATTTCGATTTCTTCTTCTCTCCATTTCCAGTTTCGTTTCCAGCGTTGCCACACATTGCATTTCCGAAATTCCAAAAATTAGCATGAAAATGCTGCTGATAGCATAAGCATAAGCATAAGGTGTCTTCATCTCTCTGTCGATCTCCATCGGCATCTCCATTTCCATCTCTGTCGCATCATATGTATGTATCTCCCCCCGTGTCCATTTGCATACACACATACATACATACATACATAGTTCGTGCATAGCTCGGCCTCTTAATCGGCGGCGGCGGCTAGCTGTCTGCCCACGAGACAAGCCCGAATCGAACCCAAATCCAAGCGCAATCATTTCAAGGTGAATCGGAATCTCGTTTTATTTAAAAAAAAAAAACAAAAAAACTCTTCATTTTGATTTTTTGTCAACCTTTTTTTTATCCATAATTTTTTTTTATTTTAGGGGGGGTTATGCAAGTTATTGTCTATCATAAAAACGGCATCGGCATCAACTGAAGCGCGTTCGCTAATGTGTGTGGTAAATTGGCCCTTGAGGGTCAATTGGAGTGGGTAACATGAAATCAAAGACAGTCAGCAAGTGTGGGAAATGGTAAAGATCTAATACAAGCTTTGGAGAAAATGCCAAATCCTAATGATGCAGGTGGAACAAAACAAGTTACCTGCCATAAGGAAGATGTTACACCAAATCTATCTCTCATCCTCTTAGTTTTCTTTCCTTACTTTTACTTTCTGGCTATGCCTTTAGGGCAATGTTTTAGTCTCAAGAATTCTTCTTAGAGACTATTTGATATATGTCCATTCTCCGTCTATATTGGATAATATAGCATATCAATATCTGTTAAGATATGAAAAAGATTCGACATCGGAGCGAAAACTATCAGGAATCCTTTTCTAAGACACAAGCATGTATCAATATTTGGAAAGTATTCAAAATATTATGACTTAATGATCGTTCTAAAAACTGATCAAACCTCAATATTTAATGATAGTTTGTATATAAAATGCAAAAAATAATCTTAATTAATATTTAGAAGTTTAATAAGTGAAAAAAATAATTGATCATTCCAATTCGTATAATTAGAAACTTGAAGACTTAATCTTTAATGATAATTTACATTACACACACACGAAGTTCTCCCAAGCAACAAATAAAATTTAATTATATGATCAATTATTTTTAACAATATTCTTCAAGACGTTATATTTTGCTACAAATTTTCTTATTAATTTATATTTTTATATTGGCCACTAGGAAAATCGCAGGTTTGATTGATTCCCCCTTCCTTTTTTCATCCTTTTCATCTGGCCTAAGTAAACATATCAATTAATCCTTATCCTTAATCCGCATATGATCAGATAGGCTATAATAGTCTATGTTTTAGAAATTTATAAATATATTGACAGTTTTGATTATCTTGTAGTAGTTGGCAACAATATTGATTCTTTAATCCTTTTGAAACAACACATGACTTTCCCTTAAGTGGTTATCCTGGTCCAGCTGTAAGAAAGATGAACTAACATCCTAGGAAATGCTGTAAAACTGATTAAATTATTCATGAGGATTTAGTTTTTCTTTACCAAAATTTATTTTTTACAACAGCAAAAAAAAAAAAATGTATTAAGCGTTAATCACGGTTGTCAAATGTTCTCAGACTTAGTACTCTGAATGATTTACTTCTGCTTAAGGAAGCCACCGTAGGCCAAAGGAGTATCATAGATTGATCCATGACCGAGACGGACAACCGAAGAGCCAACAACTGGAACCAGAGTGCGACGCACGGCTAAGGGCTGGACAACTTGAACAGATTCAACAACGGGCACATGACGGACAACTGGAACGTGACGGACCACTGGAATATGACGAACCACCGGCACTGTGGCAATAGAGGCAACTGGAGCCACATAGGCAGCACCACCATGGATGACACTGCTCTGAGCTAGAGCCAGACAGGCAGCAATCAGTAGGCAGACAATGAAGAACTAGAGATTAAAGATTCGATTAGTTTTGTATGTATATCCTGGTGGGTGATTTATCCGACTCACCTTCATGTTGATTTGATTGGTTTGTTGGTTGGTGGTTGGTTAAATGATTTCTGTTGACTTTATTGGCCATGCCAAGACTATTTATATACTAACATTCCAAGAGAATCTAGTCGTCTATAATTCGAAAGTAGATCAATAAAACTGGCCCCAGAACTGGCAAAGGCGACTAAACAATTTCTTAAGCTTTTCAAACGTATGTAGATTCTCCATATGTATGTTTGGGCATTATTATTGATATTAGCCTTATAATGTTTTTGTTAAATTAAACAATGCAAAAAGACAATCACAATCACTGCCGGGGACCCATAAGTTATTCATTTAAAAAGCAACATCATAATCAAACACCTTTTCGATTTGGATTTTCACAAAAGCCGGTAGAACAATGAGAACTTGTTCCTAGTGTCGACGTAATCGTATAATACGTACATATATCTGTGTTTTATAGCAGATGTTTGTACCATTTGATTTAGACAATATACACTGCAAATTTAAGATTCGGTTCGATAAAGAATCCTAATACATAGTAGATAATATTAGTCAATTTCGTAGTTCTTTAGTAGGTATAAATAAACATCAATTCTATGAAAACAACAAAGAAAACCTATCAACAGCTAAAACATTTTGACTTCTTTCTATAGAAGTTTTTGGATTTAGTAGTTGAAAGTAGTAATTAAAATGGGATCTGTAATTGTTTTTGACTTTGAATTTTTCTCTGTGTATCTGACAATCAACTTTAACTATTAACTAGTTGGATTTCCGCCAATCAAATAATTTTTGATTGATTCTATTGAAAAAAACGGCGCCCCTAAGCTAGATTTGTGCGAATTTATTTGTTTATAGCCAAAAAGTGTTTATACAATTCCCATTGTCCATGCTCTTTTTTTTTGTATTTGAAGTAGAAATAGAAAACGATATGCAAATTTATGCTAAACACAAATATTCACTAAAATATGTTTGATTCATAATATTTATTCATATATGCATGTAATCTTGCCATATGCATTTACATTTGGCATTAAATAACCTTACAACGAAACAAAAAGATATGGACAACAACAACAAAAATTAAACCTGATTTTCATTGAGAAAATCATTAAGCGGATTTAGCAAAAACCAGAAGAAGAAGACAGAAAAAAAAAACTGATTATCATAAGAGTTTTCATGGCAATTTCATAAAGTGTTTTACCGTTACCATGTAAAATGCAACACTATGCAACACTCAACTTTCGATCGTTTGCCCACACTGATTGTTGGTAATCGAATGCAAGTATTCGATCAATTTACAGTTACACTAAACAGAACAAGCAATTTGGTTACGAAAATGGCAATAACAAGACGTAAATGAAATAATTATTAAAACCGAATATTGTTTGACACAAATTGATTGCTAACAATTGTAATAATTTCGCCCCCGGCTGAGCCATCGGTTTCCTCTTCCCGCATCCCACAATGACACACCTGATGCCATGCCCAGGCCTATCGAGCTCCAGATGTTGATGTTGACGTCAACAATGTGAAATTTGTATGAGTGCGAAAGAGAAGGCAATCGCAAAATAAGAGTGTGAGAAAAAAGAAAAAGCAAAAAGAGAGAAAACGAAAACGTAAGAGTAAGAGTTAAGAAAAGTGTTAGAGCCAAATCCAGCCATGTATTCCGAGTGGGCCTCATTATCGGCCCAAATAACTGCCAACAGCTGCGGCGCCCAGTGCTTTAGTGTCCTGAACAAATTCCCAGCCTCAGCTGGACGCGAAGTGGTTGTCTCTGTGGTAAAGCAATTGAGCAGTAATCTTGGCATTACTCAGAATGCCGAGCCCAGTCATTTGGTCAAAGATGAAGAGGTTGGTCATCATCCTTATGGTTTTGTTTACATATTGCTAATCAATTGTGTTTAATTCGCACAGGTCAAATGGTGCATGGATGTGATTTGTTTCGGTCTCTCATTGCCTCTGCAGGAAAACGAGACCATTAAGGAGTGTGTGAATGTCTATTGCGAGTGGCTGACGGCACTGCTTCCAAATCCCAAGATTAATGTACCAAAGCCAATATGCGAAGATGCCAATCTATATGCCCGCCAAATAATCAATCATTTCCACAATCTCTTTGTGCCGCGCCAGGGTGAAAGTAAGTATAAGATAACCTGCTGATGCGAATTCCCAAATGCCAAAGCCATATCATTTAGTTAATCCTTGTCTTAAATTTCAAGTCTTGCCATTTTTATACCAAACCACGCTTGGTAAGAGCGCTTGCTGCCAAATGCTTTATCTATCTTAACCAATTCCAGTGGCAACAAATTCGTTAATCTCTGTTTGCATTTCAGGTGCGGATACTATAAAGCGTCAGGCTCTATTATGTCATCGAGTGTTGCGCAAACTCCAATTGATAGCACAGGATTCAACGAAAATGGATCGACAAACGTGGGATACGTTGCTCCTCTTTCTGTTGGCCATCAATGAAATTTTGCTCGCTCCACCCACAGTCAAGGATGATGTGGGCGATCAGCTGTGCGAACGTGTCCTATCTGTACTATTTGAGGTCTGGCTATTGGCTTGTGTGCGTAGTTTTCCCTCGCCTTCAATGTGGAAAACATTACAAGAGTCCTGCACCATGTGGCGTCATCGTGTGGCTTTAGTCGATCAATGGAATCGTGTGAATTTAGCCCTGACAGCACGTCTGCTCGAATTTAGCTATGGTCCAGCATTCCCCCCACTAAAAAATGGTTAGTACATATAATTAATCGATCGATTCAGATGTAAAACTGATATTTCATCTCGAACTGGCAGCTGATGAAGATGGACAACTGATACCGGCTGGCATGTCCAATGATTGTGTGGCCCAGACTTGGTATCGTTTTCTTCGCATGATTGGCAATCCAACGGCCTTGTGTTCGCCACATGTAATTAGCAAATCTCCGCAGTTTGTCCAATGGGCTTTGACCCATGACAAGGGCGCGGAGACTCATCAACATCCCTGTCTACAGATGTTGCCGAAAATCTTTCTTAATGCCATGAAGGGCATTTCCAGCCAAGTAGATGCATTTCTGGGTAAGATTCATATGCGTAGTGTGATATGGTGTGATGATATTTCATTCCTCCCCATCACATGTGTAGGCTAAGATTAGGCTATCTATGTTTATCTCTTTGGCTTTTGTATCTAATCTAAATTGAAAACCGTAAACAACATTTTGCTGGACGAGGCAGGCATTTATAGGCCGCCTCCGCATCAGCAGGAGAACATTGTGACAAATCTGTTGGAAATAAGGCACTCACTAAACGAGGCCACATCCACTACACTGCAGCAATTCATACACTCCACCAGCGTCTCGAATATAGCGCAGCAACAGCAGCAGCAGCAGCAACAACAACAACAACAACAATTATCTCATCATTCGCATCCACATACGCATCATTATCCTCATTTGCATTTACATGGCGCTGGCAGCTTTCTGCGCGACAACTTTATGAGCAATTCGGCTAGTTCGGCTCTTAATGCAATAATGGGTCATCACCATCATCATCAGCAACAGCAGCAGCAGCAGCTACAACCAACTTCTTCACCCACCACTCTTGGCACCAACAACAATATCAACAGCAACAACAACATCAGCCATCACAATTTAGGACAATCTTCAGCATCATCATCAGCTGTGGGCAACACCAGTGCTGGTGGCAGTCATTCGGCTGGAGTAGTCGGCAGTATATCATTCACAACAACCGATGGCATTCCTGTCTCAACTCTGGGCACGGGTCAGGCCACACCCACACCGCCTTTGCAGCGAAGATTGGCAAAAAGTTTCAGTGTGGCCCCAACTCTAACACAGCAGAAGGGTGCGGATTAACAATAGCAAAATCAAAACCAAAAAGACAACACATCACAATTATTATATGTTGAATTAACATTCATTGTTTGTGGCCTAAAAATTATGTGTAGGCCAGGGCAGAAAGTCATACCATACATATGTAGATATTTTTTCTTATCTGTGATGAAATATATGTACATATTTCAATTTCAATTTACTTTAGTTTTTGTCTGAGCTGCTGGCAAACGAACGCCAAATTCTTCTTATAGATTCATTCTGTTAATATGTGTATGTGTAGGTATATAATTTACTTCAGTAGATCAAAATATTATTATGCTAACTTACTTGGTTATTAACTTTCTGCCTTGGTTGAGACAAACTTCGGTTAGCCGATGAAAAAAAGGCATTATTATTCCTTTAATTTAAATTGACTTTGTTTTCTATGTTTTTTTTTTTTTTTTGCCCCTTTAATTTGTCGTGTTATTGTTGTTTGTTGCTTGCCTAAATGATATTGACTTGATCCACATTGCATTGCAAATCCATCCACGATCCATCTGCAGCTGCGCACACGTTTTACATTTAAGTTATTTAATTTTTTCTAGTTTAAGTTTTAGTTTGTAGCTTTAGTTTTAGTGTATTCTTTTCTTTTTTTTTTTCTGTTGGCATGTTGATGATGAGCACAAAGCAAGTGAAATAATCTGTATAATTGCCCCAGCTCGATCACACACATACACACACACGGGCGTAATGGAGTGCGCTGAGAGAGTGTGTGTGTGTGTGAGAGCGAGAGAGGTGGAGAGAGCGGTACCAATCGCATTATACATTGTAATTTATCTATTGTACGCCCACAATTAATGCTACATCGCTGCATGTCTGTGTCTAGTTCTAGTTTGACTTGATAAACTATTTCCCAGCCAGCTCACTAATTTCTCACACTCGTACTCTTCCTCAAACTCTCTCACAAACACACACACACACACACACACACACACGCACATGCTTTCGGCAGGCTTGAGTAAAACTGCGCTTATCGGTAGCCTAACAGGCGGCTCTGTGGTATCTGGTCCCGGCTTTGGCTCTGGCTCTGGTTCCGGTCCCACACCTGCTCCGGCACCGACAACACCAACATCAACGTCGGGTCCGCCCTCGACTAGCAGCAGCATCAATTGTAAGTGTTGTGCCGTCAGCTTTACGTATCTTCTAACTCTCTAACACAGCTGTTGTTTTATTGTTGTTGTTGTTGTAGTTGATTTTTAATGATTTGTATCTGTTCTTTTTTAATTTTTCCCCCTTTCGGCACCCTTCTAGCTCTGCCCCTGCCATCATTGGGAGCTGCTAGTGTGGAGCTAGCAGCGGCTAGACCGAAATGCAATAGCATTCTTCATGTATTCCACGAGTGGCTGTTCGAGG
This sequence comes from Drosophila willistoni, assembly GCF_018902025.1. Classification (NCBI taxonomy): domain Eukaryota; kingdom Metazoa; phylum Arthropoda; class Insecta; order Diptera; family Drosophilidae; genus Drosophila; species Drosophila willistoni. Next base: position 7,802,608 of record NW_025814052.1, on the reverse strand, counting down.
CAGCACACATAGGCGGCGACACTTGGCGCCAGAATCGAAAGAGTAAGTTGTGAAAAGTCTCGAATTCCATCAATAAATTAGAAAACTCCCAAATCGTCAAGTCGATGGAAGAGGATCCATGTAAATCCAAATAATAACAAACGGATCAAATGATGTCTTGTGTTTTGATTGAATTTAAATTAAGATGATTTACATATGTATGCTTAGCCAATTTCCCTCGAATTGATGATATTGATTGAAAAATTGATTTTACGATATTATCGATAAATGCAGCTTTTTCTAAATTATTGCGAAACGCCCCCCGAAAATGTCCACTGCCATCATTCATTTCTCATTCATTTCCCACAGAGCAAGCATGCGAGGCCAGTAAACGACCTTCATCCATGATTATGGAGCATCGAAAGGGTTCGATTTCACTTTCCCAGCCAAACTCATTGAACGATCCCGCTTCACTGCCACCCGCATTGACCATTGATAAATATGAATCCGGACGTGCCGAAGCCATTGGAACATTGTGCAAAATATTTTGTGCCAAAAAGACGGGCGAAGAAATTCTACCCGTCTATTTGGCACGTTTCTACATGGCTCTACAGCAATGCCTAAAGATAACCGAAGCGAAAGAGTGTGACGAAACATTGGCCAGCATTTTATTGCATTCCAGCGATTTATTCCGTTTGGATTTGGATGGCATTAATGTGTTATTGCCCGGTTTCATAGCTGCCCTCGAGATTGTGTTGCCTGACAAGGATCTAAAATTGAAATCTCAACAATCATCGGCAGTTGTCTTCAATCGCACTGAACTACGACGTTCGGCCATAAACATTCTGTTATCCATTATGGTATTACCACTGCACTATCAGGCATTGCCCATTAGGGATTTGGCCAATGGCGAGACTAGCGAAAAGTGAGTGGTAACCAAACAATATATACAATTCTCCCGCAATTGATCAATTGTTCTTATTCTCGTTATCCACAGAATGTTCACATTCATACAGCTTAAATCGCGGCTAATGAACATATTGATGAATGCCCTTCAGGTGGAAACTGATGCTCAGAATACCCACATGTTATTGGGTGGCCTCTTGCTCTGTGTTCAGGATGCGGTAACCTTTGAGGAAACCGAATTGGGTGGTGCATCAGAGCATTTGGCCAACTCAGGTGGCGGTGGCGGTGGCGGCGGGGGTATTCAAAATCATGATACCAACTTGCTAAGCTCGGGTAAGACAAACCCAATTAATAAAAAAACTTTTAATTTTAATTTGTTTATTTTTTTTATTTTCAACTTTTGTTTTTTACATTTCGTTGAATTATTTTCCGTTTGTTCATGACCTTGACTTGTCCAACGAATCAACGAACCAACGAACATACCAATTAACTCTAACCAGCTTGCTCGGAGCGTTCCGCTTCGTTGATCAGCGCTGGCACGGCCAGTTTAGGTGGCCAAACAACGGCCACTGTGGGAGCCGGTTCGAGTTCGCTTAATGCCTCAGCCCATGATTATCCAAGTTTAACCATATCCGATGATATGTCATTGGAATTTGCCCAGGATCTTGAAGGTTTGGCCAGTTATGGTAAAACATTATTTATAGTTTTCGTTTTATTTTTTCGTTAGTTTTGTTTTGCATAAAACATACCTACATATACATATTTACCAAATAGTGTAGTAGGTACTTAGCTGGAACGTTTGCCCTATTATGTTTAATTAACTGATTTTATGACGTTATTTTCCCAGATAATGCACATGCATTGTTTGTTCGTGCCACATATTTGGTATGCCATCGTCTAATATCGTCTTGGAAGACCGATTTGAATGTCTCATTGGCGGCTTTGGAGCTATTATCGGGTTTGGCTCGTCTACATATAAGGGAAACAGGTAAGAAAATTTATTGATATATCATTAATTCGCATCTTTCTGTATCTATTTATCTATCTCTATGTATATTGTGTGCATTCTTCTATTCCTATAAAACAACAAAAATATCTATCCATGACCCACGACACCATTTACCACCTCTCTCACTCTATCTCTCTCTCTCTCTCTGTCTCTCTAACTCTATCGCTCTTTTCTTCTTTTTAATTTTTGCTTACATTTATTATTTTGTTCGTGGGGTTTTTCTGGTTGTTTTGCTGTTTTTTTTTTTTTTGTTTTTACGTGCAGCCAGGAAATTTACAAATGGTAATTGATGGGAATGCTACTAACCTAACTAACATGACTTTCTTCTGTCTTTCTTTTCTTTTTTTATGCTTTTCCGTTTCCCATCCGAACTGAAATTCCAATCATCTCGCTCGCATACTTCCACCATAACCTACCTTACCTACTTACCTGGTTAATTCACCTTTCTTTCTATACCACAAAATATATCTATATAATTTGTATGTATATTTTGCCTTTCACACACACACATGCATATCCCTCCACCCAATGTATATAAACCATACATATACACACACACACACACACACCCACCTCAATTCCCATCCACCAACCTAGACACCTTAGTGAAAATATACGAAGCTAGTCAGAATCTAACGATAATCTCCTCAGACGCTCTAGAGTGTAAGCGGGCCGTAAAATGGATCTGTGACTATATTTGCTATCAATGTTCGAGGCCACCGCCGGCGCATAGTAAGGATTTGCATAGCACCATTGTTGCTGCCTTTCAGTGTACCGCTTCCTGGTTGATGCAACATCCGTATCTGCTCCATGACAAGGATTGCCTTCAAACTGTACTCGAGGTCGTCGAATTGGGCATATCCGGGACAAAGAGTCAAAGTAAGAGTGGAGATATACCCAAATTTAAGGATGAAAAGGAATTGAAACCTGCCTCAATGCGTGTCAGAGATGCTGCCGAGAATCTGTTGACAATTATATTGGAGCAAGTTGGTTATTTTCCCAGTGAATGTGGACCAGAGTCGATTTCATCCCTTTTGGATGAAGTGGCATTGATGAAACATTGCAATTCCATGTCACCGGCAGCGGCAACTAGCACCGAGCAGGCCATTGCCAAGTTTAAGTATTTTGTTACCGAAAACTCTACCATCTTGGCCCTGCTGGAGGAGCCGTTGGGCAACGATCAGGATCCGCAGCCAACAGTGACATGTAAGGCTAAGTTGGATAAATAGTTACACACTTGACTCTAACCATCTCTCTCTATCTCTTTTTTCAGTGCTCATTCGTGGTCCATTTGGGCGACATGCTTGGACCATGCAATTGCGCCATCTGCCACGCAGTAAATCGGGCATTAAATATCATGCCATTAATCCAGGACGACCAATACCCATGAATGATATTAGCCAGCGTCCAGAGTGTGAGCAAAAGAATTTTCCAGATGGTGTGGATAAGGTTCAACCATGTGTGGCCGACTATTCGATACCAACGATTGAACAGATGCGCGAGCGATACGGAACGGCCACTATACGCGAATTGGAGGCCATGTTGGAGAATCAAAGCATCCATGAGAAGCTGGCGTGGGCGGAGGCCGATAATAGTGCTGATAGTTTATCCCATTCACAGGAATGTGTTCCACCGGCCGTGTGCCACGAGTTCCATGCAGCTCGTCTATTCCTCTCGCACTTTGGTTTCCTCAGTTTTGAGACTCGAAATCCCCACAATCCAGCCGAATCATTGGGTACTCCGCCGCAACGTCCATTAATAGTCCTAGACACAAAATCATCGGCGTTTGCATCCGATTTGGATAGGTTGGATAAGTTGAGTGCTCGCACCCATGATACCGTCTATGTGTTCTATGTCAAGGTAATCACATTGAATCACAATCCCTTATCCATATCATAATTTTATTTATATATGTATGTACCTATGTATGTTTTCAGTCGGGTCAAACAAATGCTCAGCAAATCATTGGCAATATGTCGGAGGATCAGAGCCATACCCATAATTCTCACTTTGGCCATATGCTTCAGACATTGGGATGGCCGGTTCAAGTGGCCGAACATTCAGGCTGGACAGGATTTGCTCATAACTCTTGGTCGCTAAAAGGCTCCGCTCATGATGGCGGCGAACAAGCGCAACAATCTTCGAATCTTCCAAACTCATTCGAATCACTTAACTTCAATGGATCACAGCGCGTGCTCTATTGGGCCGATGTTTCCTCTGAAATTGCTTTTGTAGTGCCCACTGTCTGGAATCTAAGATATTATAGCGATACCTCCGATGGGGAGAGCATATCAAGCACTGATCAAATCGTTTGGTCTCGTCACGATACGGCCAATGCGAACGATCTTACAGGTCCAGCTGGAGCAAAGTCAAAGTCACGTAATCTCAGTCTGGAGCTGGACACAGCGGGAGCCAGTAATAACAATAACAACAGGGGCCCCAAAGAACCGGTGGCGCCCACAAGACGCAAGGGTAATGTGATCAAACCCGCTCTTCTTGCACAGGCGCCAGCAAAGATCTTTCTGGTTTGGCTGGAAAGCTATGAGGATCATTTGAATTTCCCATTGGAAGATCTGCTGGCGTACACACGCACCGGCGAAGAGTTGCAATCCCTGCAATTGCCACGTGCCTCCGATTGTCATGTGATATTTGTCCACTCGCTTCTGTCGGGCCTGTTGCGTGTAAAACTCCAGGGTCCCAGTGGTCGCATGAGCTTTGCCACACCTCTGGTTGATGGCATGGTGCTGAGTCGACGCGTAGTCGGTAATCTAGTGCGTCAGACAGCTCTCAACATATCACGGCGCCGGCGATTGGACAACGATAAGTAAGCTTTCTCATTCACCCACAAAATGCATCTCTCAATCTCTCACTAATCGACTTGAATCCATTGCAGCTATCAACCACCTCATGTCCGTCGACGGCTCAAGGTGCAGGACATTGTCCAGAAATACAAAATGGATCTGAGTGAGGCCGAACTGCTGGCACATCTCTTCCAGCGTGCAATCTAGCAATATTAGAATGATTAAAACAAAGTATTAAAACTAACCCACACACACACACACACACACACACCCCCAAGATGAATTTGTCTTATGGTCTGTGTCTGTGTGCCAGAGGCCCGACCAGATCAAAATCAATTCATAATGGCGGAAGATTAGGAATCTTTGGCATTTTATTAACATTTCTAGAACTAAGAAAACTATTTAAATGCAAAATACATTTAAAAAAAGATTAATATTTTTTTTAAAAAAAGAAATTTCAATTGTTGTTCCGTTTTTAATTAATTATGAATATTAATGGTGAGCTTCTTCTCTATGCCTTAGATTCAGAAAGGATAATTGACATCTCGAATAAGCAAAGAGAGATTCAATTGATCTTCTTGTGATACATCTTCATTTTGTAATTTTGTGATTAGGTAAACCAAGAGGCAACCTGACGTCTTGTCCAATATGTATGACGCCATCTACGAATTCCATTGGGCAATCTCATCTCATTAGTCATACAAATACATTTTGTTTAGACATATTTACATATAACTATGTCGATATTTACATATGCATATGTATGTATGTATTTATATGCATGGGAAGAAGAAATGTAGGCAATGCGAAATATCCGAAACCAATTAAGGCCCACATAAACAACAAAACGGACAACAAATTTCACCTTTGACTTGAAACAGTTTCGTTTAGGTTGACGTAATGATGATTCCGTTCCGTTCCGTTTCGAAAACGCCACCGCGCTCTATTCAAGCCGTAGCCCCGAGGGCCGCTGCCAATTCATCCTCTCTTTAATCGAAAGTCGTGACATAATAATGATTTGTTGATTGTTTCTTCATGTTTTTGTTTTGTTGTGTTTTTTTTTGTTTATGAATTGTTTAATAACAAATAATATAAATTAACAAAGATATGGATTTTCATTTTGTACTTTGGCTACAAAGTGTAATGACTGTGGGGAAATTAACCTAGTAAAAAAAAAAGGTAAATGAAATGATTTGCATTTGTTTTGGTCTAACTAACTATGATGAGGGATAGGATAGACGTTGGTTTGCCTACCAGCCCGAAGATTGGCCATTACTCCAACCGGAATTAGAGCCACCGCCATTGCTCCAACCACCAGAGGAGGAGCCACCGTTATTGCTCCAACCACCAGAGGAGGAGCCACCGTTATTGCTCCAACCCGCAGATGCCGAGCCACCATTGTTGCTCCAACCACCCGATTGAGCGGATGCACCACCCTTGGCCCAGCCACCGCCGCCAATTTGCTGTTGTTGCTGATTGTCCTGGGCGCGCATCACTTTAAGTGTGCCACGCTGGACCACATGACCGCTCTTGAAGAAGGCTCCCTGGGCTTGATCTGCCTTCAAGATGATGGCCTTGCCGCGCTGGCCAAAGGCATCAATCAATTGTCCATTGATGGCATCAATATTACCTGCTCCACCGCCACCACCGAAAGAGTCTTCCTGTAGTACCAGTTGAAGGATTTGTGGCAATATGGCATCAATTGAGGAAGAACTACCGCTATAGCCATGACCGGAAGCATAGGATTGTCCATAAGAGTGCGAATGAGAGTGGGAATGATCATGGCCATAAGAGTAACCGCCGCCGCCACCGCCTCCACTCACAGCATGATAAGCGATTGGGGCAGGTGCGGGAATGTGCACCGGCACGGGTGCGGGAACGGAAACGGGAGCAGGAGCCTGCTGTTCGATAATTTTATAGATTTGAGCGTGTTGCTGCTGACCGCCATGACCATGACCGCTGGCATAGCCACTGGAATATCCGCTGGAATAGCCACTGGCATAACCACCGGCATTTCCGCCATAGCCACCACCACCATGACCGATAACAGATGCAGCCGATCCTCCGCCATTACTGTATGCTTGACCCTCTTGCAAAATGACCTTGATGATCTGGGAAGATCCACCTCCGCCGCCGCCTCCTTGAGCATAGCCATGACTCTGGCCGTGACCGTGACCATGACCACCGCCGCCTCCTCCTCCTCCTCCTCCTGAGACTCCACCTCCGTGGCTGGGAGTGGCAATCACATTATATGTGGTTTTAGTACCACCGCCGCCTCCTCCGCCGCCGCCGCCGCCGCCGCCCAGGAATGACAGAAATGTGGCATTACAGGCACAAACTGTGGCCAGTAGACAAATGAAGACCTATGAGATTCCTTGGTCAGTTAGTATATTCCATTTTGTTTGTGTGTGTGTGTGTATTCCAATTCTTAGGCCGGTTGGATCGATCTTGATCGTTACTTACCTTCATCGTAGTTAATCTGTTTGTTCTCTCTCTCGCTCTCTCTCTCTCTCTAACGCTCGCTTTACTTTAGGACACCTGAGTGTGTGTGTCGAGCTGTTCCTGGTTAGTGAATGATGGCACTTTCTTGGATCTCCTCCGTTTTTATACAAAGATCAAACCCATCATGTCTTTAGAGGTTACCCACACTCCCGTTAGATGTCGAACTAACGCAACACGTGAGAGCTGGACCCAGAGAGAGAAAGACAGAGAGAGATAGACACAGAAAAGAGACATTGAAAACGGAGATGAAGATGAAGAGCTGCCGATATGGAATCGTGGGCTCATCGACTCTTGTAACCCATCACACACACACACACACACACACACACACTTAAACGATAGACACGCATCTCAATGGGCCAACTTCATAGTGGCTCTACAGGGTGTTGATTTTTGAGTTGGTCTAATAATCAATTATTATATTCTTGCGATTATTCTAAATAATTATTCCATAAATTTAAATACAAAGATTTCGTTTGAGTAACTATGAGCACTACTTTCTAGGGACTCCAACTCGATGGTTCTTTCGCTCATAAAGTTATTTGTGTATATTTTTAATATAGCTTTTAAAACAGTTGGAGATGGGGGAAGGTCTAATCTGTTATTGTAGATCCATTTGAAGAAGGTTTAGAATTCAATAATTGAATAAAACACATAGTTCCGTCTATTAACTACTTCCGCTTGTGAAACGGAACCCTATATCATAATATATTTCTTCAAAGAAATTTACAAAATTCCCAAACCCAAACTATGCAACAAAATACCTGAAACAATCCAACAACAACAACAACCCCACAACAAGAAACCAAAGGCTAAACAGAGGGCAAACGAGAGGCAAGCAGAGAGATGGGGGTCTTTATCTCCACCAACTAACCGACCAACCGACCGACAGACCGACAGACCGACCGGCTTTTTGCATATGATTATCGATTTGACCGCTTCGCTGGCCCTTGGTTATTGCAACAGTCCGAAAAACTAGAGGTCCGATCTAATCATAACAACTGCCGCAGTGTAAATACTCTTTATCTAAGTTGCAAATTTTAATAAATCAATAATATCTGCAATTATTACATACATAAAGATTTTAAATAATTCACTACATATTTAGCTACATATAATTAAAATATATTATATACAAATTTTAGAGCATTTCTACTTTAGAATTAAGGATCTTATTCAAAAGTTTCTCCGGCTTTACGGACAGGAAACCATAAAAAATGTGTCCTTTAACTAAATGATTTTCATACATATTCAAATCTTTAAAATATATATTTTAAAGTTACCAAAGTATTTTGAAGTCCAAGAGATCCAACTAAACCTTCTATATAGACTTAGTTCGATCGTGGCCCATGCTTTTGGTAGCCAATTGTGGATTTAGCTTATAATCTTGGTAGGGGAAATCGGCCATTGTGGTTGAAAATCGAGCATTTTGAAGTGAAAATCGTTTTTGGATATATAGTTGGAAATTGGAACAGTTGCATAATGTGAAAAAGTCCTTATACACATTTGAGACTTTCGAAAACTATTTGAAGTAGATATAGCATAATAAAACAGCAAAAATGATTCAGTAAAAACTTTTATAGTCTTAGCTTATTAGCAGAATAATAATGAATAGGACCCTTTTTGTATAAGGGTATAAGAAACATCTTGGCGATTGGGCCAATCTCAATGTCTCTGTCTCTCTCTCTCTCCCACACTATTTTTCTCTCGGTTTCTCTCTAACGATCGCAGCATCATCGGCAACGGTCGAATTATTATATCATGCAACATAATTTCAAATTTGTTAATTTTGTGTGCATTTTTGTATAAATTATTTAATGCGCACGCTGTTGCGCATGTTTTGGCCACCCTTTCCCTTTTCATTACCATTTCCCTTTCCCTAGATAGCCTCGGGAGTACACCTGACCCGTTACCCGCACGTTTCTGGTTTCTGTTTTGGATCGTTGGTTTGGTAGATCGTTCGGGTTTAGGCCATCAGCAAGCAAATTAAAAGCGATTGGCATTTTATCACCTCGTTTGTTTGTGTGCTTGGAGTGTCAAATAGTAATATTGTTGGCCCAGGTCCATCTACACACATACGTACTTATGTGTGTGTGTGTGTGTATAAAAGATGATATGATTGCAAATCGATGGATGACCACCATAAGCAGCAGCAACATAAAAACAGGTCAGCATACCACCAAATGTTAATGGGAATGGGAAAAATCTTGTGTGACCAAGTGGACTGGGCTGGGCCCCAGCACCATCATAATCACCTTCAAGATGATGATGATGATGATGTCTGTTATATAAAACAAGTTTAGAAACATTTATGGCTAAGCTATGCATTAAGTAGTATAAATATATATTTCCTAAACACACTTCATACAAATGTGACGAATCGGTTTAATAAATTTGTTAACTTAATTCATTCATATATTTGCCATCAATGTGTAGATGGATACCTTTCTCCATACATATGTCTGTGTCTTGCTCTCTTTTTTCTTTTTTTTTTTTTTGTGGAATTTTTACTCTATTTTTTTGTTATTTATTAATGCAAATGCGTAGGTAGTTGATAAATATTATTATTTAATAATTTAATAATAAGTAACGTGGTATCTCATAGTTGGCATAGACTCCAGAGAATTTAATGACCCAACCGATGCCATCATAATTAACACTCTTGTGGAATCTAATAACCAATTGACTGCGATTACTCTTATATACACGAGGATGATCCTCGCCACAGAATCGACGCATTTCCGTCTCTGCGCCGGTGGCTTCATTTGTTTCCAATATTTGCAAAAAGTCCGTATGGCAAGTAGATTTTGAGCCCAGATTAAAGTCTATAAAATGAAATGAATTAATAGAATACTAGAGATCACTCATAATCTCTGAGCTTACCCTCAAATGTTAGTAGGACCCGATTATTGCTAGGCACTCGCACTATCCATCGGCAATCGGAATTGTTGCGAACATTTTCCGGATAGTAGGGATTAGCGAATATTCCCTCTGTATTATAGAACTGGCCGCCGCAACCGGATTCCGCTTCAATGGGACTAGCAAGGAAGGTCATGTCGAAGCTAAGCAGATATGTCCCCGATCTTAGGTGTACACGCACTTCATTTGTGCGGGTGAAAAGATTCGTTTTCGTGTCCATGGTGGAGCAGTGTCGATGCAATGAATGATTGGCATTGTCAAACATTTCAATATACTCATCATTACAGTCAGATCCGTAAATGAGAATGTCTGTGAAATACAGACTTAGTGTATGATTTGTGGGCGCTTTGATGAGGATATCGCAGTTATTTGTTTCCGAGAACTTGATGCGTCCCTGGAGGCCCTCAAAGTGACGGGAACAATCCGTCTCCACGATGGCGGTAAGTCGGAAACCCGTCTTGGATGCAGTCGCATTGAAACGGGATTTCACATAGACCGCATTCGTGTTGCCATAGTAGATATCCGGCTTGACTTTGCCACAATAGACATGTTCGGTGGCAAAATTCAAATAATTTTGACCAGCCGCATGGCCATCAAATACCAATTCACTGCCATAGCCATCGCTGATCATCTTGGCGTCCTGCAATGTAAATGATCAAGGGCAAACCAGTTGAGAATTACAAGGGGCTTAGAGGAAGGATTGCGACAAAAGTTCTTACCTCACTATTATATAATTTAACGTAGTCCCCATCACAAGTACCATTCACATTCGATTGATCCAAATCAAATTGATCAAATATCAAATGCACCGGCTTATCACTCGTAATCTTCCAATAACAAACTACAACTTGTCCCGAACGTCTGCCCGCTTCGCTGGGAGAATTGATTGTGGCCTGTGTCGCACCCGTACTGCTAGAGAGTCTAATTGACGATTCGCCACATGAACTACGTTCTGCAGTGGCAATCAAATCGAAACCGGAATCATTAATTGAGTCATCCGTGACGAATCGCAGGAATATTGTATGCTGAGATGAGCTAATTGTCGGTGGTAGATCATTGCCACAGAATTTGCCAATTGAGTCCGCAAAGGGACCAGCTCCATCGCGCAGCTCTACATAATCATTTGGACAATCGCTGGTGCCCTGCTGCACATGGAAGTTACGGAACTCCAAACGTATCTGATAACCGGCAGGAGCCTCAAACACGATATGACAATCGAGATTCGGATCGTAGCCATTCGGATTGTAGTATTTCGTGTAGCTGTAGCTGCGGCTATCATTCACAAGAATGCGCTCATCACAATTCGGAATGATGCGAATGGCGGCACGGAATCCTCGCGATGGATCCCGACCATCAGAATAGCTATGAATGAGTGCCCGATTCTGGGCTATACTGAGAATGGGTAGATCCTTGATAGCGCGTCCGCAGAAGCGTCCACGACGTTGCCTCTCATCAGGCACGCGTCCAGCATAGATGTCCACGCCATCGTATTGGCATAACGATTGCGACTCAAAGTCCAGCATTTCGAATTTAATGATAAACTTCTTGCCCTCGGGTGCAGTTAGATTCCAATAGCAATTACTATTGGGCGGGAAAGTGTTGTCCGTGTGCTGGCGTGGCGATTCAATGATGGATGTACGATTCACGACACCACCACAGAGTTGGGTACTATGAGCGAGTCGGAAGCCACGACCCGAGAACGAATTATCGGTGCGTAGGATAAGTGAAATGGATTTCTTGGCGCGATATTCATGCTTCTGCTTGACACCACAAATGATGGCTTCGCTGCTCTCGGACTCATCTCGTGTAATCACAGTGAGATTATCAAATAGACAGACACTTGTGGGCGCCTGCTCCAAGTCGAAAGTTATAAAACTGACCCATACACCCGGAGCATTCTCCTCTCGCGGCACAAGGGTCCAGTTGCAGTTGAGATTAGTCTCATAGCGTAAGGGAAAACCGGGACTGGTTAAATATTTCATTTCACTATCCACATAAATGATGCCACCGCAATTCCTTTCGAATTTGGCAACGAAACCATCGCCCAAGACGTCGCCATCGGATCGAAAGATCAGACGCATGGCCGATGATGTGGTGTTAATGGATTTAGGTGGGCTACGGCCACATATCTTAGCCAGAGTTGTCCAATTCCCAGTGTTGTTGGCATCCTGATCATCCCGCTGCTGGACGAGCAGATAGTCTTTAGAGCAATTCTTGCTATCCTCGATATAGAAACGACCGTCGAACAATAAACCAATGTGAAAGCCCACTTCCGATTCCAGTTCCCAGATGCATTCCACATTGTTTTTGTACTGCTCATTGAAATCGATCTGCCGATATGGATATTGTAGGTGTCCACCGCAACCGGAGCCATATTTAACGGTCACATTGAACGTGGTATTGGGATTGGAGTGCGGTGAGTGATATTCGAAAAACAGGCCACGTTCCACCACAATATTCGCTTCGGTGGCTTGACCACAATACTTTCCATAAAGCGGTGAATTCTGATCGGGTCCACTGCGCACTAAAAGGTACTCCTTCTCGCAATCCAATGCCAATTGTGTGCTCAACGACACCTCCAGCTGGACATCCGCTGAATCGGCATCGCTGATCAGCCCATCGGGTCCAATTGACCATGCACAATCCACCGCCGAGTCGCTAACAATTTGTGGCTCTTTAATGGTTAGATTATCGCCAGGATCCAAGGGAATAACGCCGCCACAATGCATCAGCCTATAGTCGAAGGCCAAGCGGGTCATGCGATTGCGAGTATTGCCCGAAACGGTCACCTGCATGGGGAACGGCAGGCGGACAGTCAACGGATAGACTACATTCGGATCGCAAAGCAGTTTGGGTATAAGGACTTCCGATTGTCGCATTCGCATTAGCTTCAGCGGTGAGGATTCCGCACAAATGTATGTATTCCGCATCATTGGATTGTTTGTGGAATTGTATTCCTTCACCTGAAGCACCAAGGTCGTATTCACCGGTGGCGTCATATAATAATTACAGTACACTAGACTCGAGGCATTGGTACGATCGAATGAGAGATTGCCACCAGCTTCGACATCAGTTTGACCACCGCATTCGCTCTGGCCATAGGCACTGAATCGTAACTTGAATCCCCGATGTCGAGTGAAGGGCAATAGGAAGGCATCTATGCCCATTGTGTTGTCGGCCGAAATGATTTCAGCCGGTGGATTCTCTGTATATCTTCCCAACACGGATTGCATCTTATGATCGTTGGCGAACATTAGACGACCACGGAATGAGCTACTAATGGTACCATTTCGGCCACCGCCCGTATCAAAATCGAGAATTTGCACTTTGATGCGTTGACCCTTGGCTACCTCCAAGCTCCAAACACAATGGCTGGGCTTGATGACACCCAGCGGATAGCCAGGCGTTTGGAGAATTCCTTGTTGGGCTCGTATCTTACTACCGCAACGGGATCCCACCGTCTTATAGGTTAATTGGAAGCCAACATTTTTTGGTATTGAAACTTTTTGCGGTACAACGAGACGTATGATTATCTTATTCGTCTCTACGGTGAATTGTCTGCTCGCAGTGCCGCAAATGTGCAAACGATCGCTTTCCCTCTCTTCGGTGCCCTCCTCACCAAATGCCTCGATCTCCTCCAGCTGCAAATGAGCATCGGTTGTGCAATTATCCGATATCGGGAAGTTCATTGTATCGAATATCAATTGAATGGTATTGCCCTTCTCCATCTCGATGGTGTACACACACTCATTGATGGGGAACACCTCACTGGCCCGAGACAGTTCTTCGGCCGTTGGTGAATTAATGATACCCTGGCTACTGTAATAGGAGCCACCGCATCGGGCAATTTTCACAGTGGCCTTAAAACCTTGATGAGGCTCTGCCACATCCGTATAGAATTTGATTCTCATCTGATTGCCCGATGAATAGATGGTATCTGGTGTTTGTGATCCACAGAAACGTCCCAGCTGCGGCCTCAGCTCAGTGCTGCCATCGTTCAGTTGGATATATTCCCGCTGGCAGTTGTCCGGACTCTCGGGCGGTGCTAACTCGAATTTGCCAGTGAATTCCAGGGAAATGCGATGATGTGATGGCACAGTTATTGTCCACACGCATTCGGAATGGGGATGCGGCAAATTGGGATAGTTGGGTGAGTTAATCACCTGCGCTTGTGTTTCCATGTCCAGGATAATGTGTCTCGAGCATGCCGACGATAATTCCTCATAACGGAAGGAGGCCCGGAAACGCGGGAAGCCCATGCGATGGAATTTAATGTATGCTCTATTCGAAGTTGTCTCCAATATATCGGTTATACCATTATTACAGTACTTGCCACGCCCCAGGAATGGCGAATCTTCGGCAAAACCATTGCGAATCATGAAATAATTTCGGCATAATTGCAAATCGGATGAGGCATCACCAATTATGGTATTCGGATCTTGCAATTGAGAGTCCGGGAAGGTGATTCGAATGCGTCTACCCTGACGTACACGCAATGTCCAGACACAATCTTGCTCCAACATCGAAACCAAGCCACTCAGCTGGGTTATGTTGACAAAACCGCGCGAGTCGGACAAATCGGAGCCGCAGGCCGTTTTTATCAGGCTGGAAAAGCCCGTACGATTGACACTGGCATCCGTGATGAACTCCAACTTGAGATAAGGCTGACCATGATACATGCGATTGGTATCATTCGGTTTCGAACAAATCCTGGCCAATTCTCGCCAATTTTGCATATCTCCGCTGGACGAGATCCGCAGATAATCAATATTGCAATCATCTGGATCACCGATCTGCTCCAAGTCGACAGTGATTAGCTGAAGTACGGAATGCATTGCCGGATTGGAGGCAATCAGATTCCAAGAGCATTGTAAATTCGTGGCATATCCACTGGGATAGCCTGGCGAATTGAAACTGATGACAGTCCGATTAATATTGACCAATTGATTGCCACATGTCCGGCTCTGTTCCTCCGCTGTGCGATTGGATCGCAATGATTCCTTGGACAACCGTTGCCACGACAATTCGAAGGGACCCCGCGTCGTGGTGAAGTACACCACATTCGTGCTCGATGTCAGTGGCTGGCCAGGCAGATGTTCCAGCTTGGACCCAATGTCCGAATAGCCATCATAGAAATTGAGCTCTGAATGATCCACATCTCTTATGTGATGAACGTTAATTACAATGACATATTCCTTGTCCACTGTCACACGCCAGCTATAGACTTGATTGGATACGAATTTAGCCGGATAATTTGGTGATTCAATAACGCCCTCTGTTCCATTGATCTCATTGTGGTATTCTAGGGAATGAAAGAAAGATAGTGTTTTGACTCGGACATACATACATACATATCTCATTTTGCGTATATCCATTGCTTACCATAGTTATAGGAGGCCATGAAGCCTTCACCAACCACATCGTTATCGCTTTTGAATTTCAGCCATATGGATCCCTTGACTCTTAAGACATTTGGCACCTGATTGCCACAATATACACCAATCAACTGACCTGTCGCACTCTCCTCCCGTACTTCGACATAGTCATTATTACAACCATCCGATTGCTCCAGATCCATTGATTCGAATGTCAGTGACAAAGAGTTACCCGAAATGGCCTGTATTACCCATGTGCATTCTATATTTGTCGGATAGCTGTTTGGATAGTATGGGGTAGTGAAACGTCCAGACAATGCCGTATAAAGGCTACCACAGGCCGTGTCCATTGTCATGTAGTGGCCGTCGAATACGGCAACCACATTTAAAGGCACTTTAATTGTCAATGCCCGTCCATTCGAGATGATGGCCGGTGGATGGGAATGACAGAAGCGTGTACGTGGTGTTCCCTTTGGCTCGACGCCATCGTATATTTGAATACCATACGGCATGCAATCGCCCTCGCTTGGATACATTTGCGACGCCTCCGGATGGAGTAGGATCTCAGTTGGTGTAAAGATAATATGTTTGCCGGGATCAGTGGCTCTCAGTACCCAAACACAAGACTCGTTGCGGGCCGCCTGTCTTTGCATCATAAGATAATCGAAATCCGTTTCATCGACATCCACCGTCTGACCGCATGACTCACGGAAATGGAGACGGAAACCTCTACGCGAACCCGAATCATCGCTAACGAACCGTAATAAGGCTGTATTGGAAGTGGAACGATTTCTGGCATTGCTCCAGCCGTCACACACTTTGAAAATGCGATCGCCTTCTGTATCATCGAGGCCATCACCGGGTGACATATCAAATGCCTCCAAGTAATCCCAACTACAATCGTAACCCTCTTCCAAGACCATATCTTGCATATCGAAAATGATTTGATGATGCAACGATACTTCCAAAAGCCACTCACAATGGGAACCAGCCGGATAATTCTTTGGATAGTTGGGGGATTCAATGACCCCATTTCTGGCAGTCAGCTTACCGCCACAAGCTACAATGAAAACAAATTGAATTGATTGAAGGATTAAGGATTCCGGCGGTTAGACTCACTTGCTTTCACAGCTCGATAGGTCGCTCGGAAGCCCAGCCCATTGTGCGAATCGTCACTAGTGAAACGCACATGCAGCTTATGGCCAACACTGGTGATCACCAATTGGGGCGTAACTCCACAATGCCGTTCATGTGTAGAGGACTCTGTCGGATGATTAGAAATCTGGAACGAAAAACCCCATTAAAAATATGCAACCAAAAGGGCAAACGCTTTCACTTACTATTAGGGCATCCTTGGTGCAATTGGTACTCTCCTCGAGATCCAAATGATCTATAGTCAGTTCAATAGCTTGTCCCATTTCTACATGTATTACCCAATAGCATTCCAGATTATTGGGATACATGTTTGGATAGTTGGGTGATGAGAAGCTACCGCTAGACTCACGGAATTCGCCAAGGCAGCCATCGATGCGATATTCCAGTTGGAAATTAACATTACTCGAGTTGTGTAGAATGGACAAAACATTGCCTGTGGCATTATGGATCATTCCTGGTTCCATAATTTTCATTGTTTTACCCTGATCAATCAGATAGACACCACCGGACAATTCTGTGGGTAGCAATTCAGGAAGTTGCTCGAAATGCGAGAACTCCAAACGTATGTGATTCCCTCGCGGAGCTTGTATTGTCCAATTACAATTGGTGTGATCCGCGTTGAGAAGTGGTTCCAAGTAATTGAGACTCTCAACTGTGCCGTATAGGTTGGTCAGATTGCGAAGACAATTGGCATTGAACGATAGACGGAAACCACGACCCGTATTACTAGAATCCGAATGGAAGGCAACGGTGGCCACACTCGAATCAATGAACATGTGACGACTCCGTTCATTGGGCAGACTACATACAGATCTCAGTGGCTGCATTCGCCGATCGCTATAGATGTTAATATAGTCGTAATTACAATTCAACAGATCCTCTATATCCATATCCTCGAATGTGATATCGATGGCAGAGCCCTGATGTACCTGCAATTCCCACTCACAGTCGACATTGTGCATATATGGTTCTGGATAGGATGGTGAGGTAATGACACCCTTGTTGCCCGGGACTCTGCCACCACAACCAATGGAGTGGACACGCCAGTGCAACCGGAAACCGCGCCCACTGACAGAGGCATCCGAATGGAAACGAATATACATTTCATTTGTGAAACCAGGCAGAATACGGGGAAAATCTTGTCCACAAAATGTTCCAATTAACGATGAGGTATTGTAGCCACCATTTCGTATTTCAATGAAATCGTGACTACAATCTTTGGACACCTCCAGATCCAGCATATCTAATTGCAATGCCATTCGCGTCATTCTTGGCGATGTCAAATGCCAATGACAATCCAAATCGGATGAATAATTCATTGGGTATTCAGGTGATGTAAGGACACCCTCTATGCCGTTTATGTGTCCACCGCAGGATTGCAACTCCACAAAGCGATACGATAACTCGAAGCCCTCATAAGTGTCACTGTAATCCGATACAAATCTGATAGTCACATGCCGGTCATGTACCACCATATCGGATGGTGCGTGTAAAATCGAGCAATACCGACCCAAACTTTTGCTATTGTCGTCGGTGCGAAGGCCACTGTACACTTCCACATAGTCGGCCGAGCAATCTGTGAGGCTCTCCAATTGTAAATAGTTCCAATGCAACATAATGCCCTTCTTTGCTGGCGCGACAATCACCCAAGTGCAGATTTGATTGTTGGCATATTTATTTCCCTCTCCGGTGGGTAGGCGTATATTCTGGCCCTCTTTGGTATGAATGCCACCGCATTTGCCAGTACCAATTGGCACCGAACGATAGTTAAATTTAAAGCCACGACCACTGCTGCTCGTCTCGGTATTTAAAATAAGGATCATCATATTCGATTGGCTTAGAATTTCCTCTTCAGGAGGTGAATGGCTACAGAATGGCCCAAGAATATTCTGATTTAATCCATCATTAATCTAAAAGAGAGGGGAAAATGGAAAGGGGAATATGTTATCGTCAAGTGGCAAGGACCACCATGAATAAACCAAAAGTTCTGAATGGCATCCGAAAGTTAGCAAGAAAAAGTTTTTTAATCTGGCGATGATCAAGGAAATTTTAAATTAATAACACATTTTGTGGCATACTTTTAGGGTGCCATTTGTTAGACAGATTCGTTTAAAAATCCAATTTCTATGTCATTTAAACATATAAAAATTGACAATAATATGATTACATAAACTTTTGAAACGATCAAAAAATTTGTCTAAGTTAAAGTCTTTTTGAAAAATTTCTGAAAAAGCCTTTGAAATCACTCAAGATGTTCATTCAAAAACAAAATAAGCTTGTGTAGAGAAACTTTTCTTTGCAATGGTATATGTATGTATGTGTATATGTATATTTACCTTCAGATCAGTATCGCCACAGGACTCAGCCTGGTCAACCGTGTAGTCATCAGTAGTCAGCGAACTATCCTCCAGCTGAAAATCAATTCGAGTCAAGGCTATCACCATATTGGGTGGCAATGTTATCTTATAGGTGCAGATTTTCTCGCTGTTCGTTAAATTGGGATAACCGGGAGAGACTATGGTGCCTGTGGGACTGTCATACGCATAGGAGCAGGACATGCGATAGCTCAACTCGAAACTACTCGATCCCTGGCCAGTAGCCAAATATTTGATCAGCACTCGATTGTACATGGAGTTAAACGAAGGCGGCAACTGCAGACCAGATTCACCACAATGACTGGCCTGGAAAAGATTTGTGGAATCATCCGTGACATCGTACAGTTCCAGGCAGTTTGCTGGGCCCATGTCAAATTTGGTAAACTCAATGGATATCGATTCGCCCACGGCCATGCGTATTTCATATTCACATGATATGCTTCCATCTCCATTACCAGGATCGATGGCCATTGGTGATTTGATGATGCCCTCTTTAGAGGTATAGACGCCACCGCATCCGGGAATTCGTTCCTCGGCTGAATAGTGCAATTGGAAGCCAGTGTCAGTGCCATTCCCATCCGAATGGAAATCAATAATGGCCTCATGAGTGGCCAAGAGTAGAGGCGGTGGAGCCGGTTCTGCACTGCTGCAGAACTTGTGCAATTGACGTCCCGAGACCCCATCCCGAATCTGTGAATTGAAGAAACCCATAAATCACTCAAACACTCGACAGAATCATTCCAAACAAACCCACCTCGACATAATCGAAATTACAATTCGCATGCTGCTCCAATTGAAGACTAAAGAATGTCAGTTTGATTCGTTTGCTACTCGAGGCCACCAAATGCCATTGGCAGTTTCGATTCCTTGGATAGTTACCCGGCGAACCGGGCGAGGCCAATGTTCCATGCGTGTCGAACTCGAAACGGCCACCACATTGCGGCTGAATGGACTGCCAGGTGAGATCAAAGCCCTTGTGGGATGTCGAATTATCGGAATGAAACCACATATACAACTGATGACCCGATGAGATGATATTGCCGCCATTTGGCAAACGATGACCGCAATAGCGTCCAATTATCTGGTCACTGGCCGACCGTCCATCATTAATCTGCAGCCAGTCGAAGCGGCATTCAGTCGAGTCCTCTATATCGAAACTATTGAATGTAACATTCACGACCAGCGATTGATTCGTCCGTATGACCCAGGCGCACTGGATATTCAAATTATAGCTCTGACCATTCGGCGGATAGCGTAGACTGCCACTGGGGGCAGTTAACATTTCATTGCAACTGCTGAAACGGGTGGAACACAAGCGATCCCTGTAGCCGGGCATACACTGACAGACGAAGCCATCGCTGGTGCTTGGTGTGGGTGAACAGCGTCCGCCATTGTGACAGGGTTGGCTGGTACAGGGATTGGGCAGCGGTTCACAAATCGGCAGACGATATCCCCGTGGACACAGGCAAGTGAAATTGGACATACCCGCGTCCAGACAAGTGCCACCGTTCTACAACGATGCAACGAAATTACCTCAATGACTCAAATGGAACTGGAAAAAACACTCACCAGACAGGGCAGGCCATCGCAATTGTTGGCTGTGCCGGTGATGCAACCATTCGGACCAAAGCCCGAACCTATCATACCCGCCGGACAACTGCAAACCACCGTGTTTGAGATCTCGGCACAAGTGGCACGCGGATGGCAAAGATTGGTATTGCGGGAGCAGCTGGTTATGCTGCCAATGGCAGAACCTTGTCGAGGATCTCTCACGCAAGTGCGTCCGTCCCCCATCCAGCCCACCGGACAGGCACCGCAATGATTCGAGCCATATGTATTGATGCAATCCACTTTTGGACTCAGGCTGCAGCCACCATTGTTCACGGCACACTCATCCAGATCTCGGCAACTGACTCCATTACCGGTGAGACCTGCTGGACAGGGGCCGCAAGTGAAACTGCCCGGCAAATTGATGCACTTCGTGGAGCAGGGCGTATGGGCGGCCGATTCACTGCACTCGTCCACATCTTCGGTACATGCTGGACTCAGGCCATTACTCTTCCAGCCCTGATCGCAGAGGCAACGATAGCCCAGCTCATCGTTGCTGGGCACACAACTGCCATGTCCGCATAATTCCCAGGAGCTAGACTGCAGGCAGTCACCCTTACGTTGGGTGCAGTGTATCCCGTGCCAACCGGCCGCACACAGGCAACTGAACGAACCGAATTGATTCACACACTGAGCTCCATTCTGGCAGCCCAGATCACTGCCATCATACAGGGCGCACTCATTGACATCACTCTCACAGTTAATCCCCTGCCAAAGGTCCATCCAAGAGATTACAAACGAACAAATACGCCCCCCCTTTTCCTTTACATACCTCGAATGTGGAGCGACATTGGCAGCGATAACCATTGAAGGTATTGTAACACTTGCCACCATTCTGACAGGGTCCACTCCGACAGCTGTCCAACGATAGTTGGGACTTGAGGACTGTCACCTTGTTCTCCACAATGGTCAGACGTTCACGTATCCGGTTCATCTCATTTTTAGAAGTCCTTGTTCTATGAAAATGGTTCATATATGTATGTATGTTTTATCCCTTATATATGTAAATATGTATGTCCAAATGGGTGTTCAGTTCACCTGTTCTGTAATTCTTGGACCTTTGATCTCAATCCCTTGGCACCAAAGACAGAACTCTTAAATGTCTGCAATTGACTGGCCAGATCACGTAAATCGGCGAAATCATTGTTGGCATCCCAATTCTCTTTATCGTCGTTTGGGCCCTTTTTGCCACTAGCCGTAGCCAACAAGAGCTCAAGGACATCGTACTCCTCGTTGATCAGAAAACGGGAGGTGCCACTCAAACGAAAACTAATATTCCGATTGGCACCCGATTCGAATATCAAGTTACCATCTTTGCTGATGATTTTGGGGCTGCCATTCAAAAAAGGATTTTATTACACACACAGATCAGTCGCCTTTCATTCCCGACTTACGCATTGACAAAACTCTCCACTGATTCGGCAATAAGGGCCAGGATAAGGGCAATCCCGCCCAGCTTTAACCACATTGCGTTCACTTTCACCCAATTTTCACTTAAATAACTCACATTCAGAATGAACAAATCAAAGAAAGCAAAAAAAAGAACGATCTTTACACCGAATCCGCCTCAGGGCGACTGTAGTGACCGCCGGGATGATTGCCTCGCAGATCGCTTACGGGGCGTATCTTTTAAAATACGCCCCTTGCCCAAAAACCACAATAAGAGGAAGAGCATTTAAAACTCTCACACACACACATATGCATGTACATATATATACGTATACATGCAGTTACATACATACATATGTATATGTAAATATATTTTTGAGCAGAATTTCTTTCAATTGTTAGGCTCACACAAATACATACATAAATTATAATTATCTGTTTCTGTTCTTAATCTAATATTGTTTTTTTTTTCTGTTGCAATACATATACATACATACATAAATATAATAAATTGGATTTATCTTATTTTTAAGTTCAAGTGTAAAACTATTTTTGGGGTATGGTTTTTGTTTTTTAAATGTAGATCCCCGTTTGAGAGGGGATCTTTCAAAAAGAAACTTTGATGATCGTTTTATACATACATACTATATAACTATAATATCCATTATTTTTGCATAAAACCCTTCAAAAGAGCAAATAAGTTTGTTTTGGTTTTTTTTTTTTTTTAAAGCCTCGGCTCTACCGAAGATCTTTTCTATTAACAGATTACCCCTTTTTTGGTGGGTGTGGGAGAGAGTGCATGTGTTTTGGGGGTGTGTGTGTGTGTGTGTGTGTGTGATTGATTACATGTATAAGTGTCTAAGTGCCAAAAGTGTTTCATAATAATTATGTTTACATATCATTAATGTTATACCCTTGCGAAAGGAAGCTTAGGCATATAAATTCCTATTGAATAATAGCAATCGACATATATCTACATACATATGTATGTATATATATATATGTTTGTTTATGTGGTCAAGAGATGTCACCTCGGTTTCTTGCCAGAAATAGAATCTATTTAATCGAAATCAGTTAAAATCGAAGCACTTATACCCGACATAGGAATGATCATTCTAGTCCATACAATTTGTTTCTTACTGGGATTTCAAATCGAAGAATTGCAAGAGTATAGGTATAGATTTCGGTATGCCGATCTTATTAATTGGATTCTTTTAAGTACGAGCTGAACTGGTAGTTAAGTCTAAAGTTTCCTTAGATTTCATTTCGTTTTTGGTTTGGGTGTATAAGTTTTACAAAATGCCTGGTTTCTTTTTTTGTTTTTTTTGTTTTCGTATCTAGGAACTATAGGAAACTGAAGTTTAAAAGAATGGTGAGAGTGACGATCTTTACGATCGCAGAGCTTATAGATAAATAGTGCTTTGGTGGTTAAGTTTGAGATGGGTTAAGAAAATTATAGATCAGCTAAGATCGCAGTACATTTTTTGCTATGTGTTTTTGTTATTGTAAGAAGGAGAAATTTTGGCTTGAGTTGGAACCATCCTACGAATATTACAATATGTATATGGTTAAGTTCCGTTTTTGTTTTCTTTTCTTCTGATTTGTATATAAATTAATATATATGTGTATAAATATAACTATATATGTGTATGGTACATATAATAAGAATCACAAAGATGAAATGACTTGAGTTAAAAAAAAAAAGAGCTTTAAGTTATAAATTAATATATATAAAAAATCATAGCAAGCATTAATATTCTTCTGATGTTCATTCATCATTTACAATTACAATCGGCTCCTGGACACGTACACGAATAAATAAATTATTATTAAATCTATATAGTTTACAATTGAACTTTTCTGCTTATTGCTTTTGAAATATAGTAAAAAAAAAATAGAAGATAAACTAAAAAAATATGTATACATATATCGAATTAAGAAAATAACCAAAAAAGAGCTTCTTAGCCTTACGTTAGCCAATCATTTAATTAATTAGAGGCCTTGGCATCGACGTGGGCATTGATTTGGCCGTGGCTGCGGCCGTTGACGTGGGAGGGGGCGTGGTTGTTGCTGTAGTGGATAATACTTTCGACCTCCTTATGTGCTCCGATTTGTGGTACAGAAATTTGTAATTTGGCAGCTTTTCTGTATAATCGGCAAAGTTTTCTAAAGTTGGTAACAATAAAAAGGACAAAAACCAAAAAATTTTGAATAATTAAGGTATGTTAAAGAAATGCTGATCATTGGAACGTTCTTTGGATTGTTTTAGGATTCTTGCTTACCAAAGGAAACATGACCCAAGTTGGCTGTATCTAGTTTATAGAACAATAATTGGGCACTTTGTTCGTTCAGCTTGCCGCCAGCATGCCGCAATAGACGCGTAAAGCTGTCCCTGTCAATGCGTTGACTAGACTCACTATAGATCTGCAAAGATTACTAAGATAAATTTAACCGTCCAATGAGATGACATTCTGGCATAACTTACATTAACCAAAGCTCGTAAAAATGTTATAATGTCTGAGTTTTTCAATTTGCAAAATAGCGAACAGAGTAGAAAACTTTTTAGGCTTACTGTGCCTTTGCCGCGCTAAAGAGAAAGAGAAGCATTATATATTTGTATAGAATAGAACGAGAGAGAGAGAGAGAGAGAGATATATACAAAAACATACGTGATCAAGTAGAGCGAATAATTTGTGTAAATTTTGATCTTTCAAATCAACTTGCAGCAATTCGGCAAACGTTATAATATCCAATTTATCTGTATTACTAAGATTCAAATACTTTTCACATAGTTGACCATCCCGCTTGCTCTCTAGTATACCCAACTGGTCGAGTGTACGTTCAATTTCGACAATATCGCCAGGAAATGGTATTTTCATATCCCGCGCACGACTCATTACAATGACATCTTCAAACGAATAATCGGAAGTGGGAACACCCAGGGCGCTGCCGAAAACAGATGAGAAAATAATGAGGGAAATGAGGCAAATGAGGCAACAGTTGCTGAGATCGCAAATCGCATCTTACTTGGCCATCACTTCTCGCACATTCTGGGCATACAGATTGGCGTCGGCCTTCTCAGCAGCAGATGGTTTGTATACTGGCAAATATTCGATTTCACACCGATTATAGAATTGCGTCATAGTCAGCCAGAGCAGGCGTAATCTAAAGAAAAAATGGGGATATTAAGATTCAGACAAATGTATCTGAATAAATTAATGCATTTTCAACTTACACTCCTGGTCCATCCCAGGTCCAGGTGAAGGTGTCAAATTTATTTGGATATCTAAGCAATACCGGTTGCACTGGGACTCCGGGATAAAATGCTCCCGGTTTGAATTTAATAAGAGCCGTGCGGTTCGTACATGTACCCTCGGCAAATATAACAACTTGGGGCCAATCGTCAGTGGAACGTGCTCGTTCCACAATATCGCGTATCGTATTCTGTCTGGAATTGGGATCTTCACGCTGCACATAAATGGGTTGGGCATAGTTAATGATACGTCCCAATAGAGGAATGTCCGATGTTTCTCGCTTGGCCACTATCGATGGCGGATGACTGGCCACAACAAGAATGGAATCCACATAAGAGGAATGCGGTGCCACTACCAGAATAGGCGCTTCCCTTGATGTAGCCGGAGTGCCCTTCATGTTAATATAATGAAATGATCCTGCGGTATATACCATGCGCATAGCACGCGCAGCCAAATATTGAACTTGTCTATAAAGGGGAGAGAGAAGGATTAGAGAGTGATTAGTATACTGTGAAGGTTTGATCAACTGATTGAATTACTTTCGCCATCCTGTTAACGGTTTCTGCTTGAGATCATCCAAAGTTAACCCATATAGACCGATGCAGGCAAACATCCAGGCCGAGAGTAATGATAAAACGCAGCCCACCACACGAATGGGTAGCAACAAAACGGTAAGCACATAAACCTGTAATTAAGTCATACAAATAAAAATAAAGCGTTAAACAAATTAATTGTTTGGTCCCAGAGGGTTGCCCCAAAAGTTATCAACAAACAATTTACGACTAGGACGTAAAAGAGAGAGAGAGGGAGAGAGCGGATTATTGGGCATAAGTACGTGGTAACTAATCAAAAGTTCAAAGTACTTGATTGACGACTAAGATTGCATAATATTTGATATGGCAAACACCTTTAATCAGTTTTTCACACATTTGTATTTGTATGTACTGCTTTAGTGGCCCTCTACGAAAAATGTGTGAACACAAAATAAACAAACGAACCTGCCCCAAGTCTGGTGGAGTAACTTTTTGATTAACCCTCGTCGTCGTTTGCTTATTTGGATACAAGTATGTTTACTTTTTTTGGCAAAACATTTTTGTTGATGTTGTTGTTTTTTTTTTTTTTTTTGGCAAGCAAACGGAAGAAAAAGACGTTTTGTTTTAAAGTTAATGCCAATGGCAGTGCCTTGACCTTAGATCGTTCAGAAACGGGTTTCCGTATGATCATCCGATCAATCAGCTGCGATTAGTGGGTCACTCGTCATCTTGTGTGTGTTCAATTAGTCATCATCATTATCGTATCGTCGTACTTAATGTATGTACATATGCAGATGTTTTCTATTTCTGTGAAGAATTTTATTACAATTTATTTGTAATGCGAATTGGCGCAGTTACTACAACAAGTCAACAATGCGTCATCTCAAAAGATCAGTCATCATTTCTAAAAACTGATACTACAAGTGAACGTATGTACATTTAAATATATTATAACAAATTTAAATTGAATAATCATGTCAATTGACTTTTACTTTTCAAACATGACCTAATAACATTAGAATTGATAATGATACGAGGGCAAATCGTTCTATCACCAAAATATTCAAAGTTGAAACATGAGTGTATAAAATCTATGAGTCAATGTCGTACGATATTGAACTCTATATGCTTATTGTCTAACTATACTATGGGCGAGGGGGGCTTGGGCTAATAGAAATTTTGACTAATTGTGGGCCATAAAAAATCTCGGTGATTATATAGCGGGCAATTAACCTCAATGCGGCTGGCTAGGCTATTAGATCAAACGACTGACTGGGTTCAGCTGTTTTTTTTTTGATTATTTTTGCCCTCTCCCTCCTCGCATTAAAAACATATGGTGAAACGTGCCAATATGATTATTATCAAAAAAAAAAAAAAAAAAATGAGACGTTTAAAAAGCAATAAAAAATACTAACAAAAACTCAATAAAAATAAAACAGGAATGCACTTTGGAATATGATGAACCCATGGGGCGAAAAGAAGGTATACCCACATTCAGTTTGGCGCCTAACTGCAAAAAAAAAAGCAACAACAGCAGCAACAAAATGCCAGAACAGGCGAGAACCGGCAATGTAGTAGTAACAACAAGAAGAGGAGGCCAGCACACAAAGACCTCAGCGGGCGGCAGAATGAGGGGCGGGAGAAGGAAGAAAGGTAAGAACAAGAAAATCATACGATTCTTGATGACGTCGCAAGAGGCGACGTTGACATTGAGAGGCGATAAAAAACAACAACAACAAAACTAAAACTAAAAAAGAGAAAAGAAAAACGGTTCGAAAGTGGCAAAAGGAGAAAAAGCACATCCATTGATTAATGTAATGCATGTCAAGTGAGGGAGGAACAGAGGAAATCGGGAGGCAACAGAGAAGGGGTTTAACCAATAAAATATGCAAACTACATACACACACATACAAATACAGAGAAATATATGTACATATACATAAGTTGATCTAACTCTGCCGGCGCTAGAACCACTTTTTCGCCTTCTTCTTCTTCTTCTGTGTAACATCTTCCGACACACACACACACATGTGTCTGAAAAATTGATTTGCATGAATGAAACGTAAAACGGAAATGGCAAATGGAACATCATCCAACAAACACGTTCACACACCAACACACACACTGAAGGTAACGGTAATGGCATAAATAATAACAACAAAGCACTCACCTTGGCCAATTCAATCTGACTGTCAATCTCAATGCGATGCACAAATGGATTAATATAACTATATCCTTTGGACGACCATGAATCCTCGATGGAGTCCCGTTTACTTAGATTGCTACCACTTCTTTTGTGGTCTGTGTTCACCATGATGTCTTCAGTCATCACCATATCATCACGTTGTCTGGTCATTGCACACCGTGCCGAATGGTCCAACCCTGCAAATTTAGCCCACAAATTACGCACTTCTTTTTTTGTGATGGAGAGGCATCATTTTATTTTCATTATATTTGGTATTTTCGCAAATTCAAATATCAAAACACACTTAATATATACATGATTGTCTATCTACTTATATGTATGTATATACATATATATATATATAGCATATAGACGCCACCCTACACTTACGCTTCTTAACGTGATTTCTTGTTTACTTTATCCACACAAATATATAAACCTTCAATTCTGCCGATTTTTACCGTTTCCGCCCCCGCGACCCGCTACCGAACGATAGAAATAACAAAAACTATCGAATATAATCATTTTTGAGTCTGTTAACCCATTCCGAGTCTGTTAAGTATCTCACCGTTGAGTCTGTTAATACACGAAGAAATTAACATTTGTGCGTTAATTAATCAAGATTTCTTTATAGATACAAGATAAGCGGGACTATCTGGTTTACTTCCTACGCAAGGATATTAATTTTACGTCCAAAGAAGAGTAGGTGAAACTTTTCCCAAAGATAAAAATTGAATTTCGCGCCTTGGTATTAGTGTTTTCGAAAGAATATTGGTAACAAATCGTGTATACATATTGGCACAATTTGCAAATAAATTCAAAACCGCCAAAATCAACATATGTATAGAACAATTTGTTCTTATATACGTATTCGCTTGTTGGCGCTTCTGGCCTTACTTTTTGCTATATGTTTGCACAATCAAACGGATAGAAGTGGTAAATAGTTTCAGAAATGATTAATTTCAATTCATAAACGCCTTTATATTTGGGTTTAGCTGTGCGCCTTGCTC
Organism: Drosophila willistoni; assembly: GCF_018902025.1. NCBI lineage: Eukaryota > Metazoa > Arthropoda > Insecta > Diptera > Drosophilidae > Drosophila > Drosophila willistoni. Next base: position 7,773,608 of record NW_025814052.1, on the reverse strand, counting down.
CAAGAAGACCTCCGAATCCCGTCGACCCGTTGCCACCTTCCCATTCGGTATTGCACGAATTCCGGAATGCAGCCATTTGCTCGGACAATAGTGTATGCAGTGATGCCGCAAGGTTTGTATTGACCCGTGGCCTTGTCATTGTAATCCTCACTCACTGGTTTATACACAGGTCTACGCTGGAACGAGGCGGCAGTGTGGTGGACGGTGCACTAACAGCTCTCTTCTGTAATGGCCTTGTTGGAATGCAGAGCATGGGCTTGGGCGGAGGAATGCTGATGAACGTATATATGCATGAGGAGAGAAAATCATTTAGTATTTTGGGTCGTGAAATGGCTCCCGCCTCCCTGTTGGCCGAGAATTTTACGATATTTCGCAGTGAACAGAAGCTGAAGCAGTCTAGCTGGGCAATCGCAGTGCCAACTGAAGTTATGGGGTACGCTGTGGCTCATCAGCGATTTGGTAAACTTCCTTGGTCAGACTTAATTAAACCCACTGTGGATCTTTGTCGCCGTGGCTATCCGCTGTACAAGCATCAACTTGATGCACTAATCCTTAATCAGGACATGATTAGGAACGATGAGCTATTACAGAAAATGTTTATTAATCCAAAAACTGGCAATTTCTGGCATATGGGCAGAATTATCCGACCTCCAGCTCAATTGTGCACTACTTACCAGCGATTGGCTAAAGAAGGATGGTCTAGTTTCTACAACGGATCTCTACACAATGACATCATAGCCGATTTAAGGGACATGGGCAGCCCCATTATAGCTTCAGATCTTAGCGCAGCCGAAGCAGAGTTGCGGGAATCAATTGTCATGCCTTTGGATGAGTTTGATTTACATTTAATGCCACCGCCAGGCAGTGGTCTGGTTCTAGGATTCATAATGAACATTTTGAGGGCCTTTCGCAAGGATTTTGCCCGAGTTCGAAAACTTGGCGCTCTGGAGATTCATCGCATAGTCGAAGCACTAAAATTTGGCTTTGTAAAACGCTGGCAGTTGGATCCGGCAGCTGACAAGAACGTAAGTTATTTCTATTTACCTCTTCTAAATCCACATGTTAATTGCTTCCATCTTGCTTTCATTCATCAGCTAATGGATGAAATGCTCAGCCCTGATTTGGCTGCAACTATTTCCAAACAAATTGATGACTTGCAAACGCACAATCACTCAAACTACTATGGCGCAACTGCAGGCACACAGGCGAGGAATGAACACGGAACTTCTCACATCTCCGTTTTCCTTAACGGCGATGCCGTTTCAGTCACCAGTTCCATTAACTTTTAGTAAGCATCAATCATTTCGATTGATTTTCGGGGTCAACTTAATGTGTCGATTGCTTTTAGCTTTGGCAGCGGTCGCATGGGTCAACGTACGGGAGTTCTTTTCAATAATGCCATGTCCGATTTCTCAATAAAGCATTTACGGAACTACTTTGACTTGCCATACGTATCGGGCAAGAATACAATTATCCCATTGGCCCGACCCATGTCCTCAATGAGTCCCGTTTTGGTCACAGAACGTTCAACTGGTCGTATCCGGTTGTCTGTCGGCGCTGCCGGTGGTACACGAATCATTTCAACATTGGTTCCATTGCTAATCCGGATACTCTGGCAGGACACTGACATCAAAGTGGCCATCGATGCCAATCGGTTTCACCATCAAATGTTTCCGAATGTTCTTTTCTACGAATACGGATTACTGCAAACATATGTCAGTGATCTACAGAGAAAGGGACATCAATGTGAACGTTATCTAAACCGTGGCTCTGTAATGTGTGGTATAACTTCTAATACGATCAATGGAACAATTTCTGTTAATTCCGATTATCGTAAAATCGGTGGAGTTGCTGGATTTTAAACAAGAGGTAAGTTTACACTTTTATATACATATCTACAACAGAGTAACTCAGAGATTGATGCTAAAGTGCTCCAATTTTTTTCTTGGCCCTTATCTCTTATATGTTAGATTTCATTTCATGAATGAGATTATCATAACAAAGGGATTTCAACGAAAAATTTATCTCGGTTTGTAAATAAAAAAACTTTACATTATTCACATATATTTTTTTAGATTAATGAGTAAAGGGCAAGAACTGCTCCATATTCTAAAAGTCAAGATTAGACAAAATGCAAGTGGTTATTTAAACTTCAATCCCTTACATAAAAACCGGTCTATATTAATAAGGTTTTTTTTTAGTCTATTTTGATAAAACTATTAGTTCCGTTTTGCAATAATGTTTTCAAAATTATTCAACAAAATTTTTTTTATCATTTTGAATTGATAAAAAATAACATTGATGGTAAGAACTACCTATCAATCATGTTGCGTAGATATTGATCGGCATTCCATATACTACATATATATGTACGTGTGTTTGTTGTACGCACATGGCAATTACAATTTTCATTTTCGTAATCCAATGCCACGGCAGTAGAATTACCCAAGTAATTAATAAAATTTTTACCATAAAATCAAATACCATTGCCATAAATGGTAATCGGTTCATGTAAAATATAGAAATTTTGAGTTCTTCAACAAAAATAATAAGCGAATGAAAGTGAGTTTTTGATTTAACGTAATGTAATATTCAATTCACGTTCACACATTTGTCTGCTGATTCTTGGGCCGAGAGTGAAAACAGGAAATGAGTTGCAAAACTTTCATAATTATGTATGGTGTAAGCAAGAATCGAATTAACTTTCTCTTTTCTAGTCAATAATTTATTTATGTTGTCATATATTGTATGTATATTCTGTTGTGATTTGCTTTGTGATTTGAAACTACTAATATTAGTTGATTGGTGATAATAATGTAAGTAATATACTTAAAACTCGGTAGATACCAAAAACATTCTTAGACAGAAGTATAGAATTGTTTTCTGTTGCGATGGCAACAAATGAATATTGTAATATATAAGAATGTTGCAATTATACCCAATGAATTTAATGCCATCGAGAAAGCCAATAAATATTTCCATTCATTACGAAATACTCCACAATTCTCGCTGCTCCTGTAATCGAAAGATATACCATTAAAAATCTATTATGCATCATAATGGGTTCTCCGACTTACTCTATTGAATGACTACGCTCCTGTCCAGTTGCAATTGCAATTGTTGTGGTAGTCTCAACTAGTTGCGACGGTGCCTCCTCATCCATTGTCTGCCCCTCTTGGGGCAGACAAGTGCAGTTGCGATAGCTTAATAGCGAACTAGTTGCCGATCCGCAGGATCCATTAACAGCTGATGCCAGAGCAGCAAACTCAATGGCCGCACATACCAAGGCCAGGCAGCAGAAGATTAGTGCCAATGCCGAGAATACATACGATTCAGCTAGAAGCACTTTATAGCAATTATTTGTTGGCCTCTGTTCGGGTCTATGATCTCGTCTCAGTAGTATAAGACCCGCAATACTTGCCAGAAGAAGCTAACAAGATGAGAAAACGTGTTTAACGCATTCTTTAGCTAACCATTCGATAATTATTATTGTTTGCCTACTTACCGATAGACCACTTAAATACGGATTGATCAATATGGATGCATTGGGGGCCAATATCAGTATCCAAATGGCAAGACCAACAATTAAAAGTGCCACAGCTAATTGTAAGATCAACAATTGCCGTGATAAATTCAAATTCCGGATGTGCGTTGAGTAAGCTTCCTGTAGAGCTGTAATAACACACACGATTATATAGGAAAGTAGTCAGAAATAATTTGGAAATTTCTCTTTAAAATATCTGCTTACTGTCATTATTTTTGTGATTGACCACTATCATGCGACTGTGTCTTAGGCTATTACGAGTTGGTGTATGTCGTCCAGCGATTTTAATACCCTTCATATTTTGTGGTACCGTTGTGCTCATATAGACAGCCTGCAAATAGCAACTTGAGTTATTCTCCATTCTCCATTCTCCACATACAATATGTACCTATGTATATGTATGTGATGGTAATTACCTGTGATGGTTGTGGAGCATCAAGATCACTTAGTGGAATTTGTTCATAGGTTGTTGCATAGCGCCATGTTTTTGTTTCTGCAGGTGTTGTTGTTGTTGTAGGTGGTGGTGGTGCTGCTGCTGCTGCTGCTGCTGTTGTTGTAGATGACAAATCTGATTGACTGATTGCTAAACCCGGCTGTGGGTCACGTGAATAGTTAGTGAACTCCATTGAATGATCATTCTGGTTCGGTTTCTGTATCTGGTTCACTGCATTATTATTACGTTGTGGAACATTCTGATATTTTGGCTCCTCTGGTTTAGGGTTTTGCATTGTTGTTGGTGCTATTGCCACTGATTCATAATTGTTAATACCAAAAAATTTGGATTTCGCATCATTTAGAGCGGCCTTAACCGCTGCAATACTGTGCTGACTGTTGTTGTTATTGCCACCATGGGAATCGGCATTCCGTTGCAGTTTTGCCAGTTCTTGGTCTTGTTTATCGTCATCATCTTCATTATCGTTTTCGGTCATTGCTCTGGTCAAAGTTTCACTATCGCTCGGCGATGATGATGATGATGAAAATAATGATGCCTGTGGCTGCACCTTTAGTTGTTTTGCACTTTCTCCCGCACTAAAGATTATGTTGCTCATTGGATGCTGCTGCTGCTGCTGGACACTGGTACTAGCATTGGCGCCTAAATTGTCATAGGTGCTTATGGGACGGACCTGTTGCGCTTGTTGCATTGCTAATTTCTCTAATTTAATTCTAAATTTTGCATGCCTCTTCGTCTCTCATTTACATATGCATACGTATGTGTATTTAGTCCATGCAAAATTATACTAATCAATTTAGTTGGCTTGTTGACTGGAACTGAAACTATCAACTACATAAATGGCCTCTTCTAAGCATGGACATTTTCTTGGGCATTACCTGAGAGAAAGAAAAAACAAAAAAGAGAGGTTTACAATAGAAGAGAGAGTGAGAGAAACAGAGAGTGTGAGTGTGAGTGAGTGTGACTAAGTGGTGTAAAAAAAAAATATAACATTCCACACTTGTTGATGTCAACGACTTTTAGGGAATCTTTATATTATCCTAACAAGAAACTCTTTTGCAAACAATCAAATAAAGTTATTTACATTTGTTCATTTTCAATTATTTGTTTGGATACAATACCAAAACTTCTCCCTCACAGAAATGAGAACTTTTGACTTGGCCAACAAGGTTTCACATTCCCATTTGTAAGCCCGTTTCTCAACTTGTTGATGCTAACACACACACACACACACACACACACACACATATGCACACACACAGACACAGACACACAAATAGTTAGAGCTATAGATACATACACCCACACAAGTGTAGATACATTTTGTATGAAAGTACAAGCCACAATCATCTATCTATTTAAGCCAATTGAAAACTCTTCACAAATTCCACCAAACTCTAACAATTTTTGTTGTTTGTCAAGCTGAATATATTTTACACTATTATTCTTTCATTTTCCAAAACAAAAAAGCGACACTAAATTATAATAATTGGACAATAACAAAACAAAAAAGATGAAAAAAAAAGCTAACGTTATGGGCCGCTAAACATGCTTCCGTTCCTGTGTCTGTGTCCCCCTCTTTCTTCTCTCTCTCGCTCTCTCTGTAGTGTACAATCAACCAAAATTGGTGATTGCAAAACTTTGCTTTAGATCTATTTAAAAATCGTCTGCAAAAAGATATACAATAGACACATAGACACACTATATATAGTCAGTATGTATATATATATAACGTAAAGTTAAAAACTTTCAATTGCCTCACAAGCGCACAGAAGTTGAAATAGATCTTGGAAACGTTTCCCTAGACACAACAAACTCAAATCGAAATTGAATCGAATCGAATCGTATTTGGATTGAAACAAACAAACAAAAAATAACAACAACTAATTGACGCCGCACCGCCAACAACACCACCTCAACCACACGTCCCCAATTGCAACTGTACGCACCAAGAGGCAAAAACAAACTAAAAATAATTCTCACCAGCAGCAGCAGCAGCACCGCTGTTCATACAAACGTCTCTCGGTCTCCGGACTCCGGTCTCTGGTCTCTGATCGAGCGCTTAAAGCAAACCGCTTCCATACGTATTCGTATCTCGCTCGCTCTTCACCAATCGTTTACCAACTCACTCACTCCGCTCAGGTTTACTCATTCGCTACTGTAGCGCTTACCTGGGATCACACACAGACACACCAACACTCACACACACGCACGCACACTCACCTAGCGGAGAGTGAGTGAGTGGCTAACAGTGGTTACATTACTGCAATGTTCGTGGACGTGGCCAAGATCAAGCCATAACATCAAAGAGAGGGCCCAAACACAACACAAATGATGACGAAGATCTTGCCAATGATGATGACGACAATGATGACGATGATGATGATGATGATGACGATGATGAGGGTCAGCTGCCTAAGAAGAAAACATTTCCTCCATTACGATTTCTCTTTCATTTCTCCAACTATTGACAAAAGAATTCCACTTTAAAAAGGGGCCCACAACTTCAAAAAGGCTAGAACCAAAACAATTCGCCCTGCCACTCTCAATTTAAAGACTTTAATTTCATCTTAGCCTAAGGATTGAAATACATTAGATAACTAGGGCCGCCCGCAACACAGTTATGAGTTTTAAATGGAAAACGGAAAGTTATGACTAATACGATATCACTGCATAACGATTGTTGTATTTATTAATATAATGTACAATGTACATGATTAATTCTGGAGTCATATCATTCATATTCCTCTCCCACATTTTGCATCAAGAGACTTGTATATTTGTGATTTGCACTTGGCATAAAGAAAACTTTTTGTGTTATAGTATCTGGTCAGACCAAATTTTAAGTTAAAAGTCAACTTTTTTAATCGGCAAAACACAATATATAATAATATTTTGAATCTTTTATATTGTCGTTCAAAACATAGAATAAATAATTTTACTAGATGTTAATCATCGTTAATGCTAAAAACGATTTCAAATCTTATATAGTTTTTTCTATACAGTTTTGATTCATATATAAATAAAACGAACTTTATTTTTATACCCTTGTAGAAAGTATTATAAAATCAAAGTATTATAAAGTCTGGTGATTGTAATGTAGAAAAAAAAAACAAATTTCGATCCCAACCCTCTGTTAGCATGAGAAATCGAGTCGATATAGCTATGTCCGTCAGCGCGAGTCAATTTCATGCTCTCAATTTGAAAGTTACTGTATAGAAACTTACAGTTTTTATTGCCTAATTGAGATATATCGTATCGGATCGCTATAACATGTATAGGTATATAAGCTTCAGCTTCATTATATAATTTATAATACACTACATTACGATCACACTGACAATGAGATATAACTTTTAAAAATCAGTTACCAATTGGAAAATAATAGGCTCATAGAATAACCAAGGACTATTCTTAAAAACTTATAACGTTGCAGATCTATAATTTTGCCAACTTTAGTTTGATTTTCCAAATACATTTACTAGTTTTTTAATTTCAAATTAATCTATAAAATTGAGAACTGTGGATTGATTCTAACTAAAGCTCAAAATCTATAAGCTTGATTTATTTTATTTTGTTTATAGTATAGTAATTTTATTTCCTACAATCTGTGGTTATACTCGGAAAACATATGTACCTATACATATATCTCTAATCCATTAAAATTCCAAAATTATTTCTTGTCAAATGGTTTCATTCTGGTACATATAGTGGTTCCTTTTTACCAATCTTGTTGAGATCTCAGAGACAGATCAATTGGTTAACTCCTTGTGTGTAGTTTGTTAATTAGGTGGATTATCTTAATTTACGGAAAATGAAAATAAAATAATACTGCAAATATTTAATAATATGCAAATTGTATAAAGCAGATGTCAATAAATCAATATACATATTTGTTTTATACATTCGATGCAAAGCACACACTATAATACACTATATACATATACAAATATGAACATACATTTGTATATATGTACTTTTCATTGTATATATATATTGAGATAAGCAGCAATCTTCACACGATTATTCATAAGCATTCAAAGTGACCTTAGCATAAAATTTCGTTGACTTAATCGATAAATAATATCAATAATTAATAAAAGTCTTTGGGGCTTCGTCATTCATATATGTATTTGTACATATGTAAGTATATACTCTTGGTATTCCTTGACTTTTCAAAATGCAAAAGTGCACCACCAAAGAAACATATATGCATAATATATTCAAAAATATTCCCTTTTTCTTATCATTTACTTGTTAACTTGTCATTATATCTAATAATAAAAACCATTCAAACTTAGATGTATATATTTGACCAACGATAGCCAACAAGCAGATTGATCATACATACATATAAGTATATAAAGTGTATTTATAAAGTGTGTATACATGCATATAAAGTGTTCCCATCGAATCACAAGATAACAAGTAAAGTTGTAAGATTTAACTAGTTCTTGATAGCTGACGCAACAAATTTCTATCCTGTACTTTTTGAAATAAATGATTAGAATATTTAATATTGAAATCAAATATCCTGATATCGGTCAGATAGTCGAGAACTTCTAATTTTAGTGAGAAAAAAACTATTTTGTAATACTTTTTGCTTGTCTTTGGTACTGCAAAAGATTTTTGCGAAATTCATTATGATGCCCTTTAAAAGATCATATATCATAGTCTACGCTAATGTCGGTTTAAGGTCTTAATTTAAATGTGATATATGTGTATACATATCTACATTCATATATATACATATACATATACATTGTATATAAAAGCTTTTGCAAAACCAACTCAGCTTAATTGTTGTTGTTGGTTTTTGTTTTGCCTTTTTTTTTTCATTATACCATACACGCATAGGATGAAATGGTATATTGAAGTCGCCAAAATGTATGTAACAGGCAGAAGGAAGCTTTTTCGACCCCATAAAGTATATAAATTCTTGATCAGCATCAACAACAGCGGAGACGATCTAGCCATGTTCGTCCGTTCGTATGAACTCCTAGACCCACCAAATTTGGTATGTAGTCTCGTGTGTAGTATGAACAGTTATCGAGTTTATTTTGAATTTTTGCCACGCCCCCTACCGCCCCCGCAAATTAAATAAAACCGATTTTCTCAAACACTATACTAACTAGAAACACCGAATTTGGTATGTATATTTGCTTAGTAAATGCGCACATTTTGTATGTGTAAGGATTTTGTATGTGTAAGGATTTTTCTCCCGTTATTATCTACCTTGTGCAATCAAACTTGGTACACTTAAATTTGGTACTAATATCCAGCAAAATATCAAATTTGATCAAAATCGGTCTAAAAATAGCCAAGTTATGCATATATATAAATATTTTTCCATATGGCCGGAGTTGGCCGTTGGCTGGTGGGGGCGCTAGGGTGCTCGTGTGCTTGAGTGAGCGAGATACTAAAATATGCTTGTAAAAAGCATGTGAAAATGCATTTGTTATTATAAATTTGAAATATTTGTGTGTACTTGTGTATGGTATACTTAAGTCGGCGAGACGACTTACTTACTTTATTTTATTTATGTCTTGCTTCTCTTTCTTGGCCCTCGGATTGCAAGACTATCGAATTGTAGTTGTTGTTATTGTTGTTGTTGTTGTTGTTGCTGTTGGTGGTTGTTATTTTGTTGTTGTTTTGTTTTTCTTTTATTGTTTTAGCAGTTAATTCATTTCATTATTTCATTAGTAAAACGTTAAATAATATTTACCAACTGAAGCATTACTTTGTTAGTTTAAAACTCTGACACCAGAGCCAACAAGAGATTTGGCCAAAAGAAACTCTAACCAAGTCGACGACAATTGCGGAAAGCAACGGCCCATTGCATTTAGGGAAACAAAAAAACAAAAATCTTGTTATTTCTGTCATGGATAATATATTTATTATTTATTGGATCAGAGCAGATGCAATTGCTGTGACTGGCCAACAACGGCCAACAGCGGCTGGCAGATTGATCTGTTTCAATGATTTTTGGCCCACTCGTGTTTTAATTTGCAAAGCCAAACAAACACCAAAAACCGATCGAGAGACATCGATCAAACAATATTCTTCCATGAAGTTGGCAAAACAAAAAAGATAACCAAAAGAATATTTCAAATAAAATCACTTTCCATTCTTATTTATCATATTCTTTTCGATCACAATTAACTATGATAATAAATAGAACCTACTTTTTTTTTGTAACTTTTGCCACAATAGATCAACAATTAAGTTCTTTTACTAAATGAATTCGATTTATTAAAAAACAATGCTTATTACCTCTATTTAAATACAAGACATTAGAAGTGATTTGACTACTTACACTCTTAAAACTAAGTAAGTGATATCCTTTGTCATTTGACAACTCAAGCTTTATCATTAACCTATATACCCAACCTTAATAGGGTATAGGAAACCGCCAACAGTTCTCATAATAACAATTTGGTTAATTTCTTAATGCTGCCCACCTCTTTAAAATGGCTTAGTCAACTTTCATTTAAGCCATAAAAAAGCCAAACCAAACTGAACTAAAGTTCAAAATGCTAAATATATTAAAAGAATGGCTTTCGAAATAGTTGAAAATTTTCAAGTATCTTTGATACCGATATCGCTAAACCGAACATTGACCATTGAAGTGAATTAGGACAAGTATGGGAAACATAATAATGGCAAATAACTAAAGCCCCTTTTAACCAAGAGAGAGAGAGAGAGAGAGAGAGAGAGAGACCTGGTGTGTAGGTAGGTAGAGATAGAGGTAACTATACTTATTTCTATATATACCGCTTTGTATTTGACCACAGTTGGCGACTTAAGTTTCTTGGCCATGCCAATTAATAGAATTAAACAGAACACAGCTTTTACTGTACTCCAGTTTTAGTACGGGTTTTGTCGACTTATTTCTTTCGTTAAATTGTACTCAGGCTCGGGTTGTGAACTGCTGTGAGCTGGGCAAGCCATTTTACGTCAACAATGCAGCACAGAAAGCGCTGTGGCCACCGCTCTACCACCGAGGGTGGTCACAAATGTTGACAACATGCAATGGCAATCGATCAGCTGTTTGAATCAGCTGTATACAATTGAGAAGCGAAGAAGTACTTCGAGGACACACACAGCTATTGCAACTGCAAGCCAATAGTCTAATTGGAAAAGTTTCTTTTAAAGGATCAACAATTTGTGAATTGTTTGTGGACTTTAAAGTGAAACATTGGAGAGTGTACGTTAACATTTCAAACCAACCTCGCCACAATATTGTGTAAAGCTTTGCGATTGCGCAGCTTGTATTTCGCGTCGGCAACAATGCCACAATGACAAACAGTCAACCGACCAGCCAGTCAGCCAGTCAGCCAGCCAGCTAGCCAACCGACCAGCGAGCTAGCGATCGAGCCGACCACCAAGCAAACAAGCCAACAACCAACAACCGACCATACGGACCAGCCAATCAACCTTATGGTGACGGTCGTGTCTCCGTCGTCTCCGTCGTCGGTGCACATGCGCAGCACTACTCTACGAACTTCTGTAACTGACTGAAAACAACAAAAAAAAAAAAATACATTTTTTGAAAAAAAATAAACCAGTTATAAGTCAACTTTCATTCCAAGCAGACGTGTCAGGCGTACGGATCGCAAGATCGGTTAGGATCGCGTCGGTTCAATTTACCAATGCTATAGTAGTAGTAGTTTTAGTGTTGTTGTTGTTGTTGTTGTTGTTGTTGTTGCTGTTGTTGTGGTCTAACACCACTGGCATTAACTCTGTTAATAATCATAATAATAATAATAATAAAAATCTATAATCTATTCACATAGTGGCACATGCACATTGCACCAAAAAAGCAGCGAGTAACACATAAGTTCATGTTCAGACTTTGAGAAGGTGCCGCTGCACGACACGATCCCTTCCCTGGAAGGTGCAATCCAGGCCAGACCTGTGAATAGGTTTCTTTTTTTTCTTTCTTTTTTTTTTTTTGAGTTTTCTGTGTCTCTGTGTGTGTGTGTGTTTGTGTGTGTGAACTGGTCAGTGAATTTGGCAAACCACCAAAAACTCCCACCGAAATAATAATGATAATTTTGTAATCTGGCCAAGTGGCTAAGAAAGAAAGAAAGAAATAAAGATGTGGCCATATAAATATAAATGTGTGTATATGTATATGTATGCTTGACACAAATTACCGAAATCGGGAACAAGTCTGTATGTCTGTCAACTGCGTGTGTGTGTGTGTGTGTGCGTGTGTGTGTGTGTGTGTGCGTGTGTGTGTGTGTGTGTGTGTTTCGTTCGTGCTCCAATATTTCAAAGTATTTACTTTCTCATATGGTTTCAATTAGCACCTTATATACCTACATATGTATCTACCTATATATGCATATGTATGTACATGTATACATATATATGTACCTATATCGGATAAAGAATTGGTAAAACAAAGTTTTACCAACTCTTCACCAGAGGCGGCTTAAAGCATTAATCAAGCCGCCGAGCAACACACACAAAAAAAAAAAAAAGCTGCAGTTCGATGATAATTAGTGAAAGACTCACATATATATATATATATATATATATATATATTTCTACACTCTAATGAAAGTTGCTTATCAATATCGATCCTCAGGCGGAGAGAGGAATATATATCACGTATACGCACAGAGATTCTGTATATGAAGCCACAAAAAAAAAAAGAAAGAAACCTTGAAAGTATTTTGTGTAATTACTCAAAATTATAATGCTATTGTCAAGATCAGATAACAATAGGAATTTTTTTTTGGTTTTTGAGTCAACGAAATGATACAATTTGCTATGTATATCCTTGACAAAAACTGAAGTCAAGAAACTTGTCTAAAAGAAAAAGAGAGACATAAAAAGGGAAACTTCAACATCCAAATGACTTTTACTTTTCCATATTTTCGGTTGATTGAACAATCGGTCAAAACACAACTAAAGCCACAGGCATGCATATATAGATATATATACATTTATATCTAAGATGGGGGAAGCTTTAACTTAGTTGCGGCGATGAAAGCCCAAAGACTTTTTTTTTTTTGTTTGTTTTGTTTTGTTTTGTTGCTTTAGTTTAATTAGCTTGCAGACATTGATAAAGTCATTGCCCGACAATTGTGGATTCCATCATTATAATGATTACAATTTCATATACATATATTCATATTGGTCTCACTCTCTGTGTGTGTGTGTGTGTGTGTTTTTGTTTTATGCAGTAATATATATATATATATATACATCAGGTGCACATACATAAATAAGTACATATGTAATTATGCAGTGGAAATTCAATGTGAATGCAAAGTGAAAATCTGATAAACATAAGACCTGCCTCACGCCATAAATATTTACATACATATAATACATATGTATATGTATGTATGTACATGCATATATGTATGACTATATAGTGTGTGCATGAATTAATCGCTGGTGATGCTACACAAATACCAACAGCAACTCTAACGCCCGAAGCTAATCAACAACCAACGGCAACATCATCATCATCGTCATCGTCATCAGCAACAGTCAACATCAACATCAACATCAACATCTGCGGCAACATACAATTTATCACACAATGTTTGCTGGTGGCAAATTATTGCCCAAAACATTGGAAAGAGCCATGACTTTTTCAATCTCCACCCTACACCACACAATGCTGATTCTTTTGATGCTAAGCGCAGCCGGAAATTGCCAAAGTGAGTTTAAATTGACCCGTCTCGCCATTAACCATCTCAACTTTCATCTAACCAAGAAAACCAAACAATTTAATGATGAATGTCAAGTGCAAGGACATTCACATGCCATACAATCATACACTAGCCAACAAAATGTTGATTTATGCCATTTGCATCCTCTCAGTTCTCATCTTAAGCCAAATGATCTCAAATGTTTGGTCATTTGACTCAAACATAACGAGATGAGATTAAATTCGCAAAAAAAGGAAGGTCAACTCAACCCTCAAGATATTTGTAATAAACATTTAAGTCAAGGCTTGAAATGGTTTTTCATTTGTGATTGTTAACAATCTTATTTAGGGCTTATAGCAACTGAAAAGAGAAAGTTTGATTCTAGTTAAAGTGTTATGAGTTACGGAAATACCTTTCGTCGATTTGATACGTTTTGAAATCGTTAATTTCTGTTGATATTTTTGAATGTGAACTCTGTGGTTCATGCGATATCTTGACTGATTGATCTTGACTAATTTGTTAATTTGGCACTTGAGGTTTTTTGTTTCGTCTTTTGAGTGTGTGTGTGTGTGTGTGAGTGAGTGACTGTCTCATTCTTACTTCACAAGTTTCACAAGTTGATGTATGTATGTATTTGAAAGACGTGATTGAGTTTGAACATTTCACTGTTGTTACGAGTATTCAAAAACATTGCGCCCTCCTACGTGAAATGTATTTCAAGCAAATGTCGTACGAATTTTAAGCATTTGACCATTTGATGTTGTCATAATAACGGCATTCGCAAGACACCTTTCTAGCCATCTAACTCAATTGTTGATTGGAGGTATCCCGCCCTATTTACCCATATAACTACATTATTATTTTCAATTTCTCTCTCTCCCTCCGTCTCGCTCTCTCTCTCTGTCTGTCTGTCTGTCTGTCTGTCTTTTATGGTGCATTCTGAGTTGACTACGTTTCATACATACATACATTATATGTAGATGCCACGCCCTCAACAAAATAAGGCACCCTTCTCGATACATACTTACTTGACGATATATATGTAGAGATGCATATATGTATATACATTTAGAGTGTAGTGTATATATGATAAACACCGGTAAAACCGGATGAATGCGATTTGAGACTCATAACAATAACAGCTTTTCGGCTGTTGGGCATTAATAACATCATCGAAGCGCAGAGCTGCCAGCCAGCTAGCTTTTTTTTCCTCCTCCTCCTTATGTTTTTTTTTTTTGTAATGTATTTAGACAATAAAAGCAAAAATAATAAGACGAAAAGAAAAACTTGACGTCAACAGCTGCAGTTTGAGCTCGAAAAGCAAACATCTCAACCCGAACCCCAAAACACACACCAAACACACACCAAAACTGAAGCCCAAGTCGAAACCGACGGAAGGAACATTTGTATGCAAAATTCCCGCGCGCACATTTTGGCTTTACCTAGCAGCCGGCAGATCATAGGCCATAACACGAGATTCTATAACACAGAAAATACCCTAACTTCCTTCAACCCCAAACAAAAGCACCTCCCTCAGTCTCAATCATTATAGACAAGGTGAATGCAGTGTTAGCCTTTCTACTGAAATGTGGCTAGCTTTTTCAATATCCGCTTACTAATTGATGGCTCAATATACCTTTGTGGATTATGTGTCTATAGGGTATGGAAAGCAGCCAGCCAAAAGGCAGTTAAAGACTGAAAACGAGGTCACAGCCCTCTCTTGCAGTGCTCTCCTTGGAGACAGATGGCGCGTTGTGTTTCCTGCCCTTTAGCCAAAAAGAAACTGAAACTGAAACTAAAAAACGACTATGGAAAACATGTTTCCACATGGGAGTGTAGTAGACGTTTTCTGGTTTGCCAAATTGCCTGCCTCTTTTTTTTTTTTTGTTTTTGATTCTTAGTGGAAAACGTTAAGAAAAAGTTTTATTGTCTTTGCACCCCATAACAAAAAAAAAAAAAAAAAAACTTTGACTTTTACTAGAAACCGACGACTAAACTATAAACAATTGTGAGAAAGTTGTAAGTAGCTAAAGGCTATTCATTCTTATTCTCTGTCTGTTGTGCAAAATCTGCATAAATATGGGAACGAAAACAAAAAAAAAAAAAAAAAAACATGTATTTATATAAAGTTGGGGGAGGGAATTAATTAAGATTGCCTCCACAAATGGGAATATTTTCATGGACATTGTTGTCAAGGAGGAAGGTGGTGGGTGGAGGGTGGAGGGTGGAGGGGTCACAGGTACAACAGGTCATATATTCTTAGTCAAAGTATCTAAGAACAAAGTGTGGGAGAAGGAGATACAAACGCCCACATAAAGTCAAAAGAGCAAGACCCAACAAGCTTTACATACATAAAAGGTATTCTCAGAATCAGTCTCTGTGTTTGTCGGTCGGTTGGTTGGTTGGTCTGTCCAACTGTCTGTTAGTTGGTCCGAACGGTCCGTTCTAACTGACATTTCGCATAGTAGTGTACTTTGAGTGTTGGCAAAATGTTGTGTATTTGTTTTATTCGTGTTCTTGACTTCACTTGCAAAGTAACTTGACTCTCTCTCTCTCTCTCACACAGAATAGACAGACCTGAATGAGAGTCCAAAAGACTGAGAGATCGAGCAGGCTTTGTTTAATCTTAGATCTATGTGTGTATGTATTTGCATACAGGCATATTAAATACATAGTTTTTGTTTTTTTTTTCATGTACTTGTATTCATTTGCAAACACAATGCACTTCAAATCATATGATAGACACGACGAAATTTCAACAATGCACAAAGACTTTGCTTAAATACTTGTTCATTTATTTACATATTGCATATATGTACCTACTATATAGATACATATGTATATAATTTAACGGTTTTGAGTTTAATTACGCCCCCGTTTAACCGTTAATCAAATCGAAAACCAGAATTGACCAGACTTGTCGCTTGCCGCCATATGAGGCGGGGGATCGAAACGAATCGAATCGGATTGGATCGATTCTGTTGATGTTGTCGTTGATATATTAATTAATCACTCCCCAGACTAAAGTTGGTTTTTGCTCAATTGCTTAGATGATTAAATGGACGACTCCAATGTCCGGTTAGCTAACGTCACAACATTTACCTGTTGATCAACACTGGCACTCGACAACAAGTGTCACCATAAAATGCAATTATTGTTAACTGCAATTTCCGGTTAAGTTTTCTAAAAAGATCATCGGCCCCTTCCTTCCTAATCACCTCAAAATGGATCGGAAGTAATTCCAACGTTGAATTGAATTACACAGTTCTTAACTTTAGAAGATAACAAATTGTGAAAGTTTTCATCTAAATGGCTTAGAATTGAAAGTAATCAAAATGCTACCCTTTACACTGATCTTGGTAATTTTAATGACTTGGATTTAATGTCGATTTAGTGCCCTAACCAAATGGTTGTTTTTTTTTTTTTGTCTTCTTTCTTGTCTTCCTGAATTTAACGATTTCACCTGAAGTGATTACAAAAGAAATTATAATTTGTTATTGTATTATAAACATTATTTACAGCAGCAGGTTTTCTCTTGTTTTATTGCTTTTAGGAGTTATTTTTGCAGGTTTCGTAAATGGTAAAGACTACCGACTACCAGAGAGAGGGTCAGCTTTTGTTGTTCTATTTTTTTCTATCATAATTATGATTCATATGCAAACTCAAATTGTTAAGTAGAGAGAGGGGGCACACCTAGAGAAATATATATGTACATATTCATACCTCTCACCCATCTATATGTTATATACTCACTCACATTCAGTAGCTTGAAGAACGAGTCTGATATATTCGTGTTTCGGTTTCATTCACTTCCAGTTTGCGGCCCGCCAGCAGTGCCTTTAAATGCGAAAGTGCGCACTGTGGCCAGCGAGGTTGGTGGTATCTCGGAGGCACATTATGACTGTGACCCTGGCTATGAGTTGTTTGGGTCATCATCCATTAAGTGCGATGCACGAACCGGCTGGGACCGGGAACTTCCCTTTTGCGGTGTCAATGTGGCCTACCGCAAGCCGGTCAATCAAAGCTCGTACACACGGAGCGGACCCGCTAGTTATGCGAATGATGGTAAACCTGGTAATAAGGTAAGCAAGAGACCTTTTTGGATATTTCAATTGTATCTACAATGATTTTGCACAATCCCATTTTCCAGAATCCCGATGGACAGGAGTGCTCGGAGACACAGAAAGAGCCATCGCCCTGGTGGCGGGTGGATCTGTTGACACCACAGGCTGTCCATGTGGTTCGCATTACAACGCGCGGTTGTTGTGGTCATCAGCCATTGCAGGATCTTGAGATTCGAGTGGGCAACAGTAGCACAGATTTGCAAAGAAATCCGCTATGCGCCTGGTATCCCGGCACCCTGGATGAGGGGGTCGTTAAGACATTTACGTGTGCCAGACCGCTGATAGGTCAATATGTCGCCATACAGTTGGTCGGTGTCGAGGGCAGTCTCAGTCTTTGCGAGGTCGAGACATTCACCAATGACGAATTCTCCGTTGACCGTTGCCTGAGCCCCAAACTCGGGGTGGACACTGTGGTGACGACATTCGCAAAAACCTGCTACGACTTTCATATAACAAAAGGTGAAAGCTTCGAGAAGGCGAAAACTATTTGCCAACAGACAGGTGAGTGGCCAGCATCTAAGTAGTTAGTTTGCCAAGGAGTGGCGTCGATAATATTAACAACCATATATATGCATTTCAGGTGGTGACTTGGTACACGACTTTCGTGGATCAACTAGCCAATACATTCTATCCGAGCTGGAGCGGCGTAAAAGTGAGCTGAAGCCGCAATTGGTTTGGATTGGTGCCCAAAAGGAACCAGGCATTACGTCTCGCACATGGAAATGGGTTAATGGTGCGTCCACATCGAATGTAGATTCAAAAATGTATCTAATTATTTTCTTTCTTCATCCTGCCTATGCAGGTGAAATTGTACAGAAACCCACCTGGGGCAAGGATCAGCCGAATAATTACAACGGCGAACAGAATTGTGTTGTCTTGGATGGCGCCCGAAACTGGTTGTGGAATGATGTGGGCTGTAATCTGGATTATCTGCATTTCATTTGCCAGCATTGTAAGTTAAATATTGAAAAGAATTTTTATGTGTTTCCCTCTCAACTCTCAATTTCCTTAGCTCCTTTATCGTGTGGCTCTCCTGATGCACAGCAAAACACCACGGTGATTGGAAAGAAATTCACTTTGGGAGAGAAGATTCAATACGATTGCCCCAGGGGACATTCACTTATTGGCCAGACGGAACGGGAGTGCAGATTGGACGGAACATGGAGCGGTGGGGCACCAACTTGTAAATGTAGGTTAACTCTCACCACCTGGATTAACCATGACAATAGACAATTGAGAAAATCTCTTCCAACAGATGTTGACTGTGGAGCTTTGCCCGAATTGAAATTCGGTTCCATTCATTTGTCGGAAGATCGGACAAGCTTTGGTGTGGTGGCTACCTACAGCTGCCACGAGAACTATACATTGATTGGCAATGAGAATCGCACTTGCTCGCTAGACGGCTGGAGCGGTAAACAGCCGGAGTGTCTGGTCGACTGGTGTAGTGATCCACAGCCCATAAACGGTGGCAATGTTCGCTTCAATGACAAAAGGGCCGGATCAACAGCTATATATGAGTGTAAGCCAGGTTATGTTCTTGTTGGCGAGGCGGTAAGTAATTGAACTAAACATCTAATCACTCCATGAACTAATCATCCTGCGGATCATCAGATTATCTCCTGTGGTCTTGGTGGCGAATGGTCAAGCAAGACGCCTTCATGCAGATTTGTTGACTGCGGAGCACCGGCTCGACCCGATCGTGGTGTTGCGGTTCTCCTTAATGGCACCACTACTGTCGATTCTGTTGTAAAGTATGAGTGCGATGAGGATTATTGGCTGGACGGCCCATCGGAGCTGCGCTGCACCAGAGATGGCAAATGGTCAGGCGAGGCGCCTGTCTGTGAACTAGTCACATGTGAGGCTCCCCAAGTGCCAGCCGGTTCCTTTGTCATTGGCTATGACTATAATGTGCATTCAAAAATCCAATATAATTGCGATCCTGGCCACATAATGCATGGAAATTCAGTGTTAGAGTGTCTTGACAGTGGCGAATGGAGCTCAGATGCTCCATATTGTGAATGTAAGTGAAATGATGATCTCCCAGAGAATGTCATTGCCACTGATTGTATTTTCAGATATCGATTGTGGTCCTATTTTGCCCATTCCCTATGGCAGTCACAAGTACGTCAGCAATAGCACCTATGTGGGCTCCGAGGTTGTATTCAGCTGCACTCAGTCACATAAACTAAGCGGCGTGGTGAAACGTCAGTGTTTGGAATCGGGTATCTGGAGCGACGCCTCGCCGAAATGTGAAGGTAAAGAAAAAATGTCTATGCATTTTATTTTCATATTAATGATGTCCAATCCTTTAAAGAAATACGCTGCCCAGAGCCAATGCGTGCTTCCCACAGTCTGCTCTCGGTGACAGGAAATGATCGCATGTACGGACGTACTTTAATACGCACAGCAGAATCCTTACAGAATACGGCGCAGACATACAAGTAGGTCTAAGAAGCTGACTATAATATTAATTTGACATATGTATGTGTATTATGTTTCTCAGAATTGGCGCCCTGGCTAAATATCGATGTGAACGTGGATACAAAATGGTTGGTGAGGCTCTGGCCACCTGCACGGATAGTGGCCAGTGGAGCGGCATTATTCCGGAATGTGTTTGTAAGTAAATATGTCAAGAAATTTCCAGCAACTTGGCGTATTCATAATTTTGTATTCACAGATGTCGAATGCGGAGCGCCGGAGAATATTACCAATGGAAAGACAACATTGGCAACGAATGCCACTTACTATGGTGCTGCAGTTTTGTACGAGTGCAATGTGAACTTTAAACTGAACGGAGTTTCGCGGCGTTTGTGCACGGAGCACGGCAATTGGAGTCATGAGGCACCCGAATGCACTGAAGTCGTTTGTGATATACCAAATCTTAGTGATAGTTTAACTGTGGATGCGGGTACACGTGCTGTGGGATCTGTGGCCACCTTTAAATGTCTTAAGGGCCGCATCTTGATGGGCAATGATACTCGAATCTGTCAGAAGAATGGCAAATGGGCGGGCAAGAGTCCAACATGCAGACGTAAGTAAAGATTAATAGATAAGTGAAATTAAAAATCCTATATATATTTACAACGAAAAATCCGAATCCAGCTGTTGACTGTGGTCGACCTCTGGCCATTGATAATGGCCGTGTTATTGTGGTCAACGATTCGACATTGTATGGTGGCTCCGCCGAATATCATTGCATACCCAATTACAATCGGATTGGACAATATCTGCGCAAATGCACGGAAGATGGAGCCTGGAGTGGCAAACAGCCACACTGTGAACTGGCCGCTGTGGAGGGTCAAGAGAGCTCGGAACTGGGCACGGGTGTGGGGATTGGAGCGACAGTTATTGTCGCATTGCTGGTTATTTTTGGTCTCATATTTTTATACCGAAACAAAGCCAGACCAGTGAAGAACACGGAGAATGTGCAAGCAGCCGAAACGAAAGATGAACGCAATGCGGCAGTCATGTCCTATTCCACACTGGAGGCAAACAATCGCATGCATATGGACAACACTCAATCGGCCACGTTCAATACATTCCATGGGGGAAGAAGACAGCCAGGCGATAGCAATGGCCAGGCGGGCGGACAGACCAATAATAATAACAATCGATCCGGTAAGTCTGATCAGGTTCAATTGTTACTGAAAATATCTGATAACTTTGCCCCTTCGTTTGAAATTGCAGAAAACATCTATGACCAAATACCAAATGAACAATTCTACGATGCACCCTACGAGATGCGCACCAACGATGAGGTATACGAACCCGAGCCAGTTGCCAGCAATGTAATTACCATTAATGGCATCTCCGTCCGATAAAGAGAGAGCTCCCTTTCTCCCTCCCTGACACACATCTTCATCATCATCATCATCAATCATTATCATCGATTAAAGATAGATGATTTTGTTTTGATTTTTGTATATAGTTATTGTTTAAGAAAAGGATGTGAGTAACTCGTAGTTTCCTTAAAGCAAATGTCTTATCTGTTGCCTTTGCTTATACCTACTAATACTGTATGTATTGTATTTCCATATGTATCAGAACAGATTGCATCAAAATAATAATATGTAACATTGTAATTATATATATGTATGTACCTAATGCAGTTTGGAATTCTGCAAATTAATATTATTATTATTATTATTAACACTGCAGGAACCATCCATATTTATTGACTTGTTGGCAAAATGTGTACAAGTAGTAAGGCTTTTAATTTTCACATGGAAAATAAGTCAAACGAAATGAAAATGAAGCTAAATGAGAGCACGATTTCTGTTCCATGTGTGTACGTTTTTTTTTTTTTCTGGGGTTATTATTACTATATATATATATATATATATATATATATGTGTGTTTTTTTTTGTCAAATAATTCTAAATCTAAGTGTATTTACTTGTATGATGTTAATCAGAGTGTGTAATTTTTGTTATGCAATGTGTAAGAACTCTAAAATCAAAAATCGAAAGAAAAAATATGAAGAGAAAACCATTTGGTTTTTACTTTAATAAATATGTGGTTAACTAATTTATTACGATTGATTACAATTAAATCTGTGTCTTGATTTATTTCATATGCTGGCTCTCTAGTTTCAAGATAGTAAAAATGAAGTAAGTAAATTGTTGTGACTTAACTAAAATAATCCTCCCCTCAGGATTTGCAATTAATCAGATGCAGAAAGTTAAGCTTTAGAGGCAACAATTATCTTTTATATAAAAAATGTTAATATTAAATTTTCAATTTTCAGTTTAGATTGTTGTGCATTGTGGATGCATTTTTGTTGTTGTGCAATCCATCCCATAAGAAAATTAATAATATGTTTGATCAATAATTCCTCGAAAAACTTAGATACATAACATGTACACATGTTGTTTTTGTTTCGGCCTAGGCATAGAGAAAAACATAAAGAGAGAGGAAACAAACAAAAAAAAAAAATAATTTATCAAATTCAGAAAACAAGTTGAAATTTTGTTCATTATGAAATTTATAATACGGTGAATCATTCCAAATTTCTGGTCATATATTCTTTTAAATTTTTTTTTGGCTAAAATTGCTTATGTAGACGACGATGGCCAAGAAGGGAGCGGTGCAACAATTGCAGGCGGATCTACAGAACGATGAGGATTTTGCCAGGTTCCTGGAACGTCCTGGATTGTTGGGTAGGCATAAATGTATGAATATATAGAATACATGTAATGTTTTTCTTTATTCGCTTTGCAGTATTGGATGTTTACTCGGACTGGTGCGGTCCTTGTCTGGGTATGGTTGGTAGTTTGCGTAGGGTTAAACTTGAATATGGCGGTGATAACTTGCAGTTGGCCATTGTATGTAGATGATTGTTTAGTTTGCTAATCGGTTAAGTGAATTTTGCACCTTTTTCATTTAGTGCAAATCGGATACAATCACAGATTTAAAGCGTTTCAATAAGAGGAGTGAGCCCACTTGGCTGTTTGTAACAGTAAGACAATTTATCTATAAGATTAATAGAATAGATATATGTAGATACATACAATTTTCGATCCTTACAATATAATAGGGCGGCAAGGCGGTGAATATTATGTATGGTACTGATGCCCCAAAGCTCTTGGCTGTGGTCATAAAGGAGCTGGAGAAGACATTGCAGAAGCTACCGCGTTCACATGTATATGATATAGCAGAGCTCCAACCCATTGAGGTGGAGCAGTTGCGTGTGAAGACCGAAGCCCTTGAGAAGCTCGAACGGATTGAACGTGATGCTAAGAATAAGAAACAAAATGACTATCTGAACCAAGTGACGGATGCCATTATGGAGAATATGCCGGATATTGGTGTCACAGTCTTTGGACCACAAGTTAATCGTGATATGTTTAAGAAATTAACAGAGCCCGCAGAACCACTCAAAATGCAGTGCAAGGATCGCAAAGTTGTTCAAGTGACTGCCGAACAATTTGATATTGTCAATTATGCGTGTAGGAATCCAATGCCACCCGATGTGCTGGAACAGCTGGATGGCAAGGAATTGCTTATGTGCTTTTGGAAGATCGATGAGACAGTGGGAACGGTCCCCAATGTGCTGGCGGCATATGCCCATGAGCTGACAAAGGAGAGATCTGCCCCGCCAAATGAGCAATTCTTTGAGGAGCATGCTATCCCTCCTATAATATCGCCCATGAAGATCAAATTTGAAGTGGAACTTAAGGGTAAGCTGAGGTGGTTAATCAGATCGTAGGGACAATGATAATTCATTATTTTTGACTCTCACACAGAGGGCGAAGTGTGGGTCGAAGATGTAAGCTCGGAAGAGGAGCAGAAGCCGGTCAAAGGGAAAAAGCAACCCAAATTGAAGTCGCCAACCCATCAAGAGGACGCCACTCCAGTTCCCGTCGACGAAGAGGTAGGCGAACAGGATGGCGAAGAAGAAGGAAGTGAGGAGGATGGTCCAGAATATGGAGCAGATGGTTTACCATCCCTTCCAAGCATGCCATTTGATATTGACTTGGATTTGGATTTGGGTGACGATATGGGTGAGGAAGAAGAAGAAGTTAAGGAGGAAGAACCACCCAAACCATTGACTCGCACAAAAACCGTTAAGATGCCGGCTGTGTGGGTTCCCAATAATAGACGCACCCATGCTGCCCTCATCTATATGTTCTTCCGAGGTCAAACTACAGGTTTCTTGGCACCAGACCCAAAACCAGAACCGCCACATATAATCATGGCATTCGATGCCACCAAACGCCGAGAGATAATGCACGTGGTGGAGCGTCATAGGGAAGAGGTGCCGCTGTATGGTTACTTCACCAACGACGATCCAGACGGAACAGAGCTAATAGCGAACTCCACAGACAAATACGATTACTATCCAGAGCAATTGCTGTAAGTAATTTATTTTAGAGTCTTTGATCATTCTTCTAATTTGTGTGTTTTTTTTTTTTAGGAGCGACAAAATTGTGCTCAAGGTCAATAAGGTGCAATCCAATATGATGCTCTCCTTGGTCTCGTATGGACCTAGCTATGTCAGTCCCAATGTGACAGCCGGACATGACGAGGCTCTTAAATTCTTTCCAGACGACTACAGGCAACAGGAAGAGCCGCCCGCTGATGTTAAACAGAAGAAGGTCAAAAAGGTAGTCCACAGATTTTATTATATTCGTCGATTTTTGTTCTCACTGTCATAATTGTCGTAATTTTTTTTTCCAGGGCAAGAAAGGTGAGGAAATTCCAGAGAAGGCTCGAGAGAAGGCGGCAAGCCTTGAACCTCAACGTACAACATTGCCCGCAGATGCTGGAGCAGCAGTTTCCGCCGATGTGCAACAACCAGGTGAAGATATTGAGAAGGAGACTTCTCAAACCGCTGTTCAAGGTGCAGAAGGTGAAGCGGCGGTTCCACCTACAACTGAAGGAGAGGGTGCTCCAGCGCCAGAGGGTGAATCTGTGGTGGCGGAGGTTACCCATGAATCAGCTCCAACTGAAGCAGCTGCCGAAGAAGCTCCACAACCAGGTGAGGCTGTTGCCGAGACATCCGCACCACCAGAGTCAGCTCCACCGGAAGTTGCACCGGAACCACCGAAAGAAGAGACACCTCCGGTTGAGGCTCCGCCAACAGAAGCTCCGCCACCAGAGCCAACACCACCAGAGCCAACACCACCAGAGGCAGCGCCAACAGAGGCGCCTCCAGCGGAGGAACCACCCACAGAGGCACCTCCACCAGAAGCACCGCCACCAGATGCCGAATAATACATTTCCATATAAGCATGTTAAATTTTTGTACTAAAATTATTCAAAGACAAAAAAAAACAGTAACGGGTTTATACATTTTCCAGCACTGGTGTAATCGATAGCAATTAATCGATAAGATTCAAAAGTTATCGAGTATGTAGCCCTGGCGCGCGCAAATAATTTGCAATCATCTAAATTTCAAATTGTTTTTTTTTACCAAAGTGTTAGCATAATATCAGATTTCGCCAACTGGTTCTTTTTTCTTATTGTGTGGAGGATTTCATTCATTATTCAAGCCCATTTTTTGTTTAAACTAATGCAGTTACATACGCATATGTATTTGTGTGTGTGTGTATGCACGCGTGTGTATGAGAGCTTTTATGCTTGAGTGCATGTATGTGTGTGTGTATGAATTGAGATGAAAGTGCAATTAACAACAATTTTACTAATCTGCTTTGAGCATGTCACCAAGGCCATAGCCCAGGGAATGCCAATTAGTCCCTGCCCAAAGATCTTTCAATACAGATTCGATGGCAATGAATGGTTCGGTCTGATCGCCGTGCGAAATCCAGACTTAAAACAGGCACTTCACCTGCGCGTTACCCTCTCGATGCGCGGCAAACCAACTACGGTAAGTGGATTCTTCTAGTTAGCTTCTTCAATTCCTCCGTCTCTTACAACAAGTCCCAGGCTTTGCTTTCAGAATTATCTTGGCGAAATTGAGCTGCTGACCCGTGGACAGTTCACACATCTTGCTCCTGTCCTATATAAGATACGATTTCCAAAACATCATTTTCCACCCAAGTTAATTCTAATTTCAGCCAATAATCATGTTATTTGTTTTGGATCCGGCGGTGAGTATACTGTTGATTTTTGTATGTTAATTTTGGAATCATTTCCATATATCATACGCAGAGCATAGTATTTTCATGACCCAAATCCAATTGGAACATATACGAAAAGTGACCTTCATTGCCGACAAAAAGATCACTGCGGGCGGCGCTGAGGAATTCGATTTGGAATCGATGCCCGGAACAGGTGGTAAGGAGATGCCAGAGACACACAAGCCGCACATCCAGTTCAAGAAGTATGCATCCGGATTGTGGTCGGTTGAAGTTTACCCCCTCCCTCCAATGATATAGCAACATTTCGTAAATAATTCTTTAATTTTCTTGCAGAAAACCATTTCATTCACCAAGAGAGATTTGTGGCAAGAGCGATAGCAGCCTGGACTTTCGATTACCGCAGCGTAACAAGCAGCAATCCCATATTCGATCCGGCGACACTGATCCATCGGTATCTTCGTCACCAATTTTTGCGTCTCTCGATGACTACGATGAGATTGAGCACATTGTAGACGATGAGGAAGTGGATGGAGACGGAGAGGTGGATGACAGCACGGCAACGGCCAATAGTTTGCCATCGATCACACGTGGTTCATGGCCCTGGCTAGCGGCCATTTATGTCAACAATTTGACTTCTCTTGACTTTCAATGCGGCGGCACTCTGGTCTCGAGGCGTGTGGTCATTAGTTCGGCTCACTGCTTCAATATGTTCAATCAAAGGTATACAGCCAACGAGGTGTTAGTATTTTTGGGAAGACACAATCTAAAGAACTGGAACGAGGAGGGATCTCTTGCAGCTCCTGTAGATGGCATTTACATTCATCCGGACTATAAAAGCCAATTAACCACATACGATGCGGACATTGTTGTCATAATGCTTAAGGATGAAGTGCGGTAAGCATGTCCCCCCCCCTACCTAGAAATGTGAGTGCCACCCATATCATATCATGATCTTTCAACAGCTTCAATACATTCATTCGTCCCGCGTGCCTTTGGTCTGGCTCTAGTAAATCGGAATACATTGTGGGTGAGCACGGCA
Organism: Drosophila willistoni; assembly: GCF_018902025.1. NCBI lineage: Eukaryota > Metazoa > Arthropoda > Insecta > Diptera > Drosophilidae > Drosophila > Drosophila willistoni. The sequence continues at coordinate 7,746,233 of NW_025814052.1, read as the reverse complement.
TTGTCATTGGCTGGAGTTTTGATAAATCGAATGCATCGAAGTCATTGCAATCACCGGGTCCATCGGTCTCTGTTGCAAGTAAAACACATTTCGATGGCAGCATACCCAAGATAGTGAAAGCTCCCATTGTGCCCAATGAAGTGTGTTTCAAGGCCAACTCAGATTTCCGTAGTCTGTCTTCAAATCGAACATTTTGCGCCGGTATTCTGGTGGAGGATAGACAAATCCAACAGCATTTAGGCAATGGAAATGGTGCTAGTTTCTATACAGGCATTTCTGGTGCCGGGCTAATGATATTCAAGAATAATCGCTGGATGTTGCGGGGCACTGTTTCGGCAGCTCTGCCTGCAGAATCCGCTGGATTCAATTCGTCAGCGGTGAAACCAAATTCCAGCAGTTTAAGCTCAGCAAACTGTTGCAGCAATCAATACATCATTTATGCAGACGTTGCAAAGTTTATCGATTGGATCATGGCCTTTGTTATCTAAGGAAGATCTACTCTAGATAAGTGTGTGTGTGTGTGCGTGTGTGTGTGAGCCAATGTTATTTCTTGTGTGTGCTCTAGTTAGAGCAACAAATGTATCTGTATATCATCTATATATGTATGTATATTAAATTACGAAAAATCTTGAAATAAGAACGATCGTATGCAAAAGTATTTGTAACCCTGTGATTTTTTTTTTTTCTCAAAAATTAGCCAAAGTATAAGTATTCTCGGTTTTAATGTAAATTTCAAAAACATTTCAAATGCTATAGTTTAAATATTGTGGATGAAAATTGTTCTTTTTTTTCAAATTCCCTTTGCCTGATATATACATATATATGTACATGCTGGCGACTTTAATATACCATTTAACCTTCTGAGTGCGGGGTATAAAAAAAGCCAAAATATTACAGCGAATTATATTAATTGTAAATAGTACAAAGTTTTTCTTTTAAACTAGACAAAAAAGTACGAGTTTGGTTTTTGTTGAATTAAGTCACATTTCAATTACTTTTTGCCCCAGTCAAATGCTTTTAAATAAATTTATAGATTACATTAACTTCGTAAAAGTCCTCAACACTATAAATTTCGATCTAAAGAGCACAGCTGGTGGAAAACTTAAAATGTTACATTCCTATAGATATAATATTGTGTGTATATATAATTGCGGAAGACTTTCATTCCTCTTTCTTACGGGTTGGTCGGTTTAGTGTTAGTTACTCGAGCAATGCCTCGAGGCTTTAATAAGTTTTTACGGGTTTGTGTACTACTTGTAATAATATATGCACAAAGGATGATGTTTATCTTTATTGGCACTTGCTTCGAACAGCAGCTAGCTAATTACGGACCCCAAATGTTCAATGCGCATATGCTGGGTGCTATCGAGCACGTCATCGTTCTCCTATCAGCGTCAGCGTCATCGTCATAGTCACCTGACTACATGGGCATGAATGAGTGTGTATGTATGTATGTATGTACATTGTACACATTTGCATACCTTGCTGAGCACAGCGGCAAGCGTCCCACATCTTGCCATGCCACGGACTGCATGGGACTGGCTGTGCTCCATGGAAATAGTTTTATCAGTTCGTACTGAACGGTACCAGCGGGTACGTGTATTCTCTGTCTCTTACGGAGTTGCTACTGCGTGATTTGCTTGATTTGGCAATCGATGCAGATCCTCGAATCTTCTCGTGCGTGCATATAAATTTAAATTTTTTTTTTTCCCCCCCACTCCTGCCGACAAAATTGTTTATAATGAATACAAAAAGTGTTTTTTGTTAATGAAATAAAATGAGATGATTTTCTCATCTCAATATGTTTTATTGTGCGTGTGTGTGTGTGTGTGTGTGTGTGTGTGTCTGAGAGAGATCGCTTTTTCAGATCTGTGATAGTTTTCCATTTTCCATCCTTGACAGGATGCTGGGCGGAGTGGGAGCTCGTCGCAGAAGGGGCTCATCACCGATGGCGCGTTTAACGAATAGCAACATTGTTGGATGTCTGGATGACAATATTGCCATTATTGGTGATGGCGTCATCAGGAGAAGTGCCCACTATGGTTCCCAGGCCTCAAATAAGCGGAGACGAGCCGTTGCCAATACTCTTGAGAATGGACAAGAAAGTTTTGCTCTAGTTCAGACTCGCCTCAATTTGGGTGATATAATGTAAGTACATTCAATTAGAAGTCAGAGGGGGGAATGATCATAGAATATCACTAAACATCTCCTATTTTAGTCTATAAATCATATTAAGGATCCTTTCTATCTTTTAAAATGTGCTTAAATCGAAATCGAAGCTTTTATAACGGTTTCTTTTGTAACGATAAACCCTTCAATCCATAATTGAAGGATATTTCACATTTAATATGAATTTCTAATAAGAAAGTTAATAAACAATTTGCAATTTGTTTAAACCAAGTGATTAATTGTTTAAAATATTACAATACTTTTTTTTATCGAGTATCGACAGCGATTATTGGAATCTCAAAGCTTTCAACCATGGCACACGTCACACGGATACGTTACGGGGGTGGGGGGCGGTGTAGTGAATGAAAAAGATAGCTAAAAGTGTGTGTCTAGTGTATATAGAGGTCCTTTTTATACCAACTACCGGCCCCGTATTTCTCATACGTCATCCGCATGCGCCAAAGTGGCGGCCAGTGCGGCCAACGTTTTACTGTTGCCCTGCAAGTTTTGGTCGTACCTGGTCGGAGCTTTCGGTTTTCGATCCAAAGCGCAGGGCTGGCTTTGGTGGCTTTGGTCCGCTCTGCCTTGTCGTGCATTTCGCTGCCGATGTGTGTGTCAGTGTGCGTGTGTAGTTGTAGTGTGTAATACAAAGTCGCCAAGTCTTGAAGTCTTGCGTTTTTGTTGAGTTTTTTCGTCCAACTGGTGAGACAAAAATTCGGTGTTAGCTGCTCGCCCAAAGCGGTTTTTCTGTGTTTTTTCTAATTTTTTTATCCGCCTCCCCCTCGAAAACTCCTAAGCCAACCCCCCGAGCCCTACTCTCCCTGCCGTTCCAAATGGAAAATGGGTCTGACGAAAAACGGGTTTTCTTTCTTCGCTTTTTTTTTTTTGGCAAAGTGTTCACTCTGTGTGTGTGTGTGTGTGTGTGTAATTGTGTGTGTGCTTTTTGTGTTAAATAAATAAATTGCAAATAAATTGCAATTTCATAAAGTGGGGCGCTCTGTCCAGAAAACCCAAAAAAAAGAAAGCAAAAGGGAAAAAAACCAAAAAGAAAGAAACAAAGAAAAAAGAAGAAAAAAAACGGAAAAAAACTTCGACATTTCGAATCTTGTGCGGTGGCATGCAAAATCGGGTCGAGTGGTGAAAATCAAATTACAAACATTCAAGCGAATGCCAAGAAAAACCCAAGTCAGGGAATACAATGAGAGTAAAACGAAAAAAAAAACGAAAAAAAAATGAAAAAAAAAGCAAAAAGAAAATACCAAGAGAACCAAATCGAACAGAACGAGAGCAATGAGTAAATGAAAAACAGAAACCAAAAAAAAAAACCCAAAAGACAAAAATTAAATTACACCAAAACCGAAAAGAAAAGCAAAGAAAAGACCAAGAGAGAGAGAGAGAGAGAGAGAGCTATATGAGATATATAGACAGATGCACCAGCACCTGGCCCACCTGCCCTTTAGACATTGCCCTTAGCCATTGCCCTCCATTTCCATTTAGTTGTCTTCCGCCTTACACACATGTCGTCGCCATAGTCATATCCCCAGTTGTAATTGTTGCCGTTCATTTAACAGAGAAACCCATTGAACGCACTCGGTCCGGGTAGCCCTACAGAAACACACACACACACACACACAGACAGACACATACACATACACCTACACATGCTCAAATTGTAACATTCGCCCTTAACTGTATGTGTGTGTGTGTGTGTGTGTGTGTGTAAGTGTGTTGGGATTGGGATTGGGTCAGCGGGTCGGTGGCACAACGGGTGGAATGTTGCGTTTGCCGTTGCTTTTGCTTTTGCCATTGCCTTTGCCATTGCCTTTGCCTTTGCCTTGCTGGTGCGTTGGTGGTGAAGGCGTCAGAACCAGCACCAGAACCAAAAACCAGCGCCAGCGCCAGCGTCAGCATTTGTTTCGAAATACGCCAAGTGGATTTCGGTTTCGGTTACAGAGTCATAGAGCGCGGCTATCGGTATCGTATTGTGACGTGTACACGCGTAGGAAGGTGAATGAATTGTGTCGATTGTGTTGAGAGTAGCCAGGCGATAATACGAAATCAAACAATTACACACACACACACACACGCATACACACATACATATGTATATTTAGTTTTGCTCACCACATTACATATATGCATATATCCAACAATATATTTACATGGGTTTTTCAAAAATAGATACATATACATACATACATACATCCATACATGATTATTCACAAGCCATATATAATATTTTTCATTTGTATTTTAAATATTCTTACATATGTATGTATGTTGTGTGTACGTGTGTGTGTGTGTGTGTGTGTTTGTGTGAGTCCCTTCCTATCCCTATTATTGCTTATGTGTCCTCTTCAGTGACTCCGCTGGGAATACAATTTTATATGACGTGTGTGCTCATGAATGTTTTCCCAACAATTTCTATATATATGTACATGTATATACATACATACATACGTACATATGTACAAATATTTATACATATGTAAAATGTATAATATACTAAGAAAACTTCAACTCAAAGGCATAATTATATTAGACCATGTGGTCGGTTCTGTTATAATAGCTCTTTTATTTATCAAATAAAATTTCAAATTCCAAATTTCTTTATTATGCCAACTCCCTACCCCCAAAGGAGCAATACAGCTGACATACACACACACACACACACACACACACACACAGAGAGTAGTGAACCAATTAAATTTTGTATAACCAAAAATGTAAAATGCTTCAAACAACAAGAAGAAACTAAACCAAAAAAAAAAAAAGCTAAAGCAAGCCCCAAAATGTAGGCAACACTTTACATGTATTGCGCTTAGCCTGGGCTTGAATACGGGAAGAGCAAGCAAGCGAACAAGAAGTAGAAGAAGAAAAAGAATCTAAACTATTCTAGTTATCTACACTGTTGTTGTTGTTGTTGTTCTTATTTTAGTTGTTTTTGCTGTTGCTGTTTATTTTATAAGTTCGTTGGTCCTCAACCACAACAAGACATAAATATACACGCACATACACACACACACATATATATATATATACATATGTATCTTTGTCTATGTGTTTATGTGTTTGACTCTGTCACATTTCTATTCGTAGGGCTTAATGCCAATTTTTAGAAACAGCGTCGACAAAAAAGAAACTAAAACAACAACAACAACAATAAGAGAAACGTTAGACAATATAGCCCGATGACGTCATTATCATAAAGAGCAAAGATTGCCTCCATAACCCGTACATCCTACATATGTACGCAATATTTATATGAGAATTCATATTTACCCATAACTAAAACTAAACAAAACAAATTTGTTGTTGTATTTTTGTTTTCACCACCTTCCTTAGGTGTGAATTTATATACATGAATGAGGATAAGAGAAAAAAAAAAAAAACAGAAGAGATTTTGTTTTGGTTGGTCTACTTATCAGCACAAGGATTTGTTAAGTGCTGTGTAAAACGGTCAAAGATTGTATCAGTTGATATGAGAAAGAAATTTGATACCACTTTCATATCTGGCAAAGTAAACTCATTTAGAATCAGTGGAAAACTTTATACATATCTTTTACTACCATGATGATATAAATTAAACCAGAATCCAGCCACATTCAATGTGTACATTCATCTCTACATTTTTACATCCATACATCCAACCATACATACATTGCTTGCTGAGTAGAAGTAAAAAGTAAACACAAATTCGAAAGTGAATGCTGCTGTTGGCCTGCTTTAGCTCCTCTCTAAGGTTTTATCTTGTGGAGAGACTTTTCTACCTTTCCAGTGAAGTCAGAAAAAACAATTTCATCGTTTCACTGTTTTATTATTTCATCGTTTCACAATTCACCACACTCTGTGTCTGTGTGTGTGTCTCTCTCTCTCTCTTCGTCTTTGTCGGTGTGTTGAGCTTTTTAAACATTCGGTTTTCATCCCCTAACTTTTCATTCATGGCGTGTTCCAGTAATGGAATGTTATACCAATAAATGAAATTACATACACACACATAACACCAAAACATATTACACATACACACATGCAAACATCCATGTATTTAGCACATAAAAGTGTGCTATAAATACGAAAATAAATCAGCCAGTAAATGCACTTTGTATGCATTTAACGTATGTATATACATCAAATGCACACAACGATGTACATACATACATACATACATAGATATATTAATTTATATGTATGTATGTATGTGTATATTTATGCATTTATGTTGTGCGTTAAGTGTGCTTTCGATAGGTCATGAACTGAATTGACCCGAAAAGCATCATAATTATTGGTGAAATAGAAATCGTTCTCAATATCGTTTCCGTTCCCCTTTTTCGTGTTACCATTGCTCTCTGTTCTGTAATTAACACAAATAACATACATACATATGTACATACATACATATGTACATATGTATATACATATGAGAATCGGTCAAAAAAAATATAAATAAAAAATAGAAAAGAAAAAGAAAATCCCTCAAGTGTGTGTGCGTGTGTTTTAAAATAAAACCAAATAAAATACAATTTTTTTTTTTTTTTGTATATAAATCTCGTGCATTAATATAGATTGTTAAAATTATTCGAGCGCGCGCGTGTGTGTGTGTGTTTTCGAAAATGAAAGCAACAAAAATAATAATGTGAAATTTTTTGATTTTTCAATGAATTTAGCATTTGTATTACCAAATGAAATAAGTAACACAAAACAGATAAAAAGCAAGTCGATGGACTAAATCTCTAGTATTGTGAAATAAATGACTAAAGCTCGATAAATACAAAAAAAAAGGAAGGATACACAAATCAAATCAAAGAATATATACAACAAATATATATATGTATAGATAGTGAAGTAAGAAGCACTTGGAAAGAACAACAACAACATCAACAAAGGATAAAAACATCAGCAATAACAACAAGAAAATCTTTCAAAACGGATACCATATAAGAAGAGACGAGGTGGAGGATCTGGAACAGCCGGAGACACAGTAGGAGTCCAGGCCAAGGCGTGCCTGTATCCGTACGGGTGTCCCTGTGTGTGTTTGTGTGCGTGTGCGTGTGTGTGTGTGTGTGTGTTGGAACGGAATCAGAATCAAAAAGATTGCAATTGTCATCAGCTACTTGAATCTTGGTAGACATTTTCCTTCTCCTCCTCTTCCACAACCACCACCAACAACACCACCGTCAACAATAACAACTCCTTTTTGTCCGCCTCCGTCATTGCTACAGTTACTGCTATTTCTTCTCGTCTTCGTTGTCATCGTCATCGTCCACGTCCACGTCCTCGCCGCCGTCGTCGTCGTTGTTGTCGCCGTCATAGTCGCCATCGTTCTCGTTCTCATCCTTGTTCTCGTCCTCATCCTCGTTCTCGTCCACGTCGTCGTCGTTCTAACCCTGTTCCGTTGCCAAATACCACTACCACTACGACTACCACAAAAAACCCGTGCAGCTCTCTTCCAGCGTAATTGGCCTCTCGAATTAAATGTCCAGTTGCCGCTATCGTGCCATGCGGACGGCGTGTCACTCCCGACAAATGCGTATTGTGGTTCACCTTGTGTAATATAATTATGGCCGAGCGGTCGTTACAAAAGTATCAGAAATTGGATATAGTGACGGTAGGTTTTTCTCTTTTGTTTAAACTTTAACCTAATTACCTGAATCTGACATTATCTGAAATGAAATGTGAAATCTCTTTTTCCACACAAACACGACAAAAGCAAAGTTTGTATTGGATATTTGCGTTTCCATTTCAATTCAGTTGATGTTTCGCATTCGTTTGTCATCATGGGGATATATCTATATATATATATATATATATATATATGAACAATTCTACCTTTAGAGTATGCACTTCTTAATTTTAATGTTCCTTTTGATATTGTTTTTTCATGTTGTATACAAAATGTATATAATTCAGGTTGGAAGCGGCTCAGGAAGCAGTGCTAGCAGGGCATCAACAGGACTCCTTAGGCGGGGGGCACTTGGGTCGAAAGGGAGCCCATCGCTTAGCTGATAGAATGGGTGGCCCAAAAAAAGAGGATAACCCACCAGGTGGTGGTCCGACGTCATTGTTTATCCTAACCGAGGATAACCCAATTAGAAAGTACACACGATTCATCATAGAATGGCCGCCCTTTGAATATGCTGTGTTATTGACAATCATTGCCAACTGTGTTGTGTTGGCATTAGAGGAGCACTTGCCAGAGGGCGACAAGACAGTATTGGCTCAAAAACTGGTAAGCTCTATTAGCCCAGTAGTCAACCTCCTGCTGCTGCTGCTGCTGCTACTAATGCTGCTGGCTCTATGATCTATGACCTCTCATCTTGTAATGTAATTTCATTTATTTCCTTTCGATAACTAGGAAAAAACGGAGGCCTATTTTTTATGCATTTTCTGTGTAGAAGCATCGCTCAAGATCCTCGCCTTAGGGCTTGTTCTGCATAAACACTCCTATCTCAGGAATATTTGGAACATCATGGATTTTTTCGTTGTAGTGACGGGGTAAATTGTCAGACTTTACTTAATGCACCATTCTACATATATATGTTTCAATATTGTATGGCCACAGACCATACAAAATTCTTTCTATTCTATCTAATCTTTAGTTTCAATTTGAATTTCATATAATTTTTATGTTTGTTTGGGGTTTATCTAGTATATAAGTAAAACATTGTCATCAAATTTAATTAAATTCTATGTATGCATGTGTGTACATGCATTCTAAGTCTGATTTATTTATGTACAAGTCTATGAATATAAGAATAATATCATCCTGATTGAAATTCCAAATGGCCATTGACCAATAACAGAGCCATGACGATATTTGCCGAGGCCAATATAGATGTTGATCTGCGTATGCTGAGATCCTTTCGAGTTTTACGTCCACTGAAACTCGTATCCCGTATTCCAAGTAAGCTTTTACAATGAGTGAACTTCAAAACTTATTCATACTAGGCCAGACATATATAATCTAGAATTTTAGATCTTGGGGAGCTAGTTTAACCTACATCAAATATATAATGTCTAACTTGAATTCGTTTTGAGCTAAAATATATAAAGCTTGAAAATTATTATGAAAAATAAATTAAATATGAATTTAGTGAGTAGATAAAATGTCACACACATTTCAATATTTAGAGATCTAGTCATATTGGGAAGGGATTTAGGCATAACAACTATATATATATATAATATAATAGTTACACCCTTAGGGTATTGTCATCATTGTCATTATATCCTATTACTTAAACACTTATTCTAACTAAATCTGTGTCAATATATCTAAAAAAATATACCTATATTAAGGAGAACTCTGCAAAATAGTTGTCATTGTTACCCATATTTTATTTGTTAGAACTTTAAGTGTTTTATAATGAGCTGCATTAATGATATTAAATTCAAAACGAAACGAATGAATCAGCTCATTCACACAACATTCGAACATAACAGTAACGAATTTAATGAGAAAGAATGTGAATAATTCTATTCTATAGTCACTGAAAACAACTAAAACCATCTGTTTTCATTTTTATTTATTTTCTTTATTCATTTTTAATGATTGTTTACTTTGCAATGAACACATAACGTTAATATTTGAATAATTCAAACGAATATTAAATCGTTTTGGCAATCTTTCAAGTTCGTTATGTTATGCACTCATATTCAAACTTATTGATCTAATTGTATTCATTCAAAATTTGATATTTCCATCATTCATGCAGCTTTCTACTAGTGTGATTTATAATCTACAAAATAATAATTACACAAACTTGTCAAGTGTCTAAACAGTTAAATATACATTAAGAATTTTTAGTATAATTCAAACAAAAATATCTAAGATCTTCGGTCTTACAATTAGCTGCTATAATTTCAAACTTTTTTTTTTCTTTTCATTAATATATATATTTAGTTAGTTTAGAATTAATGTCAATTAGTATGAACTGCCAAAAAGTGTCAACTAAATTTCGCATTTAGTGAAGAAACAAAACTATTTTGGTGGAAGCAAAACAAATGAAAGTAATATCAAACTAAGAAAACTTTTAAAAATGTTTCACCAAATTATGAATAATTAAATAAGTAAGATAGACATTAGTTTGTTGGCTAGATTTACCATACTTTATCTATACATATATACATATATATTCTGACAATAATTCATCTTAACTAATCATTTTTCTAGTTGAATTCAATTTTTGGCCTCAAATACTTGAAAATATTTAAATATCAAAATTCAAGTTTATATTTTGAATATCTCTTAAAGAATTTCAAATATAAAATTGAACAAATTGAACGTGATCAATGAGGAAAAATTTGAATTAATCAGAGTTTTCGCTTGGGTATCCCATTGTGTGTGCGAAATAAATGAATTAAACGAACGTTAAACGTAAATTACTATTTATAATGTATGAGATTATATAGATGGATATTTCTTATTATTTTTTATCTAAACTTTATTAATTTTTGGTATGTTTTTGGAATTTTCTTATTATTGTTTTCGTGTCTATTCATGTGAGCTATAAGTATTTTCTTCATTTGTTTTATGTGATTTGAAAAATTTGCGTATTGCTAATACCTGATTTCATTTCCCTTTCGTTTTGATCGTCGTTTCGTTTAACGTCTAAAAAAATCTAAACAGATTCATGACACAGTACCCACAAATAGGGCCCGAGGTAGACCTAAGAACACTTAGAGCCATTCGTGTGTTACGGCCCTTAAAATTAGTGTCTGGAATTCCTAGTGAGTAGTACTAACTATCTAACTAAACACAAACACAAGTATACACCTCTACATTATGACGATTTAGCGTTCTGTCCTACAAGGATTTTGACTCAAATTTTACACAAAAAAAACACAAAACTCCTTTTTTATTTTGTTTTAGATTGTTTATAGCAAACACTGTTTTTATTTTGGCTTATAATTCTATATTAAACAACTATATTAGTAAATGTCGACTATATATAGACACTAACTATGTAAACAATAGATTTTTTGATTTCTTTTCTCCTTGGGGCAAATGCTTGTCATGGATTTTTATTAATCTTTCAATGACAATCATTTCGCCTGTGTAGAAACACACACAACGACAATATGAATGACATAATAATAATGCTAATCCAATTTAATCTCTTTCATAATTAATAATCCTATCTCTGCTCTTGCCTCTGGAACTGGAACTGAAACTGGAAAATAGGTTTACAAGTAGTTTTAAAATCTATAATCAAGGCGATGGCACCTTTACTGCAAATCGGTCTCTTGGTGTTGTTTGCAATCGTAATATTTGCAATCATTGGACTCGAGTTTTATTCGGGCGCACTGCATAAGACTTGTTATAGCTTAGAAGATCCAAGTATATATATAAATAGATTGATCTGAACAATCAGTTAAAACGATACCTTTCTCCTCTCCCATACGACAGACAAACTAGTGAAGGAAGGTGAATCAGAGACACCATGCAATACGGACAACAGCACAGAGAAGGCAGGCGGCTCCTTTGTATGCAATAGCACCACCAGTATGTGTCTGGAGAAATGGGATGGACCAAATTCAGGCATAACAAGTTTCGATAACATTGGATTTGCCATGTTGACGGTATTCCAATGCATCACAATGGAGGGCTGGACGTCAATACTGTATTGGGTAAATACATATACCTATATCGATTATATTGATCATTTTATTGCTAACCTCTCTCTCTCTCTCTCTCTCTCTCTAGACCAACGATGCATTAGGTTCACAATTTAATTGGATATATTTCGTGCCTCTTATAGTTATAGGCTCATTTTTTATGCTCAACTTAGTTCTTGGTGTTCTGAGTGGGTAAGTTGCCTTTTTTGACATACAAAAACATAATCATCAAACTTTCAAAATCAAATTTTGAATTTCATTTTTCACACAAAATAACATAATTTTCTAAAATATTTATAAATATATAAATATATATTTCAATTTGTAAATCAATTATTATTTTAATGTGTTTTCATTTGAATTTACTTTAACTATAAATACATACATATGTTTGAATAATTTTCTCAATATCGATCGTTTGATCGAATTCAATGCTCGGGAATACTGAAATCCTCTGATTTAACAAGACGTCTAAACAAACATATACAAAGTGTACCTATAGAAAATGTTGTTTCTGACTGAATAAATTGTGATTTTTGTATATATACAAAAAGGAATACATATTTTGATAATAATACCCCAATCCAAAAAGTTATCCTTTGATGTTAACCCTAAAAGAGTTTCAATTCAAAAATCTGTCTAAACATATGTAAATATATATATATATATACATATATATTTGTGTAACTGTTTGCATGATTATCAAAGACCTAGAAATAAAAAAAACGAAACTCAAATCAAGAATATTTTGAGATTTAAGACTAATCGAACGATTTGTTCGATCTCCTGTTACATATGTATGTATTGAATCATTCATTTTTCTTTCGATATATGTATGTATGAGTTTATTATTATTATTATTATTTGAGAAGAAATGTTTTCTTTATTTGATTTCAAATTAAGTTATTTATGTACGTAAATTAAATGTTCATGTTCTCGAATCTTAGAGAGTTTTCGAACGAACGAAACCGCGTCGAACGTCGAATGGAATTTCAGAAATGCCGATTTCGGGCCATGTTTCAAACTGCAATGGTCTCGTACCTTGATTGGATCACACAAGCAGGTTTATAACTATCCTCAATCAATCATTCAATCAATCAATCAATCAATCGAATCAAATATATGAACCATATTCGTACCAAATTGAACTCCAAATACTTTCATAATCAAACTCTACTCGAACTCTACTCTATCCAAAAAAAGTCATATATAGACATATATATAAATATATATCTATATATACCTCTAATATCAAATCCTTAGCCAAACTACTGGACAAAAAAATACAAAGGCAGTAAGAAATCAAGCAAAGAAGTGAATAGAAATTATTTTTTGATATATATAAATGAGATTGGAATTGAATCGCATTGAATCTACTGTCTTTGCATTATGAGTTATTCACCCAACCTGCTTAGTATTCAGTATTGTTAAAAAAAAAACAAACAAGTTCATGTTCCACAAGTGATTGATTAATTAACTTACCCCAAATAACAAAGTAAAACCAAATCAGAACTCTCTAATATACATATACTATGTATGTTTATTTCATATTTAAACAAAATACCCCAAAATATTACCCCATATACTTATGTATAACGGAAACTGTTTGATTTAATGCTAGTTGATAATATAGTTGATATAAATTTTAACTTAGTTCGCAAGCCAAAAACAAGAACTTAACAAAAACAACAGCAAGAATTTCAATCTCTTTTAAATAAAAATTATGAAATAAGCTAAATGCTGCCAACAAATACATAGAAAATGCAGTCTTTTCTCCCTCCCCACCCCACACTCTCAACACACACACACACACACACACACACACACACACACACACCATAACTAATAACATTTATCTACTATTTCCTTAACAAAAAAACAACTCCTTTCTAGCAAAAAAAAAAAAAAAAACTAATTACAACTACGTACATATGTATTCTTCTCTATGTACTTGCAAGTTTGCCTACACACACACACACACAAATACTTTAGACAATTTTAAAGTTAGAGACTACGTTTAAACGTTAATCCCAACCAACCAACCAACCAAAAAACCAACCAACTAACTAACTAACTATCTATCTAGCTAGTTTACTAGTTTATGCAATATAACAAATATTCCTATTTATCCACGTATAAGTCCCCTCGATCCAGAATCAAAAACCGATACCAAAAAGTGAGTGTGCTTGTTATCCTTGTTGCTGTTAATGTGTATGCCATGTTAATCATACATATATATCTATATACATACATATATATTGTTACGGCTAGCTAAGGATTAATCAGACACAAGTGCACCCAAAATCCACAATAATAATCATATAATCAATGAACAAATCAAATTATATATTATCCCTGGTATCTTTACTTTACTCTCTCTCCCTTTCCGCTGACTCTATGAATGACTTGACTAACCACATCAACTTGTCTAGAATTAGTAGCAGTAATTTCTATAATAGATTAATTCCACAAAGACTATTTTTTGGAAGACTCTAATCAACCAAAGTGGTGGGGGGGGAATTATATTTGAAAAGTAATACAAATTTGGTAAATTCAAAAGGACTATGCATCCAGGATCGGAACGGAAAGAAGAAATATTCCAACGCTAAATGAATTCTAATGCTAAACGTTTAGTATTCTGACATCTTTTTATGTCCTGTTCATGCAAAAGGACTTCCAAAGCAAAGTCCCATTAGATGCATATTAAAAGGATGCTGTTCCAAGTTAATTTTGATGGTGAATTCATTTTCATTGTCTTTTACATTCGGACGATTTTCGATTTACAACAATTTTCCTTGGTTTCTATTATTCTATTAATTTTACTACAAATTTATTGTTTAGTTTAATTATTTAAAAAACATTAAATATATACAGATTCAACCACAAAAAATGATCTTGTTATTGCTATTACATAGATATCAACATTATAATTATGTACCCCCAAATATATTTGTTCATTTTTTGATCAAAACCAATTTGTTTTTTGTTCATCATATTCTATTCAATTGATATTTTGTAGTGAATTCGCAAAAGAACGAGAAAAAGTAGAAAATAGACAAGAGTTTCTTAAACTTAGAAGGCAGCAGCAACTAGAAAGAGAGTTAAACGGCTATGTTGAATGGATTTGTAAAGCTGGTATAGTATTTCCCCCAAAACTACATGTTATCCAATTGAACTAATAAACCAAATATACTTATATATAATTAACATACCTATATAACTAATAATAATACACACACACACACACACAGAGAGACACCCTATATATATACATACATACATACTATAGATGTTTCCCCAATTGCACTACATATACAAGTACTTATGTCACCCCACACACTCTAATACATAGAAAACAAAAATTACAAAATTCCAAACACTAACTAATCTCTAACTAACACTATAGTTACATTTAATATACATACATATACATTCATATCAGCACTCTCTTCATATAATCAAGTCATAAATTTACTACTTCTCTTAAACATATCCAAACACCCACACCCACACACACACACACACACACACACACACACACACAGACAGAGACATCTACTACAGTTCCATCAGTATTCATTCAATGTAATATATATGTACACATACATCATAATGATATTTTAATATACATATGTATATCTTTTGTATTTATTTGTTAAGCTTCTCTCTAATTGCAAGTTGATTCAAGTTTAGATTATAACTCATACTGATTTACTAATTACAGAGGAGGTCATCCTAGCCGAAGAGCGTACAACAGAAGAGGAGAAAATGCATATAATGGAAGGTTTGTCTATTTGACATTAGTCAAATGTATTCATTATTCATTAACATGATGTCATTTGTCTTTTCGTTAGCCCGAAGACGTAATGCCGCAAAGCGGAAAAAGCTGAAAAGTTTGGGTAAATCAAAATCCACAGACACTGAAGAGGAGGAAGCTGAGGAGGATTATGGTGACGATGGTAAGCAATTGAACAATATACACATATATATATATATGCATTTGACAGGGCGAGAGGGCAATTCGGTGATGAAAAGGGGCAGGGGGCATGATAATTGATTAAGTGTTAATAAGCATGGATTTATAAGACCACAAAATGCCAATGCCAATTGCATTTTTGTTTTCTATGCCTTTGATTGCGTTTTTATTACATTTTAATTACCTATACTTTGAATATAAGTACTCAATTGAAATTAAGTAATTCAACTATTTAAACATAAACTGAAACAAACAAAAAAATTAAAATGTATTCAAGTGATTACTAAATCTGACGGGATATACCTACAAATCAATTATTTTGAAATTAAATTTATTTCGTTTTTACTTAATTTTTACATATAACATACTCAACAATACGAAATTGTAAATCTTACATTGAATATATTCAAAATGTGTAAGTAAATTATAATTTCCTAATCAAATAATCAAGCATAATGCACACACTGACCTACACACACACACACACACACACACACACACACAGCGTCCATAATAATAAATGAAACTTAAACGAATGCAATATACAATTATAAATAAGATTCATAACTTAATAATGTATACATCATATGTCTAGATGTATGTCAGATGTGTACATCACAATCATGTTGCACCACATGTCCCTGTCCCCCCAATAAATTGATGAATTTGAAACTATATACATATACCTCTGTAGTTTGCCGTATTTAGTATGGTAGTTACATATGTATGTATGTATATCCCTCCCCATTCCCCCAAAAGCATTATGATCTAAATCAAAAGAAGGCCAAAAGAAATACACATGTATTTGTAAACACTTGTTCCACTAGTTATATATGTATGTATGTACCTACATATACATATACATAGTCCAGTCTATAGAGATCATCATCAATGTAAAAAACGTCAGAATCGATAGTTAAAGAGATCTCCCCCCAGGAAAACAATCAGACAGAAGCAATCACTCTATCACGATTTTGTGTATATCGATCACAATGTTTAGTACTTGTAATTAATAAGTAAATACTTATATATATATATATATATATCTGTGGTGATATACAATGCGACAAATAATTCTATCATACAAAATTTTGAAACTAACAAAATTTTGCTTGGATTTCTGTTTTTAATCTAGGTTATCTTAAAACTCGATCAAAACCTCAAGGCAGTTGTACAGGATTCTGGCGTGCCGAGAAGAGATTCCGTTTCTGGATACGTCACACGGTGAAGACACAATGGTTCTATTGGTTTGTGATAGTCCTTGTGTTCCTCAATACAGTTTGTGTGGCCGTCGAGCATTATGGCCAGCCGTCATTTCTGACAGAATTTCTGTGTAAGTTGTGATGTTGTTAATGTTGGAAATCTATTTGAGTGTGTGGATCCATTTCATCCATTATTCTATTCCAGACTATGCTGAATTTATATTCCTCGGACTGTTCATGTCGGAAATGTTCATCAAGATGTATGCACTGGGACCGCGAATCTACTTTGAATCATCGTTCAATCGTTTCGATTGCGTTGTCATTAGTGGTTCGATATTCGAGGTGATCTGGTCCGAAGTAAAAGGCGGGTCGTTCGGTCTGTCTGTGTTGCGGGCATTGAGGCTATTGCGAATCTTCAAAGTGACCAAGTATTGGTCATCGTTGCGCAATTTGGTCATCTCGCTGCTGAACTCAATGAGATCGATTATCTCGTTGTTGTTCCTGCTCTTCTTGTTCATCCTCATATTTGCCCTGCTTGGCATGCAGCTATTTGGCGGGCAATTCAATCTGCCAGGAGGCACACCAGAGACCAATTTCAATACATTTCCGATAGCTCTATTGACCGTATTTCAAATCCTAACCGGCGAAGATTGGAATGAAGTAATGTACCAGGGTATAATATCGCAAGGTGGCGCAAAGAAAGGAATGATTTACTCTATGTAAGTTTTTTGACAAACAAAACGCAATTTCATTAAATTTGTAAGCGCGCAACTAACTAAAGAGCTAGAACACATTCCATCAGCTTGAAATACTTCCCAATTCCCATTTTTGAATGAATCCCTTTAAGCAAGTCTATCAAAACTTCCTAAACACAAATGGACTTTCATTTCGAATCGTAAAAAATCAATTCATATTTCGATAAGAAATGAATGGGCTTGAAAATCGAAAGTGTGCTTTCTCTATTGCTATTTGTATTGGCTTTGTATTTACTGTAAGAATTCGTGTTTTTTTGTGTGTGTTTTTTTTTTTCTTTGGTATGGGTATAAGTATCACGTATACGCCGAGTAGTTTAGTTTTTTTTTTTCAATGATGATGCCATTACCAAACTCCAATTCATTGAACGTCGAACCATTAATGTGGGCAATCGAGGACGAAATAAATAAAAGAAAACACAAATAATTAGAAATCAACAATTGCCATTGAGTTAAAGTTGTGATGGGACTTGTGAGCTTGAAGAATTTAGTCTACAAATTCTGCAAGCCAAGTCCCTGCAAGTCAATGAGTCAAAAGAAAACTCCACCTACTCTCTAACCCTCTACCCGCCGACCATCCACTGAAATCTGTGTAAGTGTAGATACTTTTGTCGTATCTAATTGTTATTCATATATAATACATTTAATATGCTCACCCATTTCGTTTTTCTGTTTTCCTTTATCCATTATGCTTGTCTATTTGCAGCCGAAAAGAAACAATTTTGCCCATTCGGCTCACAATATGGTGGTGTCTCGTTGTCCCATTCATTGTTAAGATTAAACCCTTTAAAAACCCTTTCAGTAGGGACTCTCTCTCTAATAAGTTTATTGAGTATGTATGTATTGTATGTAGTTTGTGCTAGATTTTTCAGTCTATTTGTATCTATTTTTTTTGTTTTTTTTGGGTAAAATTGTTGATGTTGGTATGTACATCGAGAAGAAATTTTTCATTGATCTCGACAATATTCATTTGAAAACAAAAAACTTCTCTTCTTAAATTGCATTCACAGATACTTTATCGTTTTGGTACTCTTCGGTAATTATACGCTCTTAAATGTGTTCTTGGCTATCGCCGTTGATAATTTGGCGAATGCCCAAGAACTGACAGCAGCCGAAGAGGAACAAGTCGAAGAGGATAAAGAGAAACAACTGCAGGAGTTAGAGAAAGAAATGGAGGCACTCCAAGGCGATGGTGTTCATATGGAGAATGGCGATGGCACTGTGGCCACAACCAAAGGCAAAAGCAAAAAGAAAGACGAGGAGAAGAAGGAAGAGGAGGAAGTGACGGAAGGTCCAAAACCAATGTTGCCATATTCATCGATGTTTATACTCTCACCGACAAATCCGTAAATATTATTCGAAAACCCCTAACCCAAACCCCGTTTTACAAAATAGGAATAAAATAGTTTTGAAATGAAAGTGTTCAATCAACCGAAGGTCATGTTCAATCAATCGGCGATGAATTCGTCTCTATTCTATGGATGTTAGCTAACCTTCTATTCCAGGCATCATGATCGTGTCCTTGCAGCTTTAATCTGGTCCTTACGGTGTTGGTGTTTAGTATTATAATTATTATTTCATCTTGAGTTTGTTTCCTTGTGTAATTTTTAGCATTTAGTATGCTTTAGAATTAGAAAAAAATATTTATACTTATATACATATACATTAATTAAATAGCCAATAATATTTACATATTGATATTGATAAAAACCCGAAAATGATAACCATGATACTAACTATCTTCATTCAACTTTTTTTCCTTTACTTTTTTTGTCTTTTTTCGATACGTTTCGAAATTTTATGTTAATACTACACTCGAAAAAAAAAAACAAAACAAAAAACAAAACAAAACAAAATCAACTAAAAAACTGATCAATTGTGAATGAACTTGAATTGAATTCAACTTATATGTTTATGTAAATACCATCAAAATCTGCAATAACCAAACAAAACAAAAAAATATTTTAAATATTCTGCCAATTATCATTATTATCATCAATATCACCACCAAAAAAAAAAAAAAAAACACCACTACAACCACCAAACCACAACTATGAGAAAATTGCAAATCATCTCGTTATTCATCATCATCTTTAACAACAACAACAACAACCACAACGACAACAAACTAACAACAACGACAAAACACTGATCAACAAAAAAATCAAAAACAAACAAAAAAAAAACAAAAAAATTATAACCCATTCAATAAAAAACAAAAATCAAATCCCAAAAAAAAAAAATCAAAAAACTATGAAATCAAAACTAACACATTGGAAACAAATCAAAAACAATCAAAAACCAAAAATAAAATAAATCACAAAAACGCAACTCGGAACAATCGGAACAAAACCAAAAAACCAAATTCAAATGATTTAAAACCAATTGAAAAATCTCTTTAACATTCAATCGAAACCTGAAACTGAAATTGAAAATTTGATCGAATGCCGCTGGATATTCAACTGATACGATATATACGTTTACCGTTTCTATACGATCCGAATAACCGAATTCGATTTCGAACGACTTGTGACCACAACCACAACCTAAAAAAACCAAAAACAAAAACCATAACCACCAAAAATTTAAAAACAAAAAAACAATCAACCAAAAACCACTCCCACAAAAATATATATATATATATCGATCGATATATTGTTCCTATATATATATATATATTTTTACATATATACAGTATACGACGCGGAGCCCATTGGGTTGTTAATTTACCATATTTTGATTTCTTCATAATGGTCGTCATCTCAATGTCATCAATTGCCTTAGCAGCCGAGGATCCCGTTCGTGAGAATTCGAGGCGAAATAAAATATTGAATTACTTTGATTATGCATTTACCGGCGTATTCACGATAGAAATGTTGCTGAAAATTGTAGACTTGGGTGTGATATTGCACCCTGGCAGCTATTTAAGAGAATTCTGGAATATTATGGATGCTGTGGTCGTTATATGCGCTGCTGTTAGTTTCGGTTTCGATATGAGCGGTAGCAGCGCTGGACAAAATTTATCGACTATTAAATCGTTGCGAGTATTGCGTGTCCTTCGGCCCTTGAAGACCATTAAGCGTGTACCCAAATTGAAGGCCGTCTTCGATTGCGTCGTGAACTCATTGAAAAATGTTGTTAACATTCTAATCGTGTACATATTGTTTCAATTTATATTTTCTGTTATTGGTGTACAATTGTTCAATGGAAAATTTTTTTATTGTACGGACGAAAGTAAACATACTTCCGCAGAGTGCCAGTAAGTAAAATGTCAAAAAAAAAAAAACAAACAAACAAACAAACAAACAAATTATTTATTTTTAACTTGTACGTTTTTTTAGTTCTCGACCAAGCTAATATAATTTAATCTTTGTTTCTTTAGTTTAGTTAAAAGATAATTTAGATTATTGTTGGATTTTGATTTTCTTTTTATTGTTTTTGTTGTGTGTGTAAGCCATAATTCATGTGTGTTTAGTTTTATCTTTCCCTATTTTTCTTCTATCTCTATCTAAACTAACTAAATGCGGTAGTGACAATATAATTTAATTTTGATTGATTTATTTATCGATCATGTCATAGTCGCGTTACACTTTCTAGTTCTCCCAAGTTTCTGTCTCTGTCTTTCTCTCTATCTCTCTCTCTCATACACATATACGCACACATTCTCTATGTCTCTTTGTTTATATATATTATATATATATATTTGTCTGTCTATCTCTCTCTCTCTCTCCCTCTCTCTCTCTCTCGCGCTAAATCCACTGTCTTTGTTGTATGTGTTTCTAATGCCTAAGCTCCACACCAGCTCCTAATTTTCTATAAAGTGTGCCTAATTTAGATATATCTCCTATTTGTGTGTATATGTATGTATGTATGTATGTATGTATGTATGTATGTATGTATGTATGTATGTATGTACATGGCTTAGCTAATAGAGCTAGAAATACTGAAATCATTTTCACCAACTCTTGAAAAACAATTACGTATTTTATTTTTATATGTATCTCTCTCTCTCTCTCTGCCTGTAATAATCTGTATAATCTGTATGTATATCTATACAAGTTTATCAATCGATCAATTAACACGTACTACATACATACATACACATGCTACATTAATGTGTGTGTGTGTGTACATATATGTATATAGACAAAAATCCAAATCCAAACAAGTGAGATTCTACAATTGTATTCATGAGAGATATTTTTTCAGGCAACATATCACACAAAAGACCTCCAACTTTATACCATAAACCTATCTATCCATCTACTATAACTACTATCTATGTATATGTAACTACATATTGATGTCTAGATGTGTATAGCATTAACTTTCCTTCATAGAACTATATAGATACCATTTAGTATACCAATTTAAGAGAGAGAGTTTAATATATCCACCATCCAGACCCTTTAAAGAAGAATACAAAAAAACTCGTTACATGTGTCAGTCCCACGAATCAGTTAGGCAGGTCGGTCAGAAATGGGTATATTTTATATACATATATATGTATGTATATTATAATATATACATATCTATATATACTATTTACCCAAACACAAATCTCCAACCATAAATCTTTTGTTTGATTTCAAATTTTTTAATTGTACCCCAGAAATCTATGTTTCTTTATACTTCTTTACCTATGTATATCTTCTATACCATTTATCATTTTCAATATCATTTTGTGTATTTTTCTTCTTCTTCTTCTTCTGAAAAAAAAACAACAAAAAGGTGCACTGATTTTACAGAATGTAAGAGTAGCATTTTAAAGTTTCTTGCCCAGTTTTTCTTGCCTGACTTGTCTCACCAACAATCACGCTAGTAAACGGGCCAAAAACAAACATCAAAAGCCAAAAGCCAAAAAAAAAAAAAAAATACAACTCAAAAAGTAAAAAACAAATCAAATTAAGAAGAAAAATCGAATATCTATAAAATATAAACAAATATATTGCAAATCAATCAATAAGTAACTAAAACTGAAACTGAAATAAAAATATAGGAAAACTGCGCCCGAAACAACATCAAAAGTAAAGAAAACTAATACGAAACTACAGTTACAATGCCTTCTAGTTTATTTCTCTTCTATTTCTGTTCTTCATATATATAAATATATATATACATTTCTCTCTATATATTCATATTTATACTTATGTACATAACATAAATGTATCCTGTAACTGTTGATACCCGTGGACAAGCAATCAATATGAATCAAACAATCAATCAAACAAATTAATCAATCAATAAGAAACCAAACAACAACTAAGACGTTCGCGTTTAGTACTTGTTTTTTTTTTTTTTTTTTGTTTTGAATACTTTTTTTTTGTTATTTTGCAAATTGGGTATTATCCAAATACCAAAGAGTCCATATTACTACCAGAAGATTTCTTAATAAGCACGCGCTTAGTTAGGGCCATCACATGAGTGTAATTAGGGATCGTGAGGTGCAAGCAGCCCCAAAAAACACCAAAACAACCACCAGCAGTAGCACCACCACCAACCACCAACCACCACCAGCACTACAACCTCTTCCTTAAACCCCCCCCGCCCATAGCCTCCGTCACCACTTCTCGTACAGCCTTTTTGAGGTGGTGTTGATCGAGCAGATTAGCTAGGATAAGCGTTGTTTTCTTTTTCTCTTCTACTATATCATATGCCTAGAATTTATCCAGCATCTAAACAAACCAAATCAAATTAAAAACTAAAAACAATCCAGTGTACATACAAGAGTTAAAACAGTCAATCCAAAAATTAATAGCATTTTCTTTAATCCTTTATTGCGAACATGTGCTTAGAGTGTGTGTGTTATACTTACATATATATACGTATAGATATAAATTCTCTCTTCTTGTGTTTCGTTTTTGTTTGTGATATATACATACATTTATATCTCTATATATGTACATATATCTGGTATTTGTTATCATAAGTCTTGTAAAGCATTCGTAGTACTAAATAGTCTAAAAAAAAAAAAAAAACAAAAAAACAAAGACAACAAACCAAAATTCCTTCCTACATACATATGTAGATGACAAGCTCTTTTTGTATTTGTATTAGAGTTTCTCTTCCCCCCCACCCACTTCTGTGTTATTTTTGTATATTTCGTTTTTTGTGTTGTACTAAATCAAATCAAATCGAATTGAATCTCAAATCGTATACTACAAATCAATGCACATTGTGGGCTGAGTGTATCGACAATCGCCACCACATCCAAAGAAGAAAAACCATTTAAAAATAGAAAAATAGAAAAACCCATGCGTATAGTCGTATACACTCACCGCAGTTGAGAAGTGAAAAACAAAAGCTTGATACTTGCGTTTCATATATTTTCAAAGTATCAATTTGTTTTAGCTGTTTGGCCTTCGTATGCAATAATTTGGGGTTGGGGTCCCCCGCTAATCTAATTGACAATTAAACAAAATTAAAAAAAAACCAAAAAAAAACAAAAAAACTAAACAAAAAAATATAACTAAATGGAAAAAGAAGAACAAAACGAATGATGAAGCAAAAAACTAAAACTGAAAGAAAAGAAACCAAATACATATGTACACGTAACATCCAGCAACTAACCAAGTTAACAAGCTAACAAGCTAAACAATCCAAACCGCAGCTCGCATTCTCATATTGAGTATATTTGTGCACACAACACGCACACATTTAAATACGAATGACTGGACAAAGGATTCAAGCGGTACAGTTGCGCATGCAAAAGCTAATGCACAAACACACACACACAGACACACACAGACACACACACGCGTTAGCGCAGCTGCCTTGTTACACATCACCGAACGAACAACGGGCCGACCCACTAAGCCGCTCACTAAGCCAAAAATACTTAGCGTCCACACACAACCGTCTATATTTGCCGCTCCCGCAACGTGATGATCATTATCTCGCATAAAACATACATAGACTCATTCATAGATAAAATGTTTCGATTCAATTCGCATTGCCATTTTTTCGTAATCGATCGTACGATGATCGATAATCGTACATTTTTATCGATTATTTTTGTTTTCAGTAGTTTTCATAGTTCAACCTAATCGTTTGATATCGTGTGTGATATCTTAGATATGTATGTATGTACATATATACTTACATATTTTTTGTTGGTTTTCGAACATTTCTTTTTTTTATACGCCTAACAATTTATGTATTTAAGGCTGTACGGTATTAATTTGTGTGTTGAGTTAGTTCCAATGTAATGCAAATTTTTGTACGTACAGTTGTTCCGTGCAGAGACAACAACAAGGGATAAATTAAATTAAAGAAACATCTATAGCAAAACATTCTCTCTTAACGTAAATATCATACATATATACATATATATCATGTCATCTGTAACATCTATCAAACATATATAATCATTTCACATTGGGCATTGGCATTGTCATATCACACTTATCGATATTTGCGCATCTCTAAATCTCATCATCTAGCTTTTAACGCTATTTGGCCTGGATCAGTGTCTAAGTTTCTATATGCAAACATCACCAGCATTTTATAGATATTTACATAAATGTTATTTCTATCGATTAGTTTTTCGATTTTCTATATAATTTCCATGATAACGATAAACCTTACATAACTAAGTATATTTTATACGCACACACACACACGCACACACACACACACACACACACTTCTTACATAGATTTGTTGCTAACACCACCAAGCACAACAAAACAAAAATCTGAATATCATCGTTTTCCAATTGATTTTAAGTCAAATATTTGTCTAATTACCTATGAATTTAATTATAATTTTCTGGTCGATTTATCTCATACATAGTTTTTATATATGCACATGAATAAATATAAAGAGTTTTAGTTTTGTTTTTTTTTTTTTTGTGATTTTCTTTTTAACTGCTTTAAACGAATTATAATTTATCTAATGCATTTGATTTTGGTTTCTTGAAACTAAACAAATTACTAATATCAAAACCGATCAAAATCGTATCACAAACCACACCAAACAACCAAACATCATTTAAAACAAACAAAAATTGCTAACTGAAGGGGCTCGTACTTCAAATACGAAGAGGATGAACTGCTGCCCAAACAGGAGCTGAGGGTATGGAAGCCACGAGCCTTTCACTATGACAACGTTGCTGCCGCTATGCTGACACTGTTCGCTGTCCAGACCGGCGAGGGATGGCCACAGTAAGATTCATTATATTGTTCCCCTTGCCCCTGCCACCTTATCTTAATCTATCTATTAAGCTATCTATCTATCATCTGTCTATCTATCTAATATCTAAATAATTAACTATTCAATACCCAACAACAACAACAACAAGTGTAGCAAAACCGAAATATGAAAATGGAAATTAACTAAATTGTATTTTATTACTTTTCCGCCCAATCACCGACCACCAACCACCAACCACCAACAACAACAACAACAACAATACAACCACCAAAAACCACCCACCACACGACATCTCTTTCACAAATATTTGTATGAAACGATTCAATGACAATGACTACAACAACAACAACAACAACAACAACTAGGGTCTTGCAACACTCAATGGCTGCCACATATGAAGATAGGGGTCCAATCCAAAACTTCCGGATCGAAATGTCCATATTTTATATTGTATATTTTATTGTATTTCCATTCTTCTTCGTCAACATATTCGTGGCCTTGATAATCATAACATTTCAAGAGCAAGGCGAAGCTGAATTGCAAGATGGTGAAATTGACAAGAATCAGGTGAGCCAGCAAACAAAACAAAATTTTAACCACAAAATTCTGTAACTGCTACATATGCGAGTAATCTCTGCTTCTATATATGTATGTCTGTGTATGTTCGTGTAAAGTATTATGTTTTGACGTTTAATTAAAACGCTAGTCCTAAACAACAACAACAACAACAATCACATTAACAAAACTAAACAAAAACCCCCCCTAAAAACAAAAAACAAAAAAACAATTAAAACAAACCAAACTCCCCTTAACAAACAATCTAAACAAAATCAAAACTAAACTTATTAGTAATCTGCACGTTACATGTACTAACTAATTACAATACTTGTTAATACATTCAACTCCAACTTTACACATTGCGATGTTGATCAAAACATGTACACACTGTACAGTAAATATTTGTTGTATATATTAATATATATATATATATATATATATAAACATCTTTGTATGTGTATACACATACACTTAGAATGTATGTCTAATCCTCTACATTCCCCTCAGACCTGTGTTGGGTACCTGGCCCTACCCCTCCACCCACTACCTCTCTCTCTCTCCCCCCCCTCTGTCACTCTTTCTATCTGTCTCTCTCTCTCTCTCTCTCTCTCTCTCTCTCTCTGTCTATCAAATTTGGTTCCTTCTCTCTGAATACTTATTGTTAGTTAGTATCATTTAGAGATAGATACTCTTCTTCTTCCCATATATACATATAGTACAATCAATTACCACTCAGTGGGATAGTCCATCTACCACCTACCACCCTACCACCCGCCCCCCTTCCACCCTTAATATAAATAGTGAACATTTACCGGAAAGTAGAGATTTATTTTAAATGATCACGATAGTCCTTAAATATTCCTAGCAATTTTGCTTTGGGAATATTTAACGATCTATTATCGTTATCGATTAGTCAGTCAATCATCGTAAAAGCCAAGCGAAAAGAATCGAAAAGTAACTCCGCTGCTGTCATTAACAACTCACACGATTTTGTAAGTATATAGGAAACATATACATACATATATATGTAGGTATATATGTATCTATGTAGTAAACATTTGTAATAACCAAAACAAAAGCGACAAGATAATGCATCAAATTTTAAGCGGTTTTTTTGTTTCAATATTCCAATTTCAATTCCAATTTTGAATATCCAAATTTTTAGAAAGTTGATACCATATCTTTTCGCTTTTCAAATTCAAGGATCTCATATATACACACTAGCACAAAATTGATTCAGAATTGATTCATTATGTAAACTGATTCGATCGCTGAGATGATGAAATCCATATAGAAAATCTACATAACTCCGCTAAAATCCAAAATCCAAATCAGATTCAAGAAGAATCTTTATTATATTACCATCCAAAATACTTAACACATAAACTGAATCCACTTTGGTTTCCTTCTTTCTTTTTTATTTTTTGTTTTTTTTGGATTATGAAAATTTTCACTTATAATTTGTGGTTAGTGTAACAAAAAACAATTTGTGTATAAACAATTGAAATTGATTTGTTGTTAATGAATTTTTTGTTAATTTGTGCGTCTACCCCAAGTATGATGTGTAGTTGATGTTTGATTCCTTTCTATGTATTTTGATCCTAGCTAGCTAATCAATGAATGTTACCATTGTATATGTTCGATAGTTATGTGTTGAGATTCAAAATAATTCCAGCAACCAATACGTCAACACAAATGCCCGTCGATATGTGTATATGTATATGTACATACATATATTGGGGGGCTTATCCTTGTGAATAGTGTTACATAATTGGATTTTCTCTTCACACTCTTCACAGAAATCCTGCATTGATTTCACAATCGGAGCTCGACCGCTTGAACGTTACATGCCCAAGAATCGAAACACTTTCAAATATAAAGTGTGGCGTATTGTTGTCTCGACGCCATTTGAATACTTCATTATGATGTTGATCGTATTCAATACGTTGTTGCTAATGATGAAGGTAAGTTTTGATACAAGTTACAACAAAAATAAATCATCAGACATACATACATATATTATACTCATTCACACAACTGCAACAAAACCATCCAAGGACAGTTCGTGGGATTTAAAATGATGTAAATTCGGGCCACAATAGCCAATTCTATTCAATATTTTACATCCCTAAGACTGTCATTGGTTGTGTACACAGAGAAAAAATAAAGGTGGCCTGAACATAAAAATGTTTTATATATCCGATACAAAAGTTATTTATTATAACTGAAGAAATTGATTCGATTTCAGAAGTAGGAACATGTCTAATATAAAAACCATTTTAGAATGTTTAGAGAAATCGCTTTAAATTTCTATACAAATAATGGAATTCCATTGGCAATTATTTTTCTCTGTATACACACACACACACACACGCCTATACAATTCCACATACATACATATTTGTAAAATATTTGATTTTAATTGAAAAGAAATCAATATTATTATTTGAATTTTGTCTTTCAAAATTTAATTTACATGCGCTAACAAATTCATCAATGTCTTATATACATACATACATACATCAGTAAATGTCATCTATACAACGAAATTTGTATAAATCAATGTTGTGTATTGCATATACATACATACATAAACCAACCACCCAACCAACCATCCACCCAATTACCCAAACTCCCAACTAACCCACCCAAAATATTTGCAAATCTTCAAAAAGGCATGAGAAGTGACAACAAATGCCTCCTTAATTCATGTTGCATGTTGGCACAAGAACAACAACAACAATAATTTATTCTACTTGCTTTATAACTTTGTATATTATATAGATGAGATCGGGGCCAATAAGTGTCAAATTGAGTTTTCTCTAGGCCTTCTATCCAACTCCTGTCTCATCAATTTCTATTCAAACCGATTAAAATGTGGCAATTATTTATTTAACATTAAAGGTTTTATGCAAATTTATGTCAAAATAACTTTATTTAGACATTTTTGTTGTAACATATTGGCTCAGGTCTCACCTATAAACATATGTACATACATGGATGTACATTGTGATGTATGTATGTACATCTATGAAATTTTCTTTTTTGTATATACATATCTCTCATCTTATGTACCGCATATATGTAGGTACTTATACATATATACATATACATATATATATATAAAACTAATTATAAATAAACATCTCAACAGTATCATAATCAAAGTGAGATGTATGAAAAGTCACTTAAGTACATCAATATGGGATTCACAGGCATGTTCAGTGTTGAAACTGTGCTTAAAATAATTGGATTCGGTGTCAAGGTAAGTGACTGTAATCAATTGTTTATAAATAAATATACATATCTATACTGATGGATTTTTGTACAGAGTAAAACAAAATGGGCGACGATAGCCTTGTACATTTAGATGGTATTTAGACTATGCTGAAATTTACAATGTAACAATGTCATACACACACACACGCTCACTCACTCCACACACACACACACACACACACACACACACACACACACACACACACACACACACATACATACAAACAAAAAAGAAGAGAAATCTATAAAAAGGTAAGGTAAAATATAAAATTAACCAATGTCTGAATGTTCTATCTGTCGTTGTGATTGTGATTCTCGTGCACGTTTGAATTTCTCAACATGTATGTATGTGTGAATTGTACATATATGTGCATACATACATATGTGTGTTCTCATTGTGTGTGTGTGTGTCTTACTGTCGTCCAGTCCTATATACATACATACATAAGTCATGCCATTATTCCATATTATTTCTCACTTGCCCCACTTCATCCGAAATGTTTAATTGACTTTAGTCCTGTTTGGTTATATTTTTTGGATTTCTTTGAGTTATATATATTTTCACACTGAGGGATAGGCAACGCAACTCATTTTAACTAAACAACCTCTCTATTCCCTTCGATCCCCCCGCCACCCCCCGACAAAACCTGTCTTTGTGTTCTCATTTTGTAGTTTCATGATGCACCGCCCACCCACAGTGACATATTGACCTACATGAATCTGGTATTCACGTTGTTCTTCTTAATGGAGACCATACTTAAATTGATAGCTTTTGGATGTACGGTAGGTATTTAGTAGTAGTTGCTAGTGCATTGATACTGGTAATTATCTATGTATGTATGTGTATGTGTGTGTGTGTGTGTGTGTGTGTGTGTGTGTGTGTTAAAAAACGATCCGATCGTCCAGTTCCAGTTCCAGTTCCTAAACCCCAAATGCATTCTATTTGCATCAGTGTGTGAAACATTGTAAATTTCAGCTTACATATTTCTGTTCATTTATGTTTCATATTGGGGTTAAGTAGATCAAAAAAGTTGGCTTAGATTTAAAATTTAGTTTTACTTGATATAAATGAGTAATTCCCAAACCTAATATATTTTTTATATATATATTGTTTTTATACACATTTCGTGTGTGAATTGTGTTTTTGTGTTGTTTGTTTTTCTATTTTCTGAATATTTGTAGAACTTTTTCAAAGATCCCTGGAACATTTTCGATCTAATTACTGTATTGGGCAGCATTGTGGATGCATTATGGATGGAATTTGGGGTAATTATCTGTTGCAATTGTAAAACTAACCAAACCAACCAAACCAACCAACCAACCAACCAACCAACTCAACTAAACTCAACTCAGAGCATACATATTATTGTTGTGTTCGATTTCTGTAGACCGTTATGCAAGCAAGACAAAAAACAATGTAATCCATATAAACGTATCTAGCCTCAATACACCCGTCCCAATCCGTTTTCCCCTCTCTCACTTTGTCTCTCTCTCTCTATATATATATAAATATCAAAATATACTTTTATTAACAAAACAACCAACAAAAGCCACTAAACACCTACAAGCAACAACAACAAAATATCTTTTAAGTATACACAATTTCAATAGTTAATGCGACGACAATATACCATGTGTATTATACGATATACATATATGTATATATATGTATATAACTAGCCGATAAAATGCCTAACAATCACTATAGGTGGCATAATCTAAGCAGACGTTTTTTTCTATATCTAAGCATTTTTTTTTATTAACAAGCAACGCGTTTTAGGGTCGCACTGAATTGAAGAGATATATATATTTGAACTCACAATATCAATATCAATATCAAGATATTTTATACTTATGTATATATAGTTGCCCCCATTTGCAAAGACTTCATCAAGGCATTCCAAATATATTCCTATACGAGGTGTGATTCCAAAAATGTAATCCATAAATACATAAAAAAAAAAAACTTTGATACAATCTCTTAACGTCATGAGATCATCACTTCAAATGAAATGGTTTAATAATCTTTATGACTAGTTTTTCGTTTCAACTTCCTTATGAACCTCTTGACACATCGAATCCATCCAGAATCCAGAATGTCAATGAGAAAAGAGCATTTTAAAAGGTCTCATTCTCATTAAACACACCTCGTATAAGTTTTTTAGATTTATCAATCAATTTTTTGTGTACAGAGAGCTTAAGATCAGATCATATTACAGATTCGTATTAAATTTATCATGTTTCTAAGGTTTTCTATATATATATCTGATAAGTCAGATTTTTAGCATAAAGCACAAAAAATAAGAACAAAAAAAAAAAAACAAAAAAATGAATACTTATCACAGCAACATAAACATACATAAAATTTATTTATTTCTTTTTTGTTTTTTTTTTTTTTTTTGTTTTTTTTTGTCATTCATACATATGTAATTTATGTTAATTTTTTTAATATGCTGTTTAATCTACACCCAAACACACACACACACACAAAACACTCATACAAACCAGAAATACAGAAAACACAAAGAAAAATTCTTTTTGCAAGTCTCACAAAATACAGAAATTAATAATCATATTTCTTTTTTGATTTCCTTTTCCATATTTATTTGTGTACGAAACCAAAAACGAAATGTGGTCTCTAAATCGGGAAAACCCAATCCGAATCAAACAAACCAAAAATATAAAAATAAAAAAAAAACTCGATGAATGCAAAAAAAAAACAAAATATATAACAAATAAATCAAAAAAAAAAAAAAAAACAAAATAAAACCAAACAAAACAAAACAATTGACACCCGCAAATATATATATACATATATATCACACATCACTTGGCGCACACATGTATATACATGTATGTGTAAAATACACACACACACACACTCCCATTGCCATATATATAAATTTTCATATATATCCTTTATATATATATATACTTAAATACAAAATAACTTCAATTGCCATTGAATAAATGCAATCTCCCCAAAAATGGCAACACAAAATATTACAATCACAATATATAAAAAATATGCTGTTTACACACACACACACACACACGCACACATACAAATAAATACAAATCAATTAACTGAAAACAAATACTTACATATGTGTAAAACAACATCAACAACAATCAAACAACAACAACAACAAATACAAAACGCTATGAATGTGCAATGAATTATTTCTCGTTCACCACCAAAACACAAAACAACAACAAATTCACAAAAATTGTATACAATTAACATTTAAATCAAAATCATTATAAAAAAAAAAAAAACAAAACAAAAACCAATTCGAAAATCAATCAATGGAACAAAATCCAAAATCAAAAACAACCAAACAAAAAAAAAAAACCCAACCAACCAAATCAAATCACAAAAAAAAAAAAAACAAAAAATCAACACCAAATTAATTGAAATGAAATCAATATTATCAAAATCAATATCAATCAATTAAACAAATTGTATTCAATTTCAAAAACATGCCTTTCTATATATATATATATACATATACTATATATCTATCTATATATACATATATATATATATATGTATATATTTATTTGTATGTATGCATGTGTATGTCCTGCTGCAATTGTGTGTTGCCCCTATGCACATGAATATGCACATCTGTACCCACATATATCTATATCTATATATCTATATATATATATATGTATATCTTTTATATATGTATGTATATTTATATGTATATACATGAATACATATATATCTATATCTCATCTACAACTAAACATCGACAACTACATGTACAACAACAACAACAACAACAACAAAAATAAAATATATATATATATCAACCAACACCACCAACAGCACGATGTAAGTACGAAACACAATCTCTACACCGATTTGCATTTCTCAAATTTTTTTTCAATGTGTACCAATCGATGATCCAATTTACAATTAGATTCCGCTTAAAACACACACAAAAAAAAAACCAAAACTAAATTATTCTGCTAATTGCCGTTTTTATAAGAAAAATGCTTAAACAATTTTCTCAAAATTTTTTGATTTGTTTGTTTTTCCAAACAATCGTTATTATTAACAAAATTCGATTTCAATATTCACCGCAATTAGTTAATCTAAATTCGAATTACTCACACATTAGTTGCGTCGCATTCAAATCACAATTATTATTGTTTTTTTTTTTTTTTTTTTGTTTTTAGTGAACATCAAAATTGTTTTTTTTTTTCATCCTTATTTATGTTGCTTGAGCACTGAACATTGCGATTGTAATTATACTTGCTTTATTATAATTAATTAACATAAGTAACACGCCTCTCTGTTTCGCTCTTGCTCTCCCTCTCTGTCTCTGTCGCTCTCTTATCACTGTTACTCTCACTGTCACGCTCATTCTATCTGTCTGCCTCTCTCTCTCTCTCTCTGTCTCTCTCTTAAACAAGTTGCGTGCATCTAATTTGTAGTCAAAATCGAATATTGGTAGAACGTAAAGCGGCTGAATTGCGGCAAACACAAAAAACCAAACCAAAAAAAAAAAAAAAAAATCAGAAAACTTAAACTAAGCCTAACTAAAATGTCCTTTTATGCAATACAAACAAACTTAAATGGTTATCATTTATTTACCAAAAATCGATTTTAAGTGGGTCAATTATAATATGCCTAAGTTTTCTCTGGTTTTCTTAAATTTTGACTTGAACTTGATAATAGTTCAAAAGACTTTCCGTGAAGAAAGTATGTATAGCATGCTTTTAAGGGCGGTTTTTTTTTTGTTTTGGGGAAGGTTACTTTACTATAGCATACCTTTTCGGGCAAGCGTATCTGTGTGACATGCATTTCCGTTTACTCTTTTATAGCATACTTTTTCGGGCTACAACTGAATTCAATTTTCTATCTTCTTCTCCTCTACGTTTGTTTTCAAGCCACACACAGACACACACAGACACAGACTTGGGCGTATTGTTTTTTAAACGCATATCTACTATTTATTTATTTTTATGGTTGTAGGTCGTTTGCAGGTTCAGAATATCTAATCAAAGGGCATATTAAAATTGTTCTATTTGGCGTTAATTGTTTCTCTTAGTTTCGTTACGCATGACTTTCATTTAAATGGTCTCGAAATTTTTACTATTGATTGAAATTGAAATCAGAAAAAGAAACACTGCATAAGGAAATACACACCCACACACACCCACATACACACACACACACACAAAACATCTAAAAGCATTCACAAAACACACTCATTAATACGCAAAAACAAAATAAACGAAAAGAAATCCAGAGATTTAAAATAAAAATAGCATTCAAAAAAAAAGAAACAAAAAAAAAATAAGGAAAAACAAGAAAAAAATTAAGAAATTATCAGTCTTTATCCTTCAACGAGTGTCGTTTCGACTTTTAAACGAAAAAATTAGTAACCAAAAGAGAAAAACAGAAAATTTTCAAGCACCATCGTCATCATCATGGCTAGATATCGTCACAAAAGTTGCAGATCGGATGTGAGAGGTGTGTTCAATAACGCTACCGCATAATCATAGGCATAACCATAGCCATTATCATAACGGTAACAATAACGATAACTGTAAGTAGTTCAAGCAAAACTCCCCCACCCCCCCCCAAATTAAGACTGCGCCAATGATGACGTCAGAAACGACCATAACCGAGGTATTCTCCATTTTTGATGACGATTTTCACACTTTCAACTCTTGAGCTCTGTATACGAGTTTTGCTTATGTCAAGCCAAACTGCTTACCCACGTATTCAATAATGTTAATTATAGAGCTTTTACTTCACATAAGCATGATATTCTCATATATACTATATTTAGTAACTGCAAACTCTCTCTCTCTCTCTCGCTCTCTCTCTCTCTCTCTCTCTCTCTCTCTCTATGACCTCTGACCTTTGTGAATTATTTCTACTCCCAAAAAAAAAAAAAAATAACTGCAGTAGTATAGTCAATAAATTTAACTCATTCTTTAGAAACAGAGGCTAAAGCTTAAGCATTCGATAGTTTCTCTCTCTATCTATCTCACTCTCTCACTCACTCTCTCTCTCGCTGTCTCTCTCTCAAACAAAATATACGAATATAAAAAATTGATTCGTTTAATAATTCTTTAAGCATATTATGTAGAAATTTCTTCTAAAACAACTGCTCTAAACATTAAAACTACTGCTTAGTACTTAATAATAATAATCTAGGTTCTTTTACCATTTTTCTTGATTAATTTCTGCTCAAAAGGTTTGCAACTCCAAGCACCCTTAATCCCCGACCTCAATTCCCGACCACCTCTCAAATTTTTCCCGATTCACGCATAATAAGCAAAGTGAATGAATGTGTTCTGTGATGCTCTCACATCTTATTCATTTAAATTTCATAATTATTAAAGTAGTAAATATTGCGTAAAAACATTTAACTCACTCATACACACACACACACACACACACAGACATACATACAAACAGATTTATACAAATATGCAAATATAGTTGGCTTGGCTTTTGGTTAAGGTTTCAACTAAATTGCATGCCCTAAAAATGAATAATTCAATTGAATTTTTCTCATATACAAATTGTACGACATATATACAAATGTATATATATATGTATGTACATATATACTTATGTGTTTCTCTGATTAAACGCCATCTTCAGTTGAGCTAAACAAATAATTTCGTGCTTGGTTTGATTGTGAGATTTATTTTAGTTAACAAAAGTTGTTCCCTCTCCCCTGCAGTCCAATGCTGAAGGTATGTTCAATTGCCATTAGATCGGTACTGAAAGCGAATAAATTGAATCCAAGGATCAACTGTGAATATTTGTGAATGAAAAAAAAAAAAAAAAAAAAAAATTAAAGAGAAAAATAGTCAATATCCGGGCCACATGACGACGTTAAGATCTTCCTTTGATTAACAAAAGTTTCTGCGTTTGTTAGTTCGTTTTCATTTATTTTTTTTTTTTGGTATTCATTTCCTTTTTCAAATCACACACATTTACTTCCTATGTATAGCGATATGACTGGGGCTGAATACCCTCACAGTTCATACATATATCTACCTCCAACCCCCTCTCCACGCCATTTACTCCACCAACAACTGCCTCAGCTCGGTTAGATAGAGATCGTGTGTATATCATAAGCTTTATTAGAGCCATATTGACATATGCTGCTAGTGAGCCAATCTGTGAATTCCCCAATCTATATACATATATATGTAAACCACATGTACATATACATACATGATGTGTAGACAGTTACACAGTTACAAAAACAAAAAGCAAATAACAACAAAATTAAACCCTTACACTGATATTGCCCTCTATATATACTTGAGTATCCTTCTACTTCTTTGTCGTTTTTTTTTTCTTGTGATTTTTTTTTCTGTTCTGTTCTGTATTACTCTTCTGTCAGCAAGTTGTCTGAAATCTGTACTACTAATTTTCAACTCTACTTTACATGTTTCTTTACTAATTGCCGAAACCCAAACTGAAATCAACAACCTTGAACGCCGCCCACGCCGCATTCAATCTCAAATCAACACGTGATTCAATAAAAAATATATATATATAAAAAAAAAAAAAAAAAAAAACACCTATTATGCATTAAATGAATCGCAACGCAAAACCGAAATCAAAAACAAAATCTCAAAAAAAAAAAACTAAAACTAAAAAACCTAATGAAAAACTGAAAACCAACTTGCCTAATGTCTAAACTGTAACTGCAATTTATGGTTGAAAACTGAATGCAAATTGAATGCCGAATTGAACACAAAAAACAAAAAACAAAAAAAAAAAACAACAACTACAACAACAACTACAAACTAATGTGCCATCAAAATCGTTTATCGTGCGGTATATCCATCCTATATATGCATATATATATACATAAATGAGTTATGTGCGCATTCACATTGATTTGCCTTAAAAACAAATCCAAAACAAAAATTTCAATTCTGATCTGAACAGGATGTAAGTAAATAAATCAGATTTTTATTAAAAAACAAAAAAAAAAAAACAAACTCAAAAAAAAAAACACAAAAATTAATTTAAAAAACACGAACGAAAAACGAACGAAGGCAAATTTCGGCCACTGTCGATATTTTTACTATATCCTTGCAAGTTGGTTTCAACACACAACAGCAAAAAAAGGAAAAGATTTGACTGTCTGTCTGTCTGGTTAAAAGAAAAATATTGACTTTACCTTTAACCATTTGACTTTGCCGACTTTCTCCACTATATATGAATATATATATATGTATGTATATGAACATTAACTGCAAGGATATATGAAAGTTATACTAACCTACACACTCGTACTGCATCAACAATCACATGAGAAATGAATACCCTTTAATTTTTAGCTAAACATCATTTACACTTACAACCATGACAAATCTATGACTTTATGAGGGAGTGTCCCTCACTCTATCTCTGTCACTTTCGATCTCTCTCTCTCTCTCTCTCTCTCTTTCTCTCACTATATCTCTCTATCTGTCTTTTGTGTGTATTTCTTCTGTAGATTGAGTTTTATAATTACAATTTTGAAGCAAATACAAACATAGTTAATATGTTCGTATATGTTTTAGATTTTTTCTTTTATATAATGAACTTAGAAAGAAAAGATACCTTTCATATATATCATTCCATGATCACCAACAGCAATTACAGGGTGTTTGGATTGTCGCCCACTCCGCCCCTGCCATCTGCCCTATATAGCTATGGCATTGTGTATATATAACATACATTTCCATTGGTAACCACAAAAAGTGTGGACTTCCTAGTTTAGTCTATAGCCCTATAGTGCGGGGAAATTACGTAATTCCCCTATCAATCAATGCCAAGTCCCAAAAATGTTTGCTATATCTTCCTACTGCAGGTCGAGTCAAGAGATCTTGGCCGGTTAGCTTCTCCCCGCCCCGCCCTGCTTGTCCTCAAGAAATAGTCAAAAATAGAAATATCGCTTAGAATTATTAGTCGAATAATAATAAATGTGTGTGTGTACATAATCAAATGGAAGTGGTTTAAGGATCATTTCATAT
The DNA here is from genome assembly GCF_018902025.1 of Drosophila willistoni. Classification (NCBI taxonomy): domain Eukaryota; kingdom Metazoa; phylum Arthropoda; class Insecta; order Diptera; family Drosophilidae; genus Drosophila; species Drosophila willistoni. The sequence continues at coordinate 7,707,510 of NW_025814052.1, read as the reverse complement.
ATTGCATATACATATATAATCACATGACACGCCCCGCCCCCTTCCCAAGCAAATTCTCTTTTAGGGGGTAGAGGTAAACGAACAATCGAATTTCTATAATAATATTTTAGTTTTTTCAGATCCTCAACTCGTGCATATCAGTTTCTAGAGAGAAACTGAGAAGTGATATCGAAACGATAATCAAAACGTTTTTGGAATATGTACATAAATAAAGTTATCGTTTTCATGATATTCGATATTCACTTCTTGGTTATTTGTTAAAACTCTTCTCTTTACTCATTTTACTTTTGCTTTTGGTTGTTGTTTAATCATTAAGTATTTTCTGGTAATGGGTTTAGATTAGCCAAAAATGTGTTTGCCAAGTAGTTAATATCAATTCTCCAACTGAATATTGCGTGTATCTCTCTGCTTAGACCCAGCTCACCACCCCCCTCCCCCTCTATTCTACTTCAATTTGAATTTTAAATATATCTAAATATCTAGTCTAAATGGGCAATTTAAATTTTGATTGTCTGAATTGTTATTTTCATAAAATCTACATATATATTGTATATTTCTACTTCTCATACTTATATACCAATATATATATATATATATACCTATATAGAGTGTAAACAATAACTAAAAATGATCTTTTCCTGACAGATATTATATGATAATGAATTGCATTTCTTATATACATACTATAAGTATATAGAAATGTTTCAGCAGAGGCCGCGGCGAGGCGGTATGCGTTCTTAAGTCAGTGCAATCGATAAAACACAAGTATATACATATGTATGTATGTATGTGTATGTGTGTATATGCATATATAAACATCTGTATATACTAATAACAATACTTTTTGAAACAATTTCACTGATGAGTAAAATATTTTGGTCAAAACCCATTTCGAAACGTTTACACACGGGAAACACGTTGACAATTTACAGAACTAAACTGGTTCGAAATTCAAGCCAATTTAACGCCTACAATCTGCCTTATTAACTTGACTATCAAAGTACCAAGAAGTACCATACCACACACACATTCACTAACCAACTCAAAGCAAAAAAAAAAAAAAAAATAATTACTACAATTACTACTACTACTTCTACTACTTCAACTACTACAGCAACTACAACTACTATCTATCCTACACTACTACTACAACTACCTACATAATACATACATTGTGTACATACAAATAATGAATACTTAATCACTTACACTTGTATTAGTTTTTAAGTATTTTTCAATTATCAATTTCGTATTTTGTGTATATACATAATATTCGTTTCGCTTTCTGTTCTAACTTGCCGCCCACCCGCCCACTCGAATCACTCACCCAAAAACCAACAAGAACCAAAAATTTCAACTATTTTAGTTATGTGCGAAAAAAAAAACCAAAACTTTTCACTAACTTATTTAGATCAAAAAGCAAGACTAAAGTTAATTTTTATTCTAACTACTAATATTTTTGGTAAATTTTTTTAATTACAATTAGTAATCCGAAAACGCACACAGAACAAAAAAAACAAAACAATTAGAAATTTTAATAATAAAATGTGTGTGATAGTCAACACACACACACACACACACACAGAGACTAACACAAACATTTATACATACAGTACATAATGTAATTAAACCTTAATCCTAATAGTTTTCAATTAGGTTAAATCTAAAATCGTAAAATTATATATATATATATATGTAATATATTGCATTTGTTGTATTTTATACAAACAATGAAAATGGCTTGAAACAAGACATACACTTTTTGTTTAGCATTTTGTTCTCCATTCTCCCATACATATGCACATTTATATGTGTGTGTGTGTATATATATATGTAGTTAAATCAGTAAATATATATATATATATATATATATATACAATGTACAACTTTCATATATGCAAAATTGAACGTACTTTTTTTCTTCTAAATGTACATACTAACCAAAAATCAAAATTATAAATATATATATATATATATATATACTTATACATAGTTGTAATTTCATTAATGAACTACTAACTAATACAGCTACTACTTACTATGTACTACTACTACTACTACAACTACTACTACTACAACTACCACAACCACTACTACTTAAATACAACAGCTGCTAACTAAAAACTAATACTGCACTAATACTTAACTATGTACTTACTATTTAACTTTAAAACGTAACGAAAACATATGATTGATGAATGATGATGATTAAATTTACTAACTCTAATTCTAATTACTATTCCGAGATCGCACGAATTCAATTAAACTGTTGGAATTCGTTAAGCTATCTAAGACCTGGACCACTACCACTTAACTACTCTAATACAAATCTCTCTCTCCTTGTTTTCCGTTTCTCTCTTGTCTCTTCTTGTTTCTATTTTGTTTTTATGAAATTATGATTTCCATTTATCTTTTCTTCTCCTGCGATTATGGTTTTTCTTTTGGTTTTTTGGTTTTTGGTGTCTTCCTTTGACCAATAATATTTTACAGTCGAACTCAATCAACGTCGGCTTCCTGCGTTTGTTTCGTGCGGCGCGTCTCATTAAACTGCTCCGCCAAGGATACACAATAAGAATTCTCCTCTGGACCTTTGTACAATCATTTAAAGCACTTCCATATGTCTGTTTGCTTATAGCAATGCTATTTTTTATATACGCCATTATTGGCATGCAGGTAAGTCCTCCATCCATATATACATATATATTGATTAGCTACAACAATTAACTAATAAACAATGTAATAATCGGGGACTAGGGTCAAAGTTTGCTATAACTTTTCTTTTGGTTTCCTTGTTTGGGGTCTAATTTTGTGTTTCTGTTTCTGTGTTTGTAGAATTTAGTTTCAAGTTTTCCCATTTTACAGTTGTTTCTTTGTCCATTAGCTAGTTTTTATTATACCCTTGCAGGAAAGGGTATATTCATTTTGATCCAGAACGAAGCATCTCCGACCATGTAAAGTATATACGTATATGTTCTTGAGACGAATTCATTTAGCCATGTCCTCCTGTCCGTCCATCCGTCCAGCCGTCCGCACTGCACAATTTGTATATCTCGGATTCAGTCGGATCGGACCACTATATCATATATGTAGCTCCCATACAAATGGCAAAAATTTTGTTGTTTTCTAAGCCATTGTCATAATTCATTAACATTCATTAGTTTTGTATAACTGTTGATTACTGTACCAAATCGGATGACTATATCTTATTGCTCGTATAGGGGCGATCGACCGAAAACAGTGACTTTTATGAATAAGTTTGTTACTTGCGATTGTCATAGAAATTCAATTTGTCAGTCCAGTATTCTTATTACTAACTGCTCCAAATTTCATCAAGATCGGATGACTATATCATATAGCTCCCATAGCTGTTAATGACTGTGTCAAATTTGATAAAAATCGTATGTCTATATATTATATGGCTGCCATACGCTATTCTTTCGGGAGCTTTAGACTTTTTAGACGAACCCATTTTTCATGTTGAAGGTAACAAAAAAAAAAAAAGAAAAAAATTGCAAGGGTATACAAACTTCGGCGCCGTCGAAGTTAGCTCTTTTTTGATTTGGCCTAATGAAGAAAGAATCTTCTTTGCGATCACAATTAGAATGGGGTCTTTCATTAGCCTAAAAATATGCAAATCATTTATAGTTTATTTGTTTTTTTGTTACTCCTCTTTTATTATCCCCCCCCCCCCCCCCCCCCCCCCCCCCCACCCCCAATTCGTTAGTTATCACTTATGTCTTTTGCAAATTATTACAATGGTTTTGAAATGTTTATGAACCAAAAGGTTTTCGGCAACATAAAATATGATCCGGATACGCAACTGAATCGCCACAATAACTTCCAATCGTTCTCCGGAGGAATTATGCTGCTTTTTCGGTAAACGGAAAACATCTTTAGTTAGTCGATCACACACACAAGCACACCTACACACCTACACACCTACACACACACACACACATACATAGTAATATTTGGCAGCTTTTCCAAAATGATGGCACAAACATTTACTTATAAACAATGCATATAATTGAAATCACTCATAATTCTCTAAATGAGTAACTCATAAAACACTCACACTACACACACACACACACACACACAAACACACAGTTTTACAATTGTTATCATATATATATATATATATATCTATATATATATCTAGTTTATATATATGTAGTTGAATATAAATATTTGTATTCTTGAAGTAAGCTTCAATCTGATTGCTCTCGAGAAAGTTAACAAAAATGTATGCACTAGAATTACAAAAGTTGAGTTTTTATTACAGCCATACAGAATACATACATAAATACATATATACATACATACATATATACGTACATATATAATTGTATACACATACATATATATAAGTACATTTATTATGTACTTTTTTGTTTTCCTCTTCTCACATACACTTTTTGACATCTTCGAAGTTGAATAAACTTTTGCTAGTAAACAATTGAAAGTAATTAATTGGCAGAATGTGAGATTTATTTAAATACTGACATATAAGTATTCTATATAGTCGCAATGATCTTAACTGTGTTATGAATCTAAGATCTGATGTGGAATAAAATTCTCTGCTAGCTATCGATTTTTGTATGTAAAAGTCCTTTCTTTACCATAAAGTACAGAATTGGTATGTTAAGGATGGATCAATCAGTTGCTTTTCATTATATTACACTCCCACACACACACATATATATTTTGCTCTACTTGCTGTTTTGCAAAACTAATCGAGCTGCCCTCTCATCAGCATTTCACTTTAATAGTAGTAATATTTCCCATAACATTTAAGCATAATGTTTGTTTGTTTTTTTGCTTAGATCAGGATAAAATGTATGTAAATGTATATATATAATCCACAGTTACACCCTCACACACACACACACACACACACACAATGAATCGTTCAATTGATTGTTCAGTCACTTCGTACAATTAGTTAAGACGTTGAGTTTGCATTTCGTTGAATTATTGAACGTAAATTTTCACAAAACCAAAAAAAAAAAAAAAAAAAAACAAACAAAATGAATAAACAAAACCGAGTGCCTTTAGTTAACTAGTTGCCTAGTTGTCTAAATTAGTCCTAGTTGAAAATTAAATCCTGCCATTTTATATTGCTTTTTTCTATTAATTTACAAGTCGTCGTATATGTTGCCCTATCTCGGTATCATTTGAATGTAGACGAAAGCTCCTCTTATTATTATTATTATTATTATTTGGTTTATCTTTCCATTTGTTTGTTTCATAATTTTCAAATCGTTTTCTTCTTGTTTTTGGTTTTAAGTAATCTATGATAGTTTATTAGTTTAGTTTACCAAAAGGGTGGGTGCAAATTTTGTTTCCTTTCTAAATATACGAAATGATAGAAAATGCTGCCTGCTGGTATCAAGAGGAAGATGCTGGCTGCAGGGCGGGCCGGCGGGCGGGGGGTTGATATGGGTGTTGCTGTGTTTAAATAATCAAAACAAAACCAATTAATCACTGATCTCATTGACTGTTTATCGATATTTGGAATCGTCATATTCGTCATAGGTGTTCGGCAATATCAAACTAGGTACAGTGGAAAATTCCATTACTAGGCACAACAACTTCCAATCATTTGTTCAAGGCGTCATGTTGCTATTCAGGTATGTAAATTTGAGCTCTCTTGAGCCATTAACTCTCTAGAGTTAAACGATCAAATTAAAATCCAAAAAAATTAAAAATCAATTCTCTATTGTCAAATAGTTAAGTTTACTAGATATGCCTAGGATTTATCTATCTATCTAAAAAAATACAAATTACTATCAATAACAATATCAAGTTAGCATAATTATACCACCTTTACATATATATATACATATATAATAATAATTTATATTCCATATTCAATTACAATATAGATTTTAGAGTAGAAATGAATGGGGGAAATACTGACAATCAGTTCAGGTGATTAGCATCTTTGAATGGATATATATACATACATAAATAGCAAATTCAAATATATACATACATAGGCCTAGTTACATACATATATAACCAAAATATGTATAGATCATTTCTTTCGATATATGTTTTGAAAATATACATATAAACCCAGAAATGTTTAGAACTTAGAGCTGGACTAGCTGGATTATATTCTACATACATATGTGTACATCTAGGACGAATTATAGGATGCGTCTTATAATCAAATAATCATCGATTAGCAAAGGTTACAAATATCGATTCGATAAATATCGTATCGATGATTCGTTTAATAATTCAATATGCATTAGTTGATTTCGTCGTTTACTCGTTTTAGTGTATTTAATTTTTTTTTTTTTCTTTGGATCCTGTCTGAGACTTTGAATAATCCACAAATTGTTGGATTTATTTACATATAACCCAAACGGTATAATAGCATAAGAGTAAAGATTAATTAGTAAAGATATAGTACTGAAGTATACGGAATAATTAGAGTTAGATAAACATATATCTATAATTTTCTTTTAAATCGCTTTTATAACTTGTATTCATGTGTATGTAGCTTGATTTGACAACTTATTAAATTTAAATATATAGAATTGAATACGTATAAACTAATTAGATCGAAGGAACTGACTGATTTTCGTATACAGTACCCAGCTATAATTACAATTTCAATTCAATTACTTACCATTATTTGCCATTACCAATGTCTGTATGTACTTAAATAGTGTGAACCTGTAGAAATACTTATTTGAGAGGAGCTTGATGATATATTTATATACATACATATATGCAGTGAAACCTCGATATAACGAATCTGAGGCGACCCACAATACACAAAAGTACTTAAGAATTCATCATATTGAGTTTTTCCGTTCCAAAAAGGGTTCATTATATCGAGGTTTCACTATATGTAATCAAATTTCGCACCTTTGTTCAAAGTTAACGGTTCAGATACAGAGTTAAATGATACTTTTATGGTTTTTTTTTTTTAGTTTTTTTCACATATTACATACAAACATTAATTTGAATTGTATGTCTGTATGTATGTCGATATATATATATTTACTATTCGATGGAACACACATACATAGATATATGTTATACATACATATATATATATATATATATATACATATAAACATCTATATTTCTTACAAACTATATTGTTTCGTTGATGCCAAGTTCAGCTAGAGTTACATGTATTAATCAATATTTGTTAGTTTCTTAAGATTAAGGACATCCAATACTATAATAAATGCTATCTATATATCTACTTACATATACAATATATCTCTTCATACATACATATACATACATACTTGCTCTCATAGATCTCATAGTCATTATATCAAATCCTTTACCTTATATCAATAGCTAGTTAATAGAGCCATGTCAGTAAGTTATCGATCATTGCTCATGGGTCGATCTGTTTGTCTGTCGGTCGGTTTGTTATCGATCTGATTCGATATTTCTAACTAACATACTTATAGCTAACACATTCATACATATATCTTAGTAACTAACTAGCTAAATCAATAAACTATATGCAGGCTGTAGTTGGGTATGTGCATGGGTGTGTGTAGTAAGTATCTAAATACACACACACACACACACTCACATAGGCACATACATGTTTCTTAACATACACATATATATACATTTGATGTAAATACGATTAGTACAGAAAAAAAAACCTATGTAAAACCATGGCTTAGCATTTAGAATAACCTATTTACATAATCATTCGCATACATTCTTTACACATACATACATAGATAAATAGTTACATACTCTTAACTCCTGGCTCTCTCTCTCTCTCTTTCCCTCTCTCTTTCGATAACACTATGCAATAATGATGTAGATACTCTCTATATACATACATATACAGTCAAGAACTCAAATCCTTCACTGCATATACATGTATTACATTTGTTGCACAGTGTATGAATTACTTATTTTATATACATATATACCCAAAACAAAACTAAATATCTAAATATGAGACATATCGATTAATTAGCGACTTTTCTTCTGTGTGTTATCGTTATTGTTTTTCTGTTCTTACTGCTATCCTGCAAAAGGTGTGCCACGGGCGAAGCTTGGCCAAACATTATGCTGGCCTGTCTAAAGGGCAAGGCATGCGACGATGACGCCGACAAGGGTCCTGGAGAATATTGCGGATCAACACTGGCCTACGCCTATTTCGTATCGTTTATATTCTTTTGTTCGTTTCTAATGTTGAATCTGTTCGTGGCCGTCATCATGGATAATTTTGATTATCTCACAAGGGACTCCAGTATATTGGGTGCTCATCACTTAGACGAATTTGTGCGCATATGGGCGGAATATGATCCAAATGCGACGTAATTATCTGTTTAATATACATATACATATATATCAAGACATTGATACACACACACACAAGACACAAACCATAATCCAAAAAAAACCAAAAAATAAGACAAGTTCAATCAAATCATTCCCTCAAATGCCAAAAATGAATTGCACTTGCACATTTATAAATGTTTATTCAATATATTAAACGATTATTATTTGTTCGTATTTGTTTCATATATACAATGACAATAGAAAAAATATATGAACAATTTGTATATCGATAAGAGTTTAATGGCCAAAGTATCGAATACTTTCACAAGTTCACAATACGCTTGAAAAGATTACACTTTGCTTTTAGAACAAAAAAAAAAAAACACACACCAAGATCATGTTTATAATGATCATATGTGTTCCGTCTGCTAATTTCTATACGATCTATAATGAGATTCATTTAGTGACTTGATCACTCAATCATTTGCCATTTTCGATTAATTATAACTTATCGAATTCTCAAAAGATTGACTGAATCGAACCATCTATTGAAACCCCTCAAAAGTATATTGCAATTCTTCGGTTTGAATCGAAGGTACACACACTTTCTCTTGCCGATATATTAATGTTCGGTTAACACTTGTTACATTTTAGCCAATTGGGTTAGATGGGCAAAACGATAACTAATATTTTGTATGTGTATGTTTTCAATCAAATGAATATTGCTCGATTAGCGGTCGTATACATTATACGGAAATGTATGATATGCTTAAGAATATGGATCCACCATTGGGATTCGGTAACAAGTGCCCCAATCGACTTGCCTATAAGAAACTGATACGTATGAATATGCCATTGGACGATGAACTGAGAGTTCAGTTTACCACAACGTTGTTCGCTTTGATTCGTGAGAATCTAAGTATTAAAATGAGAGCGCGTAAGTTGAGAATTTCGTTAAATTAAAATTGCAATTATTAATGAGAATCAATTGTCGCACAGCTGAGGAAATGGATCAGGCGGATATGGAGCTCAGGGAAACTATTACAAACATTTGGCCACTGCAGGCAAAGAAAATGCTGAATCTACTGGTGCCACCGATCGATCAGTTGAATAAAGGGAAGCTATCAGTTGGTAAAATCTATGCAGGTTTCCTTATACTAGAGTCCTGGCGGAATACGCGTTTCGGCCAGATTGATTCGGGCATGCCGGTAAGTTTCTCCATCGATTATAGAGCTATAAGACTCTCCCAGGTCCTTTAAAAATCCCGCCCCTCAAACACTCCTAGCCCCCCCTTCACCCTACCAGGCAATCCAACAAATCTGTACTACCCACAACTATATACGTACATATATCGCCAATAACTTAAATATCAATGCGATAAGCCAATTTGACTCTAGAACGAGTCCGGGCACAATAATCAAATGCAGTTGCCAGTTTTTTTGCAGGAATTTTGTTAGATGATAAATACATATGTGCAAATGATAAATGATGTATGCAAGTTTAACTAGGATATTTAGGAGAAGTCAGTCAATCATTCTAGGGAATATATACATACCTATATATATATAGAATCTTATAGATTATACTTTATCCATTCTGTTTTTCGATTATTTTGTTTCTGTGTGTCATTTGCACCACCGAGTCTTGTGGATGCCCTATCATCTGCTACTACAACAAACAAACTTAAGTCTAATTCATTGTGCTGTCTGAATCACAGATGTATATACATAATAATTAAGTAACTATACTAAATTAATTAACCACTAAACTAACTACTTAGCAAGTATGCGAAACATCAAATAATACAAAAATATAAAACAAAACAAAAATCAATCACAAAATCTTTCGCCAATATGAAAAATAATTAACAATGAAACGAAAGTCAATCAATAGTAAATAGGCAGAAATTAAATAAAGTTTAAAACGCGATTTAAAACAAGCAACCAACTAATTAATCCAACCCAACCCAATCAAGTCGATCGATCGATTTATTCAATCAACAAACAAACTGAAACAAAAAAACAAAATCATTAAACAAATTGTTATTAACAAAAAAATCAACTATTCTATTTAAAATCTTTGCCCTTACTTTTACCTATTGCCCAAAATCTAACTATCTAACTATCTATTTAACTACTTTCTATTTAACATATTTAACTTGAGATAATTGTGTAATAAGTCTTATGATTTCTCTTCTCATATGTTTTGACTATGAACCACTTTCTCTCTCTCATTAATAAACAAACCAAATCAACAAAAACAACAAAATCAATCAACAAATTAAAAAATCAAATGAAAAACAACAACAAATATATAATTAAAAAAAAAAAAACACCAAAATACAAATACTTATACCAAATAAAATGCAGAATTGGAAGGAGGTATATAATGAATTTTATATGCAACCTCATATTAAACTAAACACTTTTTGTATATATATATGTTGCACACACATGTATCTATATACATGTGTATGTGTGAACTAATCTTAATTATAGTATATACAAACACCACTCACCTAAACACACACACACACACACACAAACACACACACAGACAGACTCAAAGGACACATTCCGAAAACCCAATTGAATCGCAAATTTTTGAACTGCTCATAAGACCAAACGCCAATCGATTAACACAAATTCTTTTCACAATTCACTTTTGAAAATTCACCTCAAGTTTTATGGGCAGTATGAGGGATAAAATGGTTGCACTATTCCTTCACCTTTTCTATATACATACATACATTCGATACGAATTAGACTCAATGATGAAAAACCTTAAAAATTCTCTAACTAAGGAATATTAAAACTGGTGCATCCTATTGAATTCGAAATTGAAAACCAAAAAAAATACCAATCAAATTCAGCAACAAAAACTCGTGTTATTTTTTTAATTGTTTTTTACTTATGTAAATTGTTAAGCTATGTTATTATGAGATCGATGAATCGAAATTTAGTAGTCGATTTATGGGAAAAACAAAAATACTTTTATATAGTATAATGCATACAAAAAATATATACATATATATAAATTCGTATCGGTAGCTATTGACGAGTTCATATTTTACTTCTACAGTTTTGAAATTGAGTAAAAATATTTCATTGTTTGTTTGTATTACAAAATTCATACCATATACATATATAGTAGGTTCAAATACTTAGTTTCGTCCATAAAGGGAATGTAAAATACATATATTTATATCTATAAATAAGTAATGATATTATGATAATCTACCAAACAATCTAGATAAATACATAATTACTTATCTAATTAATTACTTAAACATACACATCTAGAGTTATGTATCTAAAAGTATGCATTTGCAAGACATTTGTTTTTGTACACCAAACCAAGTACTCTACTCTAATTACTCTAATTATCAATTACCCCACTCCTAATTGGATTTCAATTAGGAATTAAGGCAGCCAAATCAGTCAGTCAGTCAGTCAGTTTGAGAATTTACACCAATCACTTACACTACAAATGACAGCGAAATATGATGTACTTAATGTTAAATGTTACAATTATTTTACCTATTCCTGCATACACGATCAATTCAAATGTGATGATCGATTCATTCGGTTGCTTTTCTAAAAAATTATCGATAAACATTTGCGATCCGATAGCGGAAGAAGACCGATGACGATGATGACCGCAAATATAGCCCAACGGCGATTGAGGAGCCGGTATATAATTCTATATTCACATATCTAATGTATCTTTTCGCTTGATTTTGCTTTTGCCTTCTTAAGCTGCATACATAATCGTACAATAAACTAAAAAAAACAAAACAAAAAAAAAAACAAAAAAATTAAACCAATAACTTGCTCCTCTCTCTCTCTCTCTCTCTCTCACATGTTTTGCCCTTTTTAAATTAATTCAAATCTGCAACTACTCAAATCCGAGTATATTTACTGTAAAATCCAACATCACTCTAGAACTCTCTATTTCTCTCGCTCGCTCGCTCGCTCTTTCTCACACTCTCTGTCTCGCTCTCTCTATATAAATAATTTTGTCTCGACTTAGAGGCATGTGTACATACATACATATTCGCCTAGGAATGTGCAAATGTAGGAAACAGCATCAAGCATCCAGCATAAAGCAAAACAAACCAAAAAAAAAAATATATATAAATAAATAAGAAATGTATGCATATTAATAATCATCAAGAATGTAGCCCAACAACAATTTTTCAATAGACACCCAAATGCAATGCTAATGTCATGTTTCGCTTATCTAATCACAACCACACAAACTTCCCTCTCTCTATTTTTAAACCTCTGGCTCAGGGTGTGGAATATCCCGAAAGCTGTTTGAAGAATATGTTTTTCAATTCCATCCAATTTCGAAAATTGATAAATCCAAGTAGTTGAGTCGTCCACAAATTTTGTTAGGAAATTTTCAATTCCACCCCACACCGACGTTATATATACCCTTGCAGTGTTTTTTGGCCTTTCACACATGCATGTAAATCCGATTAACAAACGTAACCAATGATCGATAATTCAGTGTCATCGATAACAAATGTCTATACATTGATCGATATTTTGTCATCTTTTAACTGATTCTAGTGACCATTACTTTATCTAAAAGAATTTTGCTATACATTTCTTGGTCAAACTCATTTTTAAGTACTAATCGGTTAGGCAGCGATTTATATCGACAGTTCTTTGAATATTTTGAAACTGTGAAATGTCATCTGCAAGGGTATAACTATCGATAACAATGATTTTATCCCTGGGGGGTACTTACTTATTTCTGCCTGGAACGACAATATCATTTTTTGTTACTTATAGTTAGTGCAATAATTTATAGATTCCTTATTCTTATGATTATTTACATATTTAGAATACTGCACAAATCATTTATGACAATTCAAATGGAATTTTTGCACCAATCACATATTTTTTGCATTGCTAGAAAGGCGATTGATTTACCTATATCAAAATACGCACACACACACACACACACACACACATACATACATAGATAGAGACATCTCCGAATTATAAACGAGTTTAATATGTAAATAAAAAGAAAATTAAAAATATATTACATTTTCTACCATTACATAATTAAATATTCGATAAACGAAATCTTAATACAATAACAAAATATATTATCATAATAATAATAAAAACCAAAAAACCAAAAAATTTAACTATTAAACTACATAAATTGAGAGAGACAAATCACAATAATAATTGCGGCAAATGTTATGCGTCCCGTATTTAATTTGTTTTCTTCTTCTGTTTTTCAATCAGTCAATCAATCAAAACGCCTTTTGAATACATAGTTTTCCTGTACAATTTTTTAGTGCGCTGATAGGCATGCAAGCAAACTGTATCTACATACATAATAACCAAAAAGAAATCATACATCTATCTACCCATAATTCTAAGTTAGGCCAAAAACCCAAAAACCAAAAACCAATCTAAATGCAAAAATATCAAAGAAGCTAACATCGGCTATGCCGAAGTTTATATACCCTTGCAGTCCTTGGTAATAATAATTTTACATGTTCAAAATTTGTTTTCTGCAACTCAATTCATCAATATATGTACATATGTAGAAAGAAAACAATTTTACTTTCTATTTTACAATTTGTTCATTTAAAAGCTTTGTTAAGATCATTTGTGAATCGATTCCTTGCTAAAATACACATAAAAAAAAAATAAAAAAAAAAAAAACAAAAAAACAATTTGTTCTTCTTCTTCCCTCATTCCCAAAGCAAAGCAACGCACGCATACACATACAGTTCATGTAGCGTTGCGTCTGTGTGTGTATGACGAAAGACGCAGTAGACAGCAAGCAACGCTGCCGGCAGAGCTGAGAGCAGAGCCGATTATTATATTGACTGTAACTTGTGTTATATTTATCCGATCACATTCAAATTTTGGGATCTGGGGTTTTTTAATATCCAATATTATCACATATGTAAATTTCATAGCGATACTCCGATGTTTATGAAAATGTTTCTTCTAGAGCTATATGATATAGTGGTCCGATCCTGATGGTTTTCATACTTTAATTTTCCCGAGTAATAAAAAGCCCCGAACAAAAATTTCAGCCCGATAGCTCTTAAGACGGCTGAGTAAAACGCATACGCACGGACGGACAGACTTTATGGGGTTGGAAACGTCTCCTTCTGTGCGTTACAAACATCTGACCAATTTTATAATACCCTCTGCAAGGGTATAAAAAAGAAAATTTGAAAACTAAATTGAAATGTTGGCATGCAAACTAAATCGACGGTATGCAAACTAAATACAAATAAAATCTAAAAATTCTTTAGAAACATATTGCCACCAAATCCACATACACACACACACACTCACAACACTAGTGATTTTTTTAGTTTCACAACAACAACAACAACAAAACGCCCAAAAACAATCACTTCTATAGATAAATTCCGTAAACTCAAATCAATTCACTTTGTTTTGCGTCTATCGTCCACCGTTTGTTTCTATTAATTAAAAAAACAACATCAAATTGGCACACATCTTTTTTATCTCTAAAACATCAAAACAAAACAAAAACAAAAACCAAAATCTAATAAAAGTAATTCTCATACAAAATACTGTATAAATAAATTAGCGGTACTTCTTACAAAAATTTAGATTATTTTCCACATTCAGCAACAAAAATCTAGTGAGTTGTAAAAATGTTTGCGCATGTTTCTTTAACATATATCAAATCGAATTCTCTCTTATTTAATAAGCTACTTACAAATATATTACCTCATATATATATAATTCTATACTGTATAATGCAAGAGCATCTACCACTACACACATACAAAACATAATAATCCAACAAACACACAGAACCCCCCCCCCCACACACCTACAATCAAACAAATCTTATATACGCATAGTGCTTGACAGACATCCAAAAAATGCTATACCTCAAAATCTAAACCAAAACAATAAAAATGTAAAGCAACTCGGCCAAATGCTACATATTTGCCCCTTAAAAAACAAAAAAAAAACCCCCATATCCCAATATATATATATATATACACTCTATATATAGTTATATATATATACATACATATGTACATTTATGCATATATATATGTATATCTCAACAATTATAATTCTACTTTTTTGATTTGTGTTTTATAAATTCATAATCTCTACTCTTAATTACATTTTTCTATTATTCTATAATAATTCTTACATTCCATTTTTAATGCTTTTGACAAAAAAAACCAAAAAAAAATTAAAAAAAAAAAAACCAAAACAAAACCTAATGCGTTGCAATGTTACCATAACTATCAATACTCACCACTCACCTAAACTCAACTCAACTCAACTCAACTTGAACAACAATTTTCGCCAACAATTGAACAACGACAAATTCTTGAATGTGCAACAACGTTTTGAATACCATCTGCATACCAACAAATAACAACAACTACTACAACATCCAATACTACAACAACAACAACAACAACAACAATCATAAATAATTTAAATACACCAAACCAAAAAAATATTCACTTAAAAATTAAATGGAAAAATAAAAACGAACTACCCACCACCCACCAAACAACGAAACGAACAAACCAAACACGAAAACGATGCATTGCAATGATATATAACCACATGATTCGATTTGATTTGAACCAACACTGGCAAAACAAAAAACACTTCTTCTTCTTCTACTACTACTACTACTACTACTACTACTACTGCACTGCAATTAACTGCAAAAAACCAAAACCAAACCAAAAATAGAAACAATCGTTCTTTAATTGCCTCCTCGATATGGCCGCCCTTGACAAAGGAGGATCGCGACAGGGCTCCATATGTTTCGAGCCGAACGGGGAAGGAGCCGCCAACTCACAAACACATTTGTTAGCGAGCACGCACCACCACCCCCACCCGAACGGTGATGCCGAACACAACAGTTTGGCAACACTAGCACGACGGAGTACGATCAGAAAGCGATCAGTTAGGTAATTTACAAACAAAAGCTTCATCCTAATTATAACCCGTAAAGTCCAAAAGTACTTACTTACTTACTCTCTATCAACAATTACATTCACGCTCTCTCTCACACACACATACACACACACACACACTCATACAGACTCACAATCACCGACAATATTAATTCATTCAATCATCTCACTCACTCATTCACTCACTTACTAACTAACTAACAGCTCTGAAATTAATTGGCTCCTCTAATGTAATACAGATTATGCTAATCTATAGCTAAAAATTGTTTCAACTGTTTACTCAGTTAATCTCAATATCATTAAGCAGCATCAGTTTTAAGCAGCAAAACAAAAAATAAAAAACAAAAACGTTACCCTAAAAAGTATGCTATAAAATATTCAGCTTTCTTGTCTATTACATTTTCCTGCAATCGAAATCCATTTTGCGTTCAGATTTTGACCAAACAAGGGAATTTCAGATAGCTTTCATATCTAACAATTACAGGGTGCCTTTTTCTAACTCAAAATTAATATATTTAAGGATCGATTTCATAATGTTTCGTTCAATGGAATGAAATTCTGTTGACATTTTCGAACTTACAAATTAATAAAACGTTATTCATGAAATGTTTGAATCAATTGTTTCTTAATTCAAGAATTTACCATGACGGAAAATCATTTTTCTTTTCATAAAGGATGCCTACTACTGCAGGATTATTAATTGATGCAGCATACACTTACATACACATGCATACATACATACACACACACATAGAGACTTATTTAATAAAATTCCATACAACTTGCCATTAACATTCAATTGTACATACATTGACCATTCGTGTGCATTATTCGATTAATTTATGTGTTCGTTTTGTTTCAAATCACAAACATCAATCAATCAACAATGTTATTAACAACAACAACAACAACTACAACTATCAATTATAAACATTTAACAACATTTTTTGTGCTGCTTTTTTCTCAACATTTTGCATACATATAAGTAAATTGTTTCTTTCTAATTTTTAAATAATTTCAGAAACAAAAAGGTGAATAAGTTTGATAAACTCCAAGCGGTAAACTAAAAATCGAAATTTATCGAAACAAATTTTACATACAAAACATAAACAAAAAAAATATCAAATTAAAACTAATTTGTGTATATGAATATATGTGAATACTTTTTGTGTCCATAATCCTACGTTTCCGATATAAATGTTGTTCACAAAGTCAATTAAGTCGAAAGTAACAAACAAAAAAAAAAACACTAGAAACTTTCTAAATGCATACATACAGCCAAACATTCATATCCATACACACTCACACATGTATGTACATACATATGTGTGAGTGTTTGTGCGGGTGTGTGTGTGTGTGTGTCAATTTTTTGTTCTTTTTGTTTTAGTTTTAGTTGGGTGTATGTATGCATGATCATATACATATACATATGTGTATATGACTTAAGTTCACATCACACAAACACACACACACACACACACACACACATACAGACGCACATGCCTGCCTATGTATGTATGTGTGTGTTTTTGTGTGCTGTGCACAATTTTAAGTATTTTAAGTCTTGAATTTGCGTTCACTCAATAGTACCAAATAAAACTTACGTACTTATCGTATAAACAATACATTAACATACATACATATATGTTGCATAGTCACTAAACAAATTAAAAACAAAACAATACGTTAGTTAACGCAAATCTTCGCTTAGTACTCGTACTCAATGTTGTAATTTGATCGTTGATCGTATGTATAAAACTAAGTACCTAAATGTACTCCTCTACATATTCGTATGTACTTACGTGTAGGCGTTCCCTGGGCAAGTGTTGTAAAAGGCGTTGCGCACAGTGGTTCCCCATGAAGCTCCTCATGGCTCCTACTATCTCTCCCCCAACCTTCTCCTCATTGGTGAAACTGTTTAAAACTAACCAACTGCAAAAAAAAATCAGGCCCATATTAGTTCCCATCAAATGATAAAAGAGAGTATGAAGTAGGGGATCAAAAGATGCTGGTGGAGTCATGTGGAGCTTAATGTGGATGGACCATGCGAGTAACGTAAAACGTACACGGCAAGCGAACTTGTTATAGTTTTACATAATAAATTCTTAATTCGTGATCACCCACCGATTAGATATGAAACAATTTTGCTATCAATTAAAAAGATAGTAAATTAATTAACTACATTACTTAATACATTTTCCTAGTCGTTTTGCATAAAGATAAGATTTGTAATCTACACTTTTCAAAATGTATAATTAGTTCACTGCTTGGAAATGAGCAAACCAAATAACTAACCTAATACCACAACTACTACTACTACTACTACCTACTACCTACTACTACTGACCAGTGCCGGATTAGCCATAGACGGGGTTTAGCAAATGCTAGACGTTATCAAGGCTTGAAAGGTCATTTAATTACCAAAATATAGATTTGAGTAAAATGGATACATATAAATTTGGAAAATTCTTAAAACTCTTAAATTTGCAATTTTGAACTTTGCTAAGTTTTAATCGATTTTCAAAAGTGCTTTTAATTAAATTCAATTTTTAATCACATTAATTATTAAGTTATCTCTTCAAACCGGGACAAAAAATGCGCAAGAATATCAAACTTTTCCATTAAACCTTAATTTCATCAAGCTCTAAATTTGGTAAATTTTTAAAGCAAACTACAAATATCTTTAATTTATGTTCAAGTTAGTATAATGTCTTTTAATCTGCATTAGAATCTGGTTAATGTCATTCTGAAATATCCTTAATTTCAATTTGATTGATATATAACTTTTTGAAATTGGTTAGAAATTTGTCAAATTACAGGCTGGCAAAAATTGCCCAATTGATTAAAAATTGAGATTTAAAAAGTTTATAAAAATTATCCCATTTTTTTGTGAATTGATTTTGAACAATTTGTTTGTTTCATAAACTAATTCTTACAGTGTAAATTGACTTCTAATTTGTTTTAAGATATTTGATTTTCTAATGCCTCAAGTTGGCTTAATCCGGTACTACGACTACTACTACTACTACTTCAATATACAACTCAATCTCAATGTTTTTCCAATTTCGATATAAATATACATAATCCCCAACTACATATGTACATACGTATGTGTGTATATGTATATGTCTGTGACCATTCAATAATCCATGAATCCAACTCTGTGTGTGTGTCAAAAGTTGGCGGTTCCCTCAATTCAAATTTTCTGCGACAGAACAACTTCATCTCTTTCATACCAGGTATTAACTTCATATATAAAAAAAAAAAAAAAAACACCACACACACACATACATACATATGTATTTCTCTCTACGTACACATAAAGTCAAGAGCGAATGGAAACTCTTGACTCTTATGTTATCTATAAATATTCCGATTCCGATTGATTAAGAGTTGAAAACGAACGATTTAAACTGTTAGCAAAAGCTTGTTCCAAGCAAATTCTAGAGTGTACATACTATATACATATATATATAGTCATATTCTAGTAGTATACATATATATACATATATATAATACACTATATATTGTATGTACACATCGACATTTAGCTACGGCTTTATGTGTACGTAGTAATTGTTTATCAGTTTACGGTTTTTCACGTAAAAAGTATCTTACTGTTCTTTTGGTTTGTTTTTTTTTTTTTGGTTTTCGAAATCAATTGTGTTTTATATATATATTTTCGTTAATGGTTTTCTCTACACACTCACACACATAGACAGACATACACACAAACATTTTGTTTGTTATAGTCCATTTAAACTCTTTTGTGTGGTAAGTTACAACCTTTGCCCTAAAGACGATTGATCAGGATTAAGGACGCCGAATCGAAATTAAAAGAAAATTAAACAACGCCCCCCTTTCCACCCAAAAACCTTAACTAAACCACGCAAACTTATACACACACACACACACACACACAACCACGCACACATCCACACACTTGTCCACCCATATGCACATGAAAAATAAACGAAATAAACCAATTTAATTACAAACACAACAACTCAAAATGCATGTTTTGTACATATATCTAAACATATGTGCATATATATAGATTTGTAGATCTATGTATATCCAGTAATTTACACCGATATTTACTATATAGAAACTGTTTGCTTTGCTTTCGGTATTTGCCTTAAAGCTTTTGCTTCAACTTTAGATATATATCTCTCTCTCCCTCTCTTTTTCTATCTTTCTGCTTGCTGATCCTCAAATTCACCACAATGTAGATGAGCAGATGTAGATAACATATGTAGATAATGTAGAGTATATATGTAGATAACTTGTAGTATATGTATTAAACACATCGTTGTCGTCTTTTCTTTTTGGTTTCAAAACTATTTTGACATAAACAATTTTGTATTGAGTTCTTAAAATATATCATATCACTTGATTTTATATATAAAAAAAAAAAAAAAACAAAATATATAGGACAACAATTTGTAGTAGTTCTCAATCAGAAATATATATATATGAATTGGCAAACAAGAAAAAAAAATGAAACCAAAAATGCAAAAACCGAAATGATAATAGTTAGGCAAACCAAGCAAAATAAACTACTACTACCTACTACTAGTTAATCGATATATGTATACCTATATATATATATATCAAATCAAATAATAAAAGTTGAAAAACCCCAACCCCGCCCCCTCTCCCCTATATATAAATATATATATATATATATACTATAATTAGCATTCAATTATATATGTATACGTATAAACTTAAGTAGTGTATGGAATTGTTTCAATGTTACACGCCCTAATTCTAGGTTTAATTAACAATAATAATAATAATCCTGCATTTGAGATCCCTTTCAATATTCAAATACTTCAAAACTAGTGCAATTAAATTCGCATTTCAATATGTATTTTGTTGCAGTGAAGTAATAATATTTGCTTGAATTTTACATATCTACAAAAACATATATATATATATATATATACATATATATGTATATATATATATATATTATATATGTCCATCCCCTTTATTATATGACAATTTAAATATTCACACATCTGATTAAACAAATATGACAAACAGATTGTGAAAGTATGTGTGTGTATTTATTTTGCAGCCTTTAATATATCTACTACTACTATATATATATATATATATATATATATATATATATATACATATATGTGTGTATACATATATACATATATATTAATAATAATATATATTTTGACGTGGCTCCTATAAGGAGCATAGAGGAAATATTTGTAGACATGTTTTTTTTTTTTTGTTGTAAACCGAATTAATAATTGATTTTCTATATATATCTATATACATATATAAAATATATACATACATGTGCATATACAGTCTATATACGTATGTGTGTGTATATGTGAACAATAAAGAAATGAATGTGAGTCCACAAGAAATCTGTCATGATGAGAAAAAATTGATAAACATGAAATAATTCGGCACCTGCCCCTCTGAACTTCGCTCCCACCTGCTACTGGACCTAGCCCTAGCCGTGCCCCCTTCTCCCCTTAAACTCAAACAGACTGATTTCAAGTGGCAACATTCATTCTTATGCATAACACAAAATACTAATCGAAAATCAACAACAACCTTTTCTCTCTCTCTCTCTCTCTCTCGCTGTGTGTGTGTATAAAATTATTTGTTTAGATGCTGGAACTGCAGGATGCTTCAAGGCATCCATCGCAGGAATCACTTACCGGTGCCGATGCTGGCCATTTACATCCTGGACATTCGTATATGAATGGCCATCGCCGTTCGCCCAGTTTGAGGTGAGTTCAATCGATACAATTCGAGTTAGTACTCGGTTTATGCTTAATGCTTATGCTTTTTCTAGGCATAACGGCTCGCCATTAGCCCGATCTCCGAGTCCGCGACGACGTGGCCATCAATACATACATCATGATATCGGGTTCTCCGATACCGTATCTAATGTTGTAGAGATGGTCAAGGAGACTCGCCATCCAGCATCCAGGCATGGCAACAGCCATCCGCGTTATCCAAGAGGTATTTATTAGTTTGACAAATTGTAGATACTCTATCCCCCCCTCCCCATATAAATTATATGCATATATGTATTTTATCTATCCTATATAATTTGATATGTGTGTGTGTTTCATAGTAAGAGTGTATAGGCCACCCAAAGCACGAAACGATATTAAACTTAACTCAAAAGTTGGCCACAATAAAAACGACTGATGTATATTTCTAAACAGATACAAAACAGTTTTTGTTTGTGTTATGTTGTTGTCTGTCTTCTGTTTCCTATTTTCTCTATGGCCCTGAGTGTGCCGCCCCCTCCGTCTCCTCTCCTCCTACAAAAACCAAACAACTAATCCCATTCAAACACTTTAATTCCATTCCAAAGGGCGTCAAACGAATTGAAAAAACTTACGCAAATACATATTATATATCGTATTATATATCAATGATTCGGTCATGCCGAATATAGTTTTATCTATTTTGGTAGTAATACTAGTTAATATACATACATATATGAATATATGTCTACAAAAACAAGATGAAAAAAATACCTAAACTAAAGCTTTTTAAATACAATAATAATAATAATATACAAAAACATAATTATATACGTTTTCACCCCAATTCGTTTGAACAAAAAAAATCGATATCCGATTCTGAAAACAAACATGAGACAAAAAAAAAAACAAAACAAAACAAAACAAAAAATAAATCAATTAAAACAACAAATGCTAATTCTAATTAAAATGCAAATTCTAAACACGAATTCTTAAAAATACGTAAACTGTTGTGCCCCGACATCCTTAATTATTACTACTTTCTTGTTTCTTGTTTCTTGTTTTCTTGTTTTTCATTATTTTTGATTTTGTTTTTTTTTTTTTTTGAATTTTTGTTTTCCGTTTTGGGTTGTGTTTTTCTTTTGATTATTGTTTGTTATATGTACAATATAGGTTCATGGTCAGCATCGACAAGTCCGGCCCGTTCGCCTTCGCCTTCTCGTTATGGTGGCCATTTGTCTCGCAGTAAACGCACTCAACTGCCTTATCCCACATATGGGACAACAAGTCTATGTCAAAGGTCACGATCGCCGAGTCCCGCCCGACTTCAGGAGATGCGTGAACGAGACAGACTTGGTTATGGGATTGATATGGGTATATCTTTAGCACAAAAATTAACAATTAACAAACAAAAAAAAAAAACCAAAAACCAAAAATTAAAAAAAAAAACAAAAAAAAAAAATACAAAAAACCAATTACTCGATCAAGTCAAATCAAACTCAAATTGTTTTCTCTATATATATATATATAAATGCTAGTACTTTCTTCTTACACAAATTTCTTCAAAAACATTTCTATTTTTACAAAACATCAGATCAGACATGCTTAATCTCTGTACTAACTTACTACTCGTACTCGAACCATATTTTAGTTGTCAACATGCTTAACATGCTGTACATGTATTTTCATTGCCATGAGGTTTATTCAATCAATCAATCAATCAATCAATCAGTCAATCAATCAATCATAAGCTTAAATATAATATATATTCAATAGTTCTCAAGTTATATTCATACCCACATTCAGTTCTCTTCAATTGTACTCAATTTCACTCGTTATAATCGCCGCATCGTTCGCAGCCGTCGTCATTTGTCGTTCATTTCGTTTTGTTTATGTTTTTTCAACTAGTTGTCATACCAAACCAAGAACAAATCGAACCATTAACTAACTAACCAACTCAACTCAACTCAACACAACAAACATTCATTCACTACTTACTCAAAACATCATCTCGTCTCTCTTTGTATGGTTCTGTATTCGTTCTCATCCTCATCCTCATCCCTTCTCTCTCTCTCTCTCAACCATTTTATTTAACATTTTTATTTATTTTGATTATACAACCACCTTGTGTACCTATGCATACAACTCTAGCACAAACAGCAACAATATCTACGTACCTGTAATTCATTTTAGTATTCAAGTCGTCCAGTATTGTGTACCGAGAGTCTACTAATTACATAGTTAGTCTAGGCTATAACCAAAAAAAATATAGTCAATTAGTAGGAGATTAGATCTAAGAATTACCCCTGCAAATTATATTATATGGATTTGATTCTGTGTCATTGTATCCTACAGTTAACAGAGTAATGTTTTAAAGATATATGTAGTTAACTAATGTAATTACCGTTAGCAGTGTCGGATTAAGCGATTCAAGGAACCAACATATAAGTTTAAGGGGTTTTAATGATCAACTTTAAAGGCAAATTAGAACATGTGAAAGTGAGACTATAAATGGGATTTTTTTAAGATTCATAAAGATATTGGGTTTCTAGAATTTGTGAAACAAATCTGACTATTTTTTACAGTCTGTAATAGGCCCATTTCTAAAATTGATACAGCAATTAAATCGTAATTTAGCATATTCTAAAATTTCATTTAATAATTGGATATTTGGGAAAAAAAATTTCAACCCGAATTAGAAACAAAATCAGGATATTTTGCATAATTGGCAAAAAATTTAGTTCTCAAGATTTTTATGCAGATTTAAAGACAACTTGAAAATAAAGCCATAAAGATTTCCAAAACTGAAAAAAATTGATCAAATTGTAGAGCTTTATAAAATCAAGGTTTATCAAGTTGACAAATTAAAGTTAAAAGTATCAAAATGATGAGATATTACTTTTGAAAATCGGTTCAAATTTATCAAAGTTACAGATTCACATATTCACAGATACAGATTAAAGAGTTTTTAAGAATTTTCCGAGCTTACTTTGAATTTTTGGTATATGTATGTATGAACATTAAATTAACCTTTTTAGTGATTACAATTTTAAATACCGCTCTAATAGAGCGGGGCACCTCAAGGCACGGGGACCTTCGCATATTCCTAGTCCGGCACTGACCTTTACATATTTTGATCTGCTATTTTATAAGGGTTTAAACCTGGGAATATTTTTCAAAAATTTTCAAAACATTGTTTTCCGTTTTCGGAACTTATTCTGAAAAATGCCTAAATGTATGTGAGTAAATTTAAAAAATTGCAAAGTCGGTGATATTGATTCTCTTAACTAATAGATTCCCGATTTTTAAACAATTTTACGCAGAGTATTGAAAGATGATAGTAATTTTTTAGAAATTTATTACAACTACTTCACACAGGCGCCATAAATCGACATTTTCATTATTACGTTGTGTGTTTTCTGTTGGGAAAATTTGCCAAAAACCTTAAAATTACATACATACCACATGAAGTAAAAAGTAGGAATAGCTTTTGGTTTGGATAAGACCAAAAAATCCAGTAATAATATTCAAAATTTATATATAAGCTATGGATAATATCAATTCAATTCAATCCCAATCGGAATCAACTGACCAAGGATCTCTATTTTGTAGTTGCTTCTTTATTCTTTGCTCAATACAAACTTTAAGTGCAGGAAAGTGTGTGTGCACATCGTACACATACATTTACTTACTATATTATTACTTAAAATAACTTTCAAAACTATTATCTGAAGGAAAGACAAGCGCCATTTCCATCAATATGTTAATTAATTTCTATAAAATAAGAAATATCTATGGCAGATAGTTGGTTTCTTAATTTAACGCAAAAATATCCAATAATTTTATAGTCACAGATATCTTTCATATATCGCTCTCGTTTCGAAGAATTTTTAGTTTGGTCACAAGTAATTAGAGTGTTTCTGGGCCCCAAAGGCGAATCTAGAGAAGTTAAAATAAGCGAAATTTGTTTCTTAAATTGGACAAAAGGCAATCCAAGGTTCTTATTTAAATACTATTCTGTGACTTAATTTTTCATCGACTTTAATTAACTAAATTAATTAGCGCCAAAATTTGTACAGGAGGAAAAATGAAATAGTACTTACGAAATATGTAGCATAGTTTTTGGGGCAGTTGGAATTTTTAAATTATTTTCGTGCCTATTTTTCGGATTCTTTATTTTAGACAATTTCAAAAAGTTGTGTCTCAATTACATCATGACTTTATTCGAAAATTACTGAAATTATTCGTTTTCAGGGTTTGATGTAAATTTAAGGACAATTTTCTCATACAAAAAACAAAATGACAGAATTACAGATTCTCAAAGTTAAGGTCTTTTTTAATAACAATTTTAGTTAAAACTTCATTTAAATAATTAAAGGAAAAATACGTTAATTGTGTCTTACTAACGTACGTTCGGGAATATTATATGAAGAAGGTTTAAAAATTAGTTTTGCATACTTTAGTGGGCGAATTGCCTTCATTTTGATATCCATAGATTCGCCACTGATTGACCTTGGGGTAAAAGAAAGATTAGATCAGACATAATCGTAGAGAAAATAGAAATACAGGTGTGCAACTGGAGGCATTTATTCTCACTCTCTCGCTCGTTCTGTCTATATATCTCTCTTTCTATCTCTCTCTCTCTCTCTCTCTGTATGTCTTTGTATGTATGTATGTATGTCTATGGAATTTTGCACCGTTACGTTTACATTTATTCGAATCAGTTTCATTCTTGAAGTCTATCGTCTTACTGCAAGTTACATTTACTTAGTATTATCCACAGTCATGCATGGTAACAATCGAAAACAATCAATTGCAAAACTGACTCAGCACATCGATCACTTTTGTATCATGAAAACTATCGATTATCTATGAATATAAATAACAAATAGCACTATTACAACACGAATTTATACAAAACTCTATATCAAATGTGGCCATACATACATACATATATGTATAGAATGATTATAATTGCATTCGATACAACTAATCAGATTGGAAACCCAATCTTGATTTTACTTCATATTCATATATGTATGTAAAAAAGGTTTTAAGCGCTCAGAACTTTGAACTGAAGAACAATATTCGGTATCAAAATCTGAACACTTTTCAAAATTAAGTATTGGTTTTCTTTTTAAATATTTTTGTATATATACATACATACATACATACATACATATGTACATACATCTTACATACATCGTACGTACATTTGGTATTCTATGTCTGTAATCTCAAAAATCAAACACTAGCCACACACTCTCCGTTAAATGTCGGATAGTGGATCGGGCATTGACAACACAATCAATATATACTCTTTTAGATGAAATAAACATAATACACATACATCTATGTACATACATACATATTATAACTGTCACATTTAGTACAATGTCTGTCTGATGTGGAAAACTAATCGTATGCCATCTGTGTCCTCCCCACTCTCCTGTATCTATCTTATGTCTATGTGTCTATATGTCTAGGTGGCCCGCATGTGCAACATAGCTACCCAACGCTAGCCTCTCGTCGTGCCGGAATCGGACGACGTCTACCACCGACACCAAGCAAACCGTCGACACTGCAGCTCAAGCCAACCAACATTAATTTTCCCAAGCTGAATGCGAGTCCAACACATGTAAGTATCATTTTGTTTGTATGTAACTAGATCGAGTCATTCAATTTGTTATTTGCCTGTTTGCAATTCGATCAGTTTCCAATGCAGGCGCATCATTCAACGCCCCACAGTGTTCACTCGCTGCCACATCACCGCGACCTATTGCGGGATCCTAGGGATATGTATTATAGTAGTAGAGAACGCGAAAGGGATCGCGAACGCCTTAGAGATCGTGATCGAGATCGGGATCGATTGCATGAGTATGACCTGCGTTACGAGTATCGAGATCGAGAACATGAGTTATACGAGCGTGAGCGTGACCGTGAAAGGGAAGCGGAAAGAGAAAGGTATGATTTGAATTATGAACAGCGATGACTTAGACGACATATACATACATACATATATATAAATCGAATAATTTCCGACTTTTGCAGACTGGAATATATAGCACCGCTGTCATTTGAGCAAGCGTTGGCTATGGGCCGAACAGGTCGTGTACTGCCATCTCCAGTTCTAAATGGTTTTAAGCCAAAGAGCGGACTTAATACTCGACATTCCGATTCGGATGAGGAGGATTGGTGCTAGCAAAGGCTTTGATTGCGATCGCGTAATCGAAAGGAACAGATCTGGGTATAGCATCAGGCCATATGCTCATCGTTATCAGCACCAAATTTAGATCATAATTTTGATACGATACGACACGATTACCATGAATACCAACAACAAAAACAACCAACAACAATAACAACAACAACAACCAACCGATATACAAGTCCAATTACAACATTAATAAGATCAGCTGCATCAGCCTTAGCATTTGCATCTACATCCAATAACAAATTGGCTAAAAAAAGCTTACAGCAATTCAACCCAAATCGTCAATCGCAATCGCAACAGCAACAACAACAACAACAACATATACTACAAAAACGAGATCTAACTTTTTGCAGCCATGAGCACTATAAATCCTCACAACAATTGGCAAGGATATCCTTGCCACTGACAAGAGCAACATCACCCCAATCCGATATCGACATTGATTATAATTACCATTATCATTATGATAACGAGAACGATAATGATATCAAACGACAAACAGCAACAACAACAACAACAACAACAGCAACAACAACACCAAGAACTACAAAAATGCAAGCAATGATATTAAGTGTACCAATTACAATAACAAAACCAGTAGATACTAAACAAAATAGAAAGATCTATTCACATAATGACATTAATTATATAGATAACAACACATACGATATTGATACAATAGCGATAAATCCGCTAATAGCAGGGCCAACATCAACATTAACTCAATCTCATTTTGAGATCCAAGCCAATGAAAGGCAACAACAGCAACAACCACAGCCACAGCCACAACGACAACAACCAAAACAAGAACCACAATTAGAACCACAATTAGAGCCACAATTAGAGCCACATAATCAGCACCAAACACTATCGCCACCGCCGCTGTATTCGTATCATACGCTATAAGGAATTAACATCAACCCATCAAAAATCAAAAATAGAAACAAAGAATCAGACAACAAACTGAAACCGAAACTGAATAGGAGTAAAACCTTAAAACACAAAAAGCCTAACAAAACCAAAAAACAAAAAACAAAAAAAAGGAAACAAAAAACTATGTAACGAAAACTAAACTAAAACAAAACCAAAATGTGTGCGCGAATAACATGAGCCAGAGTCAGTAAAATGATGATATACATATACATATATATGTATATATATATATAGGTATATATACATTTGTATGATGTTAATGATTAATGATATAATGAATGATATAATAGATGATATGATTAATGTATTGCCTGTAATTCAGTAAGAATGAAAATCTCTCTCTCGATACAAGCTTAGATCAACCTTAGGGCCTCTAGGCATTACACACACACACACAAACAAAACATACATACATAGGTAGTAAATCTTGTAGGTACATACAACATTACATTACATTACATTACATTACATTACATACTTACATTGTAGGTAATGATAATTCTAGAAAATAGCTCGATGAATCTGTAATTTGCAAGCGTTTTTGTCTTGTTTGTATTTAAAGTTAGTAATTCAATTATGTATGTACATTTCGTAATGCGAAATTATATATATATATGTATATATATTTATAATATATATATATGTATATGTATGTACATACCCGATATTATTGTAGATATCAAATTTTTGTATGTAATGTATTTACATTTACCTACGGCTATGGATTATATACAAAGACACAGACACTGGATTCCAAACACCGATACACACACATACATACACATACATACGTATGTACATATACATAGATGCATAGTTAAATGATTTTCACAGTGAAATCGAAACCTTTACGGAAATAATAGACCGGGACGACAAGAACCAAACCCAAGCCCAAATTTGAAAAGCATTATGTATATTCCACCCCAAAGATATTAACCAATGCCCCCATACTCCCCCCACCCCCCCACATATCCACCCACATTTGTGTATATTTGAGCGAATAATATGATCTTTCCGTTTGTTTATAATATATTTAGATCCTATACAATTCCTCTATTAATAAATTCATTTGATTTTTATGTCGACGCATTAAAAGGCGAATGTATGTAGAATCTGAATTGGCGTCTAATTTGGCCCCCTAAAGTATGTTATAACTGGTGCAAGATGCTAGTAAGCTTTCGCAATGTCATTTAGCCAAACAAAAAATTGTTTACTAACAATTTTTGGAACTTTTTATCTTCATGATAGTCATTTGACTGCCTATTAAAAGTATTTTGGCCTTTTGTTTCTCCTTTGAATTACATACACACACACATGCATATATACAAGCACACACACACACACACACACACACACGCACGTGTACTTACTTATTTACTTAATTGCCATGCGATATCTACATAAACTAAACTAAAAGAAAGATTAAGAAAACCAAAAACCAAAACATTTATTTACCAATTTAAAATTGTCCCAGCAGCAAAAATAAAAAACAAAACAAATTTAAATTGGAATTCAAGAAATTGTTTATAAATACTTTTTACGAGTATTTAAACAAAGAGAAAACACACAAAACAAGTTGATATATAATACTTATCGAGTTTTTTTGTATAAAGTCAGTATATATGTTCAGATGTATGTATGTGTGTGTGTGTGTGTGTGTGTGTGTGTGTGTGTGAATGGGTATTCGTGTACGTGTCGTGTATGTGTGTGTAGGAAGAATATATATTTTCTAGTTTTCCCATTTCATTTCAATATAAACAATTCTCATAGCTTGAAAACTGTTTCACACAAAATAAATTTTCGAATTTTTGAATATTTTGAAAAATATTTTTATTCGCTACGAATTGGATAGCCTTTTTGCGTCTTCCCTTTGTTTTCTATAAGCACGTTGTTATTTCAGATTTTCAACATTTGCTTCGATGCTGCATATATTCATATGTATGTATGTAGTTACACACACACTAAGATGCTTTAAATACACATACACATTCATATAAGATACATATACATATGTACATATAGATACAAACAAATAGAAACAATTTGGAATAACAATAATTCATAAACCAATTTACTTCGATAACTTTTTGCAAGAGAAATTAACGTAAATAGAATATAACTCATACCAAGACCTAATACACACACACACACACACACACACTTTCTATTCTTTTTTTTTTTTTGTAAATCAATAAAATCAGTTAGTGTAACTGTATAGATAGATAAATCGTACATTTTGATCAACATAAAAATCAACAAGAACTAAAGAAAATTAAAAAAAAAAAATAAAAATGGGATATGGATATCGAAGAGCGCACAATTATTGTAATTAATTAATGACAACAAAGAAAAAAATGAATCCATAACTTAAGTAAATAAAAATACCTTAACCTAATTATAATCGCTGAGCAGATATGCGAATTTACACGACAACAACAACAACAACAGCAACAAAATCCAAAACAAAAACAAATAAAGCGTAACAACAACAACAGAAAAAAATAAAGGGCATCTTTCATGCGATTGTAAAAACGAATTACCAAACCGAAAAGAAACCGAACCAACTAAACGAGTTCACTTATAGATTTGTATGATAATATATATATAGAGACCACTCCCCGTTCCTCCTCCTCCTCCTGCTTCTCCTTTATGTCCTCCTTCTTGTCTCCCATTCCCCCTCACTACCATCTACCATATAAAGCCTTGAAGCCTTTTGGGTAGAAATACATTCAATACGTATGCAAATTAATTAAATATTTGCCATATGTAACTATGGTTAGGGAATTCTAGTCTGAAATTAAGGATTTATTCAATTCTAATTCTATCATACCAAACAAAAAAACGAGAAAAAAAAAAAAAATAAAAAACCAAAAAGAACAAAACAAAAAAATGAACACTAACTTGCTTACATTTTAATATACATACATAAATAAGTGAAACATACATACACAGACCAGACAGGACATACATACACACACACACACACACACACACACATATACATACATACATACAAACTAGTGTCAAAGAGCCCATAGCTAAGTGATTCATACTCAAACAAATTAAACAAAAACTAAAAACTGCTACAAAACTAAAAAAGCAAAAAAGAAAAATTAGGGAAATTTTCAAGTCATTGAGACTCGTTCGCTTACCGCAAAAATGAATTCCATGGCCCTCCCCCAACACGCACCCCTCAAATTGAAAGTTGAATATGTCCGAACGATTCAGTTAATATATATATATAAACCCATTGTATTGAATTTATAGAGTTCATGGTTCGTTCGCTATTAACTTCAACTGTCGTCGTCGTTGTCACATCAATGCCAAAACTATCAAAATAAAACCCAATACAAAAAAGATACATACATTAATACATATATTAATAATCATTTCATATGATTTAAGATTTTACCTGTATATAATTATTAGCCTTGAATATTGCTATTAGATGAAATCTTATCTTAGTTAGTATACCCTAAAAAAAAAAAACAAAACATTTTTTCTTCACTCTGTCACTTACTCAGTCACCTGGCCAGATCTCGCAACATCTCGTTTTGTAAATACCTATATAGTTTGATATATATACATATTTGATTTAAGACTAGACAAGTTTTTTCCCCCTCCCCCCCTCCTATATATATATATATATATTGAGTATGTACAACCATGATCTCAAGAAGATATTCCAATCTATTGTACAAATTAAGATGAAATATTTCATGCATTCGCATAAATGGGCTTAGGAAATGATTATGCGAACAATTTTATTATTGCATTATCTTTAATTATACTAGTCCATTTTGAATTAATCAAATCACTCTCACTAGTCTTTTAGATCTTAATTCCACTAATTGCTATCAATGCTTACAAATTTCGCTGCTTCTATTTGAAAAAACAAAACCAAAAACAAAAAACAGAAATCATTTCAAAACGCTGGCCTTCAAACTGTGAACTCAAAGTATTTTTTAATTCCTACATACTCGGCACACACTCACTTAAACACACAATCAATCAATCTATTCAAATTCAAACTTCGAATCATATTCGTAATGCAAGTCGTTAAAGGGAGAGAGTAGAGTCAAATATCCATAGAACTAATAACACAAATTTTCATATACATAATATGATATTTTGAATTTTTTAGATGTTTCTAGACAATTATTAAAGGAAGAACCAAAATATTTGATAGATTCTGTTGTAATTTCTTTAGACAAAGTTTCAACTTCAAATCAGATCAAATAATTTTGGGTAATTTTGAGTAGAAATATAAACATAAATGGCTCTATTATCACTCATATGAATACTTGATCTAAAGGAGACTTTAAAACACACACAGACACACACACACACACACACACAATACCCCCAGACAGTGTTCCTTATCGTATTAAGAATTCATATATGTATAGTCCAAAAGAAAAACAAAAACAAAAAAACAACAAACAACAAAATGAAAATATCAATCTATTAACATATTTGGAATATCTTCAACTTGTTCGACGGAAGGACCACAACAAGGCTCTGCAAACGGCATGGCACATGGGGAAAACAAATCCGAAATCAGAACTTATCGAGTTCAAATGTTCGAGTTCGAATTCTCATATACTTATATATATAATAAGAATTGATAATCGTATCCCTCCATCTACCAGACTAGATGCCAAAAAGCCAAACTGAATAATCCTAACTAAATATATATAGAATCTTACAATATATACAGCATTGTGTGTTGGGGCTTTGAATGTTCTTCCAAAACAAAAAACCAAAAACAAACAATCTTTTCTCCATATATATTGACTACATTCAGTTTAGACAAACACACACACACACACACAGACACACACATACATCCTTTGATATCATACATACATAGGTAATAGAATGAATCGATATATATATATCTTGTACCTACCAACCTACCTAATTACATAGATGAAAACTGTACACAAAACTTCTCGTCTCCGATTTACCCAATTTATAATGACGGCATCATCATTATGTGTTCATTGTTTCCCTTCTAAAAACTTTCGATTCGATTGTGGATGTTCTTCTTTCTATATATGTATATATATATACATATATATACATTAACATATATACAAATATACACTTAGTGCATACATACAAACATATACATTACAATAATATGTTGTATGTTATTTTTTACATGGTTTTCTTTGTTTTTTTCTTCTATTTTTGTTTTTTGTTATTCGTCTACTATCTGCTTCAACAACAACAACAACAAAAACAAAAACAAACAAGAAAAAAGGTCACATGAGAAATCTAAAGTAGCCCTAAAAATTTTATACAAACATAAGAATAAAGCAAAAACAAAAAAAAAACAATATAAGTAAAACAAAAAAAAAAAAAAAGGGGGAAAAACCAAAAATTATATTATATATAATAAATTACAACTAGGCAAATTTAAAAGGTAATGGTAATGGCTAATATGTAATGATAATGCATATATACATATATATATTTGCATATATATATATATATATATATACTTATATATAAATATCTTAACTGAATATAATAAGTAAATTATGCAGTTTAAATAATTAATAAGAAAAGTGCTAGACATAATTTAAAGTACGTTTAATTAATAATTATGTAATTATAATGACAACTTGTAATTTATATACAAGATATACATACATAAACATACAATATAATAACATAAATACCTGCCTTCAACAAATTTGTTAATAACAAAAAAACAACTATTAATACTTTCTTATTTTACATAAAGTAACGGAATTACATAATAAAACAAAAAAAAAAAAAACAAACAAAAAAAAACCCAAACAAAAAAAAAAACCAAAACAGAAAAAAAAAACAAAAATTAAAAGTAAAAATACAAAAAAAAAAACAAAAAAATGAATGCCAGAAAATTACAAACCTAATAGAAAATCTTAAAGCGTTTCATTTCTTTTGGCTAATCAGAAAGTGGTAAAGGAGACTTAGGAATAAAAGTCAAACTTTGAATCAGGACCGAAATAAGTAAACAAATTAATCAACGGTGGCAATCCTAATTTCTAATTTCTTTCTAGAAGTTTGTCCAAGCGTTTACACCTTGCAATTCTGAGGCAAATCTTACATTCAGCCCAGAAGTATGCTACAAAAAGCTCAGCTCAACTCTGCACATTGCACTATGGTGGTCCAGACGTCGAAAGTTTTGGCATGAAGTCGAATTTGCAATGTTAACAAATCGTTGTTTTTTTATTTTTATCGTAAGATCATACATTAAAAAAATACAATAAAAAAATAATTTTTAAAAGCGCCACCAAAGCTTTTTGAGGGGTTTTAAAAGTGAGTTAGCGATCTGATGATTTCGCAATCACAATTGGGGCCAAAATATTTAGTTGCTTTGTGTCACATTCTTCAATATGGTTCAGAAAATTTAAATAAATTACACAGGCCGACATGATTTTTGGTGACGTTAACCTGAGAGGTGTTTTTAACTAACTGACTGCATACTCAGTTTTTGTGAAAATAGGGGATCTAGGGTTGGAAAATAGGCACCCAAAAGTATACTGTATAAAGTTAAAATTGTTTTTCTACATTTTTAACGAATTGTAGAATTTCTTGTTTAAGAAAAATAGCTGTTGTTTGCCAACATTACTTATAAACAATTTGTTAGATGCATAAAATTACAATAATTTTTTTAAAATTAACAAGTTGCAAATTCTTCGAATCCCTGTAGCATACTTTTTAGTTCGAATTTTACTCATTTTGAAAACATATCCAAAGTGCATGATAATATGCATGATAACATAAAAACGCCTCTTTGATTTTGTGTAAATTGCGTTTAAATCATACCTAATATATTAATAGGTTAAAATAATAACGTTTTGAGTATAACGTCTGAAACGTCTCAATAACTTGTCTATATTATACGAGAAAATATTGAAAATTAGGCCATTTTGAATAACTCCAACGCATTTTTTTCGAAATCCTGACGTGATGGGCAAAAACTAAGTACCGGGCCGTGTTCAGCACCCCCAAATTACTATAAAAGACCCATTGAACTTAGAACACTTTTTCATGACCTCGAAAGTGTCGGGCTGTGTTATGGAAAGTAATCTTCAATGTATGCACTATCTAATGTATAATGTTATTTTATGTGTAGTTCCAGTGATTTAGTGTTGGGTAATGTTCAATTTATGTGCATCTGTTTAGAAAATTAACATGCGTTCTCCGTGTTTCGTGGAAACTGTTCAGCTGTTTCAAGCTGAAAGCAACTTATTGGTCCAGTTTGTACTTGTCTTTAGCCACAAACTAAAAACTCATCCCGGTTCGTCCCCCTTTTCGCACATTTTGGTAATATATAGAAACGTTCGATTAGAATTCTGCTAAAATGCTAGAGTTTTGGCTTGCATTTTTCCACTTTTTGCCGAAATTTTAAATTTTTTCGACTATACTAAAGAGTTTTAGATAAAGTGGATTAACTTTAGTTTGTCTTTTATCCATTTAATGCATCGTTATAATAGGGCAAAATTAAAATGACTTGTCGAATAATTTAAAATGTGCCCAAAAGTATGCAACTTGGTCAAATTTTACACTTTTCTTCAAATTACAAGAAATTAATATTCACATTGCCAAAATAAAAAATGAATTATAATACATAAGCTGTTTTCTTTCAAAATTTGAAGAGTTATTTACTAATCCAAAGTGTTGCTTGTTTCCATTCGTGCTGTCTAAAATATATATATTTGTTATATCTTTCTACAACGTCTGGCTATGTCAAAGTTTAAGTAGAAAGTTATAGAGGAAATTATAGATTCGCAAAGTTAAGTAGTTTTGAGTTAAGCAAAAGGAGCCGAGGCCCATTGCATTTTGCAAAGCATTTAAATTTAAAACACCACAAGAGTTCATATTATTTAGAAACATTATTAATATTTAATATGTATAATTAGGATAGGGGGGACACAAAAAAATGTTATACAACGAAAAGGCATCAAAAAATTCATTTTAAGCTAAACGAAAAATGCTTTCAAGGCCCTTTCGTCATCTTAACAACTATCAAAATTAACATTATTGCTAGACTCGTTAAACGAATTTTTGTAGATTTTCTTTCTTTTGAGATTAAAGTCACATCAGTCTATAGAAAACGAAAACGACTACTACTACTACTACTACTACTACTACTTAGTTAATAGACACGACCATAGGGCAAATTATGCGGATAATAGGGCATTAAAAACTTCCCACCAAAACGTGAGCCACCCGCAACATTAGCCGATTGTCCAGAGTCTCCGCTGCTGGATGAAAACATTGATGTACATATCTCTGCCCGATCTCGATGCAGTCGACTGCTGCTATTCGTTGATGTGCCCAGGCCCAGACCCATGGAACTGCTGACGCCACCATGTCCTCCATGTCCGCAATGTTGTTGTCGTCGTCTGGTCCTTATCAATGATAGAATGGCCACAATGACAGCCACCAAGAAAATGAGACCCAAAATGCAAAAAGATATTGCCAATTTCGATATTGATAGACAGAGTGTACCCTCCGATGGCAATGGTCTAACATATGGGGGATAATCCTCTACTGAAACAACAAAACTGTATCGATTAGAAACAAAAGACGATTGCATTAACCTTTTAATTAGACTCACCGCTTATATTATAGCCACGATCATAACGTAAACGATCCACTTCAATTTGGGGAGCAGTTACAGCCAATGAATTGAATACTTCGATGCGTGCCAAATGTTGATCCAAATTCACTTGCAATGGCAAATCATTGTTCAGGTGACAATTGAGCTTTTAATGTAAAGCAAGAGAGAGAGAGAGACAGAAATTTTTAAAAAAATTAGCCACCCATAACTATAACTTTAAGTAGTTAGGGTGCTGCTGCAACCGTTGCAACTCAGTTGAGTGCATTTTGGTGCAATAACCACATTAATTAGTTGGGCCCAACAGCAACACCAACTCCAATACACCCACACAAACACACGCACACACACACACATATACGGTATATACGGTACGTTGAGCAGCGGCAGCAACACTTTCGTTTTCATTTGCAATTAATTCAAATGCATTGTTGTTAGGTACTTACATTTGGACACTTCCCCTTACAGAGCTGAACACCACAACTAACATGAAGACGTTCGCGATCTGGAAATTTGAAGGCGGGAAATGTGGCCGAAAATATCCGCTCGACTAGATCTTCCTCATGTTGCTTGGACCAGCCCTCTTCGGCGGGCTTGAAACGTGTATGCAGAGCGGGCATCACCTGCAAAACGAAATCAAAGGATTTTCAATATTATTCTCATAACATAAGACATATGTAACTGTTTTATGCGAAACATTTCCCACAGGAATAATTGCAACCACAAAACGGTACTTAATAGGTCTTTTAAGCTTTTATGCTTGAATTTGTTGGGTGTCACTTGTTGTTGAACCAGTTTTTTTGGGTTTGGGTTTGGGTTGGATTATACAATTATTTTTATTTTATTTTTTTATTAAGTTTTTTCTTGTTTGTCTTTTTTATATATGTATGTATGTATGTATGTATGTATGTATGTGCGGTGGCAACATTCTCTCACACTTACATACAAAAAAGTGTTGTTTATTTCCGTTACGAAAGCAGTGCGACAGAGAAGAAGAAAAAAAAACGGTAACAAAAGTCATGAGCCAAGTTCAATGACAAAAACAACAAAACGTTTGCTGCAAGTGTGTGTGTGGGGCCAAAGGTATGGCAACACCAGCAGCTACACACACACACACACACACACACACATACACACACACACACACATTGAAAGGGTTAACGTATGAAATTACAAGACGCCGAGTGATTTACGTATTTCTATTGTTACTTCTTTTCTCTGCCCCTCATCAGTCCTCTTTGGCTATATGTAAATCTTTATGATTGCATCTCATTTTACATTGGCAAGCACGTGTTGGGGCATGTGTGTGTGTAGGTGTGTGGGTGTGTGGGTGTGAGGGGCTGTGGGTGTGAGTGGGTGGGTTACTGCGAAATTTGAGACAATGGCATCCATCCAACAGTCTCTGCGGAAGTTCAACTGAGTTCAAAAAGAATATTTAACTATGAAATCGAACTTTTTACAATAAACTAAACTCCATTCGAGTTTAAATCAAGCAAAACAAATGAAAAAGAATTTTAGTAATATAAAAACTTAAATATATGTACATAAGTTTTATAATTAAAAGATCTCTTTCTAATGTGAAGGTTAGGAAAGTTAGGAAAGTTAGGAAAGTTGGTCAAAAACGATTCACAAAGATTTTTTTTTTTATAGTTTTAAAATTGAAATTTTTATTCAACCTGCTTTTCTTTCCCGGCCTGTAATTTGGCAGTTTTCTAACCAATTTCAAAAGAATATACAGTAGAATCCGGATATAACGACCCCGGTTATAGCGAATAAAGTTCGATAAGTGATTGGATGGTCCCAATACAAACTTACAAATATGAATGGGCCTACGGTTAGTGCGTCTTCCGGATATAACGTCGAAAATCGTCGGTCCTTTGAGCGTCGTTATAACCGGATTCTACTGTATATCAAATAAATTGGAATTTAGCATATTTTAAAATTGTATCAAACATTTAAATGTTTCGAAAAATTTATTTCTGATTCTTGAAAAAAATCATTATGATATTTTGCGAAAATTGGCAAAAATTTAGTTTTTGAGATTTTAATGCAGATTAAAAGACATTATGCTAACTTTAAAAAAAAACATGAATTTTTTAAATACTCCGACTATTGACGTAATTAGAGCTTCATGAAATTAGGGTTTATTGAAATATTTTGCTGCTCATTGGCATTTTTTGTGCCTTTGGAACATGACCAACAAAGCAATTTAAAGCTAAATTCTAAAAGTATTAATATGAGATATTATTTTTGAAAATTAGTTAAAATTTCGTAAATTTACAGAGTCGCAAAGTTCAAAGTTGTTGTAAAGTTTTGGAAATTTTTCAAATTAAATTTTTGTTAATTTACCTATTTCAATTTAAAACTAAATATTGGTAAATGAATGAACTTTGATCAAAAATCTGTTAACAATGCCTTGCGGGTCTTTTCAATGCGCTATATGTATAGCTAATCCGGCACTGCCATATAGTGATCGTCTTATTATAATCATATAGCTGTCAGATGTTGTCTAGATCAATAATTTAGCTTTATAAATACGTGAAATATTTTTTTAGAGAGATCTTTTACTCTCTTATTGATTGATTCTTTTTATGTTTTCCTTCTACGAAAGTAAAAATCAATTTCGAAATCTTTCATGGTCTTCCCTTCCCTCCGGTCGAACTTTCAACACAAATTTCAACTAGTTGTTTTGTTGTTGTTGTTGTTCTTGCTATATGGTGTGTTATGGTAATCGGTGAATATCGTAATCGGCATTGCCTCATTAATTGTAACAGACAGTTATTATTACAGCACTAGAAAAATAGTGAAGAAACGAGCCT
Source organism: Drosophila willistoni (assembly GCF_018902025.1). Classification (NCBI taxonomy): domain Eukaryota; kingdom Metazoa; phylum Arthropoda; class Insecta; order Diptera; family Drosophilidae; genus Drosophila; species Drosophila willistoni. The sequence goes on along the minus strand of NW_025814052.1, from coordinate 7,666,898 downwards.
AGAACGAACCGCGAACTGTCTACGAGAACTGTTAGAAATACATAATTACACAAAATGGTGGGGGAGGGGTAGATTTTTAAGTTAAGAACAGTTTTCGTTGCCCAGCCAAGCAAAATGCTTGAAGCGGGCCACAAGCCCATTAAAAACCGTCTAAAAGTGACTAAACAGTTCTTCTTCCCCCATCCCCTTGCCCCAGCATTAGCTTTGCCACCTTCAGTTTAGTCAGTTCTTCTTGAGTAAATTAAGAGGTCACAGCAATTAGCCAACAGTGAATAATACATACATACACACACACACACACACATACAAATCTAAAGAAATATTTAGCATTCGGACATAGACAACTTCAAAATTCCACTTTGACTTCAATGCCAAGGCATTTGCATTTTGGTCCGCTTTATGCACATGTCATTCCATTTTTAGTTTATCTCTCTCTCTCTCTCTCTCTCGCTCTTGCTCTCTCTTTTTTTTTTTTTGCTCTCTCCCTCTATTTTGTTTCTTGAAATGGGTCAAAGCAAATCTTTTGAATGTCTTGTACCCTACATCCGAATGCCTAAATTGGGTATATTAGGTTATCATTAAAGGTTTGCTTGTTCGATATAAGCAATTGAATTTGAAATTTTTGGTCTTGATTTAAACTCAAATTTTATTTACTTTAAGGAAAATATCTTTTATCCTATAAGGTTAGCTAGGTTTCAGAAAAATTCTGAAATTTTGGCTCTTCTTTTAAAATAAAATCATGTAATACATTTAAATTCTAAAAAAAAAATTCTCAAACTCGTTTCGAAACTCTAAATATTGGAAGTTTTGCAATTTTTTCGTCTTCTTCTCGAAGTTAAATTTAGGAAATCGTTACTCAAAATTGATTTTTTTTTATCTATCTTTTTTTTCCCCTAAAAAACTTTGGACACATTTTCTTTATAATTTTTTTTTTTAAGTAATTCTTTCCAAGACAAATTGCAAAAACAATTTTAAGAAATCAAATGTTTTTCAAATATTAATCACATTAATATTTATAACTAAACTTTGATACTTTTTACTAGAGAAAATAAAAATATTAGCCAACTTAAATTTGAGTAATTTTTAAGAATGAACCAAAAATATGTTGAAAATCTTTGAAAATTTATAACTAATATAAAAAAATATGTAGCTAACTTTGTATGTATATATTTTATTTGATTTGAAATTTGTGTTTATTAATTAATAAAGCCAACAAGGGATAGGTATATTATAGTCGATGCCCCTTTTAGACGATCGGTATTAAAGTTGCTTCTTCTGATTCTTCTGCTTCTGTGCGTTTGTGTGTGTGTGTGAGTGTGTGTGTGGAAACGGGGCAAAAACTTAGAAAAATCTCACGGCTTACAAAAAGCAAGCAAAACAAACTAAGAAGACAAAAAAAGAAAAACAATCACATTTGCATTTCTATTTCCATTTGATGTTTGTTTTATTGTTTAAAACTGAAAGAGACTCGATGACAAGCGAAGAGAAGAAGCTGAAGGAGGATGAGGAGGAGGAGGAAGAGGTCTGGGGTAGTGGGTCTTAGTCTTGGTTTGTTCTTCCGTTTTAACACATTTCATTTTCTTTTTCTTGCGGTGCAAAAATTTATGCTCACTGTACATCCATCTTCTAGGTCAGAAGAGCGTGGAAGATAAAAAACAAACAAACAAACAACAAAAAAAAAAAGTGAATTAAATACCCACAATCTACATAGGCATTGTTGTTCTTTGACCCAGTGAGATCTATTGATAAAACTGTTGGCTAGTCATACCAACTAACTAAAACGAATGTTCCATTTTATCTGTTTAGATGTTTACATTTTTGTTCAATAAAAAATGAAAGTTAAATACATTTAGTCGATCAGTCGATCGCCCTTAGCATTAATTAATAGTTGGTTTTGTCTTTAACGGCTAACGGTAACATGTTAAAACAGCAACTCTCTACATACTAGTAGAATGTAAGAGAAAAACCAAAACAAAAAAAGAAAAACTGGCTTTAGCCTCGAGCATGTGGAGAAGACATTACGCAAAACATATTAAATACCTCATAATTTTAGTCATTCATTCATTCATTCATCTCACTCATCTCACTCACCTGCTCATCGATGGGACAACCGCGTGAATCGAGCAACTGTTGCATAGACTCGCCCAGGCCATCCAAAGCCGAGCAATCGACAACATGGACACCAATTGTGCCAGGAACTATGGCACGTACGGTTAAAGTGGTCGGCATGCCAACCTCGACAGAACCTGAACCATTTGGGCCCCCCAATTCGAGCCAAATTCGTATGCGCGGAGAGTCCATATGTGCCTGGTGATAATGCTGATGCTGATGATGATGCACAGTGGCCGATGATGCCACAGCTGCCACATTGTGCATACGAGGATTCCTAAATGGGATTATGCGAATGGGAGAATAGAAAGCAATTCAAATGTTTCTAAATTTTGACTTACCTCTCTTTTGGCAACATTGGTAGATCCTCCTTGAGACTGGGCAAAGACATGCCCATTTCATGGATAGGCACATGACATTTAACCGTACGCCAAATATCCGTGCTTTGTCGCAATTTCTGTTCCATTTGCAACATTATACGTACTGAGTATTCCATTATTCCGCCATTATCGGGTGAGAATTCAGACCGGACACCGCATCCCGATGTGGGTAAACGTAACTGAAGTTGCATCGAATCTTTGCCTCGTGTCAAGCATTCGAGGGGAAAGTCTTTTGCATAGAGTAGGCCATGAAATGGACGATTCAATTCCAAATGCATATGGAACAGATCCTTTGTACAATTTACATGAAGTGACTCAATTTGCATGGATGACGACGATGGGGATGAGGACGGAGATGAAGGCGTAGAGCCGACTATGGGTAAGTTATGGGGGGCAGAATGTAAAGTTGTTGCATGACACACAAACTGTGATAGATGTTGCAAGCCGATAAGAGTGAGATGGAAAATAAAGAAGAAGAACATGTTTCCGATTTCCCGTTTTGTTTGTGCCGGCCCTGGCCAAAAAGAAAAATCCAATTGAAAACCGCAACACCTGCCACTCGAATGCTTCTTGAGTTAACTTCTGGCTGCTTCGACTATTTCTTCTTCGAGATGCTAATGCGGGGTGTGGAATGGAGCAGGAGAGGGGAAGTCGAAGTTGCCTGGCACGTTCTAAATGGCCTACTCCCGTTGCCGCTAAAACCAAAGAAGAAGCACAAATCTTGTCTAAAAGAGCGTGAGAGTGAGAAAGAGAGAGATGCGGGGAGAGAGAAAAGGAGAAACAAAAAAAAAACAAGACCATGAGGAAAAAGGAAAACACAACGACATTTGGGTCAAGTTGAAGCTTTTTATATGTTTTAATAGGTGTATATATGTATGTACATATATTGCTCTTACTTGCAGCTAGTTAAACAAACAAAAATCCAATAAAAAGCAAACATCAAAAACTACAACTTAAATCAACATCAAATTCGACATCAACAAAAACTTTGCGTAATCTTTACATTTTGATTTTTTTTTTTTTTCTTTTCTTATTTTTGCTGGTTTTGTCTTGTTTGTTTGTTGGCTTAACTTATTTAGTCGTATTGGTAATCATGCCAATTAACAATAAACAATTTTTTTTTATATTTTTTTTTTGAAAGTCTTCATCATCAAATCCAAAGCCAATGAAAACTTAACGCGAAAACCTTTTCAATGTCACATCTTTCAAATATTTTATTGTCATAAACCTTTCAGGATTTTTCAAAATGTATACTTTTTTTTTGGGGGGGGTTTACTTTTTACACTTTTTTTTTACTATAATGATTTTTATGAGTATTTCTCGTCTTAAGACATCAATAATTTGTATAATTTTTAAAATAGTTGTTCAAAATGCAAATTATATCTGAAAGTTTTTGGACCCTGACAGGCCTTTTAAATCTCATTTAAATCTGGTTTGAGTATTTACAGAGTTTTTTTTTTCAATAATTTTTTTGAGATAACGATCTAGATTATATTTTTTTATTTACTCCTTAACTCTTCAATTTGTCATGTTTATAAATAGTTTTTGATACTTGTTTTTGAAATTTAGTATATACATCACCATCTAGATTTCTTTAGATTTGTTAAACATAATTTCTAATTGTCCATAAATAGAGTAAAAATTCTCAAATTTGAATGTGTTTATTTATTGTTCTAATATCTTACATTTCCAAAATTCTTTTCGCAGTTGTTTTTTTTTTCAAAATTTGAAAATTTTTTTTTAAGGTTATATCAAAGGTTTTCACATTAACGCATATTTTGAAATTACTTTAATTTAAAGTCACTGTTTTACTTTACACAAAAAAAAAAAAAACAAAAAACCAAACATCAAAAGTAATTTCCTATTAATTGTAATTTTCAAGAGTTCATTTCCCACATTTTACAAAAACCGAAACGAAACGAAACGCACGCCACCGAGTGTGCAAATGCAATGGTAGTAGCTATGCGGCGCAAAGACAAGAAGTTAGTTTAGTCATAAACACTAAAACCACAAAGTTTAAAGAGAGGAGAAACGACGATAAGGAAGGGAAATTGAAGACAATTATTTTGAAGAAGCCCGCCTAAAAGGCCAAACCCAACTGAGTTCTGAGGTCATGAGAGATTAACAATTACATGTACATAATTTTCTTAAATGGCCTAGCTATTCCTTTAGCCTAAAATCAAGATATTTTATTTTCAAATTTCTTTTCATTTAACAATTAACAATTTTTAGCTATAGATTTCCGTTGCGAGTGCACTGTGTCGCCAATTATAGTGCATTGTGGCGCCACAAAAAATACTAAATTCGTAAAAAATGAGTTTTACATTAATAAGGGGTTTTTAAACCACTATTTAGCGATGCCAGAGTGTGATGTCACATTGCTTTTGCACCACTAGCTGCTGATGTTGGAACAACACTAACAATCATTTTCTTGACATAAAAATTAAAATTAATTTTTGTTCTAGAAAACGCAATAAGGAAGCCAGAGGAAACGTGTGCAAGCCAATAACATGAATGTCGACATCTCTGATATTATAGAATTTGTGGTACCATCTAGAACTGAATATGCAGATGAGGATAAAGATCAAGGCGGAGCAGGAGGCGGATCTGCGATGGGAATCGAAGGTGCAATGATTGAAGCCGGCAACAGAGATGTTGATAATGCGGAAGATGACGATGTTGGTACCACATATGTAGTATTGGATACCCTAGGCCAAGACTACGGAGGTGAGGAGTTTCTCATCGTCAACGAGGGTGGCCACGACACGGAACTCATGATGGACGAACTGGAAAATTGTCGTCAATTGATGACCATTAAATATGAAGATGATGCGGTAGTAAACGAGATTGAAGGATTCGATGAGGAGACAATAGGAATTGACACAGAGACGGCACCGACGGTGGAAGAGGAGAGGTTTTATCTGAATGACCAGCAATTTGAGGACATGGACAATTTGGTAGAAGAGGAAGAATCCCAAGATGATCTAGATGAATTGGATCAAGATGACTTTCAAATGACATCAGATATCATTAAAGAGGAGACTGAAGTGTTGGAAGAACAAATCGAGACGACACAAACAACGCAATCAAAGCCAAGCGATAAAATAATGGATGAGTTCAAAGGACCAAGAAGGTATTTGCTATTTGATGACCTTATTGCCACCATTGTGGAGTTCGATGAGGATAACACGCCCATAGTTGAATTCTCAATGATAACCAGTCCGCTCGACGAGAAACTTCTAGTTGAATGTGGAATTTGTCCCGATGTAATGCATAAGTCCAAGCTGTCAAAGCATCAGAAAACTCATTTAGTGCCTGGAACGAATCGATATGCCTGTATCTACTGTACAGAGACCTATCGTGATTGTAAATATTTGGCCGGACATGCCCGACGTCATATGGGCATTAGGCCGTATGTGTGTGAACTGTGCAAATTGTATTTTTCTACCAAGCAGGATTTGCGGGTCCATAACCAGCGTCGACACCTTCGAAAAGATCATATTTGTGAATTGTGCGCCAAGTCCTTTGCCCAGCACACGCAATTAAAACGTCATCGAGAGGCAACGCACGAGAAGAAACGTCGCTTCCAATGTACATATTGCAATAAGGCATATTTTAAAAACTTTTCGCTTCAGGAGCACATTCGCAATGTTCATATGGGTAAGCGGAGGATGTTGAAATGCCCGTTTTGTGGCATGCAATGCCGGGATGCCCATAAAATGGCAAGGCATCGCAAGGAGATGCATTTGAATCAGGATTCATATGTCTGCCATCTGTGCCAGGAGGAATTCACCGATATTAACTATTTCGATGCCCATAAGAGATCTATACAATGTCGCAGTAATACGAGAAGATTGACAAATGATCAGACAAATGTGCAAAATGAAATGAGTGACATCAATGTACCAGAGAATGAGGAGGAATTTGATGAAGATGCGGGCCTATTGGTAGTTGAAGAAGTAACGGAGGGGGACATAGAGCAGCAGGATTATGGATTAAATCAATCCCAATACGCCCTACTAGTTGAGGCTGATGGCGAGATGGTGGGAGAGGACGGACAAGTGGCTCAGAATTTGCATATGATTGATGAGGGACAATATTTTGCGGCCATAGAGCAGCAACAGCAGCACCACCATCAGCAGCAGCAGCAGCACCTCCACCACCACAACAACATGCAGATTCAACACGCTGCTTCCGGTCAGAACTTTGCCGATGATGATTTAATTTATGAAATCACCTTAGAGACTGAGGATAACTGAGCGCAAAGGCAGTCGGTCCGAAAGCACATTATTTTGTATATATAGAAAAATGTTGAAGATGCAGATACTAATTAAACAGGACGACAGAACTCGGTCCCAGGGACCAGAGTACACTTTTCTGATGGATTATGATGCGCTGAGTCCGCATCATACAAATATGTTGAATTTGTTCTATCAGAAAAGTGTTTTCTGGGTCTGAGCTTATTGTGGTCGACCTTTATTATTTTATATGTGAATTACCCATCGATTTTTAATTTGAAATAAATTTCGTTGGGTTCTTAAATGCAAATCTAGGCCTGAATAACAATATGTAATATTAATAAATATATAAATTTTTCTCAAATCTGTGTTCTTTATTTGACAAGCCATGACAAAAGGGAACACTTTACTGTCAACGGCTTTCACCTGGACTTTCGGGGAAAACTGTAGAAGGAGGCGATTTTAATATAAATAAAATAACTACGTTTAAGTAGTTTACTAATTAAGTCAAATTCTATAGTCAATTTTTCAAAATTATGCACAGTGGCGCCAGCACTAACGAACAACAAAATGCGGCGAAAAACTAACAGGAGGAACCTGTCCTACTATGTTAAAACTGTTATACTGTTTTGTTTTTTTGTGTCATATCTAATTCTTTTTTGACACAACTCCTTCCGGATGCGGCCAATACTGTCAGTGCGTCTCAAAAATGTAGTTCATATTACATTCATAAACGTTAAAAATCTTATATGTAAATGCATGATATGTATTAAGAAAATAAAACCAAGCTATTCGTTGCTTTTAAATTTTCCCCGCAATTGGACTTTAGAAAAGGCTAAATTTGGCGGCATCACTTGCTCAATGCTGGCGGCCAGATTTGACGGGAAAAAGGCCAGTTTGGCAACACGGGCGTGTTTCTTTTTTGGTTTTTAATAGCAAAGACAAGACTGCATTTCGGGCAAATCGTTTTGGACTCTAAATTACAATAAATTAGTAAAAATTTAATAATTCTGTATATTGTTAATTTCTTTGCTTTGCTTCTCTACGAAATTTGTGTGTGTTTTGTGTGGTGCGAGTGTGTGTGTGTGTGTGTGTGTGGGGAGAGAGACGAGACAGAGACTAGAAAAAAGTATTCAATAAAGTGCGAAAGGTCAGCTAGCAGACGGGAAAACAGCTTGAGGTAGAACGAGAAAGCCTCTATTTAGAGTGTATGTGTGTGTGTGAGTGATTGTGTGTGTGTGTGTGCTGAGTATCTGCAAGTTAGTTAGTCTAGCTGTCCCTTTCAAACGCCAACAGAACGCAATTGCTTTGAAATTAAAACGAAGAAAAACCAACGGCAACCCAACCCTCCTCAACTCAACACCCCTCCCCTTCTATCCTGGCTGGCCAAAAACACACACACACACGCACACAGATCAAACGTCGTCGTTGTCGTGTGGTTCCGGTGCCGCCGCCGCCACCAACGCAAAGCGAAGCAATAGCACAGAGTTGCAGTTGCAAACAAAAAAAACACAAAAAAAAGTAAAATAAACCGCAAAATATATAGATACAAAATCTAAATCTGAGAATTGGGTAGGTGAATTCCTCTGGGAGTGGAGCACAAGAAAAAGCTGGGCAAGGCTGGCAAGTAACTGGACTCTAGATACTGCCCAAGCCGGGTGTCTGCGCCGCTGCTGCTGCAGGGACAACAAAAAACCAAAAAAAAAAAAAAACTGTTAGACAGGTAAATATGAATACATATGTATAATGTGCGTGTGTGTGTTTGTGTGTGTATTGTATGTATGTATATACTCATATGTAGATACAACACATTTCATCTCTCTCATTCGCTCTCTCGTTGTTTGTGTGTGTCTATGCAATTTTCTAAATGGAAATTCGCTTATACGATTTAACCGGAATTCCAATTGGATTTCCGAATTCAATGAGTTGTATTAATACATAACTGAATTAGAATCTCAAACTCAAAGATTTCGTTTGTAACAGTGCAAAGAACATGAATCTATGTTTATAACTAAATGTATCTCTATATACGTGTATATATATATATATATGTGTATGTATATACATAGCATTAATGCATAAACATATCCTTGAATTTTTCATTGTGTCTTCATCCAGCCAGACCAATTCGCTATATTCAAATCCGAAGCTAATTGCAATAAATAATTGATCACATTGATTCAAAACAATTCCTCGTATGTCTGCTGGACTCATCTGTATGCTGTATGTGGGGTATATATACATACATACATATGTATGTATGTACATATGTATAAATATTTATATCTTCTTGCTTCATTCTGGCAAATATCTGTATGTATGTATGTACATACAAATAACACATGCAAATGAGCCTCAGTGTAATAGGTTGATTGATTTATTCCTAATTTTGAAGTTTACCAAAAAGATTCACAAACAGCTGATCAAAGATTTGTATTATATATAAATATATGTACATAAATAGAGACGCATTAACTTTTCATTGATTTCGATAAGAGACTTTCATAGTAGACACAGAGTGTGGGAATAGTCATCCAACTCTTGTTTGTAGGTACTTTACTTCTATAGCAGACAGATTGCATTTTATGGTCAACAAAGAAACCAAACTAAATTGAAATGGGACCTTCAAAATGGCAGTGAAATCTATAAAATTGTTTATTAGATTACTCTAGCCAATACACACGCATATAGTAATTTTAACTTCATATCACGAACACATTCAAACACGTCCCACACACACACACACGCACACACACTAAACGTGGAGCAATTATCACTAGAAATCGTCATCATGGTCATGCTTTTATCAGATTCAGGCCCTAGAACCAGAGCCGTCTCCTCATACACACTACTCTCCTTCCCCCATATATATATATGTATGTATGTACATACATACATACATACACGTAAAATCATCACATACATGCATGCAAATTATCAAGTTTTAATTTATATTAGCACACACAATACACACTCTAAGCGAAACAAAAAAGTAAAAAAAAAAACCAAATAACTAATCGGTATACAAACATTTTTAGAATAACGCCTAAGGAAAGCAAACGGAACGGAACGGAACGGAACAAAACGACGAGTAGGAAGAGAATTACTGAGAGCTAAATATATATCCATTCGATCCGATAAACGACAACAAGACAAGGACAAGATAATACATATAGGCGCCACCCACAAGAGAGCAAGGGAGCAGAAAACAGGACAAAAGCAGAGGAGGAGGTGAAGAAGAAGGAGAAGGAGAAGGAGGAGGATTACAACTGCCCGAAAACTCGTTACTCGCCCACTTGCTACTCGCTGTGAGATGTTGCCATTCACTCCACAAGTGGTCAAACGTTTGTTAGCACTCAAAAAGGGCAACGAGGATAACACAGTCGAGGGCAAGTGGTCCGAAAAGGCCGTCAAGAATTTGGTTAAGAAAATAAAAAAGAGTTCCCAACTAGAGGAATTGGAACGTGCCATTTCCACACAGAATTGCCAGACACGTTGTGTGACTGTGCCGCGTAGTAAACCCACCGGCGGTCCGCAAGGTAGTGAACATTTACGTAAGGGTCTACCACATGTGATCTATTGCCGTTTATGGCGTTGGCCCGATTTGCAATCGCAAAATGAATTGAAACCCTTGGATCATTGTGAGTACGCGTTTCATTTGCGTAAAGAGGAGATTTGTATAAATCCGTATCATTATAAGAAAATTGAGCTATCCATATTGGTGCCGAAATCATTGCCAACACCACCAGATTCCATTGTTGACTATCCATTGGATAATCATACACATCAGATACCAAATAATACGGATTATAATGCTGCTATAATACGCAGCGCCTCATTGAGTCCGCCACAGTATATGGAATTGGGTGCGGGCTCGACAAATTCACAAACCTCAACAGCCACATCGTCCTCATCCTCAATATCAGTGTCAACGGCAGCATTATCACCGTTTCAACAGCAGCAGCAGCAGCACCAGCAGCAACAACAACAACAACAGCAATCGTTATCATCGTTTGGCCAAAATATGGATTCGCAATCGAGTGTTTTAAGCGTTGGCAGCAGTATACCAAATACAGGTACTCCGCCACCGGGCTATATGAGCGAAGATGGTGACCCCATTGATCCCAATGATAATATGAATATGTCACGTCTAACACCGCCTGCCGATGCTGCTCCAGTTATGTACCATGAGCCAGCCTTCTGGTGTTCCATTTCCTATTATGAGCTGAATACACGAGTCGGTGAAACTTTCCATGCCTCACAACCGTCGATCACAGTCGATGGCTTCACAGATCCATCCAATTCGGAACGCTTCTGTTTGGGTCTACTATCGAATGTGAATCGCAATGAGGTTGTCGAACAGACACGCCGTCACATTGGCAAGGGTGTACGGCTCTATTACATTGGTGGCGAAGTGTTTGCCGAATGTCTCAGCGATTCATCGATATTTGTCCAAAGCCCGAATTGTAATCAACGTTACGGCTGGCATCCGGCCACCGTTTGTAAAATTCCACCCGGTTGCAATTTGAAAATTTTCAATAATCAGGAATTTGCAGCCCTACTCTCACAATCGGTCTCACAGGGATTTGAAGCTGTCTACCAATTGACACGCATGTGCACCATACGCATGTCCTTTGTCAAGGGCTGGGGAGCTGAATATCGTCGCCAGACAGTCACCTCGACACCATGCTGGATTGAATTGCATTTGAATGGTCCGCTGCAGTGGCTAGATCGAGTCCTAACCCAAATGGGTTCACCGCGTCTGCCATGCAGTTCCATGTCGTAAATGGAATGGAGAATGAAATGAAATGGGAAGGGCGTGGGGAAAAAGCCCACAAAAAAAAGAACGCTCGGACAACATTTTTCTTAAAACTACAAGAAAACAAACAACAAAAAAAAAAAAAAAAAAGAAAAACACACACAAAACAACCCAAAACCCAGATCTATATACATATATATCTATACCTTTATATATAAAGAGAGAAATATCTTTATATATATATACAAATTTTTTAGCCTTTAAGTGACAACAAGTACACTTTATGGATTTTTTTTTATTTTTAATTTGTTTGTTTTTCTATTCATCTATTCTATTCATAAAAAAAAAAACAGTGAAACCGAAATTCAAAATTCTTTCTAAAAGAAACAAAACCAACAAAACAAAAATACAAAAAACAAACCCCGTGATTTCAGAAACATTTTCTAATGTTTGAGCATAAAAAGGAACAAACAAAAAAAAAAAAAAAACAAAACAAAACAAAGCAAAGAATATACAACAAAAAAAAAAACAAAAAGCGAAAACAAAAAATGATTTGACATGGAACAAAACACACAAAAAAGCCGTAACAGAAAACTGGGATTTATCATGAGCTCGAAGCTTGCATTAACTAACTTAAACACACTTCACTCTCTAAACGTACACGAAAAGGAAAAGAAAACAAAAACAAAGAAAAATTGTCAGTGTTTTTTTTTTTTTGCATTAATTATATGTCTAATGAATTAAAACGAAACCAAAAAAAAGGAAAAGGACAAAATGTAAATTAAAATTTAAAAATGCAAGACAAGAAAAACAAAAATCATATGGATAATCCATATCGCTTTGTATGTCTGTCTGTGTGTGTGTGTGTGTGTGTGTGTGTGTGTTTAAATGAAAACACAAAATAGAGAGAAAAATATCCAAGACTAATAGAAAAAAAGCCAAATCATTTCTAATCTTAAATAATAACCCAAAAGGGCAACAAAATCTACTCAAAAATATTTCCAAAACGTTTTCAAGACAATTTGCAAACATTGGAAACAAAAACATTTGTTATATTTGTAAATTTTATTCAAAGCGGAAACAAAACAATCGTGAATAATTGCATTTATTTTTTTAATACACAGAAAATTGGTCAGAAAATGAGACAGACAAGTGAATCCATTAACTAATAAACCTAATAACTGCAAAATGTCAATTAAACAAAACAAAAAAAAAAACAAATACTTAAAACACACACACACACACACACATATATATATATATATTCAAATTTTCATGTTTTTAACTATAAAGGAAAAGATAAACAAACTAAAAGTTATAAATTGTAATTCTTGTTTTGCTTTTGTTATGCCATAGAGAGAGAGAGAGAGCATACCCTACAGCTTATGTCTTCTCTTCTCTCTAAGTAAACATACATATTCTTCGCTGTTTAGTGTATATGTTTAAACAAAAACAAAAAAAAAAAAATGTAAAAAACAAATGCCAATGAGAGAAATTCCCACAAAAATTCGTTGTTTTCCAACACTATTTTTGAATGTCATATCATTTTACACCACCAGGAATCCGTGTTGGATACCGTTTTGGATTCGGATCAAAGTTTTTATGTTTTTTGTTGCAAAGCTTGTAAAGCCTTAAATATATATCCTTTTAGAATATTTTTTTGTATTAAAGATTTGTAGTTTTGGGCCGATTTTTATCTAACATGCAAATTGCATTCGGTTTTCTATTTTTCTTCTTCTTCATTTTCTGCTTTGGGTCTCTAGATATTAAGTCTTCTTTTATATACAATTTTGGCTTAGCTATAAACTGTTTTTGTAAGTCAATGTTCTTATCATTATAAATATTATGATTATTATTATTTTTTTTCATTCTTATTTTGTGTGTTTATTTCCCGTTTTTTTTTTGTTAAAAACCAAAAACAACAACAAAACGAATGTAACAAAAAACAAAAAAAAAAAGTGCAAAACAAACATTTTTTTGTTTCATAAATTCATTGTTTCTTTTTATTTTATTTTTGTGCTGTTATATTGTAGAATGGAAAGCTGTATAATTTAGTTTTTATGGCAATTTTTGAACACAAAACTTAATTAAATCTATTATGAAGCAAGAACAAGAATGCAGCTAAAACAAAATACAAAAAGAAAAAGAAAAAACAAAAGAGAATTCAAAAGATAATTGTACACTTAGTTTTAAGAAAAGCAAAAAACAAACCAGTCAAAACCATAAAAAAAGCTCTGATTATTATGATAAATCAACAAAAAGGAAACCAGACAAAAACGCAAAAAAAAACACTACATATATATATATATATATATATATATATATATATAAATACTTACATATATATATATATATCTACCATACGTATATTTAAATAAACACTTATATTTTAAACAAAAAAACAAATCTATGTATGTGTGTGTGTAACTTAATGCCGCCGCTCATGTATTTTCATATGTTGCTTGTAATTGGATTTTCGCAGAAATCGCGCCTGGCACTTCGTACAGCCAAAGGGTCGAAGTTGTGTATGAGAAATCTGATGATGCTTCAATTCGGATGAGCTAAAGAAACGTTTGCTACATTCTGGCTGTGGACACTGGAAGTCACGTTGATTGTAATGACGCTTTAAATGAACATTCAGATAGCATTGATCCGACAAGACTCGTTGGCATATGGGGCAGGTATAGCTTAAATTGGAGTCAATCGTTTTCTGATCCTGGTCGCGTTCCTTTGTCTGTTCCTGCTCCTGCTCCTGGTTTTGAGATGAATGCTCCGTTTTCATGTGAACACGTCGCTTGTGTATGGAATGAAAGAACATTTGACAGTTTTCATTTTGACATCGATAGGGCTTCTCTCCTGTATGAAGTCGTCGATGTACTGTCAGATAATTTGCATAGCGAAAACCCTTGTCACAGATATCACATTTATGCGGACGATCGGTCGTATGCGTAACATAATGTATACGCAATTTGTTCAATTGACGAAAACCCTTGCCACAAGCATCGCATATATGTGGCTTTTCATTTGTATGGGTCATTTTATGAATACGCAAATTGTAGGCCTCACTAAAGCCACGCCCACAAATGGGACAGATGTGCGTTTGTGCTTTTGTTGTTGATGATGATGACGTACGTTTGCTTTTCACCTTGATTTCGGTTGATTTCAGTGTCTCAATGTTTGTTGGCGTTTGCTGCAAAGCCTAAGAGATGGGTATTAGATGATATATCTCTCTCTCGCTCTCTCTTTCTGATTTGTGCTTACCCCATTGACTAGATCGATTAAATCGAAATTATTGCAAGGTGTTAACAATTCCAAATCATCACAGTCGCCATTTAAATCATCCAATTGAGCAAAGAGACGCACATCCTCTAGAGAAACTGCATAGTTCTCATCGTCTTGGCCATGTTGCAGCGGACTGGACATTATTTCCTGTTCGATATCTACTACGGATATGGCATATGATGACGATTTTTCTGTTGTTAATGTTGTCCTATGTCGCATGATTTTGTGTATCCTGTGGGTAATGGGTCAATTGCTACCTTCCAACTACTGTGAACATCAAACAACAAAACTTGTGCACCTACAACGCAGAAATTTTGTTTAAATGCGATAAGATTACGCCGTTTTTTATTGGTTACAACGATGGAAACAGGGACAGGAGGGGGGGCAACCTTCCTGATATCGTACTGCCCGGTTAGTTGTTCTCTAATAAACATTTGTCGATAAATTAATTTCCATTGCTGGCTAACTCTTTATTTTGTTTTGTATTTGTACTTTAAACATTTATTTCGTTTTATGTACGAGATTGCACTTTGCCCCAATTGTGGGACAATCTCTAACGAGCGAAGCCGCCGGTTCAATTCAATTGCCTCCTGCTTCTCCTCCATGCCTCCGTGTAGTCGTATCGTCGAGCAACTTTATCGAAAGCAACGCAAGACAGATTATAATACATGGGAAACTAGTTAACAAGACAAAGTTTTCAATCGAAATAGGGTAAATCATTTGTTCTGCCTTCTTCTTGGCGATCTGTCAGCGGGAACACTCAATGAAGTGCTGCTCAGGTTACAATTTATCTGTTTATCCTCTGGATTATGTAGAGCGGGTACCTCCTAAGAGATTCCTCACAGATTTCCAATTGATCAAGTATGTTTTTGCCTTTCTTCTAACCAAATTTGTTAGTTGAGTGTAAATGTAGAGATTTTATATACATAGATTTCAGAAATCAGACTAAGCATTGCAATTATATTGACATTGGCGTAAACTTTGAAAGCTTTTTTTCATCCCGTCTAAGCCCCGCCCACCTCTAAAAGGCAAAAGGTTAAGAGCAATTGATTTAATAAGCATTTGTCAGCCAACATTTTTTTGTTTTCAAATTTAAATATAATAGATCAGTGACGGATTAAACAAACGCGAGGCCTTTAGCAATCCGAAAATCCTAATCAAAACCTATATAAAATAGAAAAAAATTCACTTGCATAGTTAAAACCTTTTTTCCATATTTTTATGTGAATGATTCAACTTTTTAGTGATCAATCAGCGTTTTTCAGCGCTCTGATAGCCGGAGCCCCTATAGGCGTGGGCCCCGTAACACCTGCTAATCCGGCACTGTAATGCACACATATGTAAATGTTTATCAGATCAAACTCTGAAAGACTTGCCAAGTGAAAAGGTCAATACGAGTCGAGTTTTAAAAAATACAATACAATTTAATTTGGTTTCATTATTTTTGGGGTTAGGATTAGTTTAGTAAATTAAGAATGCAGATAAATATTATTTAGCTGTTAGACCTTAAACTTTTGCAAGAGATGCCTTAATTCTTCATTCTGGCGTCGCAGGAAAACCACTTCGGCATCATATTGTACACGCATTTTCAGTACTTCCACATAATGATTAAGGCCATGTTCGAGAGTTTTCCACAATTTGCATTTGGAGGTGGGGAAACAGTTTAGAAATTGACGCCAAAAATTACGAATTTCATCATCGGTAAATTGTATCAAATTGACATCATTTGCATGTTTGCTCGATTCCGATTCATACATAAGTTTATGCATTTTCGAGGTGTACAAGTTCATGGCATGAAGACATAGAGCTGGTTCCATAACCAAATAATGATGTTTGCATGGCTCCCGTTCGACTCCACCCTTGACGAGAATTGTTTTGTTCACCTGGTTACGACGATCCGGTGGCTGCAGGAGACGTTGCTGTACCTTCTCATCGAATGCATCGGGCGACCGATTCAATTTGGTATCCTTCATAAAGACCTCAGCGCATTTGCGTGGACTCAGACCCTGGGGCTGACAATTCGGACAATAGGTATAGGGTAGAAAGACTTTGGTCAATTCCTGCATATCACGCATATGACGTATACGCAAGGCGGCAAATATATTATCAATCCGTACTAGAACTTTCTCTTGATCGGCATGGGGTTCAATTATTTTGAGTAGACGCTCTTCGATCAGGAAACCTCCACGATCGGCTAATTTTCTCATTAGATTACGCATCAGGCGTAATGATTCTGGTGGCAAATCCTTCAGATCGGGTTTATGTTTTGGCATTGCTTTGGTTATTTGACGATTTTTTGGCACTTTTCCAGCCCGCAAATCGAAACGCTCCAAAATCTTGCTCCCTTTCTTGGCGCTCTTATTGATATTGGGTATTGGTGGAACTGGCCGTATCCAGGGCATTGCCAATTGTTGTTCATGGATGATGCGGTCAATGTGATAGACTCGCTCGATCAGAGATTGCAATTCACGATAATTGATTTGCCAGACACGATTGAATTTCTCACGATTATTTAGACGTGAGTGATAGGCCTTCATTTCCATGTCATTGATATTGGAATGGAGTTTATATATATCCGCCGAGAGACGGGCAATTGTCCGTTTACCCTGTTGACGAAGACTCTTCAAGGAGCGACGTGTTTTCGCTATAGTTTCATGCAAACGAGCCACTCGGCGCTTTTGCTGATTGTTTATAATGACATTCTCTTCGTTGCGCTTTTGCAGCACTTGATAATTATAGTCCAATTTTTCGGAATTCATCAAGACATTATCGCGAGTTCGTCGTAATTCCAATTCCAAGCGTTCGCATTCCTTCTCCAGACGTATACGGGTCGATTTGGTCAATTCCTCTTGGCTCTCGTTGATTTGACGTGTTTGTTTCGCATAGAATTTCTCTCGACTCCGGACCAATTCGGCCTTCTCCTCGAAATTCGCATTGAGAGCATCGAAAAAGGTTCGCCATTTCTCCACAGCTGTTATGGAGAACAATTGACGTTCATCTTCGATGGTATGGCGAAGCATTTGCAAGTGCTGCTTGTAGGCCTCCTTAAGGGTTTCCACCTGATGATCAACACGCTCAACCAGACAGCATAGATCACTTGCCTGACGTTCGCGATCGAAATCATATTTGGCATTCATACGTTCGATTTCGGCCTGGCAGGCAGCAATCATACCATCCTTATTAGACATAATATCGGCTATGCGTTTCTTTTGCTCCTCAATTTGATCCCACAGCATCATCGGTTCGTTAATCTCTTCCAGTTCGGTCCAACGGGCTTTGATATCATCAAATTTGGCCATTGTCTCAATACTTTCACGTTGTAGATTCAATTGTAAGTTCTGTTGCTGTGAGGCCTCAAACAGGCGACGATTCAATTCCCTTCGTTCATTGGCCACTCGTACATTTGTGACCAGCTCATTGCCAAAGCGAGTAAGTTCATCCAAGCGTGTACTGGACAAGTCGAGTTGTTGATCAATTTGACTTCTTTGCGCCTGACAACGCTCAACCGCGCTCTTGGGTGTATCATGGTATTTATTGCGTACTCGCTGCAGAACAGATAAACGGCGATTATCCAGTTTACGTATAGTCTTATCGCAGTGCTCCTTGGCTAGTAGTGCATCGATGCGTTCGTGAAACGATTCCCAGCTGTCCATCTCCACGGGTTCGGTCTCTATCTCCTGCTCCTCGGCCGGAACATCAACGTCAGCTTCACTGCCAAGATCATGGTCAACCCCCTTTTCGACCACCTCCACTTCATCTTCGTTTTCATCCATTTTCGAGTAAAGGTAGTTTGTTGTTTAGTATCAATATTATTTCACTTGTTTCAGTTTTCACGTTTCCAGTTTAAGTTGAAGTTTGATCGAAACATTTGACATTTGGTTGCCAAGCTACCGTTATTTGGCAATTCTATTTGACGTATTCGATTACAAACGATATTATACAAAAAATTCGCTTTATAATTTATTAATCCAATAATTTATGCTAATTTGTTACTATTACTTATATGTCTAGTTATGAATATTGAAAGCTGAGCTAGTCAAGTGCGTGATATACGCATGGATTTCTGTAGAGCTTGCTTAACCAGCTCGTCGGGTGATGCAGAATCAAAGCGAAAGCGTTTCACTGCATGACTACCATATTCCGGACATCGGTATAGTTTTAACTGCTGTTTTTCCAGCGGAGTGTTGGCATACTTTAGCTGTGGCGTCCGGGGTTGACCCATAATCTCATCCAGTAGACGACCCACAGCGCTTGGCTGAGCTTGTTCGAATTTGGCATCGTCAGTGGGTCTCTGGCCATCTAATATGCCGCCAGATGGCTGCAATTTTTGATGATGTGGTCCAAAGACTGGCTCACAGGATATAAAGGGTATATCGAAATGTTCAATGTTTTTCAATTTTTTCATCTGCGTTTCGCTGGCTGTTTCCTTGGGCTTATCATCTTTGTTGTTATTTGGAATCACAGTGGTGGTAAGATCTATTAATGGCGAGCCAAGAGGAGGGAGCATACTATCGCCGCCTTCGTCGTTTGTAATTTGTAATTTTTTAAATTGCTCCTCCACCTGATGCTGCTGACTTTGGAATTTATTTAACAGAGGAATATTCAATTTGGGTTCCGCCAAGGGCACGCCCCCTGTTGTTCGTAGCTTCGGTATGGTGAAGCCATTGAACTCCACCTTGGCAGGGATACTTGTATTTTGATTGATTTCCTTTTCAGCACGACGACGTCGTATTTCCTGAAGGAGTAACTCATTTTGGGCATCCGTTGCAGCACGACGTGATGCCTCGTCTGATGTGGAACTGGCGACGGCGCCCAGTTGGGGTATCTTTAATTGTGGTATAATCAGCTGATGCGACTTGTTGCTGGTCCCCAAGCCACCAAACTTCTCCTGTATGGACTGATATAGTGTGGACATGGCCAAGGGTCCAGACTGGGGCATGTTCTCTTCATTCTCCTTTTCCATTGTTTTGCCAGTTTATCAATTATTTTGCTTTGTTGTCTTTTCAGTTGAACAATGACATTCAGATATAATTTTGCTCGTTTTGCTTAAGATGCAGACAATTTTGCAATACCAATAATAATGCTTTAACTCTCAAACTTGTAATGTCAAATTATGTCATTAATTGCCTACGAGAAAGTGTATTAGTAACACAATTTTCTAATTTTAATTAGGCTCTTTGTTTTTGTTGATATTTTTATATACAAAGTATCGGTAAACGATTATCGATAAACAAATTACTTTAAAAAATGACGATAACGATAGGTTTTGCTGCGATAATGTCGATAACTTTGCTCCGATAATGTCGATTACGATCGATTCTGCTCCCGTAATGCCGACTACGATACTTTGCTTCGATAATCTCGATAACGACTGTTAAATTTGTTTTAAAATTGATATTTAAAAATTTTAATTTATATTGGAAATTGCCATATTGATCAACTGACTGACTTTGCTTTATTGGTTTAGTTGGATTTAATGGGGATTTATTAAGGTGAAAATGTTGTTATTGAAGTGATTTTGTTTTCTCCTTCACTCCTACCATGGTGACAGTAGATGCTGTTGCCTTATGATTGCGCTGTCGATGCCATCGTTTATGCTGTGAATAACCTGCCGCCTGGGCATACGATTTACCGCATAGTTTGCACTTGAATTTCTTGATCTCGTTGTGGAGAGGCCTATGATGGTAGAGTGCACGGGCACTAAGAAATCCCATATTACAGTCCTCGCATTGATATTGCCGGCGTCGTTTTTGGTCATCCAAATGACGTTCCATATGGTTGACTAATTGATAGCGTGAGGCGAACTTTGCCTGACATTGATCACAGTCGAAGGGCTTCTCGCCCGTATGCCGCCGCTTATGCACTTGTAAATTTCCCCGAATGCGTGTCCTATAGCCACAATATTCACACATATGACGCAGTCGTGGGTCCTGCACTTGATCCTGCTGTCCTGATTCGTTTCCTCTATCATCATCAGTTGCTGTAGATACATTCCCGGCCATTGTCTGTTCCGCTATGCTAATTTTAATCATTGGCATTACGTCTTAGACGCACGATTTACAATACTCTTGGCCCGACGTTTAGCTGTCGTTCGATTAATTAGTGTCTAAAATTAAAATTTGCCACAAAAACGCAACACCAGGCACAGTGGAAGAGTTTCTAATTGTGCATAGTTTCCTTTTAAATTGTGCAATGGTTGGTTTATTCTCATTTGTCATATTTATACCTAAAATAAACTAGATACAAATGTGCAAACATAATACATATACCTGAGTTTTTAAAAAACGCAAGAGATTAAAACAAATAATATACAATCAAATGTATACATATGTATATGTACATAAATACATTCAGTAACATGCAATTGGAAGAGATGGAGACAAAATATTTTGTCGAAAACTTAATATTATCAAAACATCCTGTAATATTATCCACTTCATCATCCGCTCCGTCTAGCCATTGAGCTCATCGTTCCGATGCTTACGCATATGTCCGGCTAGACCAGCTGCCTGGGCATAGGCATTTCCGCATAGCTTACAAACGAATTGCTTTGTGGCCGAGTGCAGGAACTTATGATGATAGAGTCCTTTCTGGCGTGAAAATGTGGCACCACAAACTGTGCATACGTATGGTCGTTCAGTGGAGTGCATAGCCATATGCTCCCGAAGTCCGGAATGAGATGGAAATCTCTTGCTACACACTTGACAGCCAAATGGACGTTCCCCTGTATGGCTGCGCATATGGACGCGTAGCGTTTCCTTATTGCGGCAACTATAGCCGCAGTTTTCGCACACGAAATTCTTTTGCTCTGAATGGACTTTCATATGATTTCGCATATGCCGGCGACTAAAGAAACGTTTCTCGCATCCGGCAAATGAGCAAATCACATTCCTTTCGTTTGTATGATTCAATTGATGGCGTTTGAGTTCATGGCGGGTCTTATAACGACGCTGACATATGGGGCAAAGGGCGCCACCATGCATCTGGAACATGTGCTCGTCGAGGAGACGAAGGCGAGGTAGCTCCTTATGGCATTCCAAACAGGTAAACGTTGAAGAGGATGTGGCAGTGGCTTGACCTTCGGTGGTTTCTTCATCTTTCACGTCCAAGACATGATCCCTTTTAACATGCTGGCGCAGAGAATATTTTCCCTTATAAATCTTATCACAATGCTGACATTTGAATTTCAATTTTGTCATTTCAATGGGCGAATCCTTTAGCGTTTTATGCTGTTGAGCCAAGTGCCGATCTAAGGTTGTTTTACTTTGATATTTCTTCTCGCAATGTGGACATGAGTTGGACTGGTCTTGCTCGGGCAACTGTTCTTTTGTTTCCGCTTCTGATCCATCTTCTTCCTGATAAGACTCCTCCTCTTCCTCCTTGTAGTCGACTTTCAGAGCCCGTGGTGGGCGCAGGGAATCCCTTGTGCAAAATTGATTCCATTTCATAATGGCCTTAACATCAGACTCTTCCTCGGACTCTTCATCTGACGACTGATCCTCAGCAACATTGTCATCAGCGCCTGGATCTTCATCCTTCTCATTTCCATACCAAACAAATGGATTCACTTGAGCCACAAATGGAATACCTTCGCTTGCTGGTGAGTCGGTCACCTCTTGCTTTGTTTCCCGTTGCTGGAGCTTCTGCATTGCGTCCGTTTTAAGCAGACCATTCTCGAAATGTATATTCTGGATGTGCAGGAGAAAATCGTCAAATATAAAACATTTCATATCACAAAATAGGCAGTCGATCCGAAAGCTGTTCAAGCTCTGGAAAAAGATTTCGCCGCATTTGGCATTGGCCACGCCAGCGAAAGTGTCCGGCTTGAGGGTCTTTAACATGGCTTCCGCTCAATTAATATCCGTATGCCGAATCATTTACTCTAATAGTACAATTAAAAAAAAATAAAAACAAATAACAACGCACAACGTATGTGTGTGAGTGTGGGTCCAACAGTGGTGCGCAACAGTAAGAAAAAAGCTACAATTTAGCTGTTAAAAAAAACATTTTTAACGGAGAATCCTAAATAGATTTTTTATTTGTTTCTTAATACAATATTAAAATGATATTATCTTTTCTATTTATGAAATATTAACTTTTCATTAACAAAATTAATTTTTTTTTTTCAATGCTATACAAATAGTTGTCCAACTTTTAGAAATTAATAATAATTCAAAGGCGGGAACTTTTGCAGTGTTGTAAAATTGTCAGTTTTTATCGTGAACAAATATTTGCTCGTTATCGCAACAATCGTTATCGATAGTCAGCCGGCGTGCAGAGCGCTTTGTATTTTTTTTATTGTTAATAAAATTTAAGTTAGATTTTCGTATACAATTCATACTGCTAGCTCTAGAAATTTAACGAAAATGGATTTACAAGACTTGCTTCAGCAGGCTCAACGCCTTAATAATAGAACAAAAATGGATGCTGAATTACCGCGCGTAGAGCGAACAATTTCACAAGTTTTGCAAGCCACCCAAGAGCTCCATTCCCGCGTCACGCAAACTGGAACAAATGATTTGCAAGCGTAAGTACTGGATGCATCTTTTGCTGATTAAACAAATACTAAATTGTCGTTTGCAGTCACACTCTGCTTGGCTCGAAGGGTGTGGATTTGCCTAAATTGACACAGAAATTGGAATCGCTGAGTGCTCGAAAATCATTTGAGCCATTGGATCCTGTGACAGACGCCGATGTCAAGGGCTATTTGAAGAATGAACGTGAAAATGCCATTCTCTCTGTTATAGATGAGACCAATCGCGGTGTAAGACATTTAGATCGTTAGTTATATCTATTCTATCATATGTTTATTCCAATGAAATCTCAATCGTTTCAACTGCCTCTGCAGATGGATTTCGGTATACCATAATATGGCTTAAACATATGAAAGATCATTTATACTCGTATCTCTTTATATAAATTCTATACACTTTTTTAGATTTTTGACTCTGTGGAGCGATCGAAATGGCGCTGCATTTATGCCGAATGGGGTAGGGAGAAGGAACGTTTACTGAACTCATTGGTGGGGCCAAAACAGGAAGATTTCCCAGATGTTTTGCGGCAAACAGTATCCAGTGTATTACACGAAAATCCGACACCAAAATCCCGTCTAACTAATATTGAATTACTATATGCCAAGCAGATCAACAAGTATAATCATACACATATGTCGGGCGTTGGTGGACATCGTCCCAATTTGATAACGAAATTCACGAAATTGGCCAGAAAGAAATTTCCCGATGAATTGGTCCATGAAATGTGGAGCGTTCTGGAATATATGGCCGGCGTGGCACCATTGACACGAAATGTGGATCCTATTAAGAATCGTCAGACAACTCCACAATTTGTCCAGCAGGCACGCACATATCTGGAACGACGCTATCGCCAATATATGAATACGGTGATCAAACAGAATCTTTCCATTGCAGAGAGGGGAGGCATACCCAATATATATAATATGGTCAGTTCATTTGTGGGCGTTACATTCCAACTGCCGCAGACATTGATCGGTCTACTCGATGTTGACAATGCCCGACCATTGTGGCCTCTGGTCTATTATAGCCTACGAAGTGGTGATTTGTCTGCAGCCGTACAATTCCTGAAAGAGGCGGGCATGTGCCCCGAGCTCTTGAAATATATGATTCTACTCGAACGGGGCGATGAGGCAGAAAAATCGAACAGCAAGCTTGTGGGACAATTAAAATTGGAATACAATAACAAATTGCGTCTCTGCTCGGATCCTTTTAAGAAGGCCGTCTATGCCATTATCCTGGCCTGTGATCCCCATGATTCGCATGCCGAAATAATGCATAGCATCGATGATTTCCTCTGGATGCAGTTATCCATATTGCGAACAGACGATCGTCGCGACTATAATATCGAACAATTGACATACAGTGGCCTACAATCCATGATATTAGATAAATATGGCGAAAACTATTTCAATGCACGCGAAAAGGCGGAATTATATTTCCAGGTTTTGGCCCTAACCGGGCAATTCGAATCGGCCATTGAGTTTTTGGCTCGCACCGAAACAAATCGTCCCCATGCCGTTCACATGGCCATTGCCCTGCATGAGCTCTGTCTGCTGGGTGTTCCCAATTCGGGAGTGCAGCAGCCATTGTTATGTGTTGAGCCAGAGGATCCTAAGCCGATGAAGCGTCTCAATTTGGCCCGCCTCATCATTATGTATGCCAAATGTTTCGAACAAACCGATCCTAACGAAGCCATACAATATTATTATCTATTGCGACACTTTAAATCAAGCGATGGCAGGAATTTGATGTTGACATGCATGTGTGACCTCCTGATCGAGAATTGTGATGAAGATATGCTGCAGTTGGTCTTTGGGGTACCGGATGAGAATGATTCATCGCATTATTCAGGGTAAGTAAAACTCTGACCTCTCTGAAAAGTCTCTACAATGTTGCTAAAATCACATTTTTGTTCTCTTTAGCGGCGTTTTTTCACAATTCCCCACAATGGATTTTGATAAATGCTTTTTGGCTGGCATGGTGGGCGATGAATTGGCAAATCGCAGTAATTTCGAAACGGCAATTAAACTCTATTTCATTGCCGGCCATTTGGATAAGACTTTGCGTTTAATCTCATCATTGCTTGCCCAGGTTGTTCATCAGAAGACGCGCGAGGGAAGCCTGCGGCAGCGTCTCTTTGAAATTATTGAGCGCATGAATAACGCTCTGGGTGTCCGTAAAATGGATGTTGATGCTCAATCGGTGGTAACATATCAATTGCTAACACAATTGCTTCAATTCTTTGACTATTATCATGAGGATGAGCCACGTTTGGCATTGGAAATTCTGGTCAATAATCGACTGACACCCATTTCCTCTTCCGATGTCGATGAGTGTGTCAAGAATTTGAAGCGTATGGGCCCGGAAGTTATCAAAGTTCTACCTGATGTTCTATTGGCCGCCATGAATATCATCTACTCCGAGTATCAATCACTGAGATCTGGCTCCACATCGTCCAATAATAATACCACCTTGACCATCATAGATGACAGTGGTCTGGGCAAAGAGGCTGCCCTATGCCATTTGCGTGATCGGGCCAAAGCCTTGACGAATATGGCGGCTACCGTGCCATATCGTATGCCAGCCGATACCAACAAACGTCTTGTACAAATTGAAATTCTTATGCATTAGAAAAAGATAGCGAGAGAACGACAGAGTCAGAGAGAAACAATTTTTGTGTCTTTATCATTGTATAAATGCAATTTCCTTTCTGTTTTTTATTAAAGATAATTAATTAATTAATTGGTTATTGAAATAGTTTTCTTGTTATAGTTTTGTTGCTCTGTTTACTTTCAGTCGTCGGAGTGGAATAGAGTCGGATAGAGAGATTTAATTGATTGCTGGTTATTTTTTCTTCCGTCTTTGTTTTAATGATTTAACCCATATACTGATAGGAGGCGCATACCGGCTCTTGATGGCGGACATGCGGTGAGGATTGCAGGGCCAATCGTTGTAAATGACAACCGCGACAGAGTAAACGACCATCCAGGGGATAGCAACGTTTATCTGGCTCATCAGTCAATTGCATACCACATTCTTCGCATATATAGCAATCAACATGGAAATCCTTATCCATGGAAACAACACGAACAGTCTCATCAGTGCCCTCAACGGGAGTTATTCCTGTCAAGAAACAGAGAGAGAGAGAGAGAGAGATGATAAGTAAAAGTGACTATATTGACTTTAATCACGAACTCACCTTTGCCACAACTGGCACATTTTGGGGCAAACATCCGATGATAATCATTGACACAATAAATCTTATGATCTACATCGACAGTGAAGGGCACACCATCGAGGCATTCATTGCATATGCAACAGCGGAAGCATCCCGGATGATATGATTTGCCCATTGCCTGCAAGATCTGCCAAAAGACCAAAAATCAATGATCAGACAGACAGAGAGATATAGAGAGAGAGAATACCAACCATTTCCATAATTAAATGCCCACAGATGGCGCATTTTTCCGCTGTTTGCTGGAAACCCGAGTACTGCAAGAATCATTTTATTAAAACGCTTTTCTTTTATAATTTCTCAATAAAATCGATTTACCATATAATCCTCCTCACAATAGACACGCCCATGCACATTGTAGAATGCCTTGCCACGTAATGCCCGGCCACAGGAGCAGCAAATGAAGCAATTTGTATGATATAGATTACCCATAGCCTGGCAAGCTTGGCCAGCACCTTTCACCTTCTCCCCGCAAGTGTGACAAATGCCTAAAACAATGAAAATTAAATATTTACAAAAGAAAAGTTTCTTTGGGGAAAAACGTTTTACCAAAGTATTCGCCATGCTCTTCGCTTTGTTCAATCTCTTCTTCTAGCTGGCGGGTTAATTCCTCGATTTTGCGTTGCGCCTCAGTCGGACCAGCCGGACGCGGCGGTGTCACGCTATATGGCAGCAAATTTTTGGTCAAACCTAATTTGGGTAACAAATTGTTTTAATTATAGATATCTCTTAGATTAGATATAGGCAATATTCTAAAAGAATATTCAGATATTTGCCTTTATCCCAAAATACGAAATAATTAAGCATTCCTTTAGAAAAAAATCTATTATATTTAATAATAAAGGAAAGAAAGAGATTTAACTTTAATTTTAAATCAAAGGACTAAACTACCATTAATGTGGAAAGAGAATAATCAATGGCTGTTCCAAGGAAGGAAATAATAGGAATTATTTTATTATATTTATCTCTATTAAATTGCTAAAATTTCTATTCGATTTTCTTTTCTAAAATTACCAATTTCCAGGCCACTAAAGTGGTAGACATTTTTAAGATATATTAAAACAGCTTAGACTGTGTGATTGAGTAAGTTCCTTAAAGAAATACTGATTAAGGCATTGCCCCGAGCATTGTCAACAATCGAATGGATTGAGACCTGAATTACTGAATTCCTTTTCATTGAAAGGAATTACCCTATTTAATTTGCTTTTTCATCTAAGAAAACAAGGCAAACGAAAAGGCATACAATAATATGGTAAATAAATCACTAATTGAATCAATATTGTTCCAATTTCGGTTTATCAATAAAACCCAGAGTCAATTGATAAAGCAAATGAAAGCTGATCAATAAATATTAATTGAAGAAACAACTCAAATATGTTTTTTCAGGGACTTATTTCAATTAGTCATCGAGTAGAAGAATACACAAATTCATCACAAAGAAAGGTGTGGCTGAACATTTTATAGCCTAACTTACGGGGTAATTTGCCAAGAAAGGTGTATAAATAAAGGAACAAAAGAAAATGTATATCATTGAATATGTATGTATATATACGTGTTGGTTACCTCTTCTGGGCTTTAAAGCGGCATTGATAGCTGCATGTATTAGGAGATTGATTGGGTTAAGATGAAACATTAGTTGAGAAGAGAGTGGTGGGAAGGGAGGGGAGACGGAAGGAAATTTCTTACCTGTACTGCCCTGCGAGGGTGTGGGCGATGTGGCCACTGCTATGGGCGTGGCTCTCAATGATGGGGTTGCTGCAGTCGCCGCCGACAATAACGTGGGAGGAGGAACTACTGATGCTATCCCAGTTTCCGTGGCTTGTCCGGTTGCTGCTGCCCGCTGTGGAGTAGCGCCCACAGGTGCTACAGATCCACTGGCTGTATTTCGATGTAGATTAGCTGTCATGCAGACATAATCGGAACTATTGATATCCTCAATATAATTGGGATTCACGGACACATTTATGCCAGGCTGGGGAGCAGTGACTCCGCCAGAGACTGCCGATGTGCCATGTGATGGTAAATGCTTGATGGGTGTATGTTGTTGTAATTTCGAGACTGGAATATGATTGGGCAACGATAAGTTTCTGTAACGTTGATTGGGTGAAGCTAAAGTGGATTGTGAAACAGCAGCAGCGGCAGGACCAGGAGCAGCCTGTGTGGATGAGTTTGTGGAGCTTGTGTGGGAGCTAAAGCTACGCTGATGCATGGGTGAGGCTAATAGTGCATTGAGATCCAAACCAGAGGCAGTGACTGATGACACAGACGATGAACTGGACATGGTAGCCGTGGCTGGTGATGCTTGTGGTTGTGCTCGCTGCCCCGAATGGGGTATAATATTCTCATATATAGGATTGACAACGTTCTCTGTCTCGTTACTATTAGCTATAGAATTACCAGCATCCGGGACCGGGGTATGGGCCAGACGTCCTCCAATTGGCTGCATAACCAGATAGTCTTTTAGCATTCCACTTCCGGCACTCATAGCTGCTGCATGCCTGCTGCCTGGACTCTGCGGTTGGGCACGTTTATGATTTGAGTCGAATTCCCCATGGAATTCCAAATTTTCATAGACCGGCGAATGTTTTTGTGGGGCAATCCGTTGGCCCAGCACCTGAGCAGTTGGTGCATATATCTGTGGGCTGCCATTGTGAAAGATTTGTTCAACAAAGTTCTCAACAGCAACGGGCGAGCGTTGATAGTTACGACCCAGAACACCCAATCCTCCAGCGTTAGCACCAGACATTGTTCCGCCTCCTCCTCCTCCTCCGCTGCCACCTATATGCATACGCTGCATGAGCAACTCGTAGTCGTATTCGGACTCATTGGATGCACTTGTGGCATTCCTTGTTGTGCGTCGGGTGGTCATTGTGGTGGGGCACCTGCCTCTTATTCCCTATTCTCTTCTCAAAGCACTCTCTCTCACTCACTCTCTCGTTCAATCTTCGCGTAGTCCAGGGCGGGGAGGGACGCCAAAAGTAAACAACTACCGCCTCTTGCTACTAAAGATTTTAGGATCCGTTAAGCCCTTTGGATTGCATTTGTCAATACTGTTTCACTCTGCGTGTGCCGAGTTTTTTCCGGTCAATGGGTGTGATTTTCCGTTTGCAATTGGTCAATAATTTTCCACATTTTCTTTATTCATCACAAGGCAAATGGACAGAGACTACGATTTCGATAGAAGATTATCGATAGCATTTAAGAACATCTTTGTTACCGCAGTGTGACCAAATTTTATTATTCGAAACTCAGCTGAAACCACTAAATTGTCAACACTGTTCAAAAAATTATCGATATCAATTGTTTTCGCCTAGAAAGCATGTTGTTGAATTTTTAAAACGTTGTTTATATATTTTATTTATTTTGACAAATGGCTCGAAAGCGTAAAATTCCCGTTCGCAAACATCATGGAATACGTGATCCACTCAAGCAACAGGAGACAAGAGAGAAAAAGTAAGTTACATGAAAATAAAGAGTAAATACCAAATTCTCACATGTTTCTTGGTATTCATAGATTGGCCAACGTGATCAACAATCCGCCAGAGAAAACTGATGAGCAGCGTGTCTCATTTCGGTTTAAGCAATTCCAAAAACTAACTGAAGCTAGCAAAAAGGGCAATAAAGTCAAAATAGGTACCATAGGCAGAGAGGACAAGCCAAAGTCCTCAACAGGTGCTTCCCACTCGAATTCCAAAACGAATGCCATCAAAAATATACGACAACTCGCCGAGGAAACTGATGAAGACTACCTGAGGCGAGTGAATCGTATAACCAATGCCTCAGTCCGTGAGGCGCAATATGAGGCCAAATACGGTGTAAACGTCCTGCGTAATCCCAAAACGGGAGAAATTACAGTGCAAAAGCGTCCAAAGAACGAGATCGATGAACTGATGAAGCAAAAGCAGCATGAACGACGATTGCAGAAGAACGGAAAGAATCGAAAAAAGCTAGAGAAACCCTCTATGGATGAGAAGACCAGAAAGGAGCTGGTCAAGCAAGCCATTCGAGAGGTTAAACAGGAACAGCGAAATGGCATAAAAGATCCGGACGAGGTATGAATTTAATTATTTCCTATGTCTGTATTCCCTGACACCATCTCTGCGTTCACAGGTATCTCATCCCGCTGAATACAAAAGAGATACTTTCACATTTGGCGAAACAGTCCATGCTCCACCTTCACTGAAGACTCTGCCACGAAAGGCTACCAAGAGTGAAACAGTGCCACGACCTGGGCGAAAGGGTAATCTTTTACTGTCCTCTATGCTGGATGGAACGAATCGGCAAACACAAGCGAACGAGGAGAGAGTGAAACCAACTGCCATTAGTAAAATCCAACATAAGACACCCACAAAAGTTCAAATGAAAGGCAAACGCAAGGATCTTCCAGCAGCCACACGATCCATGCTAGAAACTGAGCAACAAAAAATGATCGAATTGTATCGTCAACTGAAAAGCAAATCGACGACCAATAAAAGTAGTGATTAATTGGAATATAAACTGAGTTGTTTCTTATTTAATTGTCCCAAGAAAAACGTTAAAATCAACAATGCCCGAGCAACATGTTACCAAATGATTATCGATATATGTAACTATATCGACAGATAAAACTAGCCAAATTAAGCAAAAACACAAATAATGACAAAATACAATTAGTTTCTATTTTATTGATTATTACAAAAGATTTGTTATAAAAAATTTAAAGTACTTAGTTTCAAAACAATTTCGTAATAGGCGGTTTTAGCCACAATTTGCTGTTTGCTAGTTATCGGTTATCGAAACGATAACGATAGTCTTTTTTTTTTTAGCACAAAAGAAAAAATTAAAATAAAATTCACACACCAACCAAAGCAGAGCGAATGCTGAACAAAACTGTGTGTGTAACATGGAATTATAGCTCAATTTATAGTACAAAATTAGTGGCAAATAACAACAAATCTTTAGCAATTTCAAATTAAATTGATCAAGTGTCAGTGCCTGCTTTGACACTATTTCCATGTTTCACAATATTGTTTTTTATTGATTAAATTTAATGAGAGTGTCAGCAAAAAACGAGGGAGAGAGAGACAGGAGAAAAAACTGTTAAAGCGCGCAAATCGACATACAAAGAACACATACACATTTACACCATACATACATACGTGCATATATGTACATATTTACACAATAATAATATTAATTGAATTCTATTAGACGCTAAATTTGTAGTTACATAGAGACCAACAAAAACATTTTATCTCATATGATTTAAAACAAAACGCGGAAAAACGTCAACTGCACAAAATTTTAAAAGTTTTATTAAAAAATAACAATTAGTAAATTCGTCATGTCCACACTTATACATAATGGTGGTAAGTACATTATTGTTGCGGGAGGGGGAGAGGGTGGAAGAGATGTGGGAGTAATTTCATGGCAATTTGCATGCTTTTCTTTTGTAGCCATTGCAGCTGCTGATAAGGGGCTGACCACCGCAACATCAACAGAAACAAGCAACCTAATGAACGGTAAACATAGACCACCGAAAAAACATGAACAATCTCTGGAGGATCATCGAGTTCATCAACAGCAGCACCAGCAACAGGACGAACAGCAGCAGTCAACACCACAAAAGCAGGCGGCGGTCTCATCGTCGTCGTCATCGTCATCATCGGCCATGTCAGCGGATGAGCGGAAAGCCACTAGAAGATCTCTAGTCATTGTGGCTGGCATATTCATTGCCAGTTTGGCCACAATGTGCTATGTCTATGCCATATTCCCGGAATTAAATGCGTAAGTTTAAGGACTCAAAGAAAAAAAACAAGAACAAAAACAACAACAAAACATGCAGACGCAGACGCAGTGGCAAAGGCGGAGGCTGATGTGTTGCCAATTTATTGCTCAGCCAAGTCACGCCACCTTTTTCACTCGCACACTAACACACACACACACACACACACACACACACACACACACACACACACACACACACAGACACACGAAACACACCGAGAGAATTATTTACAACTAACTTGTTTGTATGCTTGAGTATATGTAACTCTCCGCCTTCTCTCTCCCCCTCTCTTTCTCGCATGTGTTTGCAGGGCCGAGAAACAGCATTTGAAAATACCTCGTGATATACAAGATGCTAAAATGTTGGCCAAAGTCTTGGATCGCTACAAGGACATGTATTATTTTGAAGTCATGTTTGGAGTGGTCGTCGCCTACGTATTGTATCCTTTTCTACAACAACAACAAGAAAAACATAAGCAACAAATCTAACAACAAACATAACCAACATAACCTTGACCCAATTACGCTTAACAAAAGAATTCACGGTCATACTAATTAATATGCACGGTCATGTTATATAGTTTGCATATTAATTACAACAAAACCAAAAAAAAGAAACACTCACCAACATGAACCGACACGTTCTTCTACGACGTGTTTTATTCGCAGTATGAGTCAACAGTCATACAGAGAGTGAAACTGAGACAGAGACCGATAGCTAGAAATAGAGATAGAGATAGGGAGGCGGCTTTAAAACCCGGAAATGCTCTCAGGTCAACCCTCAAGGTCTTGGGCTTTCGAATGATTCTAATCAAATGAACTCAATTGTGATCAACTGATTAAAAGATTTACTTATTTTAGAATTTAGAACAATCGAAATAATTATTGCTGATCTTGTTATTCTCTTCCTTGTGTGAGAGAGACACAAGGTCACTTTAAAAGCTTTGGACTTTTGATCGTTTCATAGCAAAATCGTCATCATCAGCAGACCCCAAACATCGAATATCCCCGCTCATACTTACATTTGTATGCCGACTTCAAAATACACTATCAAATTGAATTTTCCAAAACTTTTTAAAGATTTCTCTCTCATACTTGTTACAACTCCTTCTTAGAGTCAATAACATTTAAATGAAAAAGAACTTACAATTTTGATTTTCATGATGAATGAAATGAAACTGTGAAATGTTTTCTAATGAAATGCAATTTACTTTCTTTTGCCTATAAACCTTTTAAAGGAAAGCGTATCAATTAAAAACAAGAACAGCTAATCTAAGCAAATTTTCAATTGCGTTATAATTGATTCACACATAGTATACAAACAAACAAACCTATGTACATACGTATCAAATGTGCCTTTCTGTGTATCTTTTACATTTATATTGCGTAAATAGAGGCAACATTTCATCAAAATATTTTGAATTTTAAAATAGCTAACAAAAAGTTTACTCAGCATTATAATGCTATTTTTTTTTTTTATTTCAACTTGGTCTAGTTTATTTCCCCTTTGTCATTGACTTGGTCGATACATGAAATACTTAATCCAGCTGATAGTGGGCGACCCATTTTAGATTTTACTCTATCATTTTCGATTATTCCACACTGACTTACACATCTCATTGTGGCCCTAATTATAAATAGTATTCCTTTTATTCGGGTATTCATTAAAAACCAGCTGTGTTTTATTTATAGGTATCTATAGATATGAGTGCATTCAATTAAAGCAGCTGACAGCGTTTTCTTTGTGTGTTTTCACTGTTCTTCTTTTGATTACACCTATTAGCGGTTAGTCTAAAGAGGCAAAAAGAGTATATTAAAGTCTCTAAAATATATAGACCAAGGCAATATAATGTTCATTTAAACAATTCAGTATAGTTAATGCCATAATTGGCCAATGAAAATATAGTAGGAGTATCTTTATTGAGCAGAAGAGTATTTCAACTTTGTCATATTCGGCTTTAGCCCTGCCCTTTTAACTTAATTTCTATTGTTATCAAAGAAATTGCGACATGTGCTATACGGGTGCCCATTGTCAAGTCGTTGGCGTTGCCAATGTTCTCTTCCTATTGCGGTGTCTATAAATATATAGTAGACATGCCAAGCACACACGCGCTCCGACTGAATAATCTTTATATAAAAGTAAATATAATATATAGAGGTATATACATTAGTTGGGGGTAGACCAAGATCAGATTGTTGATAGGATAATCTTGTTAGAGATGGGATTTAGCTAATAGCTTTAGTATGACTGATTTTGACCGTTTATTCAAATGTTTACTAAAATCTGTTTTGTCTATAATACAGACGAAAAAAAGAAAATTGGTTTCCATAACTTGATTTCGTTGTAGCCTACAAACTTTTGCCATTCCTGGTTCATTATTCCTATCGATATTACTTGGATTCCTGTATAAATTCCCCATAGCACTGTTCCTCATCTGCTTCTGTTCGGCGCTGGGCGCTACGCTATGCTATACACTCTCGAATCTGGTCGGACGACGACTCATACGTCACTTTTGGCCAAAGAAGACCAGCGAATGGTCGAAGCATGTTGAAGAGTATCGCGATAGTCTCTTCAATTACATGCTTTTCCTACGCATGACACCGATTCTGCCCAATTGGTTTATCAATTTGGCATCGCCGGTAATTGGTGTACCCGTGCATACATTCGCCTTGGGGACATTCTGTGGTGTGGCTCCGCCATCTGTGATTGCCATACAGGCCGGCAAAACGTTGCAAAAGATGACAAGCTCGAGTGATGCCTTCTCTTGGACCTCAATGGGTGTGCTGACTGTGTGTGCCTGTGCCGCCCTTGCGCCCGGCTTGCTGAAGAACAAATTCAAGAGCAAGAAGAAGGTGGCGTAAATAAATGAATGAATATCCAAACGAAAAGAGTTAACAAAAGTGGCAAAGCGGTAACGGCAAATTCTGAAATCTGTACCAAAAGATAGCTGGCTTTATGTGTTGGATATTTAAACTCAGTCGAAATCTATAGCTGAGTGGTACACCGAGTATACAACATCCAAAAATATATATATATATATGTATATGTGTATGTAAATATATATATATATATATATATATATATATATATATATGTATGTAGGTTTTTTTGTGTGTTATTATTACATTTTTAAGTTTTATCAAGTCTGTATCGAAATGCTATTTCCAAAAACACGAAAAAAAAATATCAAAGATGCAAACTTCGGCGATATCGAAGTTTATATACCCTTGCAGTCCTTGGAAAATATATTTTTACATGTTCAAAATTCCTTTTCTGTAAATCAATTCATCAAGACACAAACAAAACCTTCAAAGTTCCTTCTTATTTTGCTTCACATGGCTATATCGACTCAACTTCTCATGCTGATCAAGAATATATATATATTTTTCGGAAACTTCTTCTCCTGTGCATTACAAACATCTTTCCAATTTTATAATATCCTCTGCAAGGGTATAAAAAACAAACAAAAAAGAGAATAGAAACAAAACACAAAAAAAATCCAATAATTTTAATTATATTTATATATGTCTTGAAAAAATTATTTATGTATAAACAAAAAAAAAACACAAAACTAGCAAATAAAAAAAATTTAATAAATCAGAGCCGACCCGGTCCTCCCCCCTCTCACCCCCGCCCACCATTCAGAACGTCGGGCTTATCCACTATATATTTAAGTTTAGCCAACAATTTTAATGTAATTCGTAATTTTTTTGTAACTTTGTTATTTAGAAAACTCTTTTGCAGCATAATTTTCCATACATTGTCGTTTTTAGGTTAGGTCATTTTTTTGTTTAATGCTATTGCAGTATTTACTAGAAACTGTTCTTATAATGTCTAAGTTAAAATTAATTAAAAAAAAAAAAACAAATACAAAATACATTGATGTCTGCAACAAAAAAGCAAAATTCAAAATTAATTATTGGTTGGCAAAATTCTAAAATCTGAGTGAAAATGGTTCCTTACCTCAGGATTGTGAATGAAATTTGTTACTCTTGATCGCCCAATGGAATTTGAGTTGATTCCATCACGCATACGCAGTGTGTGACAGCCATAAAAACAATCACTGCACTTTCGGTTTGTGTCTTATCTAGCGTTGGTGTGTGTCCCAGCTTAAAATGGAAAGCTCTTTCAGCCAAGTATTTAATGCGTTTTCCATAGATTTTATTCAATGTGGAATTTTATCTACTTTTTTACGTAGTTGATGGTAAAATAATATAATTGGTTACCAATTGGTGGTTTAATCCGTCAACAAGTCAAAATCGCATGTAAAACTGCCCCTAGAACTATATTTTAAGAATAAACAACAATAGTCTGACTACAATTTTTCGATGGGCAGTATTTCAAATTGTAATTTGTATTAAATGCAACTGGGATAATAAACTATCAGTGCCGGACTGGGTATACAGCAGGAATAGCACATGCTAAGGACACTCTGCTCCTTCAGAGAGGATTTTGGATTATCCAAGTGTTTAATGCCATTTTAAAATATGACAATTTGCGGTTTTATTAAGATAAATCGGTTGGAAATTGGCGAAAATATAATCTGAGGAAAGTAGCTGGAATCACCAATCAATGTCTTAAAAACTTCAAATATTCTCACATAACCCTAACTTTGTGAACCTGTGAACAGTGCCACTTTTCGACCGATTTTAAAAATTCATATATCAGATAAGCATCAGAAGTTAAACTTTAAGTTTGCATTAAAACCTCAAAAAACTAAAATTTTCCTATTTTCCTAGAAAATCATGATTTACTAAAAATTCAGTTAGAATGTGAATGTGATGTTGCAACCAGAAAGTCCTTCCGTTAACTCCAACACGACCCTTTTGCCCTGAATTGTGGTGGGTTTACTTGGAATATATTGGGTGAATATATTCTTGGAAGCCCCCTTAATATGTCATAGATTATCAAAGCTTCTTTCGTGAATATCCATGTTAAGAGATGCATCTTTTGCAACGCTTCCCATTGGATTTTCATGTGGGGTCATATTTGACCCTAACAAGAAACATGTAACTGTTCATTTTTTCACGTTAAAAATAAACAGATATCAAAAATAGATTTACATCGATACCAAAAAAAAAAAAACAGGATATCTCGTACCTACTGTAAGGAAGTAAGGTTAAATAATTGTATAAATGTATCGGATGATGCACAATGGAACCGGTTGAATTGGTAGCCACAAAATGTGTAAAAAGATGAAAGAAAAAAAAAGATGCAAATAATTGAATAAAGAAATCAATGTTTTTGCTATTTACAATCAGTTTGTATTATATAACAAGTTAAGTGAGAGATGCTGCAACTAAAGATGGCACGATCAAAAACGAACGACCACAAAAACTGCAAATTCACTTTTAGCCACTAGACCAATAGACAAAGAGCCACTAAGCCTGTCTATTAGCCAAGCATTTACATGGGATGTTGTGGCATTTATTATTCGCTTGGATGAGGTAACACTTCACCCGCTATAGCCACAAAAGTTAAATGCGAGGAGGAGCCAAACGGGAATGACATCCATAAGGCCTTAGTCAACACTTATGGTTAGCCAACACAACAATTGTGTATTTGTGTATGTGTGTGTGTGTGTGTGTGTGCGTGTGTCAAACATTTTGTTTAATCAAGTTAGCCTGGCTTTTCGAATTTTTGGGTTAGGGGTTTAGGCCTCAGGGAGAGCCACATCAGAAATTATATCAGAACTAAATTTGCTTGTGAACACACAGCACACAGTCTCGGTTAAAAATTAAATAAAAATTATTACAAACATAAAACCCAAAAAAAAAGTAAAAAAAAAACTGTGAAAAAAACCAAAAAAAAAAAAATAAAAATAAACTGTGAAAAAACAAAAAAAAAAAAATAAAAATAAAAAACAAATTCCTTTCTGAAAATCCTTTTTGGTCATCAAAATTCTAAGAACACATAAAAAGTCAATTGCAGTGTAATAAAGTGAACTACAGGTGAGATAAGAAGAAACACAAATATCCTGAACAGGATTTCTGGATTTTGAGAGAAGAGAATTACTTTCAGGTATATCCATCCACCCAAATATGCTGGCAACCATCGTCAATATCCATTAAGAAGGAGTTGGAGTAGCAAAGCGGCCTTTACATGGGGAAGAAAGGCAAAGGCAAGAAGGGAAAGAAGGGTAAGAAGGGTAAGAAGGCAGCAGCAGTAGCACCAGCTGTGGTAGCACCCGAATGTCCGCCATGTCCCGAAAAGCCAAAGGAAATGCAACCATTGGATCCATGTCCAGAAGCCACCGGACCCCATGATGTGATGCGTGCCCAACCGAATCATTATCCAGCCCTATTGCGTATACCGGAAACTATGGCTGTTGTCGGATCGGAGAATGGATGCTATGATAGCATCTGTAAGCTATTACGCGCCGGTTTTCGGTGTGCCGAACGTGTCTTTGTTATGGCACCATGGGGCAACTATGTTGTCTTTCGCTATCATAATAATAGCGATTTTATCTACTTCCTATTCGATGGCTGTACATGCGATGTCA
Organism: Drosophila willistoni; assembly: GCF_018902025.1. NCBI lineage: Eukaryota > Metazoa > Arthropoda > Insecta > Diptera > Drosophilidae > Drosophila > Drosophila willistoni. Next base: position 7,628,092 of record NW_025814052.1, on the reverse strand, counting down.
ATCGTTTCCGTTATCTGGATCTAAGCTGTGGCACAGCTGGCTTCTTATTCTTTGATAACATGCACGATGTCATCAGCTATATTATACAATCGCGCAAAACACGATTGTATCTCGAGAATCTCAACAAGATAGCCATAGACCAGATTGTGGAGGAATATGGCGCAGTCACATATACCCAGAAGGCCAAATGTATGCGATTCGCCTAAGGATGAACTCATCAATTGAGAGTCATTCGAGATGCGTTGCGAAAACCAAACGACACACTCGTCTTTCTCAGTCGCCAACCACCACCACCCACCACCATCACAACCGCTAAAACTCTTAAGTTTGTATTCACTGCTTTTGATCGAAACATTCCCCCCCATCAATTAAGATAAAATATAACAAGATACCATGTAAAATGTAAGAGCTGCTTGTTTTTATTTCAACGCTTGTATTTCAGTCATTTAATCGATAAATGGCGCTCATCTCACCCCTAATTTGATCGATATTCTTCCGTCACTTTGACAAACTTTAAAAAGCGCCGACTGGGGTGAAAAAAAGGCCGTAATGCAAAGAATTTAATTCTAATAGAAAAGCAAACGATATATAATTTTTGGTACCCTAAGACTCCGGATGACATCGTTTCTACTATCCAATAATTAAGGAACTTACAAATTCAATGACAGTGCTAAATCTGTGTACCTTCATAGATATTTTTATATTTTATAGGACACTTCTAAACCATTTTCCAGTTTCTTCAAATTCCCTTTTATCTTTCCCTGGACTATTTTCTTAGCGTCTCCTGGCATTCAGTTCTGCTTTTGTTTATTCCTGTAACTGGTCCTCAACTCTGAGATTACTATCATATAATCACATTGATTGGCAATTTTTTCCAATAGACTCCGATGAGATTCATTTTCTGTGCCATGTAAACTTATAATAAAAATCAATATGCTTCTTTTGCAATTGCAAATGCACATTTGCATTCAAAGATCTAGATCAAATTAGTTGATGGTAAAGCAGTCATGGAACATGTATGTATGGTGCCCCCTTGATTGAGAGATGAAATATGTATATTAATGTTCTATAATGATGAGATATTCATAGAGGAGAATCAAAAGCTTTGTGAGCTCTATATGAACTTGATGGCAATTGAGCTCGTTAATTAAAACAACAATCTCTGGCTGAGTTGGCTGAGTTGGCTGGCTGGCTGGCTGGCTGGCTGGCTGGCTGGTTGGCTGGCTGGCTGGCTGGTTGGTTGTGTGGTTGACTTAGCTTGCACTAAAACCCATGGGGACAGAGAGAGAAACCTCAAACTCCAAACACAAAACTCGAATTCGAGCCAGTTAATCGTGTTGTTGTCGTTGTCAAGTGTTGTGTGGCGGCTGCTGCACTTGAGATTGGAGCACTTCATGCTCGTTCCATGCGAGATCTACCAAATGGAGATGGCAATGTAATTGAGAAGAATTTTGATTTTGATTTTGTTATGACAAGAGCAAGACCAAGGCGCAACAACTCACTTAAGTCTCTACTTACTAAGAAAAACACACAAAACGAGCAAAGCATTTCAATTCCAATACAGAAGTAAATATAAATCTTAAATGTAATCATGGCCGCTGCCGTTCAAACATATTAAATGATTCAAGTGGAACTTTGATGAAGACTTATGTGATGATGGCTTTCCTTATTGAGTGTTCTCCAAGAACGTTTCTATATAGTCGAAGGGTGGATCTTAAAAAAAAAAACGCCCGTAAATTTACTCACATCATAAAGTTGAAGCTCCAATTTGATCTAAAAGACAGTCTTTTTTAAAAAAAATTCAAAATTATTCACTGTTACCCTTTTTCCCATTAGATCTCATTGCCTTTCGTCTTTAAATTGGCCATTCTAATGTTTCGTTTTGGTTTTTGTAAAAAACACGGTTTGCTTGCCAATTAAAGTCGAATGAGAAAGCAATTTGGTTTTTTTTTTTGGGGGGAGAAAGTTTTTTTTCGGCCATGCAAATTGTTGAGCAAAAAAAAAAAACATTTTGGAAAAATGTTGACAATCTTTGGTGAAACGAAACAACATCGGTGAAGCTACAGCACGAAGCAGGAAACATTTGCCAGGCCATGAAAGAGGAAATCAACTTTGTTATTGCTGCCTGCTGCTGCTGCTGCTGCTCTGGAAAAGTTAAGCCACAGTAACACACTTTTATCCCCCAAGTCTTGGGATCTCTTACGAAAACATCAATTTGGTCACCATAAAAGACAAAGGTTTTGTTTTGAAGAAAATAAAATCGAAAATTTTGTTGTTTTTTAAAATTTATTTTAACCAAAAGAACCATTAGGCTTTATGCCCCTGCAGAGGATTGGTCATACATTTATTACGACAAAACATATATATTCCTGATTCTGATGAAAAGCCTAATGAAATACATACATGTAAATACAGGTTCATATGGTTTATTCATTCCCTTGCCTTTAATTTTTTAAGAATTGGCATACAACTTTTTATTTAAACCTTTTTTTTTATTATAGTAAGACAATGGATCAGATAACTATATTGTATAGCTGCCATAGGAACGATCAAAGCTTCTATTTATTGCTTATATAAATGATTTCAGTTAATGCTGAAGAAGATTTATAGATTATCATAGATAAAATTTGAGAGTTGGCTGAATTAGATAACTTTCAACTTTATATTACAAAAGTACTCTACATTTGCTCAGATTGTTCTATTAGTTACTTCTTATATAAATGATTTCGATTTTGTATGTTTCTTAATCAATTAGTTTTTGTGTTAGTACAGAAGAAGATTCATTTTAATGTTAAGCAAATGTAGGCTAATGTAAGTTACGTTTGCTCTAATTGATGGTGTTTATTATGTAGTTTGCTTGTTTTGATGTTGCCAATTTCATATTCAATTAATGTTACACCGAGTGTGTGGTAAATCGATGGAAATTGTAAGTATGAGTGTGTGTGTGTGCTTGCAACAAAGTAGCAAAGGAGAAGAAGACGAAGCGAAATAGTTGCCGTTGCTGTTGCCACAAAACATTTCTGCTGCTGCAGTTGCTGCTGCAGCAATTGCATTGAATTAAAACTAACAAACGAGTTTCCTGTTTCAAAATGCTAGGGAAAAATACAAAACGCATAAGGAGGTTGGCAGCCATCTCCTTCTCACTCTGTTACCGTGCAACGTGATTACCTCTTGCCACTTGCCACCATTCATCTAGTCATCAAACTATTTTCTATTTCAATCCATGTTGTTGTAGCAATTTTTGCCCCTCTCTCTCTCTCTCTCTCTTTCTCTATGTGCAATTATTGAATTTCTTTGATGACATCACCAAAGTGCGGCAATTGATGTTGTTGTCTGTGGTTGACGTTTTCGTTGTTGTTGTTGTTGTTGCACTCGCAGTCGATAGTCGAAGACTTCCTGTCATTAATTTCCATTTGCAATTTGCAATACGCGATTTGCATTATGTTTGTCTTAACTAATTAGCCATGTAATATGCATTTGCCAACAATTTGTATGTGTTTCGCCTGGTCTGGAATAAATTCTTAAGACATTTTCCATGTCCCTTTGAAACATGAAATCTGCATTTATTGTAATATGTTGCATAAGTCAACGAAAATACCAAAAACATAATCATTTTCAGATGCAAGATGATGTTGCAAGCAACAAGCAGCAGCTACAACTGGCGCGAATGTCATTGACTAATGTTGCATGAAGCTCAACATCAACGCAAAAGGCAGAGGCAACCACAAAATCAAAAAAAAAAAAAAAGACAAGAAAAATCCAATCATGGCGAAAACAATAGAACCGAATTTCAAAGTTTTTTTTTTCCAGTTGCATTTGGCTTCTGCGGTTATTTTGGTTTTTATTTTTTTTAACGTCTCTTGATCAATTCAGATGATGATGATGATGATGATGATGATGAACGCCGGGTAAGGGAGAGGCATCTCTTTAGGTGATTCCACTCCCAGTTTGTATATATATCTATAATATTATTATTTTATTTTCATTATTACTAGTTTTATTTTAGACAACAAAAATCATCTGCCGTTCCTCGAAATGTGAATAGGTTAGGACGGCGGGTCAGGTCTTTAATATTTCAACTCTGGCAATTAAGTTGAAAGGAGGCTGGAAAAGAGTCTGACATTTGGCGGCAAACGTGAATGGGCGCAACTTTATCATTGTCTCTGTCTTTGTCTCTATCTGTATCTTCATCTTTATTTTCTGTTCAAAGGGCCCTACAGAGTTCAATTTGCTTCTGGAAATCAATTTGGATTTAATTAAAATTATAATTCATAATTTAGTGTCGTAAAATGCATCTTAAATTCGAATTTCACTTTGCTGTAGCTTCATTAGCTTTAAAAAAAAAAAAAGAAATACTTTATTTGATAGGGTGATATTTCCTCTATCCAACCCTAAAAAACTATGAAAACGTAATCAAACAATTTAAAATATTAAATTTTCTTAATTTTTCTTTGGGTTGGATAAGTATTTTTTAGGTAATGACGAAGATATTTAGAAGATACACTACGCGTCATCAGGTCCGGGTCCCTCATTTAGGGTCCTCACATTCACCGTAAATGGTAAATATTTTCCAAACCGTTTGGAATAATCGACTCAAATTTTTTGTTTTTACAATATAATTCAGTAAATTCTCTTTAAAATAAGACAACTTTGCATGTTGTAAGTCATGATAAAGGGTATTGAAAATTTGTTCATCAGGTTAGGTCAAAAAATATAAATCTTAGTGAAACGAAGGACATTTTTTCTTTGCTTATAATTAATATCCAAATATGTATCAACATGAAAAGTAAGAAAGTGTTTTGTCTCCGGAAGGATACCTGGCAATTTCAAATATCCTTAGGTTTTATGCCAAATTGGAACAAATTTGGGAAATTTAGTCACACCGTTTTACTTAACTATTTAATTATTGTCGCTTATGTAATAGTTTGCTCTATTAAAAAGAAGATTTCCTAGACTTATAAGATTTGTTTTGTTTGTTTTAACAATTTGTCTTAATGACAAGAACTTAATTTTTTATTATAAGAACTCAAAGAATAGATTTAAAAAGTTGTTTAAAGAAAAATTATATTTTCCATGTTAATCCCCACGATATTGATTTCCAAGGATCCAAAAAACCAAGTCGGCATTAGTTTCCCCCCAAAAAATAGTATAAGAAAGGGATTAAATGTTTGCAATTTCGATCTAATCATTATCTAAAATATGCAATTAGTTAATATTTCAATCTTTATAGAATTTGATTTATATCAAGTTCAAAGATAAGATCCATCTATAATCTATAAATAAATACCCTGATTGTTAGATATAGTTCTTATCATTCCATTAAATAACTTGGATTCAATTGGAATCAATTTTAAATGCTTGGAAAAAGACAAAAAACGACAGATGTGTGTGTGTGTGTGTGTGTGTGTGTGTGTGTGTGTGTGTGTGTGTCTGTTGTGTCCTACAATTGTCAACTGCCATTGTTTGACAAATGTCAGTTAACATTTGCCAAATGGCATCAATTTCAAATTCTAACAGATTGCCTGCCATCTGATGATCAGCGATTTGACTTGAATTCTGACTCACTTGCTGACCAAAAACTGATCTAAGCCGATTTGAGCGATCTAAATTGACAATCTCATTGCATTTGATCGCTTACATAATAATAATTGACCTTGACTTTCAAGTGAAATGTCAGAGACACAGCTAGTTGAATGACTTGGAAACATATAGACATACAGATATATATATATATATCTATACATAATGTTTTAAACATTCAAAGCACGAAAAATGCAAAACAAAATGGTCAATAAATAAATAGACACAAAACACATAAAAAGACAAAAGAAGCCAGAAAAACATTCGAGTCAATCAATTGGACACATGGTAAATGTATTGTAAGTAAATTTCATTTAAACGGATTTCAGAAAGCCAAAAAACAAATGGCCAAAAGGGTATCAGAAGGGTAGCGGCTAGGAATCGGAATCAAAATCGGAATGGGAATCGTGTGAGTAAAAATTTTAAGCACGCTTGTTAGCTCACTCCATCGATGATCTCAAGGCCCTCAGAGAACAGCAGAAAAAAAAAGACGTTATTTATTTTTCGGATTAGAATAAACAAACGAATTTATTTATTTTTAACAATTGCGTTGAAAATATCGAAAAAAAAAATCTCTTTCCAAATAGTTTGAGTCCAAAAGTCATACAAACATATGTGGAATAGAAGGCACAGTGGAACCAGATGAGATAAAAATAACTCAACTACTTGATATGTAGTTTCTAAAGTCTTTTTGCTTCTATCAATCAATTTTAAAAACTTTAATTTATTTGTTTCATTTTATTCTTCTGATACAATTGTCCCAGGGTAGACTCCATCGATTGACTGATTGATTGATTGATGTATTGTGTTACTACTCATAGATACAAGACACAAGACACAAGTTACAAACAATTTAAGTTCGCAATGGGCGCACCTATAAAACTCAAACTCAAGTTCTAAGACCCAACCTCAGCGTAGAGATCAATTTGTGGCGATAAGATTAGAGGGCGGCCAAAAAAATAAAGCAAAAAAAAAAAAAATGTAAAAACATATTGTATGACTTTTTGGGCTAATTGAACGCCCCCGCACACACACACACAAAAGTAGTAGAAGTCGTTGTACTCTACTTCAGTATCAAAAGCATCAAGCACCACCTGGGTCTTGCTTGGCTTTTGACTAAAAGTGGCGCACAGTGGTGCACCTCCGTTTCCTCCCTCTCCAAACCACCCATTCTGAATGTGAGTGGATCATTGGCTGCCTCCCCACACCCCCAACCGTTGCTCCTCCTCCACCATAGAAATATGCTCATATAAAGATTTAGCTCAAGTACTTGGTCTATTGTGTATGTTGGTTTGTTGCTACGTCTATTCGCTCGTTTTAATGTACATACATACAAATAAGGAAGCAGATTTTTTCTTTTTGCTTTTTTCTTAGCTGGAGTTTGAGTTTGGGTTTCAGTTTTGAGTGTAGGAAACAAAATTCGCCAAATTATGCAGTAGAAATACTAACGCCAACGCCAAGACGCAAAATGTTTGTACAACCAAAAAAATTGAAAAGAAGTCTGTTTCAACTCAGGGGCATCAACTGTCAGGAAGGAGAATATTTAATAGATCAACGACTTGAAGACATTTAGGATAAAGAAAATGTAAATAAAACAACTCTATTTATATCAAAACTAGATGAGAGGAATATACTGTCCTTTTGAAAGTTTTTGGTTTACAGGTAGGGAAAATAAAGTTTAATCAAATTTTAAAGTTTGAAGTTGTTTCATCAGTTAGTTATTAACAAATTAGTTGCTGAATTACATAAGTAAGAAAACCCGTTTAAAAAGCAACGAGATAAAACTTTAGTCTAAAACTCTATTCTAACTTCTCTACTCTCTCATTATCTGAAATATTTCTTAAACATTTACAAAGATCGATTTGAATTATTTATGCATATTTTCGAAGAAATTTGCAAAATTCTATCTATTCTTCTATCGATTATTAATATTAATTATTTACAAAGGTAAATTCTGTTTTTATTTATATTTTATTGATTTATTTATACTTTACAATAAATTTAGAAATATTTTTTCATCATTTAATAATAATAATAGTGAAGTAAATATGTCAACAGATCAAGATAATAAATATTTGCAAGATTTTCCATGTCATTACAAAAAAAAAAAAAAAAAAACATTTTCTTTTAATTTTTAAGAAATATGCTTAAATTTTAATGTTGAGTCAACGAGTCAGCAGAATTATTGATTAATATAAAAGAGGATTGTCTATCACAAAATTGCCATTTTGATTGCCATCAAGGGGCAACCTAATGCCAAGGACAGTTTAGTCAAAGAGCACACACACATATTATTCGAGATGATGGTTCCTGACAAGGTGTGGCCCGAAACCCAATGACTTTGATTTGGAAAATAACTAAGCCCAGACAACATTTTGGTTTAAACGATTGCTACATGTATTTATTTCCCTTTGTTGCCATTTTTCTTTCGTTTTTTTTGTTTTTTTTTTCTGGTATTGATGGGAAATTACAACAGAAAACTCAAGTTTTGAATAGTGTCTCTGTGAGTTTGGCGTTTCGTTGCGTCTCGTTGCGTTCGTGCCTAATGAACTTCCGTTTTTGCAAAAGACTTTTTTTTTTTTTTTTTTTTTGGTTTGTTTGTCTAACCAATTTGCATAAAACAAAACACAATGAATGTAAAAACGAAGCATTTATATTAAAGAGATGAAAAAAATGTAAACAAAATGAATCAAATTTGATCATTGAAATGGCAAAAATAATAAACAAATCAAATTGATTGACTTAAGTGAATAACTTTGACTCCAAGTGATCGATTGATCGAACTATGGGTCTAGATCCATTGTCAACAATATTCTGAGCAGCAGCAGCAGCTGCGGCATCTCTTGCAAGTCAGAAAAACCAAGCAGAACAACAGAAACTAACAAAAGAATGTTTGTGCAATTGCAAATAATTGTTCATCATTACAAAACCCATGGAACTTACCCAAGGAGGCAGTCAGCCAGTCAGCCAGTCGGCGAGCAAACAACAATGGAATGGCGCGTTTCGATTTAAGTTTTCCAGCATTTAACATTGACAGTTTTGCACAAAAGAGGAAACATGGAAAAGTTTAATGTGAACCAAGCAACAGGCAACAGTAATAAATAATGAATGCCGGCGGCTTTGGCACTTACAATACATAGTTAAAAAAAACCTATTTGAATTCGACAGTTACATTACCTATAATGTTCTCAGCAATCGATTCATTAGATCCTTGAATATAGTCATTGGTTTCTTACATTGATAATGCAAATGATTTGAGATGAAATTAAGGTGTTTCCGTTCAAATCAGTGGATAAAATTAGTTTGTTAGACTAGAGAGCTATGTTGAAAAGGTATTTTCGGAAATAAGTTATTTGGCATCTGAAGAGTTTTCTAGTTTTTTGTGAATTAGACTACGATAGTTAGGAATTTGTTCTATCAGTTCTTGATCAGAGTTGAGATTCGTTTCCAACCAGAATATATAGTAAAAACTCAATGCCAAAACTTTGTTTTCAAGTTTCCAAAATGTAAATTTATCAACGATTACTGCATACTTGTGGGGGCAAAGTATATTCATTTCAGAAGGGAGACCTCTGTCCTTGCAATGTAAAAATGATTTAGGCCAGATCATGCTCCTGAAGCCTTTTTAAAAGTTAATTGGTTTCGTTTTTGAGTCCTTTCATTTGTTAGATTTGAAATTGAGAAGAACGAATAGGCTAATGGTAGTTCCACATGCCTTATAAACGTTTCTATAAAGGGTATTAACTTTTAATATTTACACATACACTTATGCATATATGTATGTATATATATACATATATATAGGGTATATGCCATATTTGGGTAAATTTCATTTGTCGGTATTGCCTAGAAATTAATCACGCCACAACAATCACTTGTTAAGCACAAGTCAAATGCCTAGCATGGATGATGACGAGAATGATGACGGGAATGATGATGATGATGATGTTGATGATGATGATGATGATGATGATGATGATGACTCCTCTGTCTCGGTCTCCTACTTCAAATGATGAGCAAAGCAAGCAAGCAAGCAAAACCGTTGACAAGTTAGTGTCTAAAAATTTATTTGCATTAGTTGTGGCAACCGTGTTGTGAAAGGCTTGAAAAAATATATATACAAATACAAAAAAGAAAAAAATGCGCAAACCTAAAAACCAGAAACGTGCTTCAAAATGTGCTTAGACAAACAGAAGCAGAAGCCGCCATCATCAGAGCGACGAGAGACAAGAAGTGGAAAAATGCCATTTGACTTGTTCAGTATTTTTTGTTTTTTCGTTTTCAACGTTGATGATGATGAAGCATTCGAATAGAGAAGGGTGAAGGTACAAACGAACATTGGCAAGAAGAAGGAGCAAAAAAAAAAAAAAAACAAAACAAAAAAGAAACCAACTATAGAAACTATATCCATAGGGCATTCTCCTCATTTCTTCATTCATCACTCTAAAAAAAAGTCGATTTCGATTTGAGCGATTCTGTCCACCCACCTGAAATTTGTATTTCTCACCTCATGTGACAGCCAAATGAGACTTACCAAATGTTAAACCTTCTAAATGGCCCAAAAAAACACACAAATATATGTATATGTATATATGTTTGTATAAATGGCGTCCAACGTGGGGGACAGTTTTGTTGAAATCTGATACTTCTGTTGCAACTGCAACTGCATCGATGACTCTTTTGATCTCTCTTGGCTCTTTTGAGCTCTGTTTTTGGCAAGTTCTTTTCGTGTTTGGCCATAATTTTGTTTTTTTTTTTGGTATTTTTCATTAACAATAAATTTGCATAAAGCTCACGATTTCGATATTAACACAGTTTAATGAAAAATGTTGCAGAAAAAAAAAAAACCCAAAGCAGAAACAAAAAAAAAAAAAAAAACATTAAATTAAGGTGAACCCACGATATATGTTTGCCAAGTTGACGTTACATTAAGTACGTACATTTATCTAGAAGTAACAAATGCTAATGAGTTTTAAAGTTGATCAGAGTTTTAAATCGATTTCAATTGATAGGCATAATAAGATGGCAATGGAAAAGGAAAGAGAACGCATTGGATATATGTATGTATGTACAATAAAATAAATATTTTGAAGACTTTTTAGTACCCAAGTCGACAGGAATTCCATTGAATTTTTGAAGACTTCTTTCAAACATTTTGAAAATTAATTATTTAGCTATAATATATTTTGGTAAACTGTCGAGAATAGAGTATTTTTCAATATTTTGATTGCCCACTTAGACTAGTAATGATATATTTTTGTCCTTTATTGAATGTTTAATGTTGGGTTTAAAATATTTTTGATTTTTGATACAAATTTAAGTTTATTTAACTAACTGAAATGCTAACTAACTGTGTGCTCTTACATTAGAATTAAAAAAAAAAAACAAAATCGAGTTTACTTACATCATTTTTAATTCAAAACATTCTTACAGGTCTTTCTCTCTTCAATAGACAATTCTCTTCTTCAAAAAGGATATTTTTTGCATAAGACAATTTGAAACCGATTTGAAAATGCCCAAAAATATTAGATCTTGGAGTTATAATGCAAATTCAAAGACATTATTCGAACTTGAAAATAAAGACATCAATTTTTGACATAATCTTAAAATTATGGTTGATTGGAATACTTTTCCTCTCCGGTCACTTTTTGTTATTAAAAACGAGGACATCTCTTTATGTCGTTGTCGACAAAATTTATTTGTTATTGGTAATAAGAATAACTAGCTAAAACATGCTGGTACATGATTTTTACTAATTGTGTTACCTTAAACCTAAATTAATGAAATCGTGCGTAACTTGTGAATGGCCTTTAATTATCTAGAAAATGCATTCAAAATGTTCTATACAAAGTGATATTGGAGGCCTTAATTAAGCTGTTGAAATTTTGTTTTGTTTTGTAGGTGGGTCTCATTTACTTTGCATTGTTTTCAATTAGTTTTAAATTTCTCTATTATTAGTTTTGCTTGGCCACTAATCAAGTTTGTTTCGTTGGTCCCCCCCCTGTTGCCCTCTTTCGTTCTCGGTTTTTATATATTTTTCCCACGATAAATAGGGGCAGTCGACATTTGTTTTAATTGAATTTTAGTTCTGTTAAAGCAAAGCGAAGCTTTTAATTATATTTCGAATGGGTTTTTAATTGAAATCCGCCAAACCCGAGCACCGGTTGTGTCGCCCAAACAAACAGAAACTACATAAAACGCATGTTCTCTAGGCAATTCATGCGAGGGAAGAAATCTGTGGGATAGATGATGGCGAAATATTGTAAGTCCAAGGTAAGGTCTGCAGGCAGACAATGACCATGAGATATGTTGAGAGAGTTGAGTGAGCGCCCGTAGCTAGAGACCACAAAAAAATTTTGAGAACTTGAAGTTCTCCTTGTCTAGGCAGACACACCTCATGGATGTGGAACCACTGTGCTTGGAAACAGGTGTCGCATTTGCCTCCAGCCTATAATTAAATCATTTGTCGAGCAGTTTGATTTCTCAGGTAGCATAGCTATCCAATCCAATGATAGCTCTGGGGCGTTAATAAAGACTTTCAAATTTAATGTGGAACTTGCCCAATTAGCCTGTTGGATGAGAGCTGTGAAGTCAATCAAGTCGGTGGTCAGTTGGGTCGGTCAGTTGTCAACGAAATGTCTAAGCTTTTGGCAGTATGTCTAAGCAATTTGTGGACCCAACGTTTCACCTTTGGCCGTATGGGTTTGGAGCTACGTCCTCCACGGAATAGTATGGGCCGTATACTCTACTCTCCGTTCATTTATATCATCATGGTGGTGGCAACGAGTTTTGAATTCTGCACCGTTTGTGCCTTTATAGTGGAACATCGTAGCGATATTGTACTCTGTTCGGAGGCCTTAATGCATGGCGTTCAGATGATTTCATCAATTTTGAAAATGACAATATTCGTTTATAGGTCCCAAGGGCTAGTACAACTAATCGAATTGATAGAGCAACCATTTATCAAAGATAATGATCGAGCAGCGGAAACTGAAGTGGAGCAGAATTTATGGCATTTGCAAAATCGTCGAGGACAATTGTTGGCCTTCATCTATTTCATGATGTGTGCCGGCACCAGTGTTTCGTTCCTTCTGATGCCAGTGACCATGACCATGTGGCATTATTATAGCCATGGTTTATTTCAGCCGAGTAGTTCGTTTCGCGTTAGTCTGCCGTACGATGTAACTCAACCATATATCTATATATTGGATTGTTTCCTGATGATGTTCGTATTGACATTCTTTTGCTGTTCCACAACCGCTGTGGATACATTGTATGGTTGGTTTGTCTTTGGCCTAACTGCCCATTATCGTCGTTTGGGTGTGCATTTGGAGCGGCTTGAGGATTTCCGTAGTGAGCATTTGAAACCGATTTTCCATGAACATGCCCATTTACTTGGCCTGGTGCAACGCTTCAATTTGGCCTTTCGTGATATTGCCTTTGTCGAGGTACTCTTAATCTGTGTGCTCTACTGTTCGGTTATCTGTCAGTATATAATGCCGCATGTAAATCAAAATTTCGCCTTTTTGGGTTTCTTTTCGATGGTGGTGACCACTCAATTATGTATCTATGGTTTCGGTGCGGAGCAAGTGCGTCATGAGGCCGATCAGTTTGCCCTGAAATTGTATCAACAGTTACCTTGGCATAGCCTAAACGTCAAAGAGCGTCGTTTGCTCCTGCTGCCCATGCAAAGGGCCCAAAAGGAAACTATTCTTGGTGCTTACTTCTTTCTTTTGGGTAGGCCACTTCTAGTCTGGGTAAGATTGCTCAACACTTTAGTCTCTCTGACTATCGTTTGATTAATCCTAAACTCTTATTCTTGTAGATCTTTCGTACAGCCGGATCTTTTACCACTCTGCTGAATGCCCTAAGAGCTCAATATGAAAAGGCATAAAGTTTTATTGGTTTTTTGGATGTGGATTTTTATTTATTATATATATATTTATTTGTTTAAAATTACATTTAACAGCTGTACACAGAAATATTATGAAAAAATCATATTATTCACTCGTATAAAATATATATACATAAGTATATATTTAAATTTTTTTTCTCATCCTTTAAAGATAAACTAAAATCTAGAATTACAAAAAAAAAAAGAAACATACACACATTATTATTAATATTATTATTATTATTTAGTATATAGAAAAACTAAAAGGAAGCTATTGCAATTGAACGCTGAAGAAGAAGAAGAGTGGCGAAGTGTGGTGAGTAAAGGTGAATAGTGGTGAAGTCGAGTCCTGTGGCTTGGTGAGAATGGTGAAATGGGCTATGCAATGAAATTTGACTCAAGAGTTCGATTGGTGATCAATTGGTGTTTGCTTGTTTTTCTTCTTTTCTTTTCTTTTCTTTTTCTTTCTTTTCTCACAAAATAAAATAAATAAAACTAAATCAGCAGAGTGGGGAGGGAGGTAGGGAAATGCTGTTTTTCTCTTTTGGAAGAGGGGGATGAGGGCAAGATGTTGAATAAAGATGAAGTATTTTGTATTTTTGTATTTTTTGTTGTTGTTGCGAATTTGCTTAGCTTAGCTGAGGGCTAACAACGGTTCCTGTTCCATTTCCAAATCCGTGTCTCCTCGTGAATCCTTTGGATTTACTTTCTTCTTATAGTTCTTATGCAGCTTTGTGCGATTCAATTTCGTTTTGATCTTACTAGGCTGCTGCGGTTGCTTCTTCATGGCCGCCTCTTCCAATGCCTTCTCGCGATCCAACAGTTCCAGCTGTTCGAATATATTCTTTGGATGCGGATGACTGCGTTGATCATTTATCGATGGTGGCTTGGTGGCATTTTTGGGTGCATAAACAACAACGAATTGCGAGAAAGCCGAATCGGCTGGCGTATTAATATCAGCAAAATCACGGAAATTGGCAAATTGCTCCTCCGGATATGTATATTTCTGTATGAATCCCTCGGTTGGACGACCATGACCATTATTTGCCGCATCCCCGTATATGTAATCGCTGTTATCCTCTGGATGGTAAGGCATTTCCTCTTCGGGATAGAAAGTGCCACCGCGCAGGACACCAAAATCACCGCTACCCAAAATACTTGTATCGAAGGCACGTTGCTGTTGATGTTGCGGATGTTGATGCGGATGTAGATGCTGTTGCTGATGCTGCTGCTGCTGTGGTGACTGTTGACCAGGCAACAGGCCAGGCAATGGCAATGCCAACGACAATGGTGAATTCTCTGGTCCGGGTAAATAGGGACGTGAATGACCCAATGGTGGTGCCTCATGATAGAATGGTGGGTAGAAATTCTGTGCTGCCTGGCTATGTGAATCTCCGGTATCGGCACGGGATATCACCAATTGCGGATGTTGCTGCGGATGCACAAGTTGTTGTTGTTGTTGGTGGTGGTGTTGCTGCTGCTGCTGCTGTTGTTGTTGTTGTTGTTGTTGTTGTTGTTGTTGTTGCTGTGGATTCACAATCGGTCGAAATTGCTCTTGCTCGGGATCACTTCGATCTGGAACTCGGCCATGTAATTGCGTTGTCGGCGGCATATGAAAATGCTGTTCATGTGAACGCAACACTGTGATTGGTGTAAAGTCATTCGGTTCCATCAACATATCGCTATCCTCCTCAGGGAATTCCGCTGAAATGAAACAAGTGAAAAACAAAATGAACAACAAAAAACAAAAACATATTCATCTTGCCACTTGAGAGCGAGTTTCGAGTGGCCCCTCAGCAACTGCCACATAAAGATACCTCCACAACATTTGTGATTTTAATGTGTATGATGTATGGCATCATCAAGAGTGCCTCTGTGATGGATCATCATCATCATCATCATCATCATCATCATCATGATGACAATGCGCAGTCAGAGAAAGTTTTTGTCTGTTTTCAGGATCGTAACACTTGAGAATATAAATACATGCGATATATGTATATGTATATATACATACATATGTATATATTCGCATATGAATCGATTAATCATTTTTTTTTTCCTATGTGCTTGTGGACACTCCATTTTTTTTCTTTTTGCAAAGTGGCAAAAGTGATTGTTTAGTTTTTTTTTATCTTTACGAGTCTTTTAATTTATTCATTTGAGAGGTTTTAAAGACTTTTAATGCTCTTTTAACTGTTTTTATGTCTTTTTGCTTACTTTGTAGCCAATGTCTAATACAGATATTTGCGATAGTGTCAACAGCATAGAGATTACTCTATATATAGATATATATTTTGGATAAGTTTAGTTGTCAAGTTCCGACAAATCAAAAATTTGATAGAATTTTCCTTTTTTTTTTGCTACTTTTTTGATATTAAGTAAGGTTTATATATTATACTAACTTTAAAGTGCATTTCAATAAAACCAAAAGAAAAGGCCAAAAATAAATTTTGAGAAAAAAAAGAAAAAGAAAACCTGTTGTGAAAGTGCCGCTGCTTTAAGCATTTGTTTTTGATTTTGAAACTGATCAAACACACTTAAACTGATCCCTCTTTCACTCTATGTCTCTGTCCCTCTCTCTATCTTTCTCTATTGCTCTTGCTGTCTCGGTTTACACGCATGAGTTTGAGCTGCAAGTGGCAGAAAATGCCGGAAAATGTTCATAGGACATAGCCCCCCTGGTTCAAGCATCTCTTGAAAACTCAAAGAGAGAGAGAGAGAGAGAAAGAGAGAAAAAAAATAAAAAAAATACTTTACATACTTTGTATTGCTTTAAATTTTTGGAAGGGAAAGTCTGATTTGAGAAAGCTTAAAGCAATTGCATTTACATATATATGTATATATTTTCGAACTGTCAATTTTGATTTGCCATTATTTGTTGTTACCGACAAATTACAAAATCCCAAAAACCAAATTCGTAATACAAATGTGTTAATTACATGGCTGACACAATATACATACATATATGTATGTAGATAAATAAAGGGTATACTTAATAAGCGAATTGAAATTGAAGAAGTGTCATACACAATTGTGTTGAGGCAACAAACAAAAATATTTCAGCGCCAAACAATTGTAATCAAAAATGATTAAATACCATGTCATGGTGTTGCTGATGGTGTTGGTGGTGTTGGTGGTGCTGCTGTGGCTGCTGCTGTTGGCTCACATCTCACCCACACCCCTTTTTTCCCATCATCATCATCATCATCGTCGTCGTCGTCATCACGGTCGCCATGTCATCATGTTACGTGGTACTTAACCACGGTAGTTGTGCGTTTTTTTTTTTTTTTTTCACAACTTTTGTTTATGACATATCTATGTATGTATACAAATACATATATATATAATTATTGGTCTCCCTGTCTAAATTGTTCAGTCAGTTTAGTTTACTTAACTTTATTTTTATAATTTGATTATTGCACATACATAAAATATTTGTCTTTTGGTGGAGTCAAAGATGAAATGTTGTGACTTTCAATGATTGATGAGACATAAAAACCATTTGATGAAATTTTTGATTATAAAGATATTTAAATTCAAATTAAAGTAAAGAAAACGATTGGGTTAAAATTGTAAAAAAGTAAGTAAGTAAATTTGACTTAAAGTATTTTGGCACATTTTGAAAGATTTGATTTTGATGTGATCTTTTATTGCATGGCCGTTGGGCTTAAGAAAAAGAAAAGAAAGGATAATTGAGCTATTTGGCTAGATAATTTTTGTGCCTGCCCATAGGCGGCTAGTCAAATAAATAATCCAAAAATATATTTTATATACACATACATACATACATACATAGATAGGTATAAGTGCATACATATGTATATGTATGTATATTTGTATGTTTGACCCATTTTTGTTGTAGTCGAGTCGAGTCAACCAACCAAGCAACGAAACGGCCAACTAACTGACTATAACTAACTAACTAACTAACTGACTGACTAACTCTCTATAGCTTTTAGCCAATTAACTCTTGGCAAACTCATTATAGGTATGTGCATACTCTTGTATATGTTGTTCAGTTTAGCCAGCAGCAGCAGCAGCGGGTGTGGGATATAACAACGAATACCCCCACCCACCCATATTGAATACCCCACATGAATTGCATGCAACAGAAACCAACACCAACCAACCAACCAACCAACCAACAACAACAACAACAAAAATATACAAAATTTTTAACGAAATATAACCCACAATTGAGTAGCATATGGAAAGGTTTCCTTATACTGGTGGGTTGAGGGCAGGAACTGGTAATGACGCTAAATCTGGTGGCAGGGACACAGTGGACATGGCACCGGGGCAGGTGCAGGGGGGCAGGGACATAGGAAAGTTGACATGCCACATGCCTAGAACAAAATGTTATGCCAGCTGCTACTTTACTATAGGCAAACAAGAGTCTCATGATCGGCAGCAGAAAATCGCATTTGTTTTTCTTTTTTTGTGCTTATTTTGTTGTTGTTGTTGTTGTCATTTTGTCGTAGGCTGTGATTGTAATTTGATTGAGCATATATGTGTGTGTGTGTGTTGAGATCGAAACTTAAGCTGAAGACAAGAAATAGGCAACATTTTTCATAAGAAAAATGAAAACCAATTTACAATAATTAATTGGTGTCTCCGAATAACCGTTATGCGTTTTAAGATAAGATATCGTTAGTAAAGTTTCGGTATGCTGTAGATCAGAAACCGAAATAATTAAAACCATTTCGATTAGACAACAAAAAGGAAATATCTGCTAATAACCGAAATGAAAAATGATAAAAATTAGAAAATAATAAAAATAACTATTCTAATTTATAATTGGTGAAAAACACTTTAAAAATTACAATAAATTTTCAACCGGACCTCTTTGTATATGTATATCTAGTATATATATTAGTAATCTGCTAATTTCTTTTGCACAATTGTCATTTGTCCCTTCCTATATACATATAACCATTAGTTAACATTTATTGCAAATTCTAATTAAACTTGTCAACGTTTTCAACATTTTATTTCTATTATTTATGAGTCTGATTCAAGGCTAGGCATTTCGCGTAGCAATTTAATGATAGTCTTTGTTCTGATTTTCAATTTCATTTCGATATCGTTTTGTCGTGCCATGTGCCGTGTCGTTTCTAGCCGTTTTCCGCATACTCCATTTGAATTTATATGCAAGTCGAGTGCACTTGACTTAAAACTGGCCAAAACAGAATCTTAAGAATCTTGCTTGACGGCCATAATGATCATCAATGCGATGATGTCGATGATGATGATGATGATGATGATGACTCAGCTTTAAGCATAACCGGCCGGCGATGCGGTCAATGTCAGAGAACATTTGTATGTAGAATTAAAGTCAGACTCAGGCTGCAACAACAACATGAACAAAAGATGCTTACAGTCAACTCTATTGAAGCTATTATAGAGAAGCAAATGTTTAGACTCAATCAATATTTATGGTTACAAGAGAGAGAGAGAAGTTGAATTATATATTTAGAATAGATTCGTTTCTATGCCAGGGTCTGGGACAGTCAACTGACCCCAAAAAACAACATACAAAACAAACGAGTAAACAAATCCGTACGAACGAAAACTACAGCAAATTAATGAGAAACTAAGAAAGAAGAAGAAAAAAAAACAAATCAGTAAGTAAACGCAAATAAACTGAAATTTGCATATTTCTCATCGTCTTACATAGTTATCTTATCTTAGTTAGGGTCGAGGTTACGACCAAACAAAATAAACTGCAAAACCCAACCCAAGTCAAGCCAACTCATCTACATGCGAGTACACATACATACATACATACATACATACATATATACTTACATATATCTTTAGTCATGCTGCTTTATACTATATATCATTCATATAGATACATAAATAAGTACATATATCAATTGGAATATCTAAAGATCGATCTTATGGCTTATGATCATAAATTAAACCCAACCCAAAAAAACAAAACAAAAAAACACAAAATTATTGAACAATGTAGTTATCGCAAAAACACGTGCAACATCTTCATTCATTCTGAAATTTTCAACTTGAACTTTAAAGTTCAAAGCAAATAAAGTGACATTTAACTTGACCAACAATGGCAACAGCAACAAGAACATCCAATAACAAAGAACACCAATCGTAACAATTATCCAAAACAAAATGTCAAGTGAGCAACAAAAACAAAAGACTTAAGACACGAACATGCCACAAGGACAATTTAATTGGGGGGAGTGGAGCCATCGAGTACAGGGAGTGGATGCATAATTTGATTAACACTAGTTATTAGTTAAATATTCAAGTGGCATTTTTCAAAATTTATTGATTTTTATGCAAGACTATAGAACTTTTGGATCTTCTTTTACTAGACAACAAATTCTCATAGCCTCTCTTGAAGCTTTGTAATTCTAGTCTATGGTCTTTCAAGCCAATCAAGAGCATATATTTAATTTCCCCTCCAAAACATTTCCGTAATGATGAGTACATAGCAGATGATGCTTTGGGGCACAGTTTTGACATTGCCAGATCACCTAATCGCCGCCATATCTAAACTAGTGTATAATATATTTAATTATTGTTCGTTTTGTTCAAATGTATGTGTGCGCATGATAAATGATAAATGACTTTTTGCTCCGATTTCAATAACATGCCTAAGCTTTTAGCATTGGCTGGAGTTAATTTCTAAAAGGCACTTGCCGTCATAGTCATCGCCATCGTCGTCGTCGTAGCAATTAGCCATTTTTAACCATGAGGCTTGGTCGTTGTCTGGTCGTCGTTTTGTTTCATTTCATTCCGTGCTTGGCATGCCAAAGCGTAACTCAATCTCAATACCTTTTTTCATACTAAAGCAACTAGCATAGCATAGAGTACATGCCCTCTCCATACATACATACATACATACATACATACATATATACACACATATGTACATACATGTAGACATTATTGTCAGCTTATTCGATTTTATGCACCCCCAACAGACTCTGTTCGCCAGTCGCCTCTGCCATAAATCTTTACCTTGCAGTCAGTCACTTCAGCATAGCTTAACAATTTCATCGCCCATTTGATTTATGGTATCGGCCATGCGAGGGCGGCCTGTGGGATGTGTGGAAGGCGGAGGAAAGTGTCTTTAGAAGTGGGAGTGCGACTATAAACTGTCATTTATACAATATAAGTCTCTCTATAGATCCCCCTCTCTCCCCATCCCCTCCCACCGCCTTTCATAGTCTTCATTTGGTTCTCACTTGGTTTTTTTTTCTTTTATTTATGATGAACTTTAATCAAGTTGCTTTTAGCTGCACATTACTAATGTTGAATCATCGTTAAGATTGATTCTGCTGACCTCCATCTTAAGATGCTAGAAATTCTTAGCAGGGTTGCCAGGTATGTTCTTCACTCAAGTGTTAGGGTGGCCATTCATTTAAATGTTTTGTTTGTATTTCTTTATTTGATATATACATTTTTCACACATTTTGTTAAGTTCTTCTTAAGTTTTGTCGAAATGATCTTCATTTATCATTAGCCCCAAAAGCCCCTCAAACACACACACACACACACACACACACACACACTATTTGAACGCGTTTTTAATGTGTTTACTGGGCTCTGTGTCATTGAAAATGTGAGCATTAAGCTGCAGTTTTTAATGCCATCACCGCGAGTGAATGAGTGAGTGAGTTTAGTTTGTAATTAGATTAGCCCCAAGGGTCAAGCATCATAATCGTTTCAGCTGCGACTAAAAGATTTCCGGCTATAAACTTATCATGTAATTTACTAGATAGCTGCTGGGTAAGGGACCCACTGACCCTGACCACAAATCCATCCAATGATATTGAGATGCCGCACCTGAGCTCAGTTCAGCATCAGCATTCGTTGCTCAATTACAAATGACGCGTTGCATGCCATGTTCTTTTAATCGTATCATTTTGCCACACGTTGTTGCCGATGTTGCTGCTGCTGCCGCAGCCGATGCCATTTTTGACGACTAATTGAACATGACATTTTCCAATAAACGACAATTATGTATTTAATGTGCAAAAATAATAATCAACTCACCTAAACCAAAAGCCATTGGAGTAACGGTATGGGCCAACAACCAAGTGCCATGAACGCCATGAACGGACACACACAACAAAAACAAAAACATGGCCAAAACGTGCTTTGTGACTTTGGTTGGAAGTTCTATGAATTAGTAGAGCATGCAACAAAAACAACAGCAACAACAAACATATCGAGTCGCAATCGATGAGCTTCAATGTCAAAACCAAAAGAACAACTGCAATGATCATGTTTTTCTTTTTCTATTCTTTTTGATTTTTCTTTAAAATGTCAAAGACAATTCGGTTTGGGATTGAACTCATTGTTGCATCTGTTTTCGGCTTGCCAGAATCGATGAACATCAACACAAATGCCACTGAATGAACACAGATATATATATATATATACCTATGTATGTACATATATATGTAGAGAGATATCGATCAATAAGAAATCAATTGTTTTATTAAGCCATTTTTCAAAAATAAAACTCCTTTTTCAGAAGGATTTCAAATTGTTGAATGCTGACAATATTAATTTTAACATGTGGTAAATTATATCCATATCCATGCTGACAATATTAATTTTAATATGTGGTAAATTATATCCATATCCATATACATATATATTATTTATATGTCTTCATTAATTATGTATATTTTCATTTGCAATGAAAATAAATTAGATTACAGTTATAGAGAATTAGATGATGTAGAGGATAATTGAAGTTTACTTTTTATTTTGTACCCTTGCAGAGAGTATTATAAAATTGGTCAGATGTTTGTAACGCACAGAAGAAGACGTTTCCGACCCCATAAAGTATATATATTCTTGATCATCATGAGAAGCTGAGTCGATATAGCCATGTCCGTCCGTCCGTTCGTCCGTTCGTCTGTGCAACTTCAACTTCACGCCGCCATCTTAAGAGCTATCGGAATGAAACTTGATATTTGAGCTACTTATAGCCTGGAGCAGATAAAGTATGAAAATTGTCAGGATCGGACAACTATATCATATAGCTCTAGAGGAAACATTTTCATAAAAATTGGAGTATCCCCATGAAATTTACTAAAATGATAGTTTTGGATATAAACCAGAGGGCCGGGGCTAACTTCGACCGCGTCAAAGTTTGTATACCCTTGCAACTTTTTTGGTAACTCTTTCCTTACCTATAGCCATGAAAATAGAAAAACGTTTTATCTAAAAAGGCTTATTTTTACGAAAGAACGTCCTACAATCTTAGCATAGGAAATAACGAAGATATTGATCAAAGTCACTGTTTTCCACCGATCGTTCCTATGGGAGCTATATGATATAGTCACCCGATCTTTATCAAATTTGGCATAGTCGTTTATATGTGTAATTAACTCACCAATATTAAATTTCACGACAATAGCTCAGAAAATAACGAAGTTATTGAGAAAAGTCACTGTTCGTGACTTTGCCATTTGTATGGGAGCTATGTGGTATATTGATCCGATCCGGCTGATTCCGAGATATACAACCCCTGCAGTATATACAAGCCTACATGCAAAATTTTAGCTCTGTAGCTCTAACGGTCTAGGAGGAGTTTGCGTTGATCCAGACGGACGGACAGACGGGCGGACGGACGAACGGACGGACGGACGGACATGGCTATTCGAACTCGTCTCGTCGTGCTGATCAAGAATATATATACTTTATATGGTCGGAGATGCTTCCTTCTATGCGTTGCACACTTTTGACCAAAATAAATATACCCTTTTTGCAAGGGTATAAACATCAAATCCCGAAATTTCAATCAGATCGGATAAATATAACACAAGTTACAGTCAATATAAATCGAATCTACTATGTCATTGCTTGAAATCCGCAGAGCAGCTAAGCACACGCATACACACACAGACGCAACGCTACGTAAACTGTATGTGTATGCGTGTCAATCGTAGCATGCAGCATGAGGAAGAAGAAGAAAAGTAAATAGAAATGATATTTAGAAGGTTTTGTCTGTGCATTGATGAATTGATGATGGAGAAAAAGAGTTTGAGACATCTAAAAATATTATGGCCAAGGACTGCAAGGGTATATAAAGTACGGCACAGCCAAAGTTAGCTTCTTTGATATTTTATATATTTATCTATATCAATGATTTATAATTTCTGTTTAGGCCCAGGGATCGAAACATATTGCTATAACATTTTCATTGCTTTTCAAAATAATACTCATTTTTAGAAAAACTATAATAAATTTTATAAGAATCACAAAATTATGTCTAGGCTTATTTTCACTTACGACTAGAAAGGCCATTTATATGGATTATTCAGATCTAACTTTCTTTTAAGTTCATTACATCTGTAATTTCCTTAACTAGCTTTAAGATAAGCCATAAACAATTGAAATCGGAATTCCTAATTGGTTTTGTTTGAGAATTTTTTGATCTGATTTTATGTTGCCATTTTCAGCTCACACACTTGAATAACTTAAGAGTCCCTTCAGCTTAAAAGAACAGGCTTTTCCAAATAACTTTTTCGTTTCGTTTTGATAAAGATTGTTCTTGCCAATATGGCATAAGGTATACTGAGGTTCATATACATACATACGTGGTTAACGTTTTTCTTACATTACAGAATTGTGTGTGAACGTGTTAATGTGTTGAGTTCTGGTAGGTTAGTTGGTGGTTCGGTTTGGCTATGGAACCACAAGTACACAACAATCATGAACATGACACACTTGATGTTAGACAATTGCCTCAATTTTTTTTTTTGCCACATCAAGTTGAAGTTCTTTGTTTTGTCTAATAATTATATTATTGTATGTTATATTATAAATGATTATATCGCATCGTAACTCATATATAAATAACCACAAACAAATTTGTTCTCATCGTTATGTCTAATTAAAGTTGCACCACCAACACCCGCACCACCCGCACCACCCGCACCACTCGCACCCACTCTTTCATTCACTCATGGCTCATTCACTTCTTGAGTCAATTCAATTCTATTCTATCTTCATCTTCATCATGATAATCATGAGAATGAAAAAAATAACAAAAAAATTAAAAGAAATAATTATATATAATGTTCAGATGATGGTGGGGGCCTTCCAAGGACAGGTTAGACTTTAGTTGCTTGGTTAGTTAGTTAGTTAGTCAGTCAATTTTGGTCTCAGTTTCAGTTAGTTAGTGCTGCTTTTGTCTCTTCTCTGAGAGGTTTAACTGACTAACCAACTGACTAACCAACTGACTAACCGACTAACTATATGGCTAACTGATCATTGTGTAGTCATGATTTTTAGCTAGTGTGAAGTAACTGGCATTTTAGTTACACCAACTAGCTATGTATATCGATTTAAAGTGCTAACGGAAATGCATAAAACTAATTTTTCATGGCCATTAACTGGTCTGATTTTCTATGGAAACTATTGTTTCCTTTAACAAAACATGTTTAACACTTTGGTAAACAATTTTCCTAATTGAAAAACAACAAAAAAAACATTAACCACTAATTGTTTAGGCAATCGATCTAAGTAACTAACAACTTCAAATTGTTAACAATTTCCTACCATATGTTTAAGGCCTAAAACCATAATTGAAAACAATTTATTCAACTTTTCTTCCCAAAAACTCTTCTTGTAACCAAAATTAACGCTCTAAAGAATCATAATTCTTTGCTGTAAACTTTTGTTTTTTTTTTTTTTTGTGTTTTTCTTTTTTCCAAAATTTTTCAATTTACATCGAATGGCTGAAGGCTAAGCCCAAAGAAGTTGGAAGGGAAAAAAAGTCAAACCTCTCCCTAAAGAGAAAAAAAAAATATACGTAAAAAACAAAAGTAATAATGATTTATGATTGGTTTTGTTTTATTTTGAAGTCAGTTTTGGTTTTTATTTGTGGGGCGACGGCGACCCTTTCAAAACATTTACAAACAAGGCGAAACAATTGCAAGAAATATGAAATGGCCAATATATAATGGACCATTACTAGATGAATTTCAATTTTAGATTTTCAATGCTTAATTAAACAGAAATAGAAAGACACACAATGCAAGAGAGAGAGAGAGAGAGTGAGAGGGAGAGGGGCTTTAATGCACTATTCCTTGACTGAAATAGAGTCCATCGATCGATGTCACTTTGATTTTGTATTGACCATGTAAAGCCAACTGAGCTGAGTCAGCACTTGGCACTTGGCACTTAACACCAAAAAGACAAAAAAAAAAAAAACAAAAAAAAAAACAAAATAGAAATAAATGCAACATAAAAACACCGAAAAATAAAAAAACACGTTTCCAGGCCAAGGGGTCTAAGTCTAAAATTGGCAACGGGGTCTGGGCCTGGTCTGGAACCAAAACCAAAACCAAAAACCAAAGCCAAAAACTGAACACTGAAAAGTGTAACAGAAATTGAAACCGAAACTAGAGGCCATGGCACGTATCCACATTAAAAACGTTTTTCACGTAATTCGTATTTGTGTATGTACATTTTGTTTTTGTTTTTGTATCTGTATTTGGTCGATTTCTTAACCCACAAGGTGAAGGTTACAGCCAAATTCGGTTATAACCAAATGTGGAGGGAAAACTCTCTTTGCCATTGCCCACAAATGGAAATTGGAAACGTTTATCAACCAAAATGAATTGTCACTGGGTTGGCTAAGGAAAAAGTATATCGAGATCTAAGAGAATCGGAATTTCTATAACTTAACAGAACTAACGTAATGACCCATTTGATGTATATATATAAATATCGGTTATGAAACGGTATTTCGACATAAATGCTGATGGGTTAACCCAAACATTGACAGCTGTCAGTTTTGAATTATTTGGCAATTAGCAAACTTGTCAGTTGGCTAAAACTCATCTGCATTTACCGCGCCGAATTCCACACCGAATGGAATTCCCCCCCGTCTCATCCAGAGCCCCTTCCTTTTGCTCTTTCTCTAAGGGGAGCCTAAATATTACAACATTCTCTAATTGATCATTTTTTTTTTTCAATTTTTTGTGTTTGTGTTTTTCTGTGAGTCTTTAAAGCAATTTGTGTATTTGGAAATGGAACTTGGAACTTTGTTTTGATTGATTGGCAATAGCTTGGGTCAGTGTTGCGTGTCCGAAATGTGTTCAAATGACCGACCAAATGGGCAAATGTTCATGTTGGCCCGGTCAATTGGTCAATATAGAGCTGCCCCATACCTCATACCCCCCCTTACCCGTACCCCTGTACCCGTATCTGTACCTTAATTTGAGTAAACCTTTACCTATGCCTTGGCAATTATCATATTTTCACTGCGAAAGCGAAATGAAGACATCATTAAGTTCAAATTAACCGAATTGCCACATTGGCCCGTTGCCATTTGTATAATCAAATTGCGCGAAAATACAAAAAAACTAAAAAAAGAAATAAATCGAAAAAAATTAAATAGAGGAAGACAAGCGAAACCGTTAACGAAATCATTGACGAATGAGCAGCACACGCAAAATGTGTAATTAATCAATTTAATCAAAAACTTTGCGCCTCTTGCAATTTTTGATTTTAATTTTTTTCGACATTTCTCAAATTGTTTATCGTTTATTTTTGCTAGAAGTTTATTGTGTAAAATGCCATCAGCTGGTCCTTTTCAAGAAAGGTTTTTTTTTATAATCCTATTTCCATCCCATTTGAAAGATTCTTTGACCACAAATCACCTTGCTGATTCATCTTCTGAACCATTTTGTTGATTAAAACATGATTAAAATAGGACGAAATTTGTTTTTTTAAAAAGTATTTTTATGATCAGACAATGAGCTTATTCATTTCGATTCAGTTATGGTTATTTTTTTTTCATTTATGAGCAGAATTCATTCATTAGTAGTTCATTTAAGACTATTTTAATCAATAGGAGATTTCAAAAAAGATTCATCTATGATCAGAAATTTTATAATATAATAATTGGGTTAGGTTATTCAATTAAATTTCACTCTTTTCTATAGTTTGAACTGTTTTTGTTGGAACATGAATTTTTGGACCATTTTTTCGATCATCTTGAAGTGGTATTCATAGGTAAGCCGATGCACTTAAATGTTCTTAAAAACTCTAATATTTTGCTGATCGTTTTGAAAGGGTTCAAGGGTTATCCTAAAAACTATTATGTATATTATGTTTCTATAATCGACTCTAAGTTTTAATTATTATAAATTAAAACTCACCACTTTTAAGTCGGACAGAAAATAAAGATCCTTGTTAAAGATATTTTTGCGAAATTTTGGCTGATGTGCAATGATTTTGCTATAAATAACCTGTTAGTTTTACGATATTTTCCCAATCGAATTATATATGTACATATGTATGTATATATTTTTCCTTGAGTAATTAACTAAACTCAATTTAAATGATGTCTTCATATAAAATTTTGTTATTTGACTGAAATCAAAGTTAATCCATTTATATTTTCCAACAAATTTGCACCAATTCATTAATTAACTGACTGATATACTTGCATATCTATTATATGTAAATAATATATATACATACATATGTGTATATATAGTTTTTATTTTTGATTTTATGCTTTCGGTTTATTTATTTATTTATTTTTTGTTCGCTTTGTTCAAAAATTTCAAATGAGCCGCCCAGCCTGATTTTGATTAATTTGCTGCTTTACTTTCGCTTGATAATTTGGAGCGAAAATTTTTGATCTGTCTGTGGGATAATTAATGAGCTTTATTAAGGCATCCCTCCAGTTACGGTTACAGTAACGGTTACGGTATTAAAGTTATGTAAACTTGAGGTACAAATGCGAATACGAATTGATCTATATACATATATCTATCTACTCCTATGTATGTCTCTGTGCGCATTGATGCGTTTAATGAATCATTTAATTTGCATATTGAGCGTATATCGAGCGGTTTTTAATTTTGTTAGATCGATTGCGATGGCGATGGCGATGGCGATTTTGTTTTGATTACGATTTTGCCATCATTTTTCTTCGTTTTCGACAATGATCAATGATCAGTGATTACATTTCTTCATACAATTTCAAAGCCAATTAAAAATTTCCCAATAACGAAACTGCAAACACGCCGAGCCGAGTTAGACTGGAGCGACTAATGAGGAGGAGGGAAGAGGTGGAAGTGAAGGAGAAGTGTATAGTATAATTACACAGTTGGCTAAATTTAAAGGTTAAGCTCTTAACATTTAAATTTTTGTGTAAGAGCCGAAAACGACAATCAAAGGTAAAACTGACGTCGCTTTGTTCCAATTTTTATGTACTTAGTTTATTTCTTTTAGTTTTTTTTCTTTTTTTACCTTTCATACCCTGCTTGGCCATAAAATGCAAAAAGGGTATATTTAATTGACTCAAGTTTAAGATCGGTTAAAATTAATGGCAGAAGTCTAATTAATTTCTATTTGATATATCTCAATATACTAAAATTCATATATAAAAAAAAGTTAGGAACCATAATAAAGACTTGGATAAGTTTAATTCGAAATATTATTTGTTTCCCCATTTTGAATGGGTATTTATTGGGTCTAATATATATTCTGTTAGTTTGTCTCGTCTTTTTTATAGTTTGTAATTTTAGTGATTTTGGGCAAAGTTCAAAATGTTAATTGCTGAACCAAAAACAAAATAAACCACACAATGAGAGAGGCCTCAATGTCTTCATGGTAAATGAACACCAGCAGTAACATATGTTCGTCTCTCTCCCACACCTACACACCCCCCCCCCCCCCTCCCCACAAACAAAAGAGTTATAAGTTTGGTTTATTTTTTTCGCAAATGCCTCTCACTCTTTACTATCTTTCTGATAATTAGAAATTGTATTATAAAATCATACAAAACCAATTGCATGCACAGCTCCACTAATTATACAAAAATTTGGCAAAAGTTTGACCATTTCACTATCCCATTATACGGTATACATATGTTGGTTTTGTTGTTGTTGTTGCTGCTGTTGTTGGACACGTAGTTATATATCATTAAATTTCATTCACTGGCAAAATGAATGAGGATCGGGCAACAATTGTGTTACACATTTTTTTTTATGGTTAGTTTTAATGATGTGAAGTAAAGAAGAGAAGAGATAGATACAGAGAGAGAGAGAGAGGGGGAGATAGACTGAAATCACCAAACAAACAAAAATAAAAAGGGGCACTATCATTATTTGGTTCATTATATGGATTATACATAATAATTCACACTTTAGTCTCTATTTGCCCTTCTCTCTCAAACGATTATTGCAATGGTAAGCTATGCAAAAATTAAAAACATATGAATTTAAAGGGATTCGGCATATATAAAGATCATAAAAATCATAAAAGGGATGTCATAATCATTGGTTGATCTAGAGATCTTAGTGATTGTGTGATGGAACCCTAAATACACCCACGAAGTAACTTGGAATAGGTAGTCAAAAAAATATATACATATATGTGAAAAAAGGATTCCTGATGCAAATATTGTTTTTATAGGTCAAATTCTATATTATTATTTTTTTGACAGTCTATTGCATACTTTAAAGGTACAATTTTCCTGATTCTAAATGTCCCTATTAAAGCTTTATACAAGGTAGCGCATAAGAAGTCATCCGGGCCAAAAGAAGTCATCTGATGTTGTTTGGCTCTCATTTTTTTTCTAAATGAAAAATACTTTGATTCTGTTTGCAAATTGAGAATTTTATTAGTCAAATAAACATATTGTAAAAACAGAATCAAAGTTTTTTTATTTAGAAAAAAATGAGAGTCAAACAACATCAGATGACTTCTTTTGCGCCACCTTGTACTTAGATTGTTTTCAAAGTGCAATGCAAATGTCGTAACGGGAACATTTACATACATATGTTTATAGATTTACAAGATCTACCATTATCAAAGTGCTAAAAGGACCTTCATGTAACCAATGTAAGTGGCATTTAAGGAATTGCTAATGGTCTGCGATAGATTTTCTTTGCAATGAAAAACCCTGAAAAGAAATTGTTACATCAAAATGGTTATGAAAACTTGAATGGATGACATAATAACACATAAAAAACCAGAGACAAATTCAAGAAGACAGTGTCAGAAGGGAGAAAGACAGAGAGAGAGAGTGAGAGAGTAAAAGAGAAGATACAGTGTCTGGGAGCCATTGTCGAGATAAACATCACAAACCAAAAACAAAAACCACGAAAAAAAAAGAAGCTACACAACACGGAAGAAGCTGTGAGTGGTAAAATGCGAGAGAGGTAAATGCGGTCTCTGGGTGCCACATTTCCCGAGTCCACTGCCCATTCCCACACATCCTCTGCCCCCTTGCGCCCCCCATGCTCCCCCCTTTTATAGCCCTGTAATTGCTTGCTAAAAAAATAAGAAAACAAAACAAAAAGTTTATGCAAGCTCTGCGAAAAATGTCTGGGAAAACTGTTTCTCTCTCACTTTATCTTAATGTCTCTAGCGCCCTGTTGAGAAACCCCAAACCGCATTTGAAGACAGTTCATTTCATGTTCATTAATTAGCTGCTTGGTTGGTCTCTCAGCGTACTTTTTTGCGCCTTCTTTCACTGGTTAGATAGTATGTATGTATATGTATGAATGTCTTATGTCTTTTTTTACGTTATTGTTTTTGTCTCTACTGTCTCTTGGCTGCTTTGTGTCTTTATTGTCTTCTATGGCTTACTTAATACACACACACACAGACAGACATAGACACACACAATGCAAAGAAATTAGCAAGTCAGTCAGTCAGTCAGATGATGATGTTGATGATGATCACCGACACAATTTTTTGGGTTGAGAAATTGCCCATCCTCCTTTTTATATACATACATATATGTGCATGTTTATTTATATGTTTTCCATTATGGGTTAGTAGTAGCAAAAGTTGATGGTTTTCCTTTCTTTTTAGAAATATGATATGATGGCACTTAATCGGATAGTAGACAACATGATACATCAATCTCATACGTATATATGTAGATACATATATTTGTCAAACACTTAAAGATGTCTGCATATTAAAATGTTTCATGTGATCTCTTAACTCTTGATATTACAATTTACTATAAGTCAAGGTTTTAGAATTATATATATCATTCCATCTAAAGATTATATAGTTAAATGTTTTTGCCAAACTCTTCTTAAATTTTGTAAATGGTCGGAAATAAAACTCGTTACAGAATCACTTGCATTTCCTCCGACAAAAGAATTAAATTGTTCTTCAGTATAGACAGTGGCGTAGGGAAAGGGGCACATTCTGGTCTTTTCAACCCTGGGCTCGAAGCTCTTTCAAAGAGGCTCCATATAAGAGATCTGGAGACTGAAGGGGTTACTACCGGGTTAAATATAACGAATTAAAGAAAAACTTTACTTAAAAAATTCTCAAAATTTCTCCAGTATCTTCAAAAACCTCTAGTTTGGCCACTTTTACAATAATTTTAAAAAGTCATATTTTAAATTGCTGCTCGGAATCAAAGCTTTGACATTTCAATCGACAAACAAATTTCTGTTAACGATTTTCGGAAAAAATCATGATGATCATCATCCCAAAATTCTGTCAAAAATCGTAGCAATTTTTCATATTCCCAAATTTTCAATGTTTACTATTTTCAACAATGCAAAGCTGCAATAAAATCAAGATATGATATTTTAAAATCGTTTCAAAATCGTTCTAACTACGGTCTAAGACATATAAATAATCCAATTCGTCTAATAGACAAAGATTTTTCCTTTAATTCGTTAAAAAAAGTATCTTAAAGTCAAACTTTAAATTTATGCAATTCAATGAATATTAATGAATTTGAATTTAATTTGCTGCATTTACCAAATAAAATAACACACACAACTTTTATTTCAGTTCGAATCAAATTTCATTTATGAAATATTTGAAAAGATTAACAATTTTGATAACAATTTCTTATGTCAATCGAAAATTTTGTGGTAACATTTTGAAGCATAGATGGTTGAGAGAGATTGTCAATGTATCAAATTTCTGCTAATTGCTTTTGATGTGAAAGATATTTTGTTGAAAATTTGTAAACTAATTTAAGTTATATAGATATCAAATGGTTTTGGGTTAACGCCCACCCAAAAATGGTAATAACACTTAGCCAGGCAAAGTGAAAGCGATGCTGCCACAAATCACAGTTAACCCGAACCCTCTCTCTATAGTAGTCAGTCAGCCAGCAGCATTATCTTTATCATCATCAAGCTCAAGACTTGAGCCATTGTCCGACACCATCATCATCATCATCATCATTATCATCATCATCATGATCATCATCATTGTATTTGCCATGATAATCATCGGTGTCTCTGTCTGTCCGGTTGTGTGTGTGTGTGTGTGTGTAAGAGTGTGTGTGTGTTGTTCGGTTGGCCAGTTCCAGTTATGATGGGCAAGTGTTTTCACTTTCACAGCTGCTAATTATCTAGTGGACTTACCATTTTTATTATATTTGGCTTCCTGTTTGGCTATATCCGCTGTCGCCGTTGCCTTTGCCGTTGCTGCTGCTGCTGCTCCCGACGATGATGTTACCATTGAGGAGAGTAAAAGTAGTAAAAACACAAAACTCCCATAAATTAGCCATGGTTGATGAACTCGTTGGCCAATTTTCATTGTTCTACATTTAGAATATCTTAAAGTGTTTGATTTCGTCATCATTGCAATGTTATTTTGTTTTCTTCTTTTATAGTTTTCTATGTGGTAAATATATGAACAAATTTCCATTGATTGAACAAATTTTAAATAAAAAGAAATCAATAAATAAAAATCAACAGCTTCAACAACAACACCAGCAGCATCAACACAAAAACAAAACAGCTGCAAAGTGAAATTTCACTTTCGTGCATTCAAGTGGAGTAGAGTAGTCACTCTCAGTCGAGCCCCCCCCCCTCGACCAACCCGGCATAAGCACCACCACCACTTGGCTTTCCCACCTCCCACTGCTGCTGCTGCTGCTGCAAAGTCCCCAAGAGCAAGAGTCTACGTTATATCTGAGCTGGGGTCACGCACTCCAACCTGTTGTTATACCCTTACCAAAATATGAAACTAAACCAAGGCATATACACTATGGCTAAACACTATCAAAAATGGGAAGAAATATTACAAAAAAATAACTATTTTGATTACAGAATTGAAAAATATTTGTAGTTTTTACTGCTAGCTTTTCATCTACTTTCAGCTAGTTTTGTCTTTAAAAATGATTTGAAATAATATAAAAATCAAGTTTCCTTAAAGTTCATCGCTTAACATTTTGTAAAAATATTTAAAAAAGCATTAAGAAACTTCCTAAAAGCTCAGCATCTACTTAAATGTATAATTCACAAAATTAATTTAAATAACTTTAATAAATTTCAGTAAAACCAAAAATTTCTTGTAACATTTTTTTTTGATTTTAAATATATGATTCAAAAATTAAGTTAAAAAACTTGAATAGAAATCCTAAAACTAAAAGCGACAACTCTTAATATGTATATATATTTGTTTTTAATAATTTATTAAAAACTCAATCATATCATACCACTTTAAAAATCAATTTTCAAAATAGTTTTTAAATATAATTTACATACATTTTGTTAGAATTTTTCGTTATAGAAATTATGTTTTGGCTTTTTAGGAAGAAATAAGTGATTTTCAAATATATTTGAGAGTTTCGCTTGAAAAATCTTTCAGAATACTCTATCAAAATGGGGCTAGAGTGTATTTAAAGCTTCGATGTTTTCGAGAACTTGGTCTTTGGCTCCTTTCATACTTAGTTATAACATAGAGTTACTGCTGCTATTGTTGCCTGTGTTGTCTGTCAAGAGCTTTATCATAAAAATACAATTTATATTGTTAAGCGTATATATATATATTTTTTTCGTATTTTTTTTTTCTTGTGGCAGGAGCAGAAGCTGAGGAGCTGAGGAGCTGTGAGTGGCGGTAACTACAACTAAATCCAAAAACACTTGTGTTGCAGCAGCTGCTAGTGTGGTTGTTGTTGTTGTTGCTTGGAACATGCAATGCAATGCAATGCAAGAAAAGAAAAACTTATAGAAACAACAACAACACTTTCGCAATATTTTATTTTTTGTTATTTTTGTTTTTTTTTGGCCAGTTTTCTAGTTTGTGTTGTTTATTATTATTTGATTTGCAGCAGGAAACTATTAGTGCGGAACCAAAAGCGATTTTGTTATGTATTATTGTGCGAGTAAATTAACACGATTTTTTGTACATATATTTTGTTTTGTTTTCGTTCAATTGAGTATTGTAATTAATTTGCATTTGATGTTATAATTTTCAAGTAGATAATTATCAATGTATTTTTTTTGTTGTATTGTGTTTTTTATTTTTCGATCACCAAAAAAAACACGGAAATAACCGTAATAGCACTTGAGATACAAGACAAAAAAGAAACAAAAACCAAAAAAAAAAAAACAACTGAACAAAAAAACCGCGTTAAATTGTTTAATAGGATATGGTGGATATGGTCAAGTCAAGTCGGCCCACTTCCGCGCCTAACTTACTAATATTACGAGAGACACAGAGAGTGAGAGAGAGCAAACGAAGGCGAGCGCGCGTGAGGGATACACAGAGAGTGAGTTACAGAGAAAGAGAATTCGATTTCGGTTTCAAATTCGATTCAATATACAAGAAAAAAAACGCGTCGGCAGCGACGTCGTGTCAAGCGTTCACTGCGAACGCCATCAACTGTCTGAGCTGCGCGCAGGCGCAAACGTATACTTTTAAAGAGTTGCCGTTACAACGTCGCGCAGACGCAGACGCAAAACGCCAATGGAAGAGAGGCAGCAAGAGAGAACGCCCAGCACAGCAGAGAGAGAGAGAGAGAGAGAGACTTAGGCAGAGCCGGCCCAGAGAGATAGAGAGAGAGAGAGGCGGGTGAGAGACAATTACAGTAGATACCATTTACCAACACCCCCCGCGCAACGGCCCCAACGATCAGCTGTGGCAATAGTCAAACCGGTACAACGGTAAATTTAGTTTGTCGTTTTTTGTTTATTTATTTTATTCTTTTTTTTTTTTTTTTTGTTTTGCACATTTTATTTGTTGGCCGTTCTTTGCGGTCGGTCAGCACGTGACGCATATGCAACCCCCTCACAGACCCCTCAAAAAAAAAACCCACCACACCTCACCCTTCCCCGCCTTTCAAGCAACACTAAACGATTCGCCCACACCTTCTTTTCGCGACGGCGAAAATGTCAAAGAAACCACAAACAAAAGCAACAACAAAATAAAGTAGTTTGGTATTTTTAAAATACCTGAGGGAAAATTGTGGAAATTTGGCATTAAATATATATAGTTTAATATATATAGTTTAATATATATAGTTTAATAGTTGATATATTTCTCCGCTTAGTTTTGTTTAATATAAAAATATTATATTCATGTTAAGTAAGAAAAAGTCTGAGCAAAGGTTTTTAGACTATTAATTTCGTCAATTATTTTCATTTATTTATTTAGAGCTAAATGAAAATTGAAAATTATATGCTAAACATTATTTATTTTATCATATTTGAAGCCCTCACCAAAAACTAAAAACAAAAGGTTTCTGGATCCGCCTCTGAGCAAATTGGTCGACTATCATCAACGATTTTTGGTTTTTTTTTTGTTTTTTCAATTGGCTTTTCACACAAATTTTTTTTTTTTTTTTTGACATGAGCTTAAATAAATCAAATTAAATATATTTTTTTTGTGCATGAATTTTAAATTTGTTGTAGCTAAAGTAAACCCTACCGAATTGAAGTCGGAGGTAAACCAAACAAACTAAAAAAACAACAACAACAACGAAACACATACTAAAAAACAAGCACAGAGATGGGATTTTACACACACATTTAAGTCTCTCTGTGTGTGTGTGTGTGAGCATTATCATAAATTTAAGTGGGTTCATTGATGGATTTACCTACAATTTATTTTTAGTTCAGGTGTTTTAAATATCATAATATCCCGATGGGGTCTGTAATTTGATGATAGGTCGACTATCAGATAACACCAATCGATTTAAAACTGCATTTTAGACATATTATAGCATCAATTTGTTTTAAAATACAAACATTTTTCAAATATTATTATAGCCAGTTTGCTAATTGTTTAAACTAAAATACATCGACCTTTTTACGGCTTTGTTTAAAGATTCTTTGAACTAAACTTGATCTAATTGATCATCAATCACAAAGTTTTATGTCCATATCTTTAAGAAATTATTTCTAAACAAAGCTTCCAAAGCTTTTACAAAACCTCCAAACTAATAAAAATTAAAAAATTTCATCTAAATTTCCTAACCATAACTCCACATAACTTCGCAAATCTGCAAATTGTAAATATCTATTATCAGTCTACAGCAAAATAATGAGAATACAGTTTTATAAATTTAAAAACAGATCTCCTAATAAATTCACAAAATTCTCCAGTTTTAGTTTCAAATGCGGAGTTTTAAGGTTTACCTATCTGCCTCTTGAAGTATGCAACAGGCTGGGAAAAGTACAAATTGCTCAAAGGACATTCCAAAATTCATTGCATACTTTAGTGGTAAAGTTCGCTCATTTCACAGGCCTCGAATTGCCTTGGCTAGGACTAGGTATTAGTGTTCATACAACCCTCGTAATAGTTTGTGCATAAGTTGTTGTTGTTGTAGCTGTTGCTGTCTCTGTGACTTTGCACTTTAACAATGTCAAATTGCACAATTGCAGTAGCAACAGCACCAGCAACAACAACAACAACAACAACAACAACAACAACAACCACTTTAGCAAGGACAGTAATGACAATTTGTGAAGAGTGGATAGATGTAGGAGGGAGGGTTGAGCCCGGTGTGCAGTTGGATCACAAAAGAGGTAGAGAAGGCAGACTCAGGCGGAGGATGGAACCGATGATGGCATGAAATGAACATAACAAGCAAAAGCATAGACAGAGATGCCAGGCATGAGATGTGCGGCGCCAAAAAAATACAAAAATAAATAAAATGGAAATAGAAATAAAATAAAACAACGATGCAAAATGGAAGATACGAGTGTACAAACACAAGTGAAACGGTTGCCAGGGTTTTGGGTTTTGGGTTTGGGGTTTGGTTATTTGATTGTCGGGCTGATGGGTTGAGCTGTCGGCAATGACAAAAACCAAACCAAAACTGAAAACTGAAAACTAGGCTAACATTTAGCTATATTTTGATAGTCTGTCAAATTAAATAAAATATCAAGATGAACCACAACAAAAATAGATTCTATTTTGGGAAACTGTAACATTGCATCGCATTGCATAAGGAACAATTTGAATCAATTAAACAACCAAAGAGAAACTCAAGTTAATTGCACTTTGTGTTTTGTATTAGCAACTAAATCTATCTATGTATCTATATTATGTTTGTAGCTTGGACAAGAGTAAGCCCTCTTGGCTCATATTTGCTGACCGTATCTAATGCGATATTGACCAAGTGACTTGGTTTCGGTTTCAGCATAAAGCTACATGCATATATCAAGTTTGCTTTTTTTTCAGTCCCCCCCCCCAAGTACACGAATTATATTCGTTGAAAGAACGAATTTTAGTCACTAGATATCTTTAGATATCTTTATTTATTTATTTAAATTTTTGATTTAAATTTTGCAGAATTAAACGATTTTTGTTCACTGGATATCTTTAGATATTGTGAGTTTCTTTATTAGTTTGGAACTTCGACTTCTGTCTGGTTACAATTGAATCTTAAGACTAAAGAATATGATTTTCTTTGGCATATGCAAATGCCCATTTCGTTTGTTTCATAAATTGCTGATCGAGCATTTGCAACGGAAGCGACGGCGACGCTTCTGTTGCTTATGCTTTTGAAATTTGATTTTGGTTCAAGTACTTCTGCATGATTATGCTGATCTCGTCGTTATCAACATTCCCATGCATAGGTTTATTTGTTTGTTCAGCTTTGGCTTTTTGTATAATTATGTTATTTGT
The DNA here is from genome assembly GCF_018902025.1 of Drosophila willistoni. Taxonomy (NCBI): domain Eukaryota; kingdom Metazoa; phylum Arthropoda; class Insecta; order Diptera; family Drosophilidae; genus Drosophila; species Drosophila willistoni. The sequence continues at coordinate 7,589,742 of NW_025814052.1, read as the reverse complement.
TTGTGCGACTTTGATTGGTTTCATAACTCACGTGCTGGCACGAGGTACACGTATCTGTGACACTATTCACGCATATGGTTTTTCCGCTCTCCCACACCAACCCCACCCACCCCCTTCAATTGCCATGGCGTTTTGTCAGTTTGTGATATTGTTCAATTTGTTTACCACTTTCTATGTCACTTTCTTTGTCAAATTGCCTGTAACGCTGCAAAGGAAAGAAGAAGAAGACAAAAAAAAGGTCTTAGCCTTGTTGTATGACTAAATGTACATATATGATTTTGTGCATAGATTTTGTTGTTCATCCAACAATATGCAGACATATGTCAAGGCATTGAATTTGACTTTCAAATAAAATTGTCAATGCTTGTAGATTTACAGATTTCTTTGGTTGTTTTTTGTTTGCAATCTTTGGAATTCGGACTTTATAATGCACATAGTTTTGGATATTAAAAATAGACGAGACCATCTAGTAAGGAAAAAAATGAATAAAAAGTATTTATACAAAACTAAAGAGTTTCTTTAAAAAACAGATTCCAAAGGCTCATATTAAGGCTTCAAAAGAAATTTATTGCCTACTTTTGGGATAGAATGGTTCGTGTTTTACATAGTTTATTCATTTAATATGTTCTAAAATTAAATTGATGATTGATTTATAAAATTTTGTTAGAAATTTGAAGACAAGATTATTAAATATTCTTCATGTGTAAATATGTTTGGCTTTCAATATTAATTTATATGACTTTCTTCCATAATTGAGATCATTGAACTGCTTGCCCAAAAAGATCTTTCAAGTGTGAGCAAGTGCGTGTATATGTTTGTGTGTGTGTGGGCGATAGATACATGTTTCTATATGTCTATATATGACTTCGGTGCGGTATCTCTTCCGCCAAGGTGGTTTAGCTTTTAGCGCTAATGGCGTAGCATTTTCCCAAGATGAAGAGAGACTGAGCAAACGAGAAGGGGGTGTGGCTATGGTGAGGGGGAAATGGGGGGGGGGATGTCTGGGCGTGCCTAGCTAAAAGCAATTACGCATTTTTCGTAGTTGTCGCCAATGTTTGTGGATGCTGCTCGACTGCATTCGAAACGATTCGGCAACGAAGACTTCCTGCTCCACGCATCGCTTTGCCGTAGCAAATGTCGATTTTGGCCTGTCATTAAAAGAAAAAAAACACAAACACAAACACACACACACACAGATTGAAAATGAAAAACTAAAAGATATTTTTGATTCGAATTGAGAAAATACAAATAAACCAAAATAAACAACAAAAAGAAATAACTAAAAATGAAAACTAACAACCTGAACAAGTTTTTCATTTGGTCTTCAGTCTCAGTCTCAGTCTCTTCCCCAACACGGGGAAAGTGTGTGTGTGTGTGTGTGTGTGTGTGTGTATTAGTTATATTGGCTTGTCTTTTGCGTATTGTTATTGCAAAAAACAAAAATCAACAAAAAAGAAAAAAACCCATTAGGTTCCACACACTGTGTTATACAGAGCCATGAATTATCCCATCGATGACAGTTTTGGGGTGGAGCTATAGGTGTTGCTACTGCATTTTGAATTCATTAGGAGTTGCTACTGCTTTTGACATCTCAATCATTATGGTTTCATAATTAAAAATACCTACACATGATGCTATGCCATGGCAAAACACGAAGGGGGCGAAAAAATACAAAAAAAAAACTTACTTCAATTGCAAATTGCAATTTAACGTACAGAAAGTTCCCCTTAAATGCAAAAAATGTCCTCTGTAGAAGTACAGAACATTGTTTCAATTACTTAACATTTGGTTTTCAGTTTCAATTTCAATGCCATAAATGTTGCCATAAATGGTCTTTGCTATAAAACATATTTCACTTAAGAAACTGCTTAAAAAAAAAGTATGAAGTGAAACTTTTTATGGTTATGGATAAATCAAAATGGACTGCTTGCTTAAAGATGAGATTAATATAAGAGAAATGCCAAAATAAGCACTGCTTGATTGGCATTAAATGTCCTTATGGATGTACTAAAATTTCATAACTTGACTGAAGAAGACAGGAAAAATTCTTGAATGATATTAATTGTCCTTACAAATTACATGGTTTAGTTATGCCCAGAACCCGAGAAAAGCAACTTGATGAACAATGTTAACTTCTTACCTTAAATCAAGAAATATAAACTTTCTTTGATTTTAAAGTATTAATTAATGGTTTTAGGTAAGCCGCCAAATTAAAGCTATCTAATAAAACCATGTGGAGGGACATGAATGTCTTTCTTAACATAGCCTGAAGATCATTCAGATCCCTTAAGAGAATGAATCACCACTTAACTACTTCTTAAGCAGTCTGAGAGTAAAATAAAGTTTATTGTTGTTTATTTTATATTGAAATAACAATTCAAGAAATACTTTTTTGTTGGGAAATGTTAATCATCTAGGTATCAATTCAAAATGCCAAAGAACAGTAAACTTTTCCAATAAACCTCAATTTCATGAAGTTCTAAGTTAGTTAATTTATGAAGTATTTGAAAATATCATTTCTTTTAGTTTCAAATCGGATCAAAATCTGTTTTTTTTTTTAAGTATCCAAGTGTATAATTCTATTTTAAAATGCTCTAAATGGAAATTATAATGAGATGTAACTTTTTATACTTGGTTAAAAATCGACCGAAAGATTGTCCAAAAAGGAAAGGCAGATTGTTTAAAAATTGATGTTTGAAAAATTGTTAAAAACCATTAACTATGCGAATCGTTTTTAACGAAGTTTCTATTGATTAGGCGATAATAACAGAACAAGAACTGGAATATAATAGTCAGTCTGAAGAAAAAACCTCATTAGAGGCTACTTTGAACTCAATATTCGGATATTCAAAATAAAGTTTGCCAGATTTTCATTAGAATCAAACGTTAAAAGCTAAAGGTTCTAACAGTCATTAAATATTCTAGATACTAAGTCTAAAGTTAAGTTGATTAGGTGTATGAAATGGAGTAAAAAGATCTTGATGAAACATTTCAAAGCCTTCGAAAATCAAAAAATATGTGGACTTTGTTGAAATAATTCTCTCTCGACTCAATGCATGCATGATCACACACATATGAATATATATATAGAAGTAACTTTGTATACTCTCTCAAGAGATGCGTTAAAGAGAGAGCAATGACTCGATGAGAGGCAAAAAGAAGTTAGTCGCGAATATGTACAACCAACCGCATTCTGTTTTTTTTATTAGGTACAATAGACTTCAATTTTCTTTTGAAATAGACTAAGTTATTGTTTTTGAGTTTTCACTTGGGAAAGCTTTAGCAACAAAGTTGCACCAAAAAACTTAAACTTGAGTGGTTAAATTAACTTAAGCTTTTTATTTGGACAAACACACAGCACTTTAAGTCGTAGCTTTAAGCTTGAGCTTTCACTTGGATTCAGATTTTACAGATTCAATAATAATAATGGCGCTCATCAATTATACATTTAAGGGAATTCAAAAAGCCAAAAAAGAAAAAGGAAAAAGAGAAAAAACCCTCGAGAGGCAAAAATAAAACCGATTTTTGTGTGTGACAAAAATATAAATTGCCAACAAAAAGTTGTGCAATTAATTTTTCTCCCACAAATTAGCTAACAGATTGGTGACAATTAAATCGAGTTGAAAGATTAAATGACTAAATCAAAAAGAAGAGGGAGGGGGCGTCTCTACACTGAGAGAGAAAAGGCGGCTTGGCTTAAATGAGCCTCTTTAGTCAACCAAATAGAATGAAGTTTCAAAAGTTTAATGCTTTCTACTAAAATTTGAGACAAGGAACTACAAATCTAAGACAAACCCCCTTTATGGTGTCCATTAGAAGTCCCTTCCAATTCATTGTCTTTCCTTCGAGTGTAGGAATTTTGGGGCAAAAGAAGAAAAAAAATAAAGACGAGAAATATTGTTGATACGGGAAATATAGTGGGCAAGTGTGATGAATTTCCACAGAACAGGAAGAAGGGCAGGATGGTAGGATGGCAGGCAGGAAAAGCTAGACAAATCGCTTAGACCTCAGACTTGCGACCTCTGACCGCAGACCACACAGACTGTTAGACTGTTAGACTGTTAGACTGTCAGATTGTCAGACTGTCAGGTCAGGCCAATTTCGTTATTGGTTGAGGGTGACTTTTGATTAAATGCCCGTTTGATTTACAAAATGATTTCATTAATTACTTTTTTTTTTTTTTGTTTTTGAGTGACAGAGAAATTGGCAAGGGGTCTGAGGGGGACAGGAGTGAGCGGGTGTGAGAGACATGGCATTTGTGGCAACAATTTCCGCATTTCAATTGCCATTTTGACACATTTAATTACAATTTTTATACGGCAAATGTTGGTAAATGTATTACCCGGTCTGGTGCTCTTTCTCCCTCTCTCTATATCATTCTCTATATTCATGACCTAGGGCAAATATTTGCAGCATTTGTTTTTTTCCCATTTTTTAACTGACAAAAAAATGGGGGAACAAACAAAAAATTGCATCCATATGCAGATGACAAATTGCTATTGCCATTTGAATGAAGATACATATTTCTTTACTTATTTTTATTTAACACACATTTCATTTCGTTTCAATTCAAAATATTTTCCCCATGTCTGGCAAGGACAGAGTTCTCAGTGGTGTTACTGAAGAAAGGGGCAAGTGTAGGAAAGAGAAGGGGGCGGAGGGGAGTATGGGGGTATGGGAAAACTGCCAAACTGGCAACAATACTAATTAATTTCATTTTGCGTGACTTGCATGAGCATGAGCATGTGTTTTTTTGGTTAAAAGGTTAACTATTCAAACCGATATGCAATCCCCCCAGTTTCTTAAGCCAACAAATACGACTTGGAAGTACCCTTCAATTCATTAAATCATAATAATTTTGTTGATGTTTATGCTTAATTTGCTATTGTAACTTAGTGTACAAAACTATTTCGAAAGATTGTTAAACATTTGTATAGGGCATTACGATGTTGGCCAAGAGCCAAAACCAAAGTTTATCCATCGCTTTTCTTGCCCTTACTCGATTCAGAACGTGCGTGTGTGCATGGCATTTTTCCAGTTGCCTCTTGTCCTGGTTAGCTTGGGTGGTTGCAGAAATTATGTGCCACATAATATGTTTGAAGTGCTAAAGCTGGCAATATTAAGAAATAATTAAATGGCCATTTAGTAAATAAATGTTGGCCCACCATCTCCTTGACACCCATCAATATAATGTTTGGCGAGTTGGTCATTTAACTGGTCATATTTAACTGATATTCAGTTTGACCTACCTACAAAATGACGGTCACAGATTTATATATTGAGTGTGTGTTTGTTTTTTCCAATTTAATAGCCACATGTTAATAATTGTGTTTTGCTACTCTAATGAAATGTGGTAACTAACATATACCTTTTTTTTTTAAGAAGAAAATATTAAATACATTTCCAAGTTTTTGTAATTACTTGCTAATCATGACTGACATTTACCCAAATGAATATGCGGGGGCGTGGTACAGTAACCAAAAAACCATAACTAATTATGGCCTAGTTAAGACAAGTATACAATAGCCGTGGCATTCTAGAAAAGTTCTTAACAAATTACACGGTCTATTCCGATTGTAAACAGAGCATATCAACTAAGACAATGATTTACTTCCCATAAGATTATACTTCTCTCGAAACTATTTTTGTATATTTTCAGTTGAATAGATTTCGAAATAATGCTCTTTGCTATAACTTGGGAACATCAAGCTTTATATATACCCAAAATATTTAAGAATTGAGAAGTAAATTGGACATTTATTACTTAAGAAACTGCCGCAAATTTCAAAAAAAAAAAAAAAAACATTTGTAAGTCATTAATTCTTTATGTGTTTTATCTGGCAATTCTGAAATATTTTACTACACGTACATAAATCAATATAGCAATCCGACTGCCCTGTGGGTTGGATCAGTCAAGGTTACTTAGGAGTCAAATTGATATTTTGATTTCAGTCTAAGCCAGAATTTGCCTCTGTATAGATTTATTACCAGCTTGGTGTGACTCATATGACAGGTACACTTGAAAATCTCACGTCCACTTCAAACAAAAATATAAACTAATTATAAAAAAGTGTTACTTTTGGCTGTTTTAAACGTTATTAGTTTCTCGATTTGTAGAACAGAACATAGTAATTAAACAACTTGAGTTTAAATATCATGCTAAGGGAGGGAGGTTAATAAAAAAAATCTTACCAAATCTCTTCTTAAGGGAGTGGGGGAGGTCAAGTAGTGGGACAAGGAATAATCTAGAATCCGTGGTGAATCTTCCGGGAAGAAATGAGCAAAATTTTCCAATCCAAAAGCCAGATTTTACTACTGAAACTGGAAAATTTTCCGAAACTGAGATTTTTCCGTCCAATGATCAGTTAAGGAAAGTCTAATATTGGAAAATGTTAAAATCGACTGGGCGAAAATACATTTCTAAATTACATTATCTGACATCCTTGACTTACATAATCGTGCAAAAAGACATTAATTTGTAGTGGTTCTTTCACATTAGACTTAAGACTTTATTTAATAGCTCATTTACATATCTTTGACTTGTTGCTTTGTTTTTTTAGAACTTTGGTTTTCCTTTGTCACTTCCTTTTTTGCTTTAAATGACCTACTTACTAGAATTATGCAAAAAAATATTTATGTATATATAAACTTATCTTGTTTTCATATAGTAAATAACAAATACAAATAGAAAAAAAAAAATACACACGTTCTTACAACTTAACTTTAAGCAGACTTTAAATAGTTTTTTTTTTTCCATATTTATCTTTAATACACAGGGAGATGTTCTCGGGGTAATGACCAAGCTGCACTAGGCCATGGTCTGAGTGGCCATATCTCTTTGTCGACTACGTTTCCAGTTGACATAGGCCTCTACGGCATTAATGCTGAATGCTATTAGACCAAAAAACTGTAAAATCCAAAATGCATTTTTAAAAGGAGATTAGATTCGATTTTTGTTTTCGACTTACCGCTGCCGCTGTATAGCTGGCTAAATCCAATGATAGAACCATACCAGAGGCCAAAAAATATGATATAGCCAGGGCTAAATGTACGCCCAGTGACCAGAGAGTTGAGTCACAGCGGCAACATAGACGTTGCCACAAATGTAACAAACGGGCCAACAATAGTGTGAGTGTGGCCAGAAACCCAATTATTGCCACGGCCAAGTAGAAGCTACCACGAAAATTACTCACACGCACCGGAGCGCACAAAATACACAGAAAGCCAATAAAACTGCTTAGCTACTCAGTGAGTGAGCGAGCGGGAGAGAGAGACAGAGAGAGAGAGAGAGAGACAGTAAATATTGATGACGTAGTTGGTTAGCGTTAACTGCAAATGACTGTATAAATGTATGCATGCTAATATATATATATACCTACCAAGCATGCTAATTTGCATATTCCCTCAATGCTGCGCACATATTTGCGATCATAGTCTTGGGTGCCCGACATCATGGCTCATTAATGGGTGTGCAGGTGGGATCAGGATCAGTTTATAATAGCAACACCAACAGAAACACACACGACGATTAGTTTCGGAGGCAAACAAAAAAATAAAAACAAATGCAACTCTGGGCCAGTCAAAAATTCTGTTCACATTGTTGCGCTCACGAGCGAGCACAGAACGCCACTGGCTGGAAGCAAACGCGATTGCTTAGAGCGAACGTCGCGAACCACAAGCAAAGCAAAAACCAAAAACAAAGCTGAATGAAGTAAGTAAGTCGTTTCGCCGACTTAGGTATACCATACACCAGTAAAGCAAATATTTCAACTTTATTAAACAAATGCATTTTCACATGCTTTTTACAAGCATATCTTAGTATCTCACTCACTCAGTCATACGAGCACAAGGTAACAACATAAGGTACAAAAATACAGGAGATAATCAAGTTTTTCAAATTACGGGGGCGGAAAAGGGCGTGGCAAAATTTTTATACATACACAATGTGTCCATTTACTAAGCGAATATACATACATACCAAATATGGTGTCTCCAGCTGGAATAGTTTTTGAGATAAACGTTTTTTTTAAATTGCGGGGGCGGAAAGGGGCGTGGCAAAAATTTGAAATAAACTTGATCACTCTACATACTACACGAGTCTACATACCAAATTTGGTGGCTCTAGCTCTTACAGTCTCCGAGATCTAGGTGTTCATACGGACAGACGGACAGACGGACATGGCTAGATCGACTCGGTTGTTGATCATGATCAAGAATATATATACTTTGTGGGGTCGGAGATGCTTCCTTCTGCCTGTTACATACATTTTGGCGACTTAAATATACCATTTCACCCTATGAGTGTATGGTATAAATATGTGGACGAGAGAGGCAGAGCGAGCGACAAACATACAAACACACAAACACAAAAGGGGGCAAAAGAGAGCAAGCGAGCGAGCAAGAGAATCTTGGTGAGCAAGTGTATCTACATAAGCATTTCATATCTACATACAAACACACACATAAACGTTTGTGTACGATATGGGGCGGCACTTCCAAGCACTTGGTCCGCTAGGCACATGGGGCGTATGACGGGATGGGGGGCGGTGAGGTCGCACACTGATACGCACCGTTGGTAAATATTGTATAAATAATATCAAGAACTCATATTTGCAACGACAGTGAGCAACGCTCTCCAATAAGTTGTTTACATTTGAATGCTCAAATAACTCCAAATAACTAAACATCATGAAACCGATATAAAATCAATAAAAAATTAAAGATATTTCCTTTTAATTTTATATATACATACATATATATGATTTATTAATGCAAATAGTTGTGAATTTATATTCCATAAAAAGCAAAATTAAAATGACAATTAAGGAAATTCCAAATTTTTGGTAATATTTATTTAGAATGTCGAATTTTTAACGAGAAAGTAAGAAAGGTTCAAAAATTGTTAGCTCTCTTGTAAGAAAAAAAAACTCTAAGGCAATTTATTGTAAGTAGAATAGAATTAATTAGAATTACTTCAGATAACACTCGAAGTGAATAATTAAGTAGATTTGATCAGAAATTCTAGTAATGAGTAATAGGTGAATAAACAAAAACTTAAATGAAGTAAACAAATGATTCAATTGCAACTGATTTGCATGCTGACGATAATAGACCAAATTCTGTGTCTCTTGGGTAATGTATTAATCGAAGCGTGTAACTAAAATGTCTAAACTGGCTTACCGATAGATCATAGATCTCCATATCTAATAACAAAATGCGAAACTTCATTTAGTTTTCATGAGACCCTTGACCACTGTAGTGGGAGATGATCACGGCCTGTTCGGTCTGTTTGTGTGACTATTGCTTTTCGATAAATCTGCTCAACTGTATGCTAATGCGGGTCATTGAGATGCTTCTCCTCTCTGTCTTTCTCTCTCTTCCTCTCTTTGGGTATGCTCTCTCAATTACTTTACCCCACCCAAAAAAAAAAAAAAAAAAAATAAAAAGGGAAAACAACAACAAATGCAAACTTATCAGATTTGACCTCATTAAGAGCATAGAAATACACACACACATACACACACACATATGGAGACTGAAGCAGAGACTCGGCTTATCATTTGGTTGCTCTCCCCAAGTGTTTGTAAATCGAATCGTTAATTAAATAAGCATAAATATGCTCGCTCATGCTCTCATGGGTAATACACACACACACACAGCATAAATACATAAATACTCACTTTACTACCAAGTAATGCTCAATGGAATGGATTCTGTATGGGAATGATTATGGGATGAAATCGTAATGTCATTTGCATGTGCAAATCATGCTAAATGCACTTACAACGCGATGATTTGATTCGCAACAATTTGATGATGATTCAAAACAATGAGTATGCATGTACTCAAATATCAGAAATTATTTATAAAAATCGAAATCATCCAATTCAATGATTGCTAAATTGAATTGGATACGTTAATTGAGCCAACACTCATTTCCGATACGCAATTCCGTTTCCTCTCTTTAAGCAATTAAAACGTTAATATTACGCAGCCATCAAATCCTTTTACAAAGCTAATCACTTACATGCATTTAAGCTCGAGCCAAATTGCGGGGGTTGCTGATGATGGATGATTTCATTTTTCTCAAGGTCAACTGTAACAAGAACACCAATCTGTATTCTGTATTCGCCTCAAGTGCTATTAAATTGGAAACGGAAACATTTGAAGCAATCATCCACAGAAAAAATGCATTTCAGCTATGAGAAACGTAGAGCGGTGGTGCGGGATGGGTGGATAAGTGGGTGAGTGGGTGAATGTACATATGTGCACAAGGGATAGAGAATGATCGTTTAGAATAAACAGAACCAGCATTGAGAAGAGAAAATTTCTGATAGAGCAACAACAAACAGGAAATGATTGCCACAAAGTCAAGTGAAATAAAGGGTTAACCCTGAATGCTAGAATAAATATTTTTTAAATTTTAGCACTTAGTTGCATCAAGTACAATAAATTTTTATGTTTATAAACTATAAATGTGTAATGCATTACCTGATTATATATTTTAATTTTTATAGATGGTGGCGCCACCTATCGCATAATGGTTTATTATTTGTTTGTCTTCTTCGTTTTTTCTTCATAGCTTTTTGCTTAGTAGGCAATTTCAATTGTTCTTTGAAGCATATAAAGAACTCTAGGAATTCACTTTGATGGACTTAATGTAAAGACGAGAAAGTGATTACCCTCCCTAGGACTGAAAGGAAGTCTCTCCTGCGTTATTAGCCAGGACATTGGGATTAATATAGTTATCCTGTTGCTAATATAGTTTTTTTTGTTCCAATAAGTTCATCAATTTATCTGATCTTCTGTTAAAAAGTTACCTATTGACTGACTAATGAGAAATTTATTGAGGTAAAGTTGTTTTGTATTATTTATAAGCTCATGTAATTCAGTCAAATCACCGACAATTGCTAATTGAAGATTTTCCATACAAATGCAAAAGTCAATTTCAGTAGTTTTGAATGCATTACCTGTCAATTACTTTGCTATTCATTTTGTGCATCAGTTAATTCGTCCATTTCCATAGGAAATTCAATTGTTCTGTTCAACACCCCGTCGACTACCTACCACCCCCCCTCTCGGCAACACGACACCAATACAATTGTCTGCAGTTCAGCTATCAAGCATTATTATGGTAATTGCCAAAATCTAGTGGTCCATAAAAGCTTTCAAATTGAAATTCGACAAAACCAAACAATATCAAACAAAACAAAACATTTTCTGTTTTGTTTGCCATTTCGAAATGTTTTTTGTTTCCTTTTTAGCTTGTTTGCAGTTTCCTTTAGTTTCAATTTTGTTTGTTTTTGGTCTATGTTTTGTTTGAAGTGTTGAGTGCTCACTTCACAAATCCTTTGCATTTTGTTGCATGACACTGACGCACGGTACACACACACACACACACACGCACACCAAACATTTTTTGTCTGTTATTACTCTAGTTGACTTACACCTTAAAATGAAATGTTGATGGCTTTTTTTGCAAAATTCATGAACACATGAGAGCTGAATTGAGCCAAGTTGGACTAAGCTCAGTTTGTCCGCTTCTCTTGTGTGTGTGTGTGTGTGTGTGTGTGTGTGTGTGTGTGTGTGTGAGGCCAAGTGTGCTGGTGTGTTTGAGAATGAGTAGGGTTTTTTGGGTTATTCATGGCGGAAAGTGTGTGTTTTATGGGCAGCTAATTAAAAATGCAAAACGCTGGCAACTGGCCAAATGAAAAACGAAGAGGAACAATCCAACTCAAGTGCAGAAGCTCCAAAATAACGATGCTGATACGTCGTTTACATTGTAAAATGGATGATTTTAGTTTCATTATACCAACCGAACCAGGAGGTCAAGCCAAAGCTGTTTAATACCCTTACTACTGGGCCACTATTTGAAACTTTAATCTCGTTTCACCAAAAATTGTAGTTAAAAATTTGTATCTAGCTACATAGACAAAAGTTGGCCAATATAGCAAACACAAAAGCTTCTAACTAATGTTAATATACTACCATTTTGTTAGGGTATGAGCAAACTACATAATTGTAATATTTGTAATCTGTGTGGTAAAGTCTTTTGTGCAATCAGTGTGAAATTTTCAAATCAAATGCTGGCAAGCAGAAAATAAATAAGTGTATAATTACAATAATTGAAGTCATGGCGACTTTGAACTTAAAATGGACACGTATTAAGCATAAATTGCTCATGGCTGTCATTTGCAAATAACAAAAAAAAGTTAAAACTTAAGACCTGATATCCAAAAGTAGTAAGTGCAGACTTTGGATTTGAATAATTAGAATCTTTTTGGAAAATGTCAAACAAATATTTTTGCAACTATATAATGGACTTGTTTAAGAAATGTGAGGGTCTTCGAGGATCTTGATAGTTAGGAACATATCAGCAGGACTTGCCATTCATCCGAAACTGCTTAACATTTTTGGTGACAAACAAATTAATAAATTTCTAAATAAATTTCTATTGAAAACCTTAACAAAGTCCATCATAAAAGAGAGGAAACACAAACTGCAAATTATAAATAAAGACTTTGTCGATTTTATGTCAAACCGAGTAGGGGAAAATACTTTATGTTGTTGAGATTGAGAGATTTAATACTTTTGCTATGGTCATAATAAAAATAAAGTCTAGACTATCAAACAATGGAAGAATATAGAGTCAGTTCTGACATACATATGTATAAATGTATGTATGTATGTATGTGCCATGTGAGTGTGCCATGTGTGTGTGCTATGTAAAATGGCGTACATCTCCAAGGACCAGGATACTTCATTTTACTGCCATCCCCTTAAGCAGGATGCAGTAGCATTTCCTTAATTCAGAACATGTTGCCTGAATCTTAGTTTCAGTCATGGTTTCAGACTCACGCTATCTTGCTGTCCCAATTGTCTTTGTTTCAGTTGACGTAACAACATCATCAATCAAAAAACACGAAAAGGGTCCAAATGCATCTTCAAATGCTGCCATAGCTTCTGGTGAATTTAAGTTTATTTTTTCAATGTGCAATTTAATTTGCTTTTGCCCTACTCAAAATGGATAATTTATGTTAATGAATCACTTTAGGTAATCGTAGGAAAAAGGGGCTTTTATTTCCTTCCTACACTTTTTACTTCCTTCCTTGTTCAATTTTTTTTTCTCAATCAGTCCATCCATCAATCAATCAAAAAAAAAAAAAAGAAGACGATGAAGAAAAAAACTCATTAAGGACTCATGAATGTATTTGGTGTGTGTTGGTGGCCTCTCTGGTCTGGTCATTTGATATCATATTTAACAGAGAATTTCAAATCAAATTTAATTGGCATTTTTGTTGGTTGCCTCTTCACAGGAAGGTCCTTTCCACTTCCTGCCAATCTCTCTTAGAATCTTTTCGGCTTCTTCTCTTCTCATGAAATCAAGTGAAACTCGTCGAACTTGACGCTGCGTTTGCACATTTTTTTCCAAGCAATTTTTGTGATTTTTTGAACAATTTATTGCCAGCGTTGCTCGCCCTCGCGCGATTTACGACTTGCTGTTGCTTTTAGTGATATTCTTTTCAAACACTCATGTATCTAAGTGCCCTAGTGTATATGTATGTACGTACGCTGGCTACCAAGGTATTTCGTCTCGCTGCACTTTGCTGTTGCGTTTCCCGTTTAGTTTTTGTTGCTGGCAATTGTTTTGCAGTGAAGATGCGAGGCAAAGATATATTTTTCAATCTACTTGAATCATGTATGGCACGTAGACCACTGATTCAAATCGATGAGCAATACATACTCTAAACGGAAACGACCATACGAAAAACGCCCCAAAAAGGACAAAGTAGAAAAAGTTGATCAAATCAAATCTATTTCATGGACCGCTGCCCAGTTAGACAAGCAATCTAATTAAAATAGCATCTAGCAACCAGTTTAGTATGCATTTTGTATCACCGGATACTTGCTGTTGTGAAACAAGGACATTTTCATAGTCCTTGAACTATGAAGATATACATCTTATGGCGATGGCGATGGCGATGATGGTGATAAAATTTTCGTTCTTTTTTTTTTTGCGACAAAATAAGCAGTTTTCAATTTTATGATTATGCCAAAAGGTTTCCTCTTAAACGGCAGAGTGCTAAAAATGAAGTTACTTCTCATCATGATGACTGCAATGAAAATTAAAAGCGCTGAAAAGTATGCTATGATTCGAGACAGATATTCAAGCAATTTGGCTACAATGTTTCTCTACCGCTCTGCTACTTACCTCAGCCACACCTCTTTGCTACAATACACACACACACACACACACACACACACACACACACACACACACACACACACACACACACACACACTCACAACTGTAGGCAACATTGATGCAGTTGTTGCTGCTGCATTTTATGATCATAGCATCCACGTCCATAGAATTATATTTATGTACAAAAGATGCCATGGAAATGCCAGCAGATTGTGTATGTAGACGTAGAGCAACAAAGTTTCCTCTCGGAATCGACTAATAAAATTGCTTGTTTGGTTTACTTGCTGATCATTTATTTTACCAATCAGAATATTAAAGTGTTCCTAACCTTCTGAAATCAATCAAATTTCCCATAAACACAAAAGATACAACATAAAAAAAAAAAAAAAAAAAAAAACTCTTTGTGTGTGCTTAGTTTATATTTTCCATTTTGTTATGTGCAAAATTGATATTTAAATACGTTAGTTTAATTCCCATAAAATATTAAATGCTAAACAAACTAAATTGAACAACAAATCAAACGAATCAAACAAAAATTGTTTTTTGTTACAGATACTAATACTTTGAAAGAGTTTTCTTTTGATTTGAAAGGCATTTGAAATTCTCTTGCCTAGAAATTCGAGTATTTTATGTTAATTTAGCCAATTGTGAAATAACTTTGATTTAAAGTCAAAGATTTCCATGCATTTTTCTTTCACTTGCTTTATAACTATAATTTTTGTTTTTCTTTATGCCTTGCAATTTATCTCGAATGAGTTGACTCTTATATATTATATATATGGGCAAATTGAAATTTGATCTCAGTCACACATCCACATCCACACGCACACAAACACACACACACACACACACAGTGTGTGGGAGAAGGTGGTTGAAAGAGAAATTGTTAGTTTGCGTAACTGATAATTTGATTGGGAGGGGGTCTAGCTGAAAGGATGTCTGACGGAATGGCTATAGAGTATTTTCCATCATCATCATCATCACAGTTTTGGCTCCCTTTCCGCCTTATCAATGTGTGTGTGTGTGTGTGTTTGTGTGTCTGCTGTAATTTCATAAATTGCATAATTGCATTGCTCTGCACAAGAGGGAGTTTGACTTTGCAACTGGCAACTGAATGCAAAAGGATGAAAACGTTGTGCTAACAAGGCATCAAATATCCTAGCCCACCCGCCACTCATTCATATCCTTGATCCGCTTCCTGCTTTCGAGCTTCTTTCAATATTTATACAAATTGCAGTTCATTTAGTAACAAAAAAAAAAGAAGAAATAAAATGGAAAAATAAAAAAAATAATAAAAAATTGTTGCCAACGATTTCTTGGCATGAAATGATGATGCTGATGAAGCATATCAAACTGCATTAGAAATGCTGATGCCATTCAATAGTGCCAAACACCTGCACAATCATCGTCATCATCGGCATCAGCATCATCATTATCATCATTATCATTATCGGGCATCATGCCAATTGCGAAATTGAAGTAAAATCACGTAAAATCTTATTACAATTGTTATTGAAAATGGCAAATGCAACCACAAATCAGAGAGAGAGAGAGAGAGAGAGAGAGAGAGAGAGAGAGAGAGAGAAAGACAACAAAAATTTCTACGTGAAAAACATATACAGAAAATATGCCATGGATAAAAAATGGAAATTTTTATATTGTCTATTTGGAAAATGCGCCGTGTTCTCATCTCATTAACCAACACTGGCAACACGGCAGAGTGTGACCCATAAAATGCACTCATTATGGGCAGCTTTCTACCCCAAACTCAGACAATGAGTGAATGATATGATCCATAAATGTTGAAGGTCGAAATTAAAGCATGTGATTTGCTGAATGCTATGGGACTTGGCGACTACGGGGGGAGGCGGCGGGAAGAAGTAAGTCGTTTGATTGTATGTTAATAGCTAACGTTGTTGAAAGTACGCATCTTAGGCACCAGCTGGTCAATACACTACACAAAATTTGCCTATTCGTTTGGCCAAAGAGTGTAAAATTTTCACTTGCCTCTAGGAGAATGTGAAATAGATTTTCTTTTGTGTTTTTTTTTGCAGTGTAATATGATAGCTAATATCGGCAGAGATTCAGAGCCTCAGATTATGGGCTTGACCTTGACATTGTTGTCAGTGGAAAAGCGCTACTGATAAACTAAGCCTTAATCCACATGCCACATTAGGTGCTGGGAAAAGCAGTTGTACAGGGCCTGCAGGAGGAAGAAAGGGGAAAGGGGAAAGGGAAGGTTAGCATTATGTACATACATTCGGCACTTTGGTCGACAATGACGATGACGATGACGATGCCGATGAGGATGAGTATGATGATGACAACAAACAATAGCAAAAATGCCCAGACAGCTGAGTCTTTCATAAAAAATTCAACAGCGACAGCAGTAGAAGCAGCAGCAGTTGTGAAAGAGTCTCTTTCTCTCTCTCTCTCTCTCTCTCTCTGTCTCTCTGGAGAATAGTCTGTAGTCAGTGGTCCTAGGCATTAGGATGCTTAGCGTTTGGAGAAGAGGAGAAGGTAAACGGGCGGACGGAAAATGTGGGAGGTTGACACTAGACTAAGCCAAACCAAAACAATTGCCCTAAAAATGCTTGTGCCGAGGCGAAAATAAAATCAATTTTCATTGTAATTGCCAACTTAAAGGCTTAAGAACTCTTCTTTTTTTTGTTCTTTTGCCCCCTCTCTCCCTCTCTCTCTCTCTTGCCCTTTCTACCTCTATTTATCCAATTCTCTGGGTATTTCTATTATTGTTCTGACCATGTTGAAATCAAAGTTACTAAATTCAAATTGCTTTCGATTTGCATAAAACTTATATTTTCTACAAAAAAAAAAAACAAAAAATTCAAATAGCTTAAGCCTTGGAAAACGGCTTAGTTAGAGAAAAACTTTTGTTTAGAATTTGCCATTTTGAAAGCTTAAGCATTTAATATTAATTTGAGTTAAAGGTGAAAAAAAATTGGATGTCTAGAAACTACTTCACTTGGCGCGTTTGTAAACCATAAATGATCCCTTGACTTTGTTTAGGAATCAAACCGAGTCTGGCTCGTGGTTCGTGGTTCATTAATTTATTGCCATGAGTTCTGGCATTTCTACATTGTTCCTGCTGCTGTCTGATGCCTGCTGCCTGCCGCCTTTTGCCGGCTTCATCCACGCATTATCCTTACACTTATTGTCGTATATCAAATTTAATGGCTCCACTCGCCGGCAACTTCCCATTGTCTTGGCTTATGTGTCAGTTCATACGACTTTAATGGCAGCTGCTTGCTCTCAAAATTGTTACATTTAAAGCTCGTTTCGCTTCATATGTGATATAAGAACGAGTCAAGGTCACATGGCTTTGAGCAATGAATGATTTTTAAAGAATTTATATAAATATTCGCTTAAAGCTTAAAGTTAGAAATTCCCATAACATCACATTGATTATAATACTGATTGGTAATTAAATTTCAAGACAATTTCCAAGGTACAGACAAAGAGCCCCAGAGACGTTGGTAATCGATGCGAAAGGTTTGTGTCTGTAATGCAAGTGGCAAGTTGCAAGTTACGAGCTATCAGCAACGTACTCGTTGCAATACTTGCATGTCATTCAAAAAGAGAAGAAGATAGAGAGAGAGAGAGAGAGAGAGAGAGAGAATTGTAAATGAAATTCGTAATCGAAATGGATGATGAATGATTGAATAATTGAGCTAGTTAACCATCGAAATAAAAATGTAATTTAAATGTAAATCGCTGGGAAAAAGTATTAAAAATAATAAGAAACCAAAAGACTACATTTAGCTGAATTTTCAATACCCTTTGATATTTGCTCTCTTGCATTTTTTGGTCAAATTTGTAGCATACTTTACAGGGTTTATATGTTATTTCGTAAATCTTGAGCTCTAGATCTGAATCTCTTGTTAGAAAAGGGCATTAGAACTGGGGTTTAGTTAGTTAATCCTTAGCTATTTAGTCTTGTCTTAGCTCTATATTTAGCCTGATTTAATTATAATATATACATATTTTCAAAAATATCTTTTAAAAAATAGAAAAGTAATTAAAACTGTTAAATGTTTACCCATGTGAGATAATCATTACAAAATTAATTTGTTTTAAGCTAATACTTAATAATATACTTAATTATTAATTCTATTTGTACTTATTGTACAAATACATAGAATGTTATGTAGTTATTTGAAAGATTTTTGTAATTCTTTTCGTTATGGTTTTTTGTTCACTCTTAATGACATTTTCTCATTACATTTGTTGATATAAGCCATATGGCTGACTGAACATTGATTGAAAATGTCAAATGTCTAGATAATACTTTATTATTTTCGTTTTTTTTTTTTATATTTATATTTTTAATGCATCAACAGTTGTTTAACTTTGTGCACACTAATTGGATTGGAAGTGAAACTTTAATAATATAAATAAATATATGGGGTTAAAAAAAAAAATGTGAAAACAAAATTGGAAAAGAAAAAACCCAAATAGGGGAAAGCAAAAAAAGGCAAAAGCAAAAAAAAAAAAAAGGAAACTCATTTTGCATATGCAAAGAGTCCTGGCGATTCGTCCTGCTTGTCACCTCTTTGCATCTTTCTCTTTCACTTTAACGTACGTGTTTTGGCATATATTTAACAAATTTTTGTTGTTGTATGTATTTATTTATTTTATTTTTTTCTTTATGTTTAGTTTAGTTGTTGGTCTTAACGGGATGGGAAACATAAAAAATGTGGGAAAGAATTTTGCATAATTTTTTAATTTACTGTTTTTGTTACGCCTAAAAATAGACTTTAACAAGGACATTGAATGATGAACAAGGCTTGGGCAAGGAAGGACAACTTTTTCTAGGTGTGGGGATGTGTGCGTGTGTGTGTAAGGGGGAGAGCAAAATAAGACAAATGGTTAACACACCCAACACTTAAGACGAAACAAAAAAGGGACTGAGAGAGAGAGAGGGAGAAGTTCCCTTTTAGTTCAGGGGCTAAGTTATAAATGTCAGAGTTATGCCTATGGGCTTAGTGCGTGAGAGTATACCCTGTAATTTATAGCACATAGAACAGGGGTATAATAACCATCTGTTCAAATTATAAACTTCAAACTGGAATCTCTATTCTACAGGGTAGCCGGTAATTTGATCACATTCAACCTAATCTAAGGCATATGAAGTGCCTTTGCCCTAAACTAGAGGAGTATACTCTGAACTTCATTCCTGTCAGAGATTTAGTAACCTAAAAATTCAACTGACAAATAACTCAAAATGTGATTGATGTCTGGCCCTGACATGGTGACACATATAAATGCCTGCAAATGGAGCAAGAGACTCCTCCCCACTTCCACTCCCACTCTCACTTTCTCTCTCTCTCTCTCTCTCTCTTTCTGTCCTGCTGGAATATGTCGTTGACATGTCACATACTCGTCGTACCTCTTATTTATTCCCCTCATCTACCAGCCATCAGTCAGTCACATCATTCTCATCATCATTCTACTCCCATATGTCTGCGTGATTTTTGTTTTTTTTTTTTTTTTCTCGACTGGCATCATTACTCAATCTCATTTAAAATTTTGAGATGATTTCTCCTTACGAATATGTCAACAAAGTTTTCCTTCATTTTGTGTGCTTTTTTTTCTCTTTCTTTCTTTGTTTTGTTTGCCGCAATTTTACCATCTGCAAAACAAGGAAATTAAAATGTTTTTTCAACTATAAAACAACTTTGTCTCAACGAAACTGAATGCAATCTCTGTAGTCCAAGTGAACATAAAGCTGGAGGGTTTTTAAATGGCGTACTGCGGCGAAGAAGTCTCTGGAGAGAGCGAAATACGAGTGATTTGGGAGGGCCGGAGGAGGGTTTCGTTTACATTAAGTAATTACCTGGCCAGAGAGCTAAAGTTGCTGGCTGATGGAGGAGGTGGGGCAAGGGAGGGCAAGGCAGGTTGCCAGGGGCTAAGCACCTTCTGCTTTTGGATTTTCGTATTTTTGTCCTTCTATCGTTGCTTCAGGCTGGAAATGAGACAGAGAAATGTTTTAGTTTAGTTGAAGTCAGCTAAGTAACAGTGATTATATCTAAATTGCAAAAAGTTGACCAAAGTGCTACTAATATAAAACCAAGTGATTATCTCAGCACTCACACACACACACACACACACACACACACACACACACATACACACACACACACACACACACTCACACTACATCAAATTCGTAGACGCCTTAAAGACTTTATTGTAGACGCATAGTTGAAGATATCATCAGCATGGATAAGTGTTTGGTATATTTGCTTGTAATTGTTTAATTTATAATAAAATATATAGTAAAATCCATTAGAAATGTTTTGTTTTTTATTTTAAATTGGGAAATTTATCCAAATTTATATCAATAATTATAAAGTTATTGGAAAGTCAATTGGGTAATGTGATTGTGTATTAGATTGTAATATAATTACTGTTTGGATTATGTTTTTGAGTTGTTTTTTTTTTTTAGTAAGGTGTTAGTTTTTCATACCAAAAGTCTTGACAATAAAACAGATTGACCAGATCATTTCAATTAAATCTAGAAAATGTTTTCAGGGAATGTCCCAACAAAAAATAAAGATTTTCGTCTTGCAAAGGGTAAAGTATTTTGTTAGATTAAGAATTTATCAAAATTGACCGAGCACTTCAAGGACTCAAGTCAAGAGTATATAGTTTTTCCAAATATTGACATCCCCTAGATCCTTCCTTGAGATATATGTAGGTATTATTTCCTAATATTAAAGAGATAATTTGAGAATCTATTATTCTAATGATGGCTAATCTACCTGGATTATTCAGTCAGGTATGACAGTTTATGAACATATGTATAAAAATTGTCATATACATTAACTAAAATATATAAGATGACAAATTTAGTCTTTCGAAATCAAAAAAAAAAACTTTAATTTCAATACTCTTAATAACAAAATTATGAAATCAATCATAAATGACAAATTTTTGGTTAGATTTAGCCTTTGAGTTCAACATAAAGTCGTGTAATAAAACTACTAAACTTTTTGTCTTTATTTTTTGGTAGTTCTTTTCTTTTACATTTTTAATAAATCTACATTTATTAATTAACCGACTTTTTAGGACTAAACCTTATCGATGACATTTTGTTTTTAGTTTACGAATGTTTGTGGATTATTTTGGGTACTGCCCTTTACTTAGTTTTGTCTAAAGTTTCGGGATCTTGGTTCTAAACTTGCCTCAGATACGGCATGACTAGCACAAATTGCCAATAATTTTTTGATACAACATACTTGACAGACACACACACACACACACACACACACACACACACACACACACACACACACACTAAGACACACAAACACATGTTGCCTCATTTCGGGATGGTCTCTCTGTCAGTCTCTGGTCCCTTTTTAGCCCAGCACTTTTTCAGTTATCAGTCGATGACAAGTGGAGAGCAACACTTCAAACCTGATGACACTGTCAATTTAGATGCTCTCCTCGATGCTGCCAGACAAAGCGTCACCACATTGAGTTTTTGGTTTCATTCATTGTGTATAGTAGATAGAGCCACGCCCCCGTTTTGCCACACCTACCATCATCATCAGCCAGCAGCCACGAGCAGCCTGCCTCCCCCCGCTCTCTCTCTCCTTTGCCCAGAAACTGCTCAGTGATGCATTGCAATGCCATTTTCATGCTTTATCTGCGGCTGGCCTCGCATAAATTGATGTTGTGTTTTTTTCTTTGCTCGTTTTCTGCTGTTTCGTTTTGCTATTTGCTGTGTGAGTGTGGGTATGTGTGTCTGTGTGTGTGTTATTCATCGTTGTTCTTGTACAATATAAAAATGCAGTCAATTCTCTTGACAAATTTTACTTTTATTACACATACTTTGTTTATGTGTTGTTCGGCATTTGCACATCATCGATGTGACAAGCTCCTACTCAGGATATAAAAACGAGACACAAGAACAGAACGAAATGAAACGAGATACAACCAACAGCAGACAAACACAACACAACAAAAAACAAAACAGAAGAGGACATGGTACATGAGAATTTTGTACAATCACATGATGACAAAGTAATGGGAGAGAAGAGGAGAAAACGAGAGAAAATCGTCAAAAGGTGGGAAACAAAAATTGATTAGATGAAACATGGAAATGTTTTTGAAATGCTTTCAATATTTGATTGAAATAAAGTCAGAGAAAACTTTATCAAGATTTTTACGTAGCCTACTTTAAGGCTTTACATTTAGCAAAAAGAAAAAAACAAGTCAGAAAGATGAGCTAGGGGCATATGCTATATAAATTCAATCGTGCCATTCATGCATTCATTCTCAGTGTTGCCAGTAATCGATTACGCGAAATTGTTAAAGCCTCACATCTCCAGCTCCATCTCCATCTCCGTTTCCACCTTCTTCAATACCAAGTTGCCGTGTCTCCGTCCTGATTAGCATAATTTGACTTTGACGTGTGAGCGTGTATTGCGTGTGTCTCACACACACACACAAACACAGCGAGATAGGGAGAGCCAAGGACATGAGCGAAAACAAGCCCAGACAAACGACAACAAAAAAAAAACTGATGAAAAGAATAAACTGAAATAAATTTAAGATAGTTAAGCTTAAAAGGTCGAGATCGATATACCCTTTTAGTTAAATGAATATTTAAGCTAGCTACAAAATACGACAGCCACGACAATTTTCTACACTTACAACTTGAAAATTGAAAATTTCCACTTGAAATAAACGAACAGGAAGCCTGAAGACTATCAGGAACTCTCAAGTGTTGCACAAGCTTTACAACGCAGCAACAACTCGGGCTATTTAGGGTACAACAGTTCAATATATTGTCAACGAAAATTGTTCGATTTCAACTAAATTTTAAAAATCAGCGATGCCGTTGGCCCCCATCACAGCAATGGCAATTCACCCCTCGCAACATGTCATCATAATCATCATCATCATCATCATCATCACCATCATCATCATCATCAGCAATGGCAACAACTTGATTTTGATTTAGAATTGGCTTTGGAGGGGGTTCGGTCGGTCCATCACCTTGACATCTTGATAACTTTGATTTTAAATTGCCAACTTCTTTTCAATTTTTTCACTTTTCAAGTAGTTGTCTAGTCTTTCTATTTCTATTTCTCTCTAGTTATTAGCCTAATGATCTTTATGTCTCTTTCTCTGTGTGTGTGTGTGTGTGTGTGTGTGTGTAAGTCCAAAAAACTCAGCTCAACTCATTTTCTCTCAAACTCATTTGCAAGTAATTAAGAATTTTTTAGCAACAATTTGTCAGGCAAACTGCAGGCTAAAAATGAAAATTCGTGCAGAAGAGAGTGAAAGAGCGAAATAGCGAAAGAGAGAGAGAGAGGGAGA
The DNA here is from genome assembly GCF_018902025.1 of Drosophila willistoni. Classification (NCBI taxonomy): domain Eukaryota; kingdom Metazoa; phylum Arthropoda; class Insecta; order Diptera; family Drosophilidae; genus Drosophila; species Drosophila willistoni. The sequence goes on along the minus strand of NW_025814052.1, from coordinate 7,566,185 downwards.
AAAGAAAAGTAGAGGCAGACAGATAGAATGAAAAGTCAAGCAAAGTGAAATTTTTCAGTCAAGTCACATACAGGCGAAACTTTTCATTACCAACTCTCATTTTTCGGTGACTTTTTCTCGCCTCTCCTCTCGAGCGCCAACATTTCTAATTTCATTTCCTTAGCGGCAATCAAGTGCGCCGCAGTTTGTTTGTAGTTTTGCCTGGGTGTGCGAGTGTGTGTGTGTGGCTCTAGGAAATTAAATTGTAAACACTATCCGGGTGAAAGTTTACGTTTACGTTTACGTTTACTTTTCTTTTTTTGGGTCTCTTTTCCGTTTTTCTTCGACTCTTCTTATTTTTTTTGCCTCAATTTCCGTTCTAAGCTTTAGAATTTTGATAATTATGTGAACTAAGTCTAGACTAGACTAGACTAGAAAATTGTTCATACAACTTGTCATTTCCTTTGGGCATTTTGATTGAACAATTTACACTGAAACGTGGCTAGAACTGTGTTTTTTTTTTTTTTTATATTTTTTTTTATCAATTTTTTGGCATCATTTCATTTGAATTTTTGGCATCGTGGTCAATCAGTTAAGCCACCCACAAGGGTCTCAATCAGTAATGCTTTTTAAATAGAATATCAAGTGAGAGTGATAGAGAACAAGAGCGATTGAACTTGAAAATAATCGTTATAAGCAGTCGATGATAGTTCTGCGATACTCCCAATTGTTATCGATATTTAAACCTATCTAAGAAAGGCGTCGAAATGGAAAAGATCTTTATAAAACCAACAAGTTTTTTGAGCCCATTGAAATGAGGCAAATTAATAAGTAATTTCTTTATAGAACCCGCAAAATTTGCAATTTTCTTTCTTCTATCCAAAAATAATCGATATCTCGCTATGATGTATGGATGTGGATGGAAAAATCAGTAAAATCTCTCATCACTTCAATGTATGTTTTTGGGGGTAAAACGCTTTGTGTTTGTGTGTGTGTATGTGTGTGCGTTTGTGTGTTTTTTGCCGCCATTTAACCAGCTGCAACAGACTGCATCATTTCTAATATGTCGAGTTAACTTTATAACAGTCGTCAGTTTTGGTAAATGCAGTCCTTGTCGTTGGTTTACCTTAAAAAACCCCGAAGCTCTTTACTAAATGTTTTTGCATCGCTCTCTTTGCCGTGGCTGAGCTCGACAATGACGGCCAACCCGAATACAAACACAAAATGCACACCATAAATGCAGCTGTGTTGACTCCCACACACACACACACACACACACACACATACACACACACACGCGAACAGAGAGTAGTTTTCCCTGCTCTACTATTATCATGTTAACCAGCCTTTTACTGCTTCCCATTACCCTCTCACCTTGCCCGACGTTTTGCAAATGTGAAATCTACACTTGCCACTTGCCACTTTGTCCTCGAATGCAAATTTTTGTTGTTGACTCAACCAGACCGCCGCTGCTGGTCGTTTGCCCCACAGTTTTAGCTAGTGTGATGTTGATGATGATCAGAGATGGGGATGGGGTTGGGGTTGGGAGCGAAGCCCTTTACACTGTATGACTATAATTAAATTAGAAAACATTTGCAAGTAGCCTTCAGCAGAATAGCAAATATGGCGCAAAAAACAAATTTGAAAAAAGGTTGTGAATCTAGCCTTAAAGATATTACAAAATTGCCATCGAGAAAGAACCGAAATACCGAAAACAACTTAAATAAACAAAGTCATTCCTACGTCCGTGTTGCACAACGGACTTATTTATTTTAGACATGTGTCTGTACTTTTAACCCCGAAACCCAGTACCGGATTAAGCCGGCGACGAGGCCTATAGCATTCAAAACTGACTAAAATATAGATTTTCAGGGTCTCAAACATAATTAAAAGACAACTTTCCAATGTGAAAGCTAGGACATAAATGAAAAAAATTATTGAAAAACTAAAATAATTACATAGATTGTTTTTAAAACATCAATGTTTGATTAATCTGCCTATTCTTAAGATTGGATTTTAACCAATTTTCAACCGATTTCAATAAGTTATATATCAATTAAATTGAAATTTAGTTTAATTTCATATCATATCATATAGTGGGATATTTAAAAAAATAAATCATGAATAATCAGTAGTAATCTTAAATATAACTTTCTAATAAGAAAAGTGATACGTGAATTTTGAAAATCGGTCAAAAGTTGACAGAATAGCAGATTCACAAAGTTAGGGTTATTTGAGAATATTTAATATATTCTTAACTTAAAGTTAAGTTATTCCACCTATTTTCCCAAGCCTGTATTTACGTGAAATTCTAATCGTTTTTAAAAATCTAAACATCACTTCAAAATGCGGTGTTTTTTCTATACGGCATAAAAATTGGCACAAAATTTTAGTTCACAAGATGTTAATGTAGATTGAAAGTCATGCTTTTAACTTGAAAATAACAACAAGAATTTCTGAAATATTTGAAAAATTGTCTAAATTATGTATAAATTCTTGTAATTGAGGTTTCTGCGGCATATTTTGCAATTCTGTGACATTTTTTGTCTCGCTTCAAAAGATAACTTGATAATTATCATGGTTTACATTGCATATAATGAAAACTTCAAAATGAGGTGCGATTTTCGAAAATCGGTTAAAATTTAGCAAAGTTACAGATTCACAAAGATAAGAGTTTTTAAGAAAAATTTCAGAAAATTACAAATTAAATTATTGTCTTTATTTATCTATTTCGCTCAGAACTATGTTTTGTGAAATAAATGAACATTACATCAACTTTTCAGTGAACAAAAAGGAACCGTAGCATTTGCTGTTACGGCACTGCTTAAGCCACTAGCAAAATTTGTTATACAACAAAATGCAAAGAGACACGAGAGCCAACAATCTGTGCCTAGTTTTTCGGATTGTGCAATGGAAGCGGCTTTAGTATAAACTTTTAATGGGGCCACCGACTGGCAAAGCTTAACTAAGGCCAGGCTTTTCTTAAAACTAAAATCTCTTTGGAATGAAACTGCAATTATTTTGTACTAAATAATAATCTAAGTGTGTACCAATTATGACAATCATTTCAGATAGCTTGGAGTATTCTATCAATTGATATGCTTAGCATGTTCCATTCGAAAACCTACGATTCGATAGCTTTATGATAAATCGAAACATGTACAAGACATTCAGATTTATATGAGTTCTTAGTTATTTACTTGAGTTAGTTACTTTGGCAATTTGATATAAGTAGAGTAACTGGGATAGAAAGAAAATTGTTGCCATAATCGCTCGAGACTTAATCAAGTTATGCATAAGTGGGTACAAATATATATGTACATATATGTATGTATACATATATATACCTATGTATAGGCATGGATCCAAACTTGTGATGAACTTTTGTCAGGGTTTTTTTTTCTTTCGTGCAATCAATTTTTGTAACAAATCAAAAGAATGCTGATGCTTTGCCATCATCTTTGCTCTCATTAATATAATGATGTTTTTTGGTTTATTTAGGATTTCAATGCATTGCCTTGGCAACTGTACAACAATTGCTGAAGCCACTCCTCCCTCCTCCCACAAGGAGGCGTAAGAGTGGATAAGTGGGTGGTTGGGTGGTTGGAGGGTATGTATGTATATGTACATACATAGTTCAGAGACTTTCGAGAAACGAAAGAAATTGAGAAGTTAATCATTAACTTTACCTGCATATGTATGTATGTACATACATAAGTCTAAAGAAATGCTAACTAATTAATTGAATGATACATAATAATATCTTGTATAAGATTTCAATATTTGTATGCCATGTTGGCAACTGGCCCTGGCAACTTGAAAGATGTTGTTCTTGTAGTTGTTGTTGTTGTTTTTGGTACTACTGCTTAGGTAAGGCAACATATACTTATAAATAAACAGAAAAAGAAAAATTACCTGCAACATGCTTTTGCTTAATGAATACGGTGAATGTCAAATGACAAATTGACAAGCAACTGCCAAAGCCCCATTTCCTCGCTCTCATCATCACTCTCTCTCTCTCTGTCCCTCACTTTCTCCATCTCTTTCTAGTAGTATGGCCATATGGTTTTTGGGGCAAATTTCTGGCAGCACGTTATTAAAGCTAATTATGTTGATTCATAAATTAGAAACACCTTTTGATTGTGAGTGCGTGACAAATGTTACTCTCAGTCTCTCCCATTCTAGTTGGCTTAGTTCACCCCACTAAAACTGCTACTAATTTATAAAGTGTTAGGGTGAGACACACACACACAACACACACACACAGAAAGTGTAGGAGGAAGGGAAAATGGTGAGAAGGAACTTATATTTTTGTTGGGGATAATTTGCCACTTGGCCACACAAAAATTCCAGCAATGGGAATGCGACCGAGAAAATGTGCAAAGTCATGCATAATACCCAAGCCGCCCTTACGAAACCTCCACAATCCACTCCTGCTTATCGCATAATATTTGTATGGTCATAGTTGACTATTAAAAGATGATGAATGATGGCATCCATAGAGACACAAAAGGAATAGAGCCCCAGAGAGGCAACCACAGAGAGCGAGGGGGAATGGAAAACGAATTCTGGAGAATGTAAATTGCAAAAATTAAAGGAAGCCAAAAAAAAAAAAATAAAACAAAAAAAAATAGCAACCGCAAACAAAATACATAAACTAAATGAAATAATGAAATGTTGCCAAAATGTTGCTCTCCTTTCGGCAATTAAGAACATAAAAACCCACAGCACAAAATGCTCAGACAAACCGCAGACAAATGTTGCCTCAACAAATATTAACACAAACAACAACAACAACAAACAGCAAAACAGACAACGAAACATCTAACCCAAAATCTTGACCCAAAAAAAAAAAAAGAAAAAAATGCAATTAAATTTTGGAAAAAAAAAAAACACCAAACAACCCCAGAGAAGTTATGAAAGTCTCCAAGCAAATGTAGAAATCATTGCTACCAGAACTCAAAGTCTCTGAACTTTTAAAGAAGTTCAAGTATCAACATTTTCGAAAACTCTATACAAGTTTTTAAAGTCTTCAGAACTGGTGTTCACCAAAGATCAAAGTTATAATAGACACAGTTAACTGAAAGAAAAATAAGAGCCAAAAATAAATTACCTTTATATTTCTTACTTTATTCTCCAAGGACCTCAAATAAATGAATAAAAGTCAATGTACTTATATTCAACAATCGTTTTATAAATTGAATATTAAATTTTTAACATTTTTGAGGTGAGATGACATATTGATTAACCAATAAACTAACGTTTACATACATTAGCCCCCAAGCAGCTGTGCCGTATAATTGCATCTGGAGTGGGCCATTAAACCGCAATCAACTGAGTTTCAGCTATCAATTCTGGATATGTGGTCTCGTCGATAGTTAGATAGATGCCATGGGATGACCCTTTGTTTTGCCTAATTAGCTGCGAGTGATGCGAGATGTTGTGGTGGCCAAGAGCCAGGTGGGGATGTGAAGGAATGGGTTCATGCCGAATATTTGCTTTGTAAACAAACTGACCAACTGACAATCAGGTGAACTACTACATTGCTGCGGTTTTCGACAACATTTCCCAAGCTTTTGCGGAAAACCCAAAGTCAAACATAATTAAACCAAGGAAAACCATTAACAAGATTGCCCAAGCCAGTGTCAAGGAACATTTTATTTCAGCTTCTAGCTTCAAAATTGTTTTGGTCTAATACAATTTACATTTTCTAGATGGTCCCCCCTTATTTTTGACAAGTCCTTCACAATGAAAGGATTGCCGAAAAGTTGATAAATTTTCGATGACCTCGTTGACTCGTTCTCTATTGCCGCCATGCTCCTCATTGGTAACACTTTCCAATTCATCTTTAGCTTCACAAAAAAACTGAGCAAAGTTAAGGAAAAACTGTTGACGTTCTCTTTTGGTTATAGGTTGTGATTCAAGTTTGGCATAGGCTTTAAATGCCATAGTTAGGCCCATTAAATCGGCAAACTTCTCATCAGCCATGTCGCCATAGAGATCTTTTAAACATTTTCCTTTTTCCAGAAATCTCGCAGTAGTTTCCAGTTTGCCAATCAGACGATTGCCCTGACTATCGTAGAGAAAGGCAAAGTTGGGCGTAAAGCCATGCGAAAGTTCATGACCTATGAGAAAACCTAAAGAACTATATGTCCATAGATTCGATTGATTGGCTCTATAAACGGATAGCCCTAATAGAGAAAGCGGCAAGATCATTTCATTGCTTTGTGGTAGATAAAAAGGTGAAGCAAAACTACCATAGTCATCGGGTTGAACAATATAAAAGTCTTCCGAAACTCTACTCCAACTCGACCAATAATCAATGTGATTAATCAATTTCAATAGATTGCCATAATAATCTGAATTATTTAAAGTGAGATCCCCATAGTATTTCAATAGAAGCTGCTCTAGATTGGATCCTCTAACACCGGATGGTAAAACACTGAGTCGCAGTCTCATTTTATCAAGTTTATCGTAAAGAAACTGTTGTGATTCTTTAGAAAAATGGTTACGATTTTTAATCAGTTCCAGTCGAAATTCTTGCTTGATATCTGTGAAAAGTTTTTGCATTAGAAAATCCCAACTATCGAAATTTTCTGAACTTGCCATTAGCCATACAGCTGCATGGGTTAGAAATTGTCGTGTCTGAGTCGAACAGGGCAAACGTGAGAATCGCGGTGAGACTTCAGGGGAATATTCCAAGCGATGTTGCAATCGCAAGAGTAGATAAGGAGCCAACAATCCCGATGATTGTTGATTCAGCAAGTGGGCAAGGCGTTGCAGGTATTTTTCAGTTGGTGCTGAGAAATTCCTTGACAGAGGTAATATCCAATTGACTGGTAGACTAATGACACTCTCAGTTCCAATGTCATCTTGTTGAATCTGTGTTATTTGCTTTTCCAAGTGTTTGATACTACGCCATAGAGTTCTATTATCCAAATTTAGGTGCAATTTCTGAAATAAACGCTGAAATTGGTGTCCTCGAAGAGGTTGCAAGATCACTGTTTGAGTTTCTTCGTTATTTTCTTGCCAAAACTGTGGCCAAAGTGGTTGAATGTGAGTTAGCCATCGATATTTATCTATATCCAGAGTATTTAAATGCTTGCCAAGTACTTGACCTAGGCCAAAGTTCATCAATACGCTATGAAGTCTCTCCCAATTCGGTTCATTCAGAAAATTTTTGCCACTCCAATTGATAAGAAATTGGACAAATTTATCAGGCTTATAAGTTTTACGGCTCAGTTTCCTGCATGAGTTATAGTTGGTCTTCAGAAGTTGTACAAAATATGGATTCTGCTTTCCATTATACTCCTCCTCTTCCTCCAGTAAGTCAGCTAGACGCCTATTGAAGACATAATCCAATTTATCCACTTGACTGCGATAGGATCGATCCCGATACACATTTGCCCAATTGCCGCAAGCAAAGTTGTAGAAATCTTCACACGGATCAATTTTGGGATCGATGTGAAGTGATATGGACTTGGGCAGCTCGAGTAGCGACAATAATTTGCTGCTGCTACAACCGATAATACTTATAATGATGATGATGTTGATGCACCACATTATTCTCGAGAATTTAAACTTGAACTGAAATCGATCATCGATCGATCGATGCTATCTCCAATCAGATGAGAGTGAGAGATGTCTGATAACCCCATTCATTATCAGTAAATACTAAAGAGTCTGAGTAAGAGAGAGAGAGAGCGAAAGAGAGAAAGATCTGAGAATGAAGTAAATTAGTTTAAAAGCTTTGATAGATATATTTCGATCAGTTTGATTTCAATTGTCTAAAACAAAATCACCTTAGCTATTGGAACACACCTCGTATGCGTAATTTTTTAAGTTTTACTTTTAACAACAAGCAACAAGGAGTGAAAGTGGGATGACTATATAGGTATTTGTCATAAACAGTTAGTTGCCTAACTAAAGAAGTGTTTGGAATGGAATGGAATGATTTGAAAGTGAAAAGTTCTATTCCATTTTGTTTTCTTTCTTTTTTTTTTTTGCTTTTGTGTGAGATTTATTTCACTTGTTGTCTTTGTTGTTGTGTTGATCTGTCTGCAAGCACATGGCCTAATCCATTGGGGTGTCTGTGTGTGTGTGTGTGTGTGTGTGTGAGACGCATAAATTCAATTGAAAATTAATTAGCGACTGCCAACAAACAAACAATAGCAACAACAATGCTGAAAAACCTAATTGCCTTTGTTTATATACGGTTTATTGATACTTGGGCATTATTATAGGCTTAGTCACACACACACACACACAGACACACACGTACACACTGACATATTTTCTCTCTTGATAGAGTAAATGGTAAGAGACAGAAAAAGAGCGAGAGAGATAAATAGATAGACCCAATGTCGGACCAGACAGGCATAAGCCACACGCAGGCATTAAATTAGTATTAGAGGCCTAACCAGACAAGGCAGCGCAGGGCCCAATGCTTGGACCAGAATTTGATTGGCATTGACTTAGACCTGGTAGGGTCCTTGCCAGTATGGGGAATCGTTGGGGGTTGGGGGGGGGGGGGGGGGGGGGGTAAGGAACTCCATTTGCCACATGCCACACACGACACACACATTGTCGCTTTGACTTTTATTTATTTTGTTAGACGCATTTTGAAAAGGCAATAAGCAGCTTTCTGATTGATTATCTCCTCTCGCTTGCCATCTCGCCGGCTCTTTGTCTCTCACTCTCTCTCTCTCTCTCTCTCTCTCCATCTCGATCTCTCTGTCTCTATCTGTATCGCTCTGTCTCTATCTTTTGCTCTCCCACGCTCTCCATTAATTTTGTTGTTGTTTACATTTGATGCGAAACTTCACGTTGTTTATGCGGGGCTGATGCGGGGTTTGCTATGGGTTTTTATTTTGTTTTTTTTCCTCTTGTTTTTCGGGCGGGGGGAAAGCTGCGAGGCGTCAATCAATTTTGAGTAAAATAAATGAGGCTTGAGGCAATATTTTTTGGTGTCCCAAACGAAACAAAAAAGGCTTAACACATTTTACATAATAAATGCTTTCTCTCTTATACTTATCCCTTTGTCAGTCCCCTCCCCTCCCCTCTGTCTGCTCTCCCCTATTTTATCCTTGTCAGTCTTTGTGTGGGTGTTGAAACCTTGAGGCATGTAGTTTGTTAAAACTGCAACTGAAACTTGCATTCGTCAGATTTTTTAAGGACATTTTTATCCACAAAACACATGCCACGTGCTAAAGTTTTGCAACACTCCACTTCCTCATTCCTCTGGCAACTGCTGCCAAGTGTTTAAGGAAAAACTTTTGCCAAACTCACCCACTTACCCTCATCACCACCACCAAGCTCCCCTGAAGCAAACTGCATTAAATTTTGAATGGGACCACCGCAGAGTGTGTGTGTGTGTGTGTGTGTGTGTGTGTGTGTGTGAGTTATGCGTGTTGCATGAAGCCTCAAAAATTTCATTTCAGCTTTTCGGCAAAATTATTTTGGTAAGATTTGCCAGTAAAATTCATGTGTAAGTATATTATATTATAGAGGAAAGCGGACATGAATGAAGATTATTATCACGACAAGCATGTTAACGTTTATATACCCTTCATTTAAAAGATTCTTCTTGTTATGCTATCATTATCGATTTCAGTATTCGATTTTTTGATCAATTTTCACCGATGCTTGATTATTAATTATTATAGGATATATTTGCTTGAAAGATAACAAAGCTTCTGATTCCTGACAGATCGTTTTAATGGAAGGTATTTCATAAAGTTTTTCGATCTTAATCAACATTTTCACATCTTTTAATATGTAAATTAACAAATCTTGTAAAATAGCAAAGTTATTAAAGAAAAATTATACTTAAAAACTATCAGTCTAATAGAAACACCAGCAGTAAGTATATAAAGTTTCGATTTGAGTCAATCCGAGATATGCACCTAGTATAGGTATAGATAGGACGAAGATATAAGTATGGCTAGATCAAGCATAAGTATACCTCTACATATAGTCGAAAATAATGTACCCCTTTTATTAGTGTATATAAAAAAACATCACTTAATAGTCATACTTTAATTTTTAGATTTTTTAAATTTCATACAAATGAAGCGGAAATAGCCATTTGACCTTTAGTTGGCCCTTTGACATGTGTAAATATTCATACAGAAGTCAAACTCATGCCTAAGTTTATATAAAATATATCAATTGTGATGTCAGGTAGTTTTAGAAACCAAATCGAAGAGAAACACATAAAGAGAAACCATTCGAAGGGGGCTCAAATGCATTTCGCTGAATTTCGCAATTTTGTCAATTGCATTCATCTGACATATTTGAACACATAAATAATGTTTTTAAATTATAAAATTTACATTTTCACTGAATATGCTACAAATCTTCAGCTAAAGTTCTCAATATTGATGTAGCATATTTCAATTTTCCTTTAATTTTGTATATACAAGAGAAATCACCCTATTGAAAGATGCTCTCATTTTTGCAAATGGCCGCCAATGTCAAATCTGTTTTGACATTTGTGGACTAGTCAGATATAGAATACAAGTGAATAAGCCATGGAGCAATACACTCCCGAAGAATGCGGAATAATTGTGAAGGACGCGTTTCCAGGTCGCTTAATTTCGCGTTTTGGCGATTTGCACTGGCCCGCCAGATCGCCCGATTTAACGGTCCCGGACTTCTTTTTATGGGGTTTTTTGAAGTCCTGTGTTTACATCAACAAGCCTGAGACCTTGGAAGCCCTCAAGGAAAATATCCGACACGAATGGGAGAATTTATCGCCCGAAACGCTCGCCGAAGTGATGGAAAGTGCCAAAACGAGCCCTTATGGCAATCAATTGTGACGGCGCCCATTTGTCCGATATCATCTTCTTGACTTAACACAATTAATTCTAAAGGTATAAATAAACATAATCAAAAAACAGAATCAAAGTTTTTCATTTAGAAAAAAATAAGAGCCAAACAACATCGGATGACTTCTTTTTCGCCACTTGTAGAAAAATTTGCAAGTTTTATTACTTTACATACATTTCATATTAACATTAACATCATAATTGTTTAGATATTTAAACACACAAGAAGCGAAATAAATATCGAAATAACGTATACGCAGCGTGTGCCAACTAGATTAGCAATTTCTTGATTTCCTTCCCCCAAATACCTCCCCTTTTTCCACCCTTAAAAATGTGAAAAACAGTTTTAGATTTTCTTGGTAACATTTAGTTAGTTTATTTTTAATGTATTTGTAAATTGTTTATTGTTGTGATATATCCAATAAAGAAATATACGCATGTATATACAATTAACTAAAAATTAAAAAAAAAAAAACGTACTTACCACCGAGAAAAACATTTATATTTATTTTTTATTTAATAATTAAGTGTACGCATAGAAACAAGAGTTCACTTCGTACACGTGAATGAATTCTTGTCTGCTTACAATTTTAACTTATATTCTAAAAAAAACATTTATAAATTTGAAACATTGGAATTTTTATATCTAGTTATTAACATTGAATATTTCCGTTATATCTAAGTTGCCAAAAAAAAAAACAGACTTACAGACTAAAACATAGACAACATTGATGCAAGTTCAAGAGAAATTCGTTTTTATTGATTCTTTATTTGATTTTTGTTTTTGTTTTTGTTTTCATCATTTTGTATCATTTAAATTGGTAAACTTTTTGGGGCTCAATTTAGTTTACAAATTTAAATGAATTTGGTTTTTCTCTACTTTTAATTTTTTTTATTTCTTGGTTTACTTTTTTAATTTAATTTACAAATGTCTCACACAAAAATAAACAATTTTCTTTCTTTCTTTTCACTTATGTATTACATATACAAGAAATATACCTATATTAATATTTTATATTTTATATGTATGTATATCTATGTATGTATGTTTCATGTATATAAATACCTAAACAACTAGATTCAAAATTATTTCAATCAGTTTTTGGAGTATACACATACAGAAATTCTTAATAGAGCTGAGCATGAGTTTTGGTATTTGAGTTTTTTTTCGGTAACTCTAGACAAACATTTATTTAAGGGTTTTTTTTTAATGAAGTTTATTCTTTCAAATAATTCAAGCTTATGATTTATATCTTTCGGATTTGGATTATTTTTGAGAAATTGTTTCAGCTCAGCTCAAATACTTATTATAGGCAAATGTATTTCTACTTGTTATCTAGTTTTATCTAACCCAACCCATTCATAGTAATCATATCACTGCGATTTTTCAGATTCTTCTTACCAAGCCTTACCAAGTTACATATATCTAAACTAAAAAAAAAAAAAACATTGAAAAAACTAGGACAAGAGAAACTATTGTTTTCCATTTCTGTGTGTAGTCTTAGATATTTAGTTTTGTGTTGGTTTCTTTCTATGGATCGATCGTTCTGTCGATTGTTTTAAATGCTTATCAATATTATTGTTTTCTATATAAGGATAATCCCAATAAGTTATTCTTCATCCCTCACGTTTTGTAGATGATTTTCTGCATTAACTTATAGAACTACCCTCGCTTCTAGATTTTTATTTTGTTCTATAGACCAACAACAGATAAACAAAATACTTCAATTGAGTTCTTTGTGTGTGTGTGTGTGCGAGTATGTGTTTATGTTAGCTGACATCAAGTTTTTATTTGTTTTTTTTTTTTGGCATATTTGTTATTTTATTTTAGACATTCAAAATTTGCAAATTGTTAAGGGGAAATATCAATGGACAGGTATAAGATATTATTTCTATGTAGCAACATTTTCAAGGATTGGGTGTTTGTGGGGTGGGGGAAGGGGAAATACTTGTAGTTTTCATACCTTATACCTGCCAAACTACACTGCTTATGATCTATAAATAGGTATGTATGTTTGTTTGTTTGTATTACTATTGAAATTTAGTTTTTGCCTTTGACTTTTTGTTTGTAAGTGGTAATACAATTACTCAGAGTGAGAAACTTTCTCTTAATTGCAAATGTTGTAAGGGCGGGAACAATTTTTCTTTGATTTTTGAAACCGAGAGATTATGGAAAATTTTTTCATTTGGACAGTTTTCTCTTAAGACGTTCGAAAAACAAAACGAAAAACTAAAAAACAATTTCACCTCGTATCAATTTAAACATTTCGCTCTTCAGTTATGATGTCCATGGTGCTAACACGTCGTTGCTGGACATGTGGAAGCAACTGTTGCTGTTGCTGCTGATGTTGCTGGTGTTGCTGATGCTGCTGGCGCTGACCACCACGAGTCGATCTCTCATCCAGCACTGTCGACGCAAGGGCCGCCCTTACTGTGGTGGTGCTCCGATGATGATCACTGCTTCCGCGCCGTGGCACCAGCATTACCAATTACTAGAGGACCGTCTCATTGGTGTTGGTGCATGTGCGTGGTCCATTGACAATTGAGTATTTCGATGAGCTATCCTTTTTGCCAATGACCCGGCCTAGGAAGATCTCTTTAAAGGTCTCCCGGAATTGTCGCGACATGCCGCAATAGATGCCAAAATTAATGGGATAGCTTACGACCAAAAAGAAATTGGTTAGCATTATAAATATATTGGCTATGCCATAGTCAAGGAACTCAATAATCAGTGAGCTCACAATATGCAGGGCCGTGACAACGGCAATGGGTATTTCGCCAATTAGGAATACCGTTACAACCACTATCAACATCAAGGTGGTGCAATTAGATTCACGCAGTTTTTTGCATTCCTTCTTGCGATTCTCACGGAATAGTAACTTGCGACGCTCCTGGGCCTGACGCATGGCCGAAAAGAGCAGAATGTTGAGTGTCACCAGGATGATGCATGGCAGCAAATGCACGAATAGCACACGAAATAGATAGTAACTGGTGTAGTATAGGTCAACGCCAATGTACTCGTGCACCCACATTGATGTCTCCAGATGGCAAACTTCCGTTTCGTTGCCCTGCCATTCGATTTGCATGGGTAAATAGGTGCGATCAAAGAAGCGTGGCAATTGATGTAGAAATGCCAAGAGGGCTATAAAGAATGTGCAGCGTTTCACTCGTGGCATTGTGCACCAGGTGCGTGCCATAGGTGCATGACAGACGTAAATGTACCTATAATAAAATGGAAGTATAACTATTTAATTTGAAATTCAAACAAGTTTGTTTAGCATAGTCAACTAATTGAGCGCCTAAAAGACCACTACAATTTTAGTACGTTCACACTTTTGATGGCAAATTGAAAGTTGAAAGGTGAAAATTGCAAATTGGTTTCGATTAAGTTTATCTCAGCCACACCGTTTAGCTGAGAGAGAGAGAGAGAGAGATTCCATCCCTAGTTGGCTTGTGCCCTCTTAAATGAATTTACTTAATATGATTTGCTGATGCTTCAATTTAAGATTCCAATTTGTCAAATGCAAATTTTCTAGCGATGAATCAATCTGGCAAAGCTAATCAAGTTTAAGCTTGATAATTTCATAATTTCAAGTAATTTGTCATAGCAGCGTCAATTTTTTCTCATTTTCCATAGAATTTCAAGCAAAGTTCAAAAGAGAAAACAACGAACTTTGCTTCATTCACAACACTCGCAGATATCGAGAACGAGAGAGTGGGAGAGATGGAGAGAGACCCGGCTTTTTTTTTTTTTGTGGACATTCTCAAGGTCTAAGCCTTGGCCTAATTTATGCGCATAATTATGGGCACGCCCACACTCAAAGTGGCAGCCCCTCGCGCCAGCCAGCCAGCCAGCCAGCCACCCGATCCTACCGCCCCGTCTCCCATCTCAGTCACTTGGCACTTGAGAATGTTTTTCAATCAATCTTTCATTGAACCTTTGTCAAGCGGGGATTTCATTAAAGTTGAAAGCAAAATAACAGTAAACAAAGCCGAGCCAGGGAGGAACAAAAGGAAACGATACGATACGAAACGATTGTCAGGCATTTAGCCTTACTTGGAACTGATGTGTCTCCCTCATTCCTTTCACTTTCTCAATGGTTTCTCTAACAATTTTTGTGTGTTTTTTTATAAACAATTTGGGCTAAAAGGCTTCTTTGATCCCTTGCTCCTTTTTGTCTCTTTGCTGATCCGAGATACTTATTAAATGAAATATTGTAGTTATACAAAAATAGACTGAATGATTTTTTTGCTTAAACCCATATTTATATATCCTTACAAGCTATTCATTTTGTAATGTCAATATCCTTTAAATATTCGTGTGCTTTTCATTTTCATTTACTGGAAAACTTAACACCTGAAAAATAAGTGGGTTTAATTTAATTTTTTATATATTAAAAACAAATTGAAAAACTTTTGGTCAGTTGTTTTAAAAGTTCATTTTCCCAACTTTTATTGTTCAGATTTAAAAAAAAATATGGGAAAATTTGTAAAAAGTCTTTTACTTTTGAAGTTTTTTAATGCAATTATTGATATTTTTAATCTTTGAATAAGTGAAACAAGAAAATATAATTTTTCCTCATTGTCTTTAGCTCTTTTACTATATAAGTAATTCAGTTTTGAAATAAGTTAAGCATGTTTTGAAAGCACGAAATAGTAATTTGAATCGGTAGAAAATAATCCTTTTTTATCATTGTTAAAGACAAGTGCTGTGGCACCTAATTCATAAGACGGCTTTTATTTTGCCCCTGCCCCACTCATTGTTCTTGCTTGCGCCATCTCAACCCCCCCGCAGTAGCTCTCTCTCTCTCTGTCTCCCGTTCACTATCTTGCTCTAAAAATACAATAAGTTGTCAACAACAATAACAATAAACGGTTGACTGTTTTTATCGTGCTACTTTTGCTGTTCTTCTCCTTCTCCTTCACCTTGCTCTGACTTCTTTTTTTTCTTTTCCTTTTTTTTTGTGCTTCAGTTTATAGAAAATGTCCTGAACAGAGACAGAGTGCGGTCTCCCTTCTTCCCATCTTCTTTGAGGACACCATTTCTTTTCAATACATAAATATTATTTAGCTATTTGCGGCATACTCACACCCACACCACACACACCAACACACACACACACACTGACCCATTCTCCTTCTGTCAATATTGGAACCCCTTGTAGACCACTTGAAAATGGTCCATTCTCGCAATGGTTCCACAGAAAAAAAAAAAATGGAAAAAAAACACAAAAATGTAATGGGACCAAATATTTATGACTATTTTTATACAAATTTTTCGCTACTTTCGATACCCTGCACCAGCAAAAAGGGATGGATTAATATCATTGCAATCTATGACCAAGATTTTCGGATCTGACTAACTTATATGACATACTGCACCATAGAAAAATGAGAATTTTTCAAGTGCCACAAACTAAAAATGATAAACGGTATTTTAACAGTCGATCTGTGTATGCTCTTTTTGAAATGGATTTTATTTTTTATATTTTTTCGGTTGAAATTTATTTGCAAAGCTGTAAAATTTATGATCCCACACATGAGTTAATAGAACAATGCGATGGCGGCGGCGGCGGCGGCGGCGGCGATGGTAGCGACAATGGTGCTCCGTGGCTCCTAGAGCCCTTCGTTCCATACATAAGTGGTTCATGGGTGAGCGAGCGAGGGGTATGGGCGAGATGAAAATGGGACCACTCGACACTTGGACGATTTATGTGGCGTATTTGAAATTAGTTTATTGTTTTTTATACTCGGCACAATTCACACACACACACACACACACACACACACGGGTACACACAAAATTATTCACAGCTTTTCGACCCTTCTCTATATTAGTTGATTTAATTTATGACTCTACAATCTGATTTTAAATGCCATCCCTCTTCCTCCATCAAGCCATAGATAGAAGAAGTGATGAAAGTTATTTTGAATTGAAATTAATGGGTGTTATTAAACCTATTTAACTATGGCAATCTTCTCCCTGCACTATAAGTTATTCATAAATTATCATAGTTATGCCCTCAAAAGTTCAGTTTAATGTTGCAGACAAAAATTTTTAAAAACGAAAACCTATTATCTTTCCAAATCCCACACTATGATTAAACATATGAACAATTTATAAAATTTATTTAAGAATCCGAGAATGCATAAAGATAATTTGCAATTATTTGTAATTATAATTTATTTAGGTGTTGGCATTAGAGTGGGAAAGGTGTCTAGCATTACTCAAAGGCAGCATTAACTGAACCAGGACCAAGAAGCTTAAGGGAAAGGCAATTTGTTGACGCATTGTATAAGCATAATTTGTAGGCCCCAGGCGGCAATAGTCGGGCACAAAGAAAATAGAAATAGAAATGGCAACAACATTGACATTTTATTTCTAATCCAAGTCTCTGTGCGGCTGCTGCTGCTGCTGATTTATTGGCCCATTGACAAGTCAACGAGACGACATCAACGATGCCCGAAAACCGGATCCGTAACCGTAGACCAGAGAACATAGAGTCATTCAGTCAAGTCAAGTTAAGTCAAGTCAGTCAGACATTTAGTCAGTTAGTCAGTGAGTGAGGCAGTTTGGAATGTCTGCTTGCTGGCTTTGTTTTATTGACAACTCAACTGGATGTGTCCTGGGCAGCAACAGGACAAAAATGGCATAGCCGGATGGGCAGATAGAAGAATGAACAAACGAAAGATGCAGATAATGATGACGATGATGATGATGATGATTATGATAAGCTCAGTGGCTAACTGGATGCTGCCTGGCTGGGCACTTTTTATTAACCTAATTGCATATTTACCTTTGTACAGCTAAAGCCAGAGTTAGCCATATGGAAATGGTGTGACACATAGCAGGCATTATCTGTAGGAGAGAAAAAGGGGAAAAGCGTTAGCCACAAGACATAAGATTTACGTTTACATAAGATACAAACTAAATATAGGTATGTATTCCGGGAACTCTACCCGCCCTTATTGTGACAACACCGACCACACACACACACACACACACACACACACAACAAATGTAACCAAATATTCCATACCTACCCCTTAGTATACATAAGTACAATATTTTCTAATAATCGACCCAAATCAATACACACCGACCACTTGAGCCAAAACCAAACACCAACATACCATAAGGAAAAGTCCTTAAGTATGATTCTTATTAAATATTAGCACTTAATCTTTTTGTATACCGAAAACCCTGAACAGTGACCCAGTTCCACACTTCTTAAGTGGATCGCGGTATGATCAATAGCCACTGATCGACCTGCGTGAGGTATATTTAAGGCCCCTATTTGCCGAGCATCGTCAGTCCTTAGCTGGACCTCAAGCCAGACGTACTGCAACTAAGACGATAAACTAAACAAAGTGCTAAACGGATGAGATTTGTGTCCTGTCCACCAATTGTATCACATAGAATTATGGTAAGCAAGAGAGATTCCTTACGAGAGAGTCGCATAGTGAGATCATTTGTCCATACACAACTTTTAGATGTTACACATATGTCCTTTTACTCGTTTAACCAATCACAGCGGGAATCAATTTTCCACGCTTAGACAAGACATAGAAAAATGCAAAAACAAAAAGTCTTATGTTCTAAAGAAGCAACTCGTTTTTTTCTTTACAGATGATATTGTGAGTCTCTACTTCTGCAACAGCAATAAAAATTTATGAACCCCTTGAGCGAAGCAGTTCTGTAATTAGGGGAAACAAGAAAAGAAGCAATAAAAGAAAATAATAATAAAATAAAACAAAGAAGAAACAACTTCAACATGAACGGGGTCAAATTAGCAGAACCAAAGAAAGTGGACAATTTGGTAGTGTCAGTTGCTCAGAGAGAGCAGGCAAAGGCCCAACTTGCCGTAGCTGCCGCTTCAAACTTCACGATCACCAATGCTACACAATGTATCTTACCCAACCAACGTCTTACGTTGAAGGACTTGGCAGACATAGCCGCGATAGCTGGGACTATCCCAATTTACACTGGAGGACGTGAGGAACTTTATAACTGGATTGAAGATGTGGAAATAATCCTCTCGGATTTTGCGAAGGCCGGTAATTCTTATATGTATTCTCGAATGGTGGCATACGCACGACGGAGGGTAAGGGGGGAAGCGAGCGATATTCTGTGGGATTGGGGAGTAGACCCGAAATGTTGGAAAAGTATAAAAAGGAAACTCAAAGATCATTACGACAAGCGCACCGCCGACGACATTATTGAAGAAATTAAAAAACTAGAACAAGGAATGGATGAGCTGGACATTTATTACAGGAAGATCTACGCCCTGCACAATCGATGGATCGCAAAGATAAACGAAACCGAATTTTCTCCAGAAATAAAGGCCATCATGATTGCAAGACAAAATCGGGACAACATGCTCACCTTCATAAGAGGGTTAACCAAGGAGATATTGGACTCAATTATGACTTCTCGGCCGTCTACACTAGAAGAGGCCTACTCCCAAGCCAAGAAAGTCACAAAGTTTTGGGACGTAATGCGACACCCGAAAGACACTTCGTCTGAGTATTGGAAACCAGCTTTTACGTCAAATGGCAACTAGAGACGCAATGCAAAGTTCAAGGGCACAAAAGGCACAATAAACAGCTCAATGATAAATAAATAATTAATTTCCCATTTAACAATTTGACGCAAATTTCATATTTGCTAATAATCTCCGGGTTATCAGGAACAGTAACCCAGTTCCACGCTTGGGATATATTTAAGGGGTTTATCTCGGAGGAATTGTAGTTATATATAATTATAATAATAAACTAAACTATCAATTTGACTTTAGTTTCATGGTAAATTTATATCAACCTCATGGACTCTCTTGAGATACAACTCTGTCCTTAGAAATGCCATTACGATGAATATTTCAAATTATGTTAGATTGTTTAAAAGATTATGGTATTTTTTTTCAAAATTTTCAGGCTTAATGTTAGTCAAATCCCCAGAGGAGTAATAAAGTGGAGTGTTGAGCTTCATTAGCTCAAAACTTTTCATAAATTTTAAACCAATTCATTGAGGTCAGGAGAACTTGTCCAGTATTCGTTCAGTCCATTTCATGGAACTGGCAAGCACTTTTCTTTCTTTTTTTTGTGTCTAATGTTAGGTGCAATTGTGCATTTGATCGCAGGTGAGTGTGTGTGTGTGTGTGTATGTGTGTGTGTGTGTGTGTGGTTACATTTATAGACCATAATGAATGGGGGAAAGCCATTTGCCAGTCTGTTCTAGACACTCTGTGTGTTTGTCCGTCCGTTTGGACGGACTATTCTTGCCTACCACATACGCACGCACCCACACACACACACTCAGACAATTGTGTGCATTTGACACATGTAAAAGAAGAAGCAGAAGCTTTTGGCCAGAAGCTGGGCCATATAATGCTCAATCTGTGGCCAAATCCGGTTTATGTGTCTACGCTGACTGCGCTGCAATTACACATAGTCAAGAGATAAAACTCATGTGTCTGTATTTTACAATGAAATGGTTAACCTGATACCACCGCCCCCCACCACGCACCACCCACCACCATCACCATCTTCCCCCTCCACGCCCCTACAAGCATTAACATGACCATTATACGCGCCATTCAAACAAGGTTAATGCCAGCACCACAAGGAGCAAAAAAAAGAAGGACGAGATGGGAGGATGTTCTAAGTAGCAGTATGTAGAGCCAAAAAGAAGGCAGAAGCATATAAATTGCCGAAGAAATGAAATGAAATCTTCAACTTCAGGCTCAGTCCCTGGCAATGGCCGCCTGGTGGTTATTACCCACCAAAAAAAAAAAAAAAAAAAGAAGAACCAGAAATAGACACCAGGCCAAGCTAGGGCAAAGGGAGAGCGACCGAGAGCTTTGTATGTGTGTTGAATTTTATGGCAGTCATACACAAAGATAGCTCACCCATTCCCCTTCTGCCCATTCCATCGAACCCATTCCATCATTATATGCCTCCTTACCCTTACTTAGCCATTGCCATGCAGTCCGCTCATCAGCAGCGGGCACAGCATGAAATTTGGCTGGTACAAATCCCTTGGGAGCTCACTAACAGCACGTAGCAAAACCAGCAATAGCAACAACAATAACAACAACAACAACAACAACAACTACACATTGCCACACCACAGTGGAACCAACAACAACAAAAAGAACAAACAAAAAACACATTAATATCAACAAATTGCTTTCAATGTCAAACTAATCACGACAGGTACACCGATTTCCATGACAGTTGGATTTTCGATTCGATTCATTACAGTAGACATGAATCTAACAGTCAATGCTCTCTCGCTCTATCTCCCTCTTTGGGATTGGAATTTGGAAATTAAACTTAAATCGAGTTACTTTTATCGTAAGCACAAATATATCTAGGATATCATTAACTGGTTTTTCTTTGTTTAAGTAAAAAATGCAAATGAACTAACAAACTAAATGTATGTATCTACTTGAAGTAAAATAAATACAAGTACATTTAAAATATAGATATGTATTTATACATATATATATATATAATCAAAATCATTTTAAAACACTTCTTAAGAGTGTTTAACTTCTCTCAGAGATTAAACAAGTTTTCTATAGAAATCTCCAAGGTCCAACGTCTTTTTATTCATGCTGTCAGTTCAATAATTTGAAGTAAACTAAATGCAAATTAGATTTGATTCGAATATTTTGCAATTGCGTTCCACTGTGCGGTATACGCGACATGCTTTAGGTTTGGGTCTGCGTCTTGGAGAGTGGGAGAAGCTCGGGACTGGGAGGGTGGCCTAAGACAAGGGCATTTTATCAGCTTTGACACTACTCCATTGAAGTGAGTAAACAGTTTCGCTTTTCTTCGCCATTCCCTCACCATTGACCCCCCCTCACCATTGACTCCCCTCTCTCACACTCACTCACTCACTGCGTCTTTCGCTTATTCACTGTGAGTGCCATAAATTGAAAATGTTGATTAATCGAGGCACAAGCCAAATGGCAAAAACCAAGGGGAAAAAAGTGAGGGAGATATTTTATTTTCCCTTCGTCTCCCCACCCATCATTTTAACTTTCTTTTCTGCATGATAATGGTGGAAATGCTTTCGAATGAATGAGTGTAGTGCGAGTGAATGAACGAATGAATGAATGAATGAATGAGTGAGTGAGTGTGTGAAGGTGTGTGTGTGTGTGTTCAAATGGGACAAGTATTCAGCAGGTGGCAAAAAACTTGTCCTTCAATCTTTCATTGTGCTGACATAGACAAAAACTAACAAAAAGTTCGATAACGATAACAATACCGATATCTAACTACCATGACAATGGTAAATGAGAGCAAAAATTTCAATTTCAGTCAAGCATTTTATTTAGGTCAATGAGCGAGATTAGAAAGCCTTGCTTCAACACAGAGAGAATGAGTGAGAGAGAGGGGGGGTAATAGGGGTATGAGACTTGAAGATTGACTTTATTCTATTTTGTTATCCAGTTGACTTACCTCATTGAAAATACTATAGGCCAGACACATGGACACTGGATGCAGTGGCTTATAGTGATTGCCAAATGTGTAGGTATACCAAAGTCCTGGGGCTGGAAATATAACGGTCAGCATATCGCATATTGCCATGCCTAAACGAGGAGAAAAGAAAGGGATAAAGATAATTATTATATGGAAAAGGAGTATTTGATCAACTAAGAAAGGATGTTAGCCAACACTCTAGAAAAGTGCTACCCATAAATGGCAAATGCAATTGGCAGCACTTTTCAAATCTCTCCAGATTTGCTTTATGTTTATGGTGATTAAAATTATGCTTCTTTGTATAATTTTATATACTTGTTATCCCCCCTTTTCCAACGCCAGCAAACGCAGTGCCTTTTGTCTGGCCTTAAGTCTCCCTTCCTCTCCTACCAACCACATTTTGCCACTTGCCCCCGCCCGTTCGCATTGTAGTTGAACCAAGCCCAAAACCCGTCTCCTTCTGCTCTTTGACATTTTTATGATTTTGATTTTATTTATTTTTATTCCATGTCATTTTGTGTCCCCTTCAGCTTCATTCCGCAACCTCCCATCCCCCGACCCCCCCCACTAGCCTTTCTTGTCATGGTTGGGCTCCCTCTGTCTTGTTAGAGTCATTGTGGCACAATGTTAAATCAGGCAGAAGTTTTGCGAGATTTACAAAATAGCTAGAGCAAAATGTGCGTGCCTTGCCGCGAGTCTTTGTCACCCACCAATCCCCCATATTTTTTTGCTCCATTCGCCAATTCACCATGCCAATCCCGTCCAGCTATGGCAGTAACCACCAGTAATGCTGAGATATTCTAATAGCGTGTGTAATGCTAATGGGCTGACTGGCTGACGACTACTACGTATAACAACACAACTCTGGTAGGGAGGATGTCGCTGGGGCTAGAAGGGGAAAGGACCGAGACTGAGACTGAGACTGAGTCTGAGACTGAGACAGGAGGGCGGGGGGGGCACGACTGACTGGTATTTGCCGCTAATTTATGAAAAGTCGCGGTTCGTCGCAAATGTTAGTTGTAAGTGGCTTAAATATGGCCCCAAGAGAGGGCCAAAAAATAATACCAACCACAGCCCAGCCAAGGGAAATTAAACCTTGCATATTTGAATCAATATCAGTTATAATATAGAATATAATGTAGAAAGTTCATCATAGTTTTAGGTATTTAATACGATGTAAGCAAAATATATTTCATTTGAATGAATAATATTTGTCCATCCTGTTGACCCAGTTGAACCAGAGACTTAAGCATTGGATAAATGCGCATGAAATGAACTTTGAACTAAAAACAACACAACACAACAGAAAAGAAAGGAACGAAAGACTAAACTAAACTGAACTAAACTAAACTTAAAACGTGGCTGCCATAAAGGACAAAGGTCAGTTTGGGTCACAGTCAGTGAGTGGCTTGGCTTGGGGCTTGGGGTCAACAGAGCAAAGCAGTTAACTTAACTGTTTGGTTTAAAGATGGCCGGGCAAAGACATATGTACATATTTAAGCACAAAACTTACCCATTAACACGAAATTAGTGGGCGTGGCCATACTCTTTTTGCTCAGCACAAGGACAATCAAAGAATTGGCTACAATGGTTAAAATCAGCAGGAAGGGCATACAATAGCCATAGAGCGGTAGAGCATAATCCAATGGTGAATCGCAGGTGAGATTCCAATAGCTCAAATTCCCATACTCCTGTCGACACTGTTCGCCACCTTCTGCGCCTTCACCACCAACACCAACACCAACACCAGCACCAGCACCACCGGCCCCGTTCAACAATTGCCGCTGTATGGAGGCATAATCCAGGCTAGAATCATTATTGATCAGCCCAGATGTGGCATAGTCCAGTAGAAGGAACTGTGAATCATTTGCAATTTGCTGGGGCAGGCGAGGTGCTGCAGAGGCGCTGGGCAAGTGATGCAACAATCCACCAACTCCCAAACCAATTGCCCCACCTCGTGATGGGGCACCTCCTGTTGCTACAGATAATGTGGATGCTGGATGCGGTTGGGACATTACTGAAGTGGGCACTGTTGAGATGCTCGGCGACTGGGCTAGACGTGCTCCAGCTGTGGCACTCCATTGATAGAGCACGTTCGTGGCAGAAACAGACGACGTGGCTGGGGACGCATACACCGAGCTATTATCCACGCTGGTGGCCAATACGGCAGCGGCAGCGGCGGCTATGGCCACAGTTCTAGAGACTGACGTTGGCATTTCCTGGGACTTCAATTAGTTGACTTTACACCAGATCCATAACAGGACATCATCATGATAAAGTTGTTTTTTTTTTTCTTATTGCCTCACACTTTAGTCAAGGAAGTCTGCAAACAAAAACAGAAAATTATTAAAGTAAAGTAAAGATATAGACTAAGTTTCAGGCTTAGACTTAGTTCCTATAGATATGTATTTTTCCATTTATATCTTTACATATTTCCCTTGTGTTCTTGTGTAGCCTATGGTTCCCCCTTTCCACTTTCATTTCGATTTTGGGTGATCTAAGCATTAGAAACTAATAACATGGCATTTGGCATGTTTGTGTCATGTTTTTTCCTTTCTCAGTTTTTATTATGTTATTATGCTGCCTTTTTTAATGGTTTTATTTTTGTCACACAACCGAAAATCAAAACCAAAAAAGAAAACAAAAAGGAAAACACAAACAGCTCAACTTAACTTTGACCCATATAAACGAGTAAAGAAAGAGATAATACAGAGAGACAGACAGACAGACCCAGTAAGAGAGAGGGAGAAAGAAAAGTCCGATTTGACTTTAAAAAAGAAAACACAAATGGACAGAAAATCAAATTGTTCCTTTTTTTTTTTGCTCCCCCGCCCTTGGTCCTTTTTAAGGTTTTCTTTAAGGATGTTGTTGGTCTAATGTGTTTTAGGTTGGCTTTTGGCTGTTCTTAAACGTTTTGCAAAGATGAGCCATAGTCAGCCAACAACAAACAGAAAAGAAGAAGACAACAAAAAAAAAAAACTTCAAAGTTCAATTTAATTATAACAGCAAAAAGAGAATAAGAAGTCAAATTGGAACTTTATTTTTGCATGCAATTTCCGCGAAATGAAAATAATCAACTTGCTGCCAATCAAAGAGAAAATCGAATCAAAGCGTCAATCAATGCCAGCAAAAGAACATCAATCTATACATATATTCACCTTGGTATAGACCACGGTTATAGACCGCAATAAATCTATATATGTATATGTATATGACTTATTCATGCTATTTATGTATACGAAATATGATAGACACACATGTATGTACATACATATTGGCAGAGCAGAAGGATATGACCTGAATGGATTTTAATTGACAGTTAGCTAAATTACTGCAATTACCACTCACAATTTAGGGCTAAAATGCATCTTATGGCTTAGAATGATAGTAGGTCACTTCTTCTTCCCACTCTTCTGCCCTTCTCTTTGCTCTCTAACTGTCTTTAGTTGTGGTTTAAGGACCACTCAAAGGAAAAACTAAATCGCCTCTAACTAAACTCCATTAGCCACTTTGCTTGTTTGCCTGATCCATTTGCAGTCAACGTAGCTGACAGACATAAAAAAATAAACTAAAACACTCCTTGGATAAACGACTTTTTAGTACCCTGTAAAAGATGAAATTCAAATAAGAAGCTTAAAGTAGTCCTGAGTTCTTGAAAGGTGGGTAAAGGAGGAGTAGACACGATTCATTGTGCTCAATGTTTAATCAGTTAAAAGACAGCTGGAGATATTGGTGAATAGGTGGATTCCTGATGACAGGACAATCTTAATATGCCCCTTACAAATGTAGGATGTAAAACATGAAGTAGTTTCTATATAGCAGTTGGCATTTTATAAGTTATAAAGCATCGCCTAATGGGAGATTTTCCACCTGTTTCATATTCAAGAGGAGCAACAGCTATACCCACACACATCTAAATGGTATATACATATACCTAAGTATATATCTATATATATGTATGTATATATATATACAAGTCATCATCATAAAGCGATTAGTGAAAACTAAAACTGCCATTAAAATGCCTCTGCCTTATACTTGAAGTTCCGAGCTCTGCATCTGTATTAGATAAATGTATACATGGATGTACATATGGATGTGTTTAAATGTGTGTGTGTGTGTGTGTGTGTGTGAATGCCAGTCATCAAGGACATTTTGTGGTGGCCTTTCAATTCGTCATCATCAGTCCTTAGCTTTGTAACAAAAACGGAATGCCAAGCCATTAGAAAAGAAAATTGAGAATAAAGAATATATGTATTATACATATATGCATGTACATATGTATATTTAGAATCATGAAACATACAAGATCTTTCAACTAACAATCAACGAGAAAAACAAGAAAAGAAAAACGACGATGAACATATTAAAAAGAAGGAAAAACAATTTACTTCAACACTCTGTGAAGAAAATATGCATACATAGGTAGGTAGGTAGGTAGGTAAGTACAGTCAACACACAGAGAATAAAAGATTACATTTTGGTTGAATTTTGAGAACTTTCTCACGCCATGGCAAAAACTAATAATAATAATTCTCTTACTTTCAATTGGAATAATATGAAAATCAGGCGAAAATCACATTTTAACTCAAAGTAATATCATAAATATACATATATACATATATATATGTATATATATATTTGTATATAGTATGGATATAGTTGGTATGCATAAGGATAATTTTATTCATTTTGTGGTTTAAACGTGAGAGTTAAGTAGCTAGACCACTGTGCAAAAGTGTGTCTCGTCTAGCCCTTTGTCTGGCCCTCTGTGAATGGGCCATTTGCATATTATTCAGTGTGTAATGGTAAGCCTAATGGTAACTGTAACTGGTAACGGTAAAGGTAATGCTTAACGTTCACAGAAGCACGAAGCTCAGTGCTCTCAAAGCTTTGCCATGTAAATGCGCGCGGGTCATTAAAAATAAAAATATATACCAAACTGAAATGCAATAAAGTACACCTCAACCCACACAAACACACACCCACACACACACACACACACACACACACATCACAAACAATGATATACCTGCATGTAGATGTGTTTACTCATGGATATAAATATAGTCTTGGCCCAACAAAGTTGGCCATACTCGGCTTTTGCCTTAACGGATGATTGTGGCTTACCATGTTTTTGCCTTGCCATATTAACATTCTGTGTAAACTTCATTTCCGTTTTACATTTTGCAAAAAGGTAACAAGGTAAACATGTAGAAGCTCAGATATTGGTATTAACACACTCCCACACACTCCCACACACACACACACACACACACACACACATATACCTATACATAAATTGTAGGTATGTATTACATATGTATTTAATTTACTTACTTGTGCAATAGTTCTTCAAGTTAAATTCTACACAAGTTTTTAATTGAAATTGTGATTTCGTTCGTTTCAAAAGGACTTAAACTACCTATGATTGCCTATGTATTAAAGTCCTTAACAGAAGGAATCTTTAATATGTTCTCTCAACACTACATTACCTTGATTAAGAAGGTCATTATATACCAATAATGGCGCCGAAGTTTGAGCAAGATATATAAAATTTCAATAACATGGAGTTACTCTTTCGTTACAAACTTCATCCTGTTTCTATACCCTAACTAAAAGAAGCACTGAGAATCAGATTTCTCTCTTAGCAGTCTTGGATTAGGCCAGGGCACGTCTTTCTCCAAAAATCTAAACATACCTAAGTTAGAAAAAGATCAGAGAAAAATAATATAAATGAAAATCTTTCAAAAACGATGTGCAAAGATAATCCGTCTTTTTTTTTGTATTCGGACTGTATTTTCGCCAGTTTCGAACCAATTTTAAAAAGTTATATCTCCGTTTAATTGCAATTTGGTATACTTTAAAACGACATCAAACATTTAGTTTTATAAACAAATTTCGCCAACTTAGTTCGCCAGATTTGAATACAGATTAAACCATATTATTCTAGCTTGAAAGTAAAACTAAAATACTCCGCAAATTGATTCAATTAGAGCTTATTAAGATAAAGGTTTTTGAAACACTTTGCAAAGTTACAGATTCGCAAAGTTAAAAGTATTGAAGAATTTTCCAGAAATTTTCAAATTAATGGTTTTAACATTTCATAGTTGTTCATGCTGCCGGACATTCTCGATTAGTATTGCCTTGAGATCATTAGAAATTCATTGGTGTGGCAACGCCAATTCGAGTGGTCCAGTCTCACAATCAGATCACTTCTTACAATTGCTCTCACAGTTTGCTTATCTTAACTAAGTTTTCTGTAGTCCATTTGCCCAATGGTTCTCTGTTTTGGCCAAATCGAATTCAATTGGCCATCAAGCTAATGTCTAGACAAACTCACTTACTTACTTATACATCGATATATTTAAATATACATATCTTTGTATAGATGCTAACAAAAAGGGCGAGAATATTGTAATAGATTCCATTCCATTCGATTCGTTTCGATTCGATTCGATTGTTATATAGACATAGCCATGGACAAGGTAATCCTTTTTATTTCAACCAGACACGCAATAGGCTTGAAGGTGGCTTCTAACCAAATGGAAGGAAGGCCAATTTGTTTGGCGGCTTATCACTTATCTGTGTGTGTGTGTGTGTGTGTGTGTGTGTGTGTGTGTGTGTGTGTGTGAATCTCTGTTGGGTTGAGGGGCTAAATCGAGAGTCGTATGGCAGGAGGTTACGCTGTTGGCATTTTAGCCCATTAAAGTCAAAGCCAAAAAGCTGCGATGCGTGGCGAAAGCAAAAACAACTTCTCCTACCCCAAGATGGAGACTTCATCCTTGCTTTCAGCAACTTTTGTTTCGGCCCTGGCATCGCGGGCTTAGCCAGAGGCCAGTTGCTGTTGCTGTTGCTGTTGGCGTTTTTATTTTAATTCCCAAATCGAAAAAGTTTGCCACTAAAACTCTAAACGCTTCAAGCGAATGAATCCATGTCTATGGATCTATGCTAAAAAAAAAAGAAAAGAAAAGGAAAGAAACCAGAATAAAGGCATTCATATGGTAGGGCAAGGCGGATACCATGCGGTGGGGTGGTGGTGAGGGCGTATGTGAACTACTAATTCGACATGTCTGGGAAGTTTCTCTCTGTCATTTTGGCCGCCTCCCCTTTTCCCCTGTTTGCCAAGCCAAGTGGCTTGGTGGCTCATTTCGTATGCTCATCGAGATGCCGCGTTAGCTGAAATAGAGAAGGGGAAGGCGGCACTAGAGGAAATGGAGGCGTGGCTCTATGCAGCCGTTAAACGATTACAAATGATTAAGTCGTCAAGTTGGCGTAAAATTTGTCCAACAACAAAACAGAACACACACACAAGAAAAATAGGGAAAAAGTGCAATTCAAATCGTAGCACCCCTCTATTCTTCATTCCCCCCTCGTTGTTGCCATCATAGTGGGTTGTGGGTCGGGGAAACGGAATGAAAATGTGCCTCACATTAGATTCCCCCCGGGGCAGCATCCGCAAGTAAATTTTCTTCATTTTCATTTATTATTTTGGGGAATTAATTATGTGACTGGGCTCAGATCACCCCTGCTTTCACTCCTCTCGCCCCCCGCCCCCTCCCTCCTTTATGCATGCATGAAATTTATTCATTGCACCGCAAACAAAAAACAAAAAAGAGAGAAAAAACGAAACATTAAAAAATTCAGACATAGTAGAAAGAAGGCAAAGACGCAGCAGAAGATGAAGAAGGCGTAGAATTGGCAAAGAATGGAATGGAAAATGGGAAATGGAAAATTACTTAAGCCAAAGACAAAGGACAAAGAAAGAAGTCGTATCATCTCCATGTTGGGTGCTGTTGTCTTTGGCTCACTCTCTCTCTCTCTCTCTTTCGGTCAATGAACATGCCCTCTCCCTTCCCCTGACTTTTTAACATTTAATGCTTGTTCCGGACAAAAGACAATTAAATACCAGGACCACAGAAAAAATATATAACCACCATCATAGCCCATCATCTCATGTTTGCCATTAAGGACATGGCTGAAGGACAAATAGCTATTCCTATTTGAGAGTTTTTAAGCTCAATAAACTTAACGCTCCCTACGATTTTTACAAGCTTTCTTTAATAGATCTTAGCACAAGGATAATTTCTATCCATTGGCCATTGATTTTGCTCTAAAGTCGCCACCATCACGAATGCAGCGATGCTTGTCACTTTGCCCCATTTCAATGGTGCTCACCTAATCTATAGGCTTATGCCATCTCCCTCTCTCTCTCTCTCTCTCTCTCTCTCTCTCTCTCTCTGTAACAATTTGCAAAAACATGCAACTAATCCCACAACTAAAAGTGGCATCACCGACAAAAACTTTGTTTCTGCTTTAAGCCAGTTCATGGTTTTGTTTTTTAGATAAGCCTAGTTGGCTTGTAGTTTGTTCACCCTGCTCTCAATCAAACTTTCGAATACTTCCTTCTAGTATGATTAGATAGGTATTCTGTATATATTAGTTGCACACAAATGTTGGCATGATATATAAATAATTGCAGTCGAGCTTGCCTTTAGTGACTTCACTTAGACTAGTTAGAAATTAGGTAATTAAGGGTATCCTTGCTTCACAGGACACTAGGAAGACTGTCTATATGCATGTAGAGGACAATGTCATGCTGAAGGATCAAATGTAATGTACTGGAAATTCAGTATTTGGCTTAGCTGCCAACAAAATCGCTGAGGTAAATAGTTTTAGTTGGCCTTTAAATTTGTATGACAACAAATGGTTCGAAGGTCAGAGATTATTTGCCATTGTCGTTTGGTTTTTCTTATTCTCGTGTTTTGTTTGAATTTTTCTATTTTTTTCAGTTGAGTGCAATGCAAAAATTTAATTGACACCACTAGAAATTAAAATGGACCACAAAAATTTGCTTTAAGCTTGCTAACTCTCTAACAAATTGATGTAATTTGATGGGTAAACCTGACCAAATGGTGTTAACATTGAAAATTAAATAGTTTTTCTCGCAGTTTTGGCTGGCTGGCTGGATTGGGTTGTATGAGGGGATTGGGGGGGGGGGGGGTCCATCATCATGATAGTTTTTTGTTGCCTTGGCATTGGAAAAATGTCAACCGTTAAGAGAAGCAAAAAAACAAACAAGTGGAAAATATTTATATAGCAAACAAAGAGCCACAATATCAACATCAACAATAATAGAGAAAAATAGTGCAAAATTTCATGGTGATTTATTGAAATTGGGAATTCGCCCCAAAAGATATCCAGCAATCAGAAAGGAGAATCCTTTTTGGTGATCTTACAATTCGTATTCGTAACTTATTCATTTTGTTCTTTGCCATTGAATTTCACTCAGTCGTTTATATTCGTTTTCCTCGTTTAGTTACAGGGTATTTTGTGTGCAAATTGAACAATTTGTTTTGCAAAAACGCAAAAGAGTTCTCGATTTGATTTCACAATAGTTAGATACCAGGCAAATAAATGCCAAGCTTACACTATAATAAACACAATTTATATGGTGACATGTTAAGCTAAATACTCGTGTTCAATTTCTGCATACTCAAACCCAAACCACATTTGCAAATTGAAAAATAAATTTCAACTTAAATTTGATTGAATTCGTATGTGATAGGGGTCACCTTACTCATACAGAGATGATCGGACATATGTTATCGAGACATACATAGATCGATA
Organism: Drosophila willistoni; assembly: GCF_018902025.1. Taxonomy (NCBI): domain Eukaryota; kingdom Metazoa; phylum Arthropoda; class Insecta; order Diptera; family Drosophilidae; genus Drosophila; species Drosophila willistoni. The sequence goes on along the minus strand of NW_025814052.1, from coordinate 7,534,257 downwards.
GATCAATTAGCTAAATATCAAAGCTATCTAATTTGACATTCGACAAGTTTTCAATTAATCTATGGCAATTGTTTTTAGCAACCATTTTCACTGTTTCCACTAAATAATGTGTTTCTTTTGGATTTGAATGTGAAAGAATTGCGTCATTAGCGATACTCGATAGTAAATCAACTTTTGAACTGAATTTGAATTAAGCTGTAAATGTAAACAAAATGATGGCGACTAAAAGAGATAGCACGAGAGAGAGAGAGAGTGAGAGAGAGAGGGAAAGATACACACTGTGTATAAGTATGTAGGTTCAAGTCGAGCAAGCAAAACTCTCGGGGTCTGGGTGTCTGGTAGTAAAGTGCTAAACGATTTACGATCTAGCTAGAGATATATGCCCTGAACGAAAGTCAACTAATTAGTTTATGCTTGGCGCGTTTATGTTTTTGCTGCTACCAATTAGTCTTACTTCTTGGCACCGATGATGATGCCGTTGCCTTTGCTGATGCTGATGCTGATGCCGATGCCGATGCTGTGGCTCCTCCTGCTGGCAGTTGGCTGTTGGCTGCTGGATTGCTGGTTGCTTTCTTTTCGCCTCTATTCATTTCTTTCAGGCTTTTCTTTTGTTATTGTTGGCCAACTTTTGATTGACTTGTGGGCGGTAGAAGATGGGCTAGATGGCTAAATGAAAAGATGTAGAAGCTACAGACAAAAGCTTAAAGTTTTTATGCCAATTGTATTTAATTATGCCATGTCTCTGTCTCAAACTCTCACACTCTTCCATCCAGCACATCTCATTCTCTTTCTCTTTTCTGTCTGTCGGTCGGTCGGTCTGCTTGTCTGTCGGCATGTCTGTTGTCATTTAAATGGCCAACTGGCGCCATCAAGAATGGAAAATGGAAATGCTTATTGAATGTGCTACTAGAAAAGAAGGCGGACCAAGGTGGAGACTGAGTGGAAGTAAAAGCTAAGCCAAAAAATTTGCCCAGTTTTTTCTTTTTTTTTTTTTTTTTGGCAAATTTTCCTTTTTTTTTTAAGTCGTCTTGTTTCATCATCTTCATCTTCTTTATCATCATCATCATCATCGTCGTCGCCGACTTTCTCATTGATTTACCTATGTTTTTTTATGGCCAAGCTTCTTTGATGGTTCTTTCACTTACATATAATTGAATTATATTTCCCTGAATAAGATTTAAATAATTCCCATCAAAATAGAAAGAAATACAAAAAAAAACAAAAAAGGAAAATTCTTTTCAATGGCCTTTCCATATTACCCTATACCATGTGACAACAATAAAAGGGTATACACCATTTGTCAGCTAAATGGAAATTGAAGTATATAATCACCTGGCAAAACTATTGAGAAAATCATTTCAACCTAAAGAAAAGGTGTAGAGATCAAGGAATCCATATAGACAAGAAATACTTAAGTAAGTTATAGAATGGGTAACTCATAGTCGTTCAACTTTGCAAAAAAAGTGAAGACAACGTGGTTTCTGGCTGTTGTTAAAATACATTTTACAGTCGAGAACCGAATTTTGCTTTATTTATATTCCTGTAACAGTTCACCAGATGAAGGAACATCTGGAGAAGAAAGGCAGAGCCAGGCAGGGTGAAATCGAGCGAGTTTCGGGGTCATAGGGCACGTGTTGTAGAAGACGTCCTAATTAAGTCAAAAGTAAACATGAAAAAAAGATGTCAGAAGGTTCGCAAAATGATTCATAAATACTTCTAAATACCTGACCAACAGCAGAAGCAGAAGCAGCAGCAGCAGCAATATCAGCATTTAATTCCAAGAATGCACAAGATGATAATAATCGTTATAATAATCATAATAATAATAATAATGATAATATTTTAGAGAGTAAGAGGAACAAAAATATGTCTAAAGAAATGGAAATGGGTACATAAAGTTTTCCTGGCATAAAGCGGAAAAGACAAACAGGCATTTAGTCAAGAGGAGTAGAAGAGGAAGATTTAACTTTTTGGTTCTTTTTTTTTTTGGTTTGATGAGGGGAAAGATGTGCAAAATGGGCAAATTGTCGTTTCTTATGGCGTACGAAATCACTTAAGTCTCGGGTAAACAGCTCCCAGTGGTCAGATAAATATGAACTTGAAACCAAAGTCGTTTCAGCCCTCTATTCTCTACAACGACCTTATCCCACAATTCTATCCCCTCTATTACCCAAAAAAAAAAAAAAAAACAACACAAAGAAACCCAAAACTAACTTTGGATTATGACAAAGTTTTTATACCCTTATAATCGTTATGAAAGTTATGCATATCACAAATGGACTTAGTATTACATACCTAGATAGTTAGATAACTATATCAAGACTTAGACAGTCATATATATTTTCAATATTCAATTCAGTTATATATACATATATATTTATAGATATCTGTTATGTGCACTCAGCCTTGTTTTGTGCTGTTAGAGCAAAACTATCAAGTGTAGAAGGAAATAATTCAATGATTTACTTAATTCAAGTTATATATTTTCCATCATTTTTATATGTTAAATATTTGCTATATCTTAAAATTGTGTGGCACTCAAATTCAGATTCAGAATCAAGAGCACAGCCAGTGGCTGAGGCGTCGTTGACTTAACTAGTTTGATGCCTCATAATGAGCATTAGTCGCAGGCACATATCAAGTACGTGGCAAGGACCAAAATCAGAGACTGCGAGAGAGGGAGAGGGTAAAGAAGTTAGACAGAGGCAACCAAAAATCAATCGAAGTGAATCAATTACGACATTTGCCAGTTCTCTCGTACAGATGCTCCAAAGATGCTCAGCTGGTCAGATGTTTCAGCTGATGCTGACTTTAGTGTTGTCATGTCTCTCTCGGTTCTGATTTAGCTTGTCGTCCTTTCGTTGCTGTTTGCTTCTTTGATTCTGGTCTTGATTCTTCCTAGCCTGAGGTCGTCCGCGGCACGTTGACTTTTGGTTTCGCCATCAAATTTTGCCACTGCCATTCGCAGTCGTGACAATTTTTCGTTGAATGTTGCCCACACACACACACACACACACACACACAGCCGTTACAACAACTACATAGACATATTCCACTTCATTGAAGCGTCGCCATTGCCATCGATGGCATCGCCTCCAGCCAAGTGGGCATAATTACATGCCGCTGCTGTTCGGTAGGTCCATGAACTGTTAATTTCTATAGAAATGCTATTTTGCTGCTTTTCTTATTATTGTTGTCTTTGTCTTTATACACATTGAGCATTGGGAGGGGGACGGAGAGCAAATAGACAAGGCCCCTAGGCCCCTTTCCCTCCCTGTACTTAACTCATCTCTTTCAAATGGACATCAATTAGGCTTTCATTAACACTTTTATTTTTCCTTTTTTTTTTTGCGTTTTGTGTTCTGTTGGTTCATTCTGATTTTTAATCCTTTCATCAAAACAAAAAAAAAGGAAAAGGATGAGATATATACATATTATATGAAGAATACTTTCCCCTTTTTCAAAAATAAAATGAACCCCTTAGCAATTAGGAATTCATTTTGGCCTTTTCAGAAATGGAAATTGATATCAATTAGTAATCTTTTGCTCTTAAAACAACATTTTTTGTTGGCCAGTAAAGGTTCTACATTTTTCATTCTTGCCTGAATAACAAGAGTTGCCCCAAAAAGTATGCAATAAAAACATATCCAATTTTCATTTTCATATGTAAATATGAAACGTTGTGTATGAATGTGATTGAGTATGAGTGTGTGTGTGTGTGTGTGTGTGTGTGTGGAAGTTGAAAACAATTGATTTTCATCGAACAAGAAGATGTTCTGTAGTTTTAAGTTGGCAGCAAATTGGCAATCGATTTCGATTTCCTTGACAATTGAAAGGGAATTTCTTCTCATTGCTAATTGATCAAAGCGTAGTTCAACTGTCCATTCAGTTGTCTATTATCTTTTTAGAAGCATCTTTGGCATCTTTCTCTCTAGATTGCTTACTGAAATTGCAGATAATGGTCAATTGACTATATCTTGCTTTATGAATTGTGAGCGTTTATTATACAAGAATGTATAGGATCTCCTTTGAAGAATAAGTTCTTTAATTGGGTTATCCCTTAGCATACATAGATGTATATTTGCATACTTTTTAGGAAGGACTTTTTGCAATTTAAAAATGACTCGAACAAAAACGAAAAGAAAACCAAACAAATTTCGAAATTTGATTACTATTGTAAGCCTTTTCATATCTTAATTCCAATTCTACAATTTCTAGAAGTCTACTTATCTATTACATAAGTATCTTTCATACTTACATAAATCATATTAAAGATATATGTTTTGTTGTAACTTAGTTTTTTCACTTTCACATTGAAATGAATTTGGTTTCATTTAAAAATTTTATCATCTAACATATTGTGTTGTCCATTAAAATTGCATTTTGTTTTTGCCTTTCTTGTTCGTTGCCTGCCAAAACTCATTCGGTAATTGAAGTGGCTGCAAAAGTATGGCAAGTATATCAAAGGGCAGTAAAATAGTCAATTTAAAGCAATTTATTGGCGATTATATGCAGGGATTTCTCTTTCTCTCTCCCTCCTTCACACACACTCTCTTCTCATCCTCGACACTAGCTGTCTCTCTTTGTCTCTAGCTCTTTTTGTCCCTGGTTTATCTTGGTCTTATACTCTATTGAGTTATATTATACATGAACCGCAACATTTTTTATGCCAGCTTTTTGTTCAGCTTTCAAATTTTTAAAAAATTTTTTTTTTTGTTATAAAAAAGTGGTTGCTGTTAACTGTAAAATCGGTTCCAGGCAGTGGTCCATTGTCTGAGAGCCTTACATGAGCTGTGTGTGTATGAAAGGACCTTGTCGACTGATGTCCTGTTTTATATGTGAGTGTTGGTTTTTTTTTTTTTTTTGGGTTTTTTATTGCGCCCCGTGTTTCCTTTTCTTCATCCGTTTATTAACGCACATACCTATAATTTCGTTGTTGTTGTTGTTGTTGTTGTTGTTGTTCGTTCTTTCACTAACTTGAGTTGGGTGTTTTGGAAGTCATGACACATCTGGGTCAATCAAATTGAACAGAATCGATTAGAATGACATATAAGAGAATAACACTAGAGCCCTTTTTTTTCGGTTATGCTTCTTTGTTAATTATTCATTGTATATTCGAAGAAACAAGTTACAAGTCAAACCTTCCTATGTATGTTCCTTTTTTTTTTTTTTTTGATTGCAATTTAATCGATGAAGGATTTAAAAGTAAATGAACAATTGGGCAACTCGTTAGATAGACTTTAAGGCTCCCAAAAGTATGTATTGAATATTGAAAGCACTCAAGTCTTTTAGAGTTATATTTTTGCCTATGTCTCTATAACTTCAACTTCTTAAGAACTTGGATTCCAAGAGAATCTCACTTGAAATTGGGTCAAACTGATTGCCAACACGATTTTGTGGTTTACATTTGGAATGGGTAACAAATTGGTCGACATTCGCCTGAGCTAACTGATTGCTCTTGTTGTTGTGTGTGAGTGTTATATATTTTTTGCCTTCTTTTTGTTTTTGTTGTTGGCAACAAATATGCAGGCGGCTGCTGTATGCCAAAGATAGCGTCGTCCATAAGGGATGAGGCATATGGGGCGGCTATGGGCAATTCCCCTTGACCAAGCCAAAAAACATATGGGGGGAATTGGGATTCGAAGAGCAGAAGGCAATTGTTTGTTGGAAAAGGACTACTACCCTGGCAAGGGGACTAGTGTGGTGAGGGTGGCAAGGGGAGGCTCGAAAGCTCGAGATGGAGATGAACCAATGTTTGTTCAAAGGCCAAAAACAATAACAATGGCAATATTGCATAGGACCTTGTCTGTAATACCCTCCTCCTTCCGCTCTCTACCCTCATTTTTAGGACTAACTCGTGCAGTCTCTTTCATTCCCATGTGATTGGGCTCAGTGGTTCAGTTTCAGTTACTGTTTCAGTGGCTGTCGGCCGCGTGGTCGTTGTGTGTTTAGTGAGATTTGCCTTAATTAAATTCCGGCATAAAAGGATTTCTTGGGCTGCTATTGCTTAAAGCTTTGCCCCTGCCGGATTCGACTCCCCACTCCAAGCCAAGCACAAATCTGTTAACCTAAGCCAGTCCCCGCTTTCCTGTAAGCATCACCCATTTTCTCGTCTGTTAGTCCTTACATGGTTTCTGATGTGTCTTTTATGCGTTTTGACAGAAGTCTTAACGGCTTATTTTGAGCAAAACTCTCCCATTTCCAGACCCCACACCCCAAACCACACACACACTCACACAATCACACTCATCCACATACAGGCATAGATTTTAATTACAGCTATAAATCATAGACAACTCAGGCGGGAATCCAACACCATTCGCCGCTGGCCGTTCCCTACCCTTATTTGCAACTATTGTAGATAATTTTCATTGCTTGGCCATTGTTTTCTCTCACACACACACACACACACACACACACACACACATATGAAAAAGTTTTGCATTAAAAAGTTAATAGTTGTTAGTTAGTCATTCCTTCACCTCCCATTCCCACAAGCCATCATTCTGCCTGCTTCTGCCTCTCACTTTCAGCACGTTCCGGAGGCAAATTCATCACCCTCAAAAAGTGGCAAAAACATCAAACTCATCACATCCTTTGCTATTCATTCATTTACTCAAACGTGTCCCCCCTCCACCCATCCCCTCACAGACACTCCCTTCCCTACTAACGGTGGGTTTTGTGGCAAAACTGTGATAATTGTTGTAAACTTTTGTTAGGTAAATATCGCACAAAGGTCTAAAAGATGGTGGCATGCCAACTGACGGAGGGGTAGAACGAACGAAAGGAAGGAAGGAAGGAAGGAAAGTCGTAGCCAGAACTGAATGCCAGTTCATCAAAATTTTCAACATTTCTGCACTATGTTTCATGGCATGGGGTAAATATGCAAATCTTGAATATTAAAATAAACGTTAGGCCAATTTCAAAATATTGTATCTAGAAAAAGTTTAAAATTTTTGAACCTTCTTGCTCTGAAACTACAGTTAAAGTCCTTGTCGTTAATATATTCCACATTATGATGCAAACATTTTTAGTGTCTCATGTGACTTCATTATAGAGAAGTTCAACTGGATGTCCTTTTAGCCTTTATGCCCATCTCCATAATGATATGTGTATTCAACTAGGAATCTTCTCATTCTTTGCCAGTAAGATTAAGTAAAGGATCTCTCAAGCGTTTTAACGACTTCCGTTTTTGTTCTTTTTTTTTTCTGTGTTTCCTTTGGATTTATGTTTCACAAATTGTATTTTTAATGTTGCCACAGATTGCATTGTATTGTGGCAAGAAGAGTTTCTTTTTTTTTTTTTTTTTTGTTTGAAATTGCTACATAGTAAAGTCAAATAAAGTGAAGTATTGTGTGCGACTTGTACTGTGTGACTTATGATGTGTTAACAGAAAAGTTCACTGCAAAAGTAGTATACACCACACTTACCACTTACCACTTACCACTTACAACTTACAACTACTGTCTATGGTCGTTACTTTTAATGGCAGCAACAATAACATTTCTTAGGATGAAACTTTATTGACTATATTTTGGTTAAAAAGTTGTTCGTGATGGGATTCGGCTTACATATGTCATACATGTGTCTTATGTGTCTTATGACTGTGTCTTCCCCGGGGTGACTCGTAAAACTAAGAAAAAAAAAAAGAAAAACTTAAAGAGGAACGGGACCATCTTTATCTCAGCCTCTTTATGTCTAATTGAATACGCGAGTAGTGTCCCAGTGCAATCCTTTTTCTGCTTCTCAAGTCTCAACTTTCAGCTGTGTCGACCAACGCCATTAAAAAGCAAGAGTCAAGTAAGCAAAAAGAAGAAAAAAACAAAACAAAAAATATGTTCTACTTGGGGTTTTTTTTTCTGTGTTAGTGGTTTGCTGGCTCGGTCGAAAATCTTTTTGGCCAGACTGGCGCGTGTTAAACATCAATTTGTTGCTGTTTTCGTTGTTGTTATTGTTGTTGTTGTTGTCACTTGTTTGTTAACGCATTTTAAAATCGAAAAACGGGACTCACATCAGCCAGCAAGAACAACTCTTGGAATATTATCATCATCAAGCAGCAGCAGTAGCAGTAGCAGCAGCAGAAGAAGGAGAAGAAGAAGAAGGTCATGCCGTTCGTTCATTGTCCAGAATTGTCCTCGTGCCCCTAGCCCGAGCCCCTATCCCCTCTCTAACCACTGTCAAATGCTCTTTCCTTTCTAACCCTGCCCCTCATCAGTTCACTTTGAATTGCTTGAAGAAGACAAGCAAAGTGGCATTCAAAGTGCCAATCAAGATACAAGCTCAAGATTTACGATTGACCAGCAATAGCAACAACCAAACACAAATAGAAACAGAGACACACAGAGAGAGAGAGAGAGAGAAAGAGAGAGAGAGAGAGAGAGAGAGAGTAAGAGTAAGAGTAAGAGAATCACTGCAACAACACCAATGAGCATTTAGTTAATCTTCTTCTATTTTCACTCCATTCTATTGTTCTATGTTGGCCCTATACAAAAATATATATGTACCTATATAGTTTTTTTTTTTTTCTGATTCCACTTTAAGTGCAATTGAATTTGGTCTAGTGGAATGCAAAGCAAGCAAATTGAATTCAACTAACATTGCCATTCAGGGACAGTTGAGAATAATTTGAAGTACCGAATTTAAAGCCAAATTTTGGAATAAATATTTGTTGTGTGCCTTAAAATATGCAAAATATTTACATAAATACTTCACATTCGATGTTCAAATAAGAGAATAGTGTGATATTTAGTTATCCATTGCATACTTTAGGGAGCATTGAATCACACAATCCTTTTTCTACTCTTCTTCATTTAAGGCTGAACCGCTCCTGCTTACAATTGCGACATTCATCACTTATGTAAGTCCCTAATTTGGTTTCAACATTAACTATGTATGTCTTGTAGGCAGGGAAGGGACCATTTTGGCAATTAGCCAGACATACTATATTATGGCTATTAGTTGTTCTTCAACACATACATATATCATGGACCTGGTCCCTGGTATCATGGTCTTTGGTCCAAGGCCTGTATGCCGACTGATAAGAGATTTCTGGGCAACATCTCTAATTGATATTTAAATCAAATAAGCCATAAACCTTGCCAAAAACTATACATAAATTTTTATACACACACACACACACACACACACACATAGGTACATTTTTCTTGGGTTCTTCGATGTAAGATTTTTGCATAATGACTAACGACCAGAATGACTAATGTCTTTTTCTTCACAAGTTACTTGTAAAATTTTTGGCGTAAGAAAACAAAAAGATAATATATATTTTTTTCTTATTTTATTTTGGCTGCCACTGCTGCTAATTGCTACAAGTGGCAAGTCCAAACCCCATTACCCCCCCCCCCCCGCCCTTTAAGCCAGGCATTGTAAAAGGGGCTACATGACTCTTAAATGGCCATAAATTCTGTAAACGAAATTAGGGTCAATGGGTGAGAACATGCAACGAAGAAAAAAAAAGAAACAGAAAAATAAAGTAAGTAAAAAAAACAAAAAACACAAAAAATGAACAAAATTCAGAGTCAACTTGGCCAAACGAAAACTTGTCTTGTTTGTTGCTATTGTCGTTGCTATTGTTCTTGTTGTTGTTGTTGTCGTTGTCGGACCCAGCCACGCCCCTATTGTTGCCCCTTCGCTTCGGTGTGGCCAAAAAGCCAGTGCAACGAAGCGAATCGAAATGAAGCACAAGGAAATTCTCTGTCTTTGACACTGACACTGACACTGACATGTGCGTACCCATCCGCCTATCTATCCAAAAAACCAAAGCCCTACCCTTCCCTCCCCACCCCACACCTACATTACCACCACCATCCTTTTTGTCATCCATGCAGAGCCTAGCTCATCATCCATGCATCCATTTGGCCATCCATCTCTCTAGCTGTCAAGTGAAAAGTGTTGATCGAACTATTCCGAAGTTGCAACAGTCAGAATTGTTGACTAATTTTTGTGAAATTTCAATTTCGACTTCAACTAACATTTCAATTCATTTCACATGGCAAAAGGCAGACTTTGAGTAGCAAAAAGAGAGCCAGAGAGAAGCAAAAAGGAGGTGAAGGTTCGAGGGAAAGAGAAATGCCAAGGAGAGATTCAAATTTGATTTGATGCCTGTCACAAGTAAACAAATTTGTATGAAAGGATTCTTAGCAGGATTCTCGGCTGACCCATATTAGCCACGTTTGACCAAACATTACTTTGGCCATTTTGTTAGACCCACCCTCCACCCCTCACCACCCCATTCATCCTTTCTGTTCCCTTCTCTCCAATTGGTCCTCAGCATCAATACACACACACACACACACACAGCCTTGTCGTCCCCGTGTTAAAATGTGTTAATAATACAATTTTATTTCGTCGTCGTCTGCAAAACGAGCAGAAAATTTAGGTTCCAGACTTCTTTTTGTGTTCCATTTGAAAAGGGTTTGACACACACACACACACATACAGAGAAAATGACAAAACGATGTCTAAACGAGTCTTGAACGAGCAGAGCAAAAATAAAATGAAATAAAATAAAATCAAACATACAAAAAGAGAAAGAAGACGAGAAAAAAAAAACAGAAAAATAAGAAGACACAATATATATGTATGTATATATAGACCCCAACCGGAATGAGAGTCTAAGGAGGCTCTTGAGTGGAGTGGGGGGGGGGGGGGGGGGGCGAGGGGATTCTGGGGCGATACTTCCTTTGGTCAGTGCTTAGGACTCACACACACTCAGGCATATGCATATGCATGACCCAGGGAAAGGAAAATCAGTTTCTTGCTTCTTTCTCTTCTCCTGTTTTTAATACCCTCAAGCCAAAAAAGTCGCTGGAATCGCTTGATAAACAATGTGATATTGAAATTCCAGCTTCTTCTTATTACTTAAATGTTTTTTAAAGAGCGAATTTTGTGGTATCATAAATTATCTTTAGAATCACGATGCTCAAATAAATAAATAAGAAATCTGAAATCAATAACTCCATCTAATAAAAGTTTCCCAAAATTCAAAAGTTAATCAAAATCTATTTGAAACGTATTGAAAGTCGTATTAATTTTACCCTTTTTGAATTTTGTTTATATGAATTTGTTCAAATTATATTTAAATGATTTACAAATATGCTTAGTTAAATAATAGAGTGTCTGACCCTAAAATATCTGAAATATTTGTTGCTAATGTTTCCCCCCCTACTCTAGACACACACACACACACACACACACACACACATACGCACACAAAAAGGTAAACGTTTTGGTCCTTTTGTTAAACGAACGTCCCAAATTGATGCAAAAATGGTAGCCAGGTCTCGCATGGGGGGCAAAGGGCATGGGGTCGCAACTTAATGCGAAAAGTGGTATAAAAGCAGCATACAACATTTTCGTTTTATTCATATTTAGATGTCCAGGACAAAGGATATATGTATGTACATACATATATACATCCATACATGTGTATGTACAGGGATCCGTAGGGGAGGAGGGGTAACTTGATTCGCATTTGATTCATCTTTTATTTTCGTACAATACATTAAAATGTCCTATAGGTAAGTAGAATGAAACTAAATGAATGGGTGGCAAAGGGCGGGGCGTGGCAAATGTGACAGCTAACAAACACACACACACACACGCACACACATATTTTTGAATTGAGCAATTTGTATCTGTTCGCTCTACCACAATCCCCTTTGTTCTTACATATAAACATCTCTCTCCCTTCCCCCCTTTTCCTCTGATAGGCCCATCGTTTATTTTGCAATAATGCCCAATAATAATAGGAATGGGCTCTTGTTTGTTTGCCACTTGATAAATGAGATGCCTCAATAGGGAGCCAAAAAAGAAGAGCGAGTATAGAAAACACACGGAGCGATAGAGATAGATAGAGAGAGAGAGAGAGGTGGTATATGGAGGTGATGGGGTCCCCAAGGTGTTAACTGTCATGGCCACTTGGGCATTTGGTTTTTTTCTTCTTTTTTCGCTTTCGCCCCTTTTTGGCGTCCAATTTTTGCGTCACTTTTGATTAAGTTGTTGGGCGTGGTTGGCCGCAGTTGCTTCTGCCAATGGCAACGGCACGCCCATTTGCAATAACATATGCCCATATACATACATACGGTATACGGTATATATATACCTACATGTAATAACATTTATTTTCTTAATGGAAAACCACAATTTCAATTGCCACAAATCACAAAACAAAAGAAAATTACTTTTCAAAGCATTTGATTACAAATAAACATAACGTGTGTCAACTTTTTGGAAAGTAACAAATAAATATTATTATTGTTGCATATTAAATGCAAGTTCATTGAAGATTAAATCAACTTTAAAGATCTGGATTTCTACTTGGGGCAGAGATATTTGAGGTGTCATCTTTAAGATCATAAAGTCTGCTGATGATAGAACTTTTTGACAAAACTGCGCACCTTTTCGTGTTGAACATGGTCTAACTAGATAAAAATTAAATTAAAAATTCAATTTTTCTATCTAGTAATTAGCCTCCATCTTAAACAAAATCATCAGTAATAATAACTTTATAGCAAAGGGTTAAGGTAAAGAGCCAAATACATATACTAAGCCAAGAAGTTGTTAGCTTCTTCTGCATTTCCGATGACAAATTCTTTGTTGTTAAAATCAATTTCGTTTAACAGGACTCAACAAATTTGGCTGGGCGTTTTGTTGGTTTATTGCCCCATTAGCGACCTTGTCTATTTAATGGTTTTTGGTGTTACATATACATAGTATGAACCAATTCAAGCCAAATTGTCTAGCTGAAGGAATATGTAAATTTTAGCCCCCTCTCTTGTCTTACCAAAAAAAAAAAAAAAAAAGGAAGGAAAAAAAGGAAAATGTATGGAAAAGGGAGGGGAAAAACAAGTAGAGCGTAAAAGTGCTGACACCATCAGCAATAACAAGAGCAACAGCAAGGAACAACAATACCCTTAGGGCAGGCTTAAACAAACAACAACAATAACTACTACAACCAACAAAAACACAAACGGAAAAAAAAGGGGCAGCAACATCTATGGTTATAGAACTCATTAAAATATGCTACCGGAAAAAAGTTTGTTTTGGCTTCGCAAGGATGGAAGGAAGAGAAAGGAAAAGAAAGGATAGGAAAGGATACAAGAACCCCTTTCAATCTACCAAATAAAAGGGCTAAGGAGTAAAGTGGAAAATGGAAAGTGGATAGTGAACTGAAAATTGATTGACATATGTTAGCAATTTCGATAAGTTTCATTAAATATATTGTGTGCATTTTATTAGCAACTTTTACACAATATCACTTTCCCATCTAGTTAGGGTGAAACACTCACACACGCACACACACACATAGGGAGAGAATGTATAGCATACCTTTGAGCGCTTGCCTTAAGGTTTCAAGTCCTTAACGTCCCTGTCGTTGCTATCGTGTGCTCACAATCAGCTTGAATGACCTTTTGTTGCCACTTAAGTGGCTTGGCACTGGATGATGCAGGATGCAATCGCACTCCAAGTTCCAGTTGCAGTTCCAGTTTGAGTGCCAGTAAGCCAAAGTGTGGGAAAAGAGGGCAACACCCAAAAGCAACAGCAGCATGCCACATTTAACAAACTTTCATTTCTAACTCTCGCCGCTTGCACAAAATGTGCTTCATTTTTCACATGGTTTGCCTTGCAGGAATCACTTTCGTCTCCCTTTGCCCATGGCATCCCGCCAACCATTGCCCTCTCGAACGAAAGAACGTTTCCTCTCAATTGTTTTTCATGAGCATTTTCCTTTTCTTCATTCTTGGTTCTTTTCTTCTCCTATTTCCCGGTTTTCCTTCCTTTATGTTAGAGTGTAAGTATTTTATTGTGGGACTCGTATTAGCGTAATTCCCGAGCTCATCTGTGAGAGCAACAAGACAAGCATCTGTGATTTTGTTTCATCACCCCTGCCAATCCTGCCCCCTACTCCCATGTGTCCACCCGTGGCCATTTCTTCCCTCCCCACTCCCCACTCCCCACTCTCATCTTTTACTCATTTTTTTTTTTTTTTTTGAAGTTCATTAATTTTTATGCCAGAATCTTGAATTTGAGTGGCGAATAAAGAAAAGTTAGTCAGAGTCGTCCCTGGCAAATGCAAATCTCAGGTCCCAAACAAAACAACAAAGAAACAAAGCTACAACAACAACAACAGAAAATATGTACTTACATACAGCAACAAAATAATATAAAAATATAATAATATTTCAAGAGAATTTTCATATTGTTTTGTTTTTATGGCCAATGGCCGGGACATACAACAAAACAAAATAAAATACAAAAAAAAAAAATAAATAAAAATAAAGAAAAGAAACAAAAAAAAAAAAAAAGTTGAGCAAAAATGTTATAAAAGTGCTATAAATTATGAAGACACACTGACAGCATCATGGCCACATTGCGTATACTTAACAAAATGAAAACTGAAGACCAGCAAAATGAAATCTTCTATAAATGACTGAGAAGACAACTTGCATTTAACTTGAACTACTTACACGTGAGTCAATCAATTAACTAATACGGCAAACAATGTTAAGAAAATGAATTTATGTTTTTTTGTACAATTAAATATTTATTTGCATTTATTATTTAAATCTATTTACCTTTTGTTCCATCTGAATCTTTTATGAGAATTCACATTTCATCTGTCTAGTTCCACTACGTGTCACAAGGTGTCGTCTTTTGAGATCTTTCTTGTTCCGAAACAAATTTCATAGGGTTACGCGTAGGATACTTTCATTTTCTTGCTATTTACTTGATGTGACGTGACATTATTCTCTGACTCGGATACGGATTTGGATTTAGATTCAGATTCAGATTCAAATGCTAACTTGACAGACATTCATCGTTCTCTCTTTCTCTGTTAGTTTCTCTGGCTATGTAACAAATGCCGCTCAATTACAATAAAAGCAACAATAATCAGAGGCAGACACACACACATTGGTGTGCGAGATGAAGAGAATGAAGAATGCTGGGATAGATAGAGAGAATGAGAATGGGCAAAATGGGACAGCTGCCTAGTGCTTTCGCTAAATTGAAGCTGACATTCAGCAACGGCATCTCTCTCTCTCTCTCGCTGTCTCTGTCTCTTTTTGTCTCAGAATCAAATCACAGTCAAGGCTGTCTCAGGCAGCTGCCTCTGTCTGTGTCTGTGTCTCTGAGTCTATGTGTCTCTGTATTTGTGTTTGTATGAGACAAAAGCTCCTCCATATGCGTATGTATGTGCCTGCTGCTGTTCGCTTGTTACAATATAATATTCTTATATTAGGACACAACAACAAATAAGTCTCACCAGTTATCCCCCTCGAGGGTCAGCCAAAACATTTGCTAACTAAATTTACATATTTTATAACAAATATCGATCTATTGGTTTTTTCCCATTTAAAAGGTTTTTACATGCAATTTGCACTTTAAGTATTCAATTTACATTTTTAATTATATCAACAAAATGTAAAAAGCCAAGTAACAGCTTCGAGTTCTTGATAAAAATCTGGTCAATCGATCAATAATGCGACATTTTTATCCTTTTTAATATTTAAAGGTGCTGCAGACCAGAGGAAAATTGCAATTTTTCTCACACTTGAAATGAGTAAATGCTGTGAAATTTGTTGACTTGCCCTCGCCAAAATGATTTTATTATTAATAAGTTTATTGTTTATTCGTCTCCAAGTGCAAATTATTAAGTTCGTTTCTCTTTTTCTTTTCTGTTTCTGCTATTGATAATTAATAGTTAATTGCTTGCAATTTGCTATGACTTCAACATGGCCAAAAACTAACCACGTTGCCATAAAATTCATGGGAGTCTTGATTGGTGGTGGAGAGGGGAGGGTGGTAGCAATTTGTTGTTGATTTTGTTTTTAGTTTTCCTACATATTTAATTTCGTTTGCTTAGGTAACATTTTCTTTTAGTTTAGGGCTTCTGGTGCTGCGAGTCTAGAACTTATTTTTGCTTGTTTGTTTTCTCTGGCCAACCCACAAAATGTAAATGTAAATAACGTTTTCTACAACATATTGCTGTTGTTGTTGTTGTTACTGATACTTTTGTGGCTTTATACAACATTTTTTTGTGTATTCCGGGTTTCATTTTCAGTTATTTAATTATGAAAATTTTCATTTCGCAATGCATTATAGAAATCGTTGACATTAAAGAAAATTTACTTAAATTTAGGCCTCACATGAATTAAATACTAAGAATTCTGAATCTCTGTGGGCCAAAGACAAGTTTGGTTTCAGCAAGAACAACAACAACTTGACCAAAAGTTATTTTTTTTTTCATTCGCCCCGTTCACCTTGGTCCTGTGGGCAAATTAATAACTTTGAGGCAAGTTGATTAAAACAAATTAAAAGTGCACCAACACCAACAAGCAGGCAATTTTACCCCACCCCCCTCGCAGTAGCCCTGAAGACACCACTAGTGTATGAGGTATGAGGGGCGTGTAGGAGGTAGGAGGGAGATGGATACAAAGAAAAACCACTAAGCCACGCCTTGCACAGACATAGCCAGTTGCCTAGTTATATAAGGTTTATATAGAGAAAGCTTTATGTTTATCTAAGCTCAGGCTCGGTATTTCATCTTGATGCTCCCCTCCCTACCTACCACCTCTCTCTCACACTTTCACACTTTCCCTCTCTGGCCTCTTTTAGTGGCAGTTTTTAATGAGCAACACAACACAAAACTGTTAAACAGGGCGAAAAGTGGCAAAAAGTGGATAAAATGGAGACTTGGACGTAAAGAGTAAATAGTAGCAGGTTGTGGACTTAAGTCCTCTTAAATTTTGTACGACATTTTGCAATCTTCTTTAATATATATTCTTTGTTTAGTACCTATCTTTTGTATATGTATGTATGTATATATGTAGGTACTTAGTTTATTCAGCGAAAATATATTGCAAAAAATTTAGTCATTTGAGAATTTTTATGTGATATTTTTCAAGATGGTTTTCAACTTTTTCATAAAATAAGTTGGCAGTCCCTGCAGATGTTATGCACTTAAACTAGCATTAGCCCACAAAAAGCATGTAAGCCAAGTTAACTTTCAGCAGCAGCAGCAGCAGAAAAAATAAACCAGAGAAGGCGAGCACAAGAACATGTTGGTTAAGACTTTCAGTGCAAACGAATTTTGAATACCCTTCACACAGTATTTTATCATAAGAACTTCTGCCCAGCCCATAATCAAAGTAAATTTAATTTTACAAATATATTACGCATACGCCCAGTGATACCAACTGTTTTGAGAGAGAGTTCATTTTCCAAAATGACATGATTTACTTAAGCCTAATATACCCATTTACTTAGTCTCTATGCTGAAGAAGTGTATTTGCTGCAAAATGTTACGCATACGTCATGTGTGCCAAGTTGCTAAGAACAGAAACGAAAAACATTATAAGAAAAAAAAAATAAAGAAGAAACTGAAACTGAAACTAAAGCAAAGGACAACACTTGATGGCCTTAGCGGTGAATGTGACTGGTGGCTGAAAAAGTGTTAGAAGCAGCAGCAGCAGCAGGAGCAGCAGGAGCAGCAGGAGCAGGAGCAGTAGCTTTGGGAGCCTGCCTGGGTTAGGCTGGGTTAGTTGTCAGTTCACACACAGTCAGCAAATCTCTTCTCAACTACTTAGATATGGTTGATGTTAACAGCTTTAGCTCTCTTTTTGTCAGTAAAAACTATGTTTTTTTTGTCCAAGTTCCTTATTTAAGTTAAAAACATGACACAAACAAGCAAGCAACCAACCAACTAACCAACAAGAACACAGATGCCACAGTTGGGACGAAAGGGACAAACCAGAGGACAAGAAAATAACTCAGCTGTCAATTGAATTGTGTGTGTGTGTGTGTGTGTGTGTGTTGTTGTCAATAAACACAAAATTGAAATTTATGAGTAAACACAGGAGATACAGAAGAGAAGTTAAGTTAGGGGAAAGCATAAATCACACAAAACAACAGAAATCACAGTCACATGCATTCAAAAGCATATATAGCATACATATATAGATGTACATATGTACTCATATATGTAACAATAAATCACAAAAAGCATTGACAAGCAGCCATCAAACAAGGCGAAATGCCAAGACTGAAACATACTTGCCACGAGGCTAAACAATATAAAGAATTTAATAGGTTTCATTTAGAGGGATGCAGAGAAAGTGTGTGGGAGTGAGAGAGAATGTTTACTAACTCTTAGAGTTACTCTCGTAGACAATTAATTTCAATTCAGGTTTATTCAGATGAGGTAAACTCATGAATCAGCATTAAACTTTAAGGATCGTCTCCCTCCCCAACCCCTATACCCATTCCCATTCCCATTCCCATTCCCATTGCTCTTCATTTGCCAACTAAATCACGACCACAAGAGGAAAATAAAAACATGTGCTCTCTCTCTCCCCCCGCGGCCCCCTGCACCACAAATGGCCCTACATTGTAATAATCAAAAGGGCTATGGGCAGACATGAGGTGGGCGGGGAAGAACAAAAGCACCAAAAAATTATTGACAATTTTTAGGTGACGAAATGGCGGCAGCGGCTGCTGTTCGATAAAGTTGTTCGATAAAAACCATGGTGAATGTGGGAGAGCATTGTGGCCAAGAGGGAGGGGTTAAAAGAAAAGTGAGGATTGAGTTGGGTTGATGGGCAGAGGCGGGACTAAGTGTATGTGTGTGTGTGTGTGTGTGTGTGTCGTATGATACGGTGCTTGTAGGAAAACCCAAAAGCAAGCACTTTATTATATTTGATTTGGCGTTGGCATTTTTTGTTTTTTTTTTTTTTTTGTTTTTGCTGGGCCTTTTCAATGGAGTAGTTATTGTTGTATGCTGTTGTGCTGGCGTCAAAGAGATCGGGTGAGCATACATACCCACGTATGTATATCTATACAGCACGCAGGTAGAGAGAGAGAGGAGATATGTTTCCACATTTAGTTGGCCATATAATCAATAAATTTGATTAAAATAAATTGATTAAAATATAAAAAAATACACACACACAAATTGATTGATTAAAACACCAGACCAAAACGCGCAATGGAAGCCAAAAAAAAAAAAAAACAAAAAAAATTCCCTTTCACATGTCGATTAATTAATTTGATTGTTTTTATGATTCAATTAATGTACTCAATATATAGCAAGTATATGGTTATATACCTCTCATGAGAGGTCAAGACAGCATCAAAAGTTAGAGCAAAAAAGTCGAATTATATCATTTAAATTCAACTGATCATAATTAGATCTGTTCTTTAAATTTAAATATATAAAAAAAAAAAAATAAAATGTCAAGCGATGATTTTGAAAAGCTGTCAGAGTATTAAATGCAATTGAATTGCCTTTTCACTTAATTTGTTTAACAAATACTGTCTAAATTATGAAATATCGATTCAATGTGGAAAGACCTAATGCGCATAATTGTTTAATGAGGTGTTAATTATGCAAAACAACAAACAACCAAAGCAGAGCTAAACAGAATCATCATCTCTGTTATACATACATATTTAAATATATATATATACATCATATTTCCAGTATATATGTATGTATATGTATATGTATATGTACATGCATAAGTAGATAAAGTAATGCAAATTTTATTGCTGCTCTTACTGATGATACTGATATATATTTTTGTTGAATGAACAATATTTCATTTGTTGCTTTCAATAATTAATTAAATTGCTGGTATTCATCAAATATTCTATGGACCTAAGCAATTAAAATTTCATGTGAATAACTCAAAAAATAAAACAGCAACAAACAAAAAAAGGCAAGCTAGCCTTCTAGGACCCATACAGGACATACATACGTATAAACCAAGTGCCAGCTGCTACCAAAGCAAACTGAACTTGTTGCGGCAGAAAACAAACCGCAAGTATAAAAGCAAGACCTGCCTTTTTTTTGTCTTTTTTGGGTCTGGGTTTGGGGTCTGAGGTAGCATCATTTACCATTCTACCCACTCACATATATGTATGATGACTTGCAAGTTGCCAGTCGCAAAATCATTCTCATTGTTCGTCTCGTCTCAAGAGAGAAAGGAAACAAAGAAATCTTTCAAATTTTAACCTGAGCTCACGTTGTCTCCATCTCTCTTTTCCTCTGTTGTTATTATTATTATTATTTTTGTTGGTAAGAAGCATTTAATTAGTCATTATTTAATTCATATTTAATTTGTATGATTTTTGCTGTAAACATTCTGTTAGATGGAGACTTCTTAAGAGATTTCGAAAAATGTTTGAAAAAAAATTGTTCTTATTTTTTCTTAAACCGCCTGAGCATTTGATCAAGATTTACTTTAGTTTTAAATAGTTGTAGGACTAAAGTCTTTAATAAGCGAATTTAAAGTTCAGAATTACTTGATATTTTGATCAAAACTTTCAATTATAATAAATTAGTTCAAATTATGTTATTTATAGTCTCGTTTTAACTAAAGTATATCTAATACTTTCCATAAACAACAATTCTGAATAGTTTTATATACCTTGGGGGAGTATTTAAGACGTAAATTGTTAATACTTGATTTATTTATTAAAAGTGTTTAATAATATTACAATGCATTGTTAAATCAAAGACAGATTTGTATTGGAATTGTAGAGGTGGTTGTTGGCTTGAGGTACATATATAAGAAAGTAAGAAGGAAAAGCCACTACAATGATAAAGATAACAAAAAGTGATTTATAACCTTTGCGCGAAAATAATTGAAAAGTTATTGTGCAAAATGTATTGAAGTTACAGGTAAGTTCTGTAACTAAGAGACTTTAGTTGCACAATTAGTTGAAACTAAAGAAAATCTTAACTTTAGTTGTGTGATGAAATCTAAATAGATTAAATCTAAAGCACCAGTTGCAGATTAACAGTGCAACCTTGCTAAGAGGATCACGTATCGGGCTCAACATTTAACCAAGAGATAGAGATAAAGAGACAGAGACTGAACGAAAACTGCAATAAAAAAGAAATTTCCAATATTTGTTTGCCAATTGAATCATTATTTTGCACGTCTGCGATTTATGATATTAATGAATTAATATTTATGCTAGATTATAAAGCTTTTAGATAATCAGTTGCTAATTGAATAGTGAGCAGAAGTAAGTAATATGACTATGCTTAGTGTCAGTGATTAAGTTTTTTGTATTTTTTTTCTGGATTTAAGCCCTTTTGTTATTAAAATACTTCTCGTTGTTCGCCTAATGTCAATGAACTTGATAGGGCATCCTGCAGGCTGGGAGGCTGCTCATCCATGGACAGAGACTGGGTCATTCCCATTCTCCAGCAATTGAAACTTATGCTCGTCGTGGTTGTTTACATTTGCTTTTACAAGGACCTCCAATGCCTACGCCAATGCCACATTGTGCCATCTCCTGGGTACCCTACCAGAAAATCGCGCTGTGTGCACGCGCTTCTCTCTTCATTGGGTTTTGTCGGTTCACTTTTTGGGGTTTTGCTTGTGTGTGTTTTCCCTTTTCGTTTCTGTGTTTTTTCTTCTGTTTTTTTGGCGACACTAAATCTAAATTCAATATGTTGTCGATTTAACATAATTCATTTTTGGCCATAGAGAATCATCGCATCATCGTTTGCATAGCATCGTTTTACTCCAACCTCTCTCTATCTCACTCTCTCTCTCTTTGTCCTATCCTCTTATCGCTTTCCTTACTTTCTCTCTTTCAGTGGGTGTGTGTCTGAGTGTGTGGGTGTGTGTGTGTGTGTGTTTGTATGAGCAAACGTTAGAGTTATGCCAAATATTGACAAAGCCCATGGGCGGCGGCCTCTTCCAACACTTGGAAAACTTTCGTCTAACCTCTGTCCAAGAAAAATCATTAAAATTACAACATTTTCACATTTTTTGCATTTTGCTTTTTTCTCGCTCTCTCTCTCTCTCTCTCTCTCTCTCTCTCTCTCTCTCTCTCTCTCTCTCTCTCTCTGTGTGTGTGTGTTTGTGTGTGTGTGTCCTAAAATGAAAGCATATCACATTACTTCAAGGCCAAATGTCTTTTGTTTAACTTTAAGTAATCGGATACTATATATCTTATATATATATATAGATTTAGATATGTATGATTTATGCAAATGTGTGTGTTGATCGGTCTATAGAAATTTACACAAATGAGTAGACAAAAAAGCTTTGCTTGTGGGTGTGTTTGATATTTTGTATTAAACAAATAAGTTATATCTATTCAATCAGGCGATTTCTTATAAGAAGAATGAGAAAAAATACTCACTTTTCCAGTAGAAATCCAAATCAAAGTCAGATTGAAAGTGACAAAGTGACAAGCAATTATCACAGGACACAAGACAGAAACAGAAACAAGGAAGCGAATATAGTAGAAGGAGGACTACCCGAGACCAAGATAGTGACAGAAGCTAAAAAAAATGTAGGGGAAAACCTATTAAAATTATTGTTAATGCACTTAAGCGGTAAGTGCAAAAGTAATTAGGCAAATGAAGAGATGTGCAAAAGAGAATGAGACTAAGAGGGGAAGACAGATAAAGTTGCCGACGAATGGTAAATGTTGGAAAATTTAACCGCAGAACAGCGCACAGCGGTAAAAGAAGTAAACAAAAAATGTCAATCCAACTGAATTGTGGCATTCGGAATCCATAAAGATTATTTTCATTACACACGGACACACACACACACTGAACGGTATTTCGGTGGATTACAGTTAAATCGCTTGCCCCATACCCGGGCGAATAACCATTTAAAATGGCACAAGAAAATGAAAGCAAATGCAACAAGCACAAAGCAAGTGCCAACAACAAATCGAAAAGTCAAAAAAAAAGGGAAAAGAAAAATGAAACAAAAAAACAAAATAATGTGGTCAAACCAAAAAAAAAAGAACAAAATAAAAGGAGGAAAACCCTTTAGCACATTTTTTTTGTGCTCTTTCTTTTTTTCTTCTTTTTTGTTTTTGCTTGTATGATGACCTTGCGCTCGTCTGACCCTCAACCTGCGACCCGGAGTCTCTCGACCCCTCAATGGCCCGACCCTTGTTCCGCTTTGGGTTTGAGTTTCATGCGCAAATTATTGAAAGAAAAACATTAAGATGAAATCCCCTCACAGTCATAACTTTTGGTCGTTGGTTGGCCAGTTCTGCGGTCACTTGGAATTTGTAGCCAAGTTTGTTTCTTGCTTGACTCTGTTGCTGTTTCTGCTACTTCGTTTTGCTGTCTTTAGGGACTACCCTGTTAATGTGGCACCTGTGGCTGCTCCTACTGCTAATCATGATTTCTAATGATTCTTCATGGCTTTGCGAGTTTTCTTGCTGAAAGGCTTAACAAGATTTTTATTATTTTTTTCTTTGCTTTTTTCTCCTCTCTCCTCTCTCTCTCTCTCTCTCTCTCTCTCTCTCTTTCTCTCTCTCTTAGGGCTTCTTCAATTAATTTTTTAAAATCCCTGAAAGCAACAATGTTGTTGTTTGGCAAAGGGGAGGAAATATCAACAAGTAACTAAAGGAAAATGAAGGTGATAAAGAAGGAAACGATTTGAGTGTGTATGTGTGTGTGTGTGTGTGTGTGTGTATTCACCTGTTGATTAACTGAAACGAAAAGCAAACGACGTATAAAAGGGAAAGAAAGCACTTTGAGTGTTCAAACAGTTAATGGATTAAAAACGGATTGATATTTGAACACTGATAGGGTAGTAGATAGAAGGACGAAGTAGCTATAAATAAAAACCCTAAAGACACAAAGCTTTAAATACTAATTACATCAAGTAACTGACTGAAAGAGCGTGAAACAGGAAGCTTAAACGGAATGAAGGAGTGAATGATAGATTACACTTGGGTATTGTCTGTTTCTATTCCCCATTCACACCTTAAATCGTAAAAGAAAAGTATGTGCAAAATAACTGAGATATCTGACACATTCACTTGCAACATTAGATCTTAATCAAGAAGAAACAACTTCTAGCTAACAATAAGTCAAAATTAAGAAGAAAATTGATTAACTATTTAATTGAGCTCTAAGCTCGAGTATTTTCTCAAAGGCCAGCACAAAAAGATAAGTAGAATAGCAAAATGGCCACCTACTATATATTCAAAATCAAACCAGTTAAAAATTCCAGCGAAAATAAAGTCAAATAAAGACCTAAAACAGATCAACTTTTCAAGACTGTTTAAGCCTTTCAAGAACCACAAATTTTCAACATCACCAGACTTTGGTAAAGATGACCAGAATCACAGAATAGCCATACTATATGTTTAAAGCAAAAACAGGGCTGAAAACATTTCAAAGAGGCCGTCGCATGGATAAACTTTTCTTCCTAAACTTCTTAAGCTGAATGCAACTGTATTTAAGGAAAGAAGAGTAAGATGCACTTTCCATCAACTGTATCAGACATACTTGAATTCCAGGATTAACTCCTTAAGCTATGTACATATGTATCTCTTCATATTTGTTGAAATTCCAGCAAACAACTTTTCTCAATGATCTTTGAATTTCCTGTTGTTTGAAAGCAATTCAACAACAATTTACTGCAAATAGTTTTCTTCCTTTCTTTAAAAGTGGGCAAATGCGCCCAAAGACAAAGAAAGTACAAAAACAAAACAAAAAACAAAAATCAAACAAAAAATTGTGGTTTATTTTTTTTTTTATTTCCAAGTACTTGTCTTTTTTGTTTTTATTGTTTAGTTGTTTACTTGTTATTTTAGTTTTAACTTGTTTCGTTTTTGTTGTTGTTGTTGTTGTTTTTTGTTCCTGTTCTTGTTATTTTGTGTTGACTGACTGAAAGAAAGGACCCTAAGGGCAAAAATCTGCGTCAAAAAGTTGTCTAAAAGGAAAAACAATGCTAAAGATTTTACAAAAACAACAAAAATACACACACACACGCACACGTAAATAAAAAAGGCAAATTTTCTGAGTATTGCCAGAAGAAAACAAATATTAAACAGAATGTACATAAATGTATATGTTTTAATAACTTGAACTATTTCAGTAATTTGAGTAGGCAAAAGTTTTGCATAAATTGAGCATACACTGAGATTAATAAAATCTTAATTTAATTTCATTTTTAAAGCCTTCACACTTTCAAAAAGCAATAGTATTCAATTCAAACACTTGACAGTAGTTTTAGAATTCTGCACGAAACAATTTATCAAAAATAAAGAAAAAATCAATGCAACAAAACACCGGAGAAGGAATATGTTTAACTTTCCTAACTATTTTGAAAAAATTAACAAACACCAAGATGAAAATCTACACACTTTCTAAGAAATCTATCCAGATCAGATCGAGTTTCCGAAAACCAATTTATACGGAAACTCAATATTCCTTTTGATTCCTTTGAATTCAGGTTTAAAACTTCCCTATGAAAAAAGAAAATCTCCGTCTTAATATTTTTTGTAAATCCTTTAGAAACTGAAATAAATCTAATCTTTAGTTATGTATATAAAACTTTAACGCTTGATTCAAAACCAGATATCTTCTCTTCTCTTAGTTTCAAAACCAAGCCCATTTTTTGTGGCAAATTATCCAAACATCACCAATAAATTTTTAATTTAAACACACCAAAATTTAAGAATAAATTTACAAAAAACTCCAAAGTAAATTGCACTCTAAACACTTCCGCTCAAATACTCCAAAAAATGGCCCAAAAAAATTTGGATTCAAGCAAAAAGAAAAACTTAATTCTAAAAAAATCTCACAGATCTCACTTTTAAACACAAAATTTAATTTTATAAATTTCATTTTTTATATTTTTGAAATGTTCTTTTGAATTTACCTGTTGTAAGATTTTGGTTTTGAATTGTTTTTGTTCTTTGATGTTGGCACAGATTATTTTAACACTTTCTATTCAATTGTTAACAGCCAATTATTTATTATTCTTGTTTCTTTGTTTTTTTTTGTGGTTTTGGGGATACAAAAATTGAATATTTAAGAAGAAAAAAAATTGTATTTTATTTTGGACAATTTTGAATACGAAAAAAAAAAATTTATATTTTTAGTTAAGGAGTTTTTGCCGGGTTTGGACTAGATGTTTTGACTACGTCAAATGTTTATCTATGATTTTATGGTAGTTCAGAGTTTCAATTCTATTTTTTAGGTTTTTTGCAGTTTTATTTTCAGAGTTGTGTTCGCTTTTAGAAAAACCCGCAACGACTGAATCAAAACAAACAAATTCCTTTGGTTTTATTCGGAAATGATGTCCAAAACTCGTGTCCGTTGCTCGTTGCTCGTTGCTCGATGATTTGGTCTTCGGCATTCTTACCAAAAAGTTTTTCCACATCGTTTTGTCGTTGTAGTGTCTTGTTGTTGTTGCTGTTGGTTGCTTGTGGCCCTTCATTGTGGGCATATTGAGGGAGTGTTCCCAGCACAGTGATTCTATCCGCTCTAATGGTATCCGTTTTTATCCAGCTCCCCGCTTTGTTGGTCGCATTTTGGATAAAAACCAAAAGAATATTCTGCGTCTGCGCCATTTTCAGTTCACAACCAACACTTGGCCTTTTCTGGTTTCCGATTTTCCTACTAGCAACGAGACTTGACTGTTTTTTTTTGCCTTTGGTGTTGTTGTTTTAATCTTTTAGCCAGTCCCACAAGACTGCGACTGACTAGCTGACTGACTGACTGACTGACTGACTGACTGACTGTTGTGGTAAGAGTGGCAAGATGTTGGCAAGGATAGAGAATGGAGGGCACTCAGCTGTTTTTGGCGTCGCCGTGTTCGTCGAGGTGTTTGACACTTTACCGCAACAATTTACGCACATATCCAGGACCTCACTCAATCACCACGAAATGTTTGTTAGAGAAACAAAGCCGAGTAACATCCTTGGGGATACTTTGGCAGACTCATGAATGCTCTGTTCTATTTGCCTTTGGAGTGCTGTTCAAATTTGAAAGTGGTTTGGGCAATTTGAATTTTGATTTAAGCCGGAACTAAAGATATTTTAACCTACACTTAATTAATAGCAGGCCATTCCTGGAATCCATATGCCTTAGAGGGTACACACACAAGGTGTTTATGGCCTTGGTTACACTGAACTGAGAGTCATTATATTCGGTAGTTATGAGCTAAACTTTTGCTTGGCTTGATTGCATCTCGAATTTAGTTCTTCGTACTGATTTTAACTTCAAAACGTTTTCAAGTTTCAAATAGAATTTCAAATTGTTTTCAATAGTAAAAGTTATCTCCGAATTGAGTTGAGCTTGAACTAAATTCTTGTTAATTTCACATGATTAATTAAACCTTTTCTGAAACTTTTTTATTTTCAAATCAAATTAACGAAATAAGAAGCTCATGATGTCTTTAGGCATTCAAAAATATTAAACTTTTTGTTTCATTACACTTATTATTAAGGGGAAAGTTAAAAAAAAAACAAAATTTTAAGCCAATTTAAACTGGAGGGGCTATATGTTTAGAGTTATGAGAAGATATATTTATATTTCTAGATTAAAAAATGTAATACGTTTAATATAGATGTAATATTTTTAACCTATTTTAATACGGTTTGGATTCATTTTAATTCTTATCGGAAATACCATTTTTGAAAGCATTTTAAAATTTGAATTTTTCTTTCTTTTGTTTTGTTTTTGGTTAAGGAATTTGTATATATACAATCCTCCAAAGAGCTTAAACAATTTCATATGAGATCTTTCCATCTATCTCACTCATTCTTTCTCCATCTCTCTTTGCCATGGAACGAAGGGCATAACCCAAAAATTTGTTTTATGACTTTTACGCGGTTTCTGGGCTTTGTTCTTATTGTTGCTGCTGTTGTTGTTGTTGTTGCTTTTGTTGGTGTTGCTACTTTTTTTATGCTTTTGATTTTATTTTATTTCTTGGCTTCTCGCTTAACTCTCTGCCCTGGGCCATTGACTTTTGCATGAACAAAATGAAAAATATGGAAAAGTCATTAGCTTTTAGTACTTACTGTATGAGTTTGTATACATATATACCTATATATGTACGTATAACTATAGATGTGAGTGACGTTGTGGCTCAACAAAACCACCAAAATACACACACACACACACACACAGAGAAAGACACACACGAACACAATAAATGCAATTTCCTTATCACATATCAGGTTTTCTTTTCTTTTCTTTTCTGTTTTTTTTTGGGTGCTTTAACCTCCTGCTGAACCTTTATTTGATTATAAATTGTCGTCGTTGTCATTGAATCTATTTATGGTTTCCACAATTAGAAACTCACATTTTCCTTTCATTCGCATCCGTCAGATATGAAGCGCTTCATTGCAACCTCCCCGCCGCGTCACCACCCATCCCGATGGCCGACCCCAAACCAATCATCCCCTTCTATCTACCTTTGTTCATCTAGATGTAATACAAATTGATTTCCTGTTTTGTTCTCAATTTCATCTCAGTTTTTATACCCTTACAAAATGGTTATATTCATTTTGATCAGACGAAGAGAGCTTCTCTCTTCCATGTTTAGAGACTTTAGTAGCGGATTCAAATATACTTATACATATATTTTTTCGGGAGGTTAACTTGGTTTGTCATTGCAAGGGTATTTATATTTCGGCACAGATGAAATCAACTCAGTTTTCTCGGTTTTGTTTCAGTTGTTTGGGCCACTTGAAATTCAACGAGTATCAGCTTCTTGAGCTTGTTCATAGCCTTTCGAGCCATTGAGGTGAGGAGGCAAAGCCATGCCAATGAACCCAGGAGAGAGACACGAACGATGAGTGCTCGATACGTATGTATGTATGTGGAGGACATGGTAACAATCATTGAGAAATTGTGATTAATTTGACAATAGCTTCGATTGCATCGACATAATAATCGATTGGGACTTGATCGAACAAAATGGCCGTAGATGGATACCCATTTAACCCAGAAGTAGACCATCAATCAGGTCCCTCCTATAAATTGGCAATAGCCACTGCCACTGTTTGTCACCGAAAAGTGTTTATATCTATGTACATACATATATATGTATCTCTAAGTGAAGGAGAATCTATTATAATCCTTTTGCCCATACCTTAGGATGGCATGGCAATAGAATTGAAACGAACCTTTTGAGTGGCATTATTAAGGCCTAAATAAAAAAATAATAATATGCCAATCAGTTGGTAAACATATTTTCCAAAGAAATATATGAAAAATACTTGAAAAAGGTTTTCATTTTAAGAACATTGTATATATACATATGTATGTATTTATAAATGTAAGATTCAAATATAAAAGTTGGCTAGAGAGTGGGAGGAGGCAAGACAGCAAGAGTTAAGTCATGCCTAACTGATTTATGCCGAGAGGTTAAAGTTCGATATGCTTTGAACTCAAACAGATTTCAGTTTGTGTTTTTCTCGCTTCGCCTTTCTCCAGCAATTGCAATTGCATTTTTGTGCAATGAGAAAACTGGCAGATGGCCATGAACACACACACACACACACACACAGACACATACGAACATGGTAAAAAGGACACCAAACCTCAACTATATAACATTTCTACTCTGTCAGTTCGTTAAAAGAAAAATGTCTCTTGTGCCAAAATTGAAAATGTGCAAAAAGAATTTTTTGGTCGTTTGAAATAGGTGTGAGACTTGAATTTCAATTTGATGACTCAATTAAAGCACGTATTGAACCAAAAAAAAAAGATGAAACCAAAGTTACCAACTACTACCAACTGGCATAAGTACATAAGTGTATGTAAGTATAGATTGACATATATGTAGATATCAGAAGTGGATTATGGATGAATTTATAGTCAACGACCAATCGTTCAAACTGTGCTCAATAAGCACTTCCGCTTGTCTCTTTTTCTTCTTCATCTTTCTTCTTTCGCCTGAAGATGAAAATGCCTAAAACCTAGAGGTGTAACCATTCAGCCATACCGTTTTCAACCTCTTGTCTTTAGTTAACCCCATAACACCTTACACACCCCGAAAGAAAAAAACTGAAGTCAACCATATTGGTATTCAAATTTCACTCAGGACAACAGCAACAAGAAATATCTTTATATGTTCGTGTGTTAGGGTTAGAATCAGGAGCGTAGTGCCTTAAATTAGCTCAAGGCTAAAAGAGATATTTAGATTACTAACGATTATTTTGGGTTTTGAAGGAACCCTCCTAAATATCTCAAAAAGTAAGTTCAGACAAAGTCATTTCTGTTACCTTAATTTGGTAGGATCAAATTAAGACATGACTTTGAAAAATCATTTTAAAGCCAAGTTAACTCAATTATTAATTCTTTTTAACATTCATTATTAACTGAATCATATGTATGTATAAAACTGTTTGGTTTTAACTGATCTTTCAAGAATATTGTCTTGGAAATGCAACAATTTTCCTTGGGATTTTTCTATTGGTTTCCTTATGTCCTACGTCTCTGGTTAGACAACCTGGCCTATATCACTGGCTGGCTACCTTTTTAGTCCCACCTGCCACATATTCGTGTGCATATTCTTTTCCAATGATTTTATTTTGCCTTTCTTCCTGTATATTCGTTTTTCTGTTGCTGTTTTCTTTGCTTTCCTTTCTAGATTTTTGTTTCTTTTTCGTATGGGCGTGTGTGTGTGCTTTACCTGTTTTACCTTTACTTTTCAACCAGGTTTCCCTTTACGTAACGCACACCAAACCCGCCCGCCGTTGACTTTGGATTTGGCTTTAGCTTTGGCTTTAGCTTTGACAAAGTGCTTCAAAGATTCCAGCCTCTATGTAAATAGCTTTGTTGTTGTTCACATGTTGTCTCTATCAGTGTGCACCAGGTCCCCCCGCCACTCTTCCTCCACCTACCACCTCTCTCAGTCTAGTGGCGTCTTTTACACGCCACTACCTATAGATGTACATATGTGGATGTTTAATATCCTGTGTAGTAGGTTACCTACATATGTTATGGAATTGGTTGGAAACGGCGGATATACATCGATATGTGTGTGTATTTTTAGTATTGGCATTTTCCTTTGAATCGCGATGGGGAGAGGGCTGAGGGCACAGAAGGGTTTTATTTGGGGGAAGCCTTTTATCCATTTTTTGAAGGCGTGTGTGTGCATGTCCGTGTGTTTGCGTGTGTGTGTGTGTGCGTGAGCGTGAGCGTGTGTGCCCAAGTTACAAATTGAATTTAACGTATTTACTTTAAATGCCATTCCCAATGCCACAATCCCTTTCACTCACCTCTCCCCTTCGCATTATACTTTTCAAGTTTTTTCGATTCTGCATACATTAAATATGCATTTTGTGGGCATTTCATCTGATTTACACTACTCCAGAAGCTCACGTACGGCAAATGGCCTGATAGCGAGATGGTAAGTGAGAAAGAAAGAGAGATTTGGATGAGACCCCATTAGAAATTATGATCAGGAAGCTAGGAAAACCAATTATTCCAAAAATACTGAATAGATTTGGTTTAACTTTGCATTTAATTTTCAAACGTATTTCTCATGAATGGCGTCGCCCTCAGAGCGTAAAGCAGATTATCGCTTAAATCATGATTAACGCAGGAAAATTCCAACTGACTTTCGCAGCGGTAGTAATTAGGAAACACCACACACACACACACACATGAGAGTTGTAAATACTCTTAAGATTGCAACCACAACCACAAGGAATTCCTACACAGAAGATGTTCGAAGGAGCTGGAGAAGGGAATGCGACTCTAAATAGAGAGAGAGAGAGAGAGAGAGAGAGTGTAAGAAGGATGGGGGAAACGATGCGAGCAATTTGCTATTACTTATCTTGGTTATTGTTATGCGAGTCGTTGCGGCTCCTCTTGGTTGGGCCAAGAAGGTTGGGGGGTGGTGTGGGGAAGTGTGGTTTGTGAAACCATTCTGCATTTGCTTATGGTTCGTGCGTGCCAATATCTTTGAGAAGGAGTGAGAGGAGGCGGCAAGGCATCAGATGAAACGGATGCAAGAAAATGAGAACTTCAACTCAACAGTCTCACAGTTCTTTACATGGAACCACCAGCACACACACACACTCACACACGCACGCACACATGGGTGTGTACCACATATATTTGTCCAGCTCAACCACCAAGCAAATGGAAAGCAAAATATATTTTTGTTTCCATATTTTCCATATCTCACACAATAAAGTTAGCTCCAACTTTGGCAATAATTTTTTTTACGACTTATTTAAACGAAATTTCAATAATAAAAGATGGTCAATTTTAAAAGTTTTATGAATTAAACTTAACTAATGATGTCAATAGATCTCATATTTAGCAATCCAAAGTTGAGCAAGAGTGAAATATTATTTATACCCTGCACCCAAACTGTGAAATGGTCTATTAAAGTCTCCAAAATGTATGTAAACTATATTAATTATTAACATAAAAAATTCACAAAAACTTGTGGAAATTTTGGCTCGGCTTCTTTTCGAAGAATGACTTTTTAATTTGCATTAAAAACACAAAAAGTTCAAATTTTTAAACAAAGAAAACGTAATGTAAGGCTAAGCGAGATACTTTAAGGAAAATCTTTGTGAAAAGGTTCTAAAATATACATAAAAATTTGATCTAAATTGCTCTTTCTGTTCATTCTCGGCCTTTTGGCCACGTTAAAAGAATTTGCCACTCCCCAAAATAGTTTCCGTTTCCCTCTGCATCTGGCCCTTTGTCTTGGCCGTTGTCATGGCAATTGAATCTAATTATTTCTGCAATAAAAATTATAAACAAAATTCATGTCATGCAAAACCAGAGGGCCGGGGCTAACTTCGACCGCGTCAAAGTTTGTATACCCTTGCAACTTTTATGGTAACTCTTTCCTTACCTATAGACATCAAAGTGAAAAAAATGTTCAAGCTCAAAAGGCTAATGTTTGCGAAAGAACGGCCTACAATCGAAGCATAGGAAATAACGAAGATATTGATCAAACTCACTGTTTTCCACCGATCGTTCTTATGGGAGCTATATGATATAGTCACCCGATCTTTATCAAATTCGGCACAGTCATTAACAGATATATTAAAACAAGAAATGTTTAATTTGAAAGCAATCGCGTTAAAAGTAACGAAGTTATTGACAAAAGTCACTGTTTTCGAAAGATCGTTCCTATGGGAGCTACATGATATAGTCACCCGATTTTGATCAAATTTGGCATAGTCGTTTATATGTGTAATTAACTCACCAATATTAAATTTCATGATAATAGCTCAGAAAATAACGAAGTTATTGAGAAAAGTCACTGTTCGTGACTTTGCCATTTGTATGGGAGCTATATGGTACTGTGATCCGATCCGGCCGAATCCGAGATATACAACGCCTGCAGTATATACAAGCCTACATGCAAAGTTTCAGCTCTGTAGCTCTTTCGGTCTAGGAGGAGTTTGCGTTGATCCAGACGGACGGACGGACGGACGGACATGGCGATTTGAACTCGTCTCGTCGTGCTGATCAAGAATATATATACTTTATATGATCGGAGATGCTTTCTTCTATGCGTTGCACTTTTTTGACCAAAATTAATATACCCTTTTTGCAAGGGTATAAAAATATGAAACAAAATTCAAACAATGTATTTTGAAAATTCGTAAAAATTATATAGAGTTTTGTTCATTGTACAACTTTAATGCGTGCAGACAAATAATTGCAGTTATTACAAAATTGTACCAAAAAACTAATTCGCAACTTTAATGAAATGTTCCTCAAATTAATTAAAATGTTCATGGCAGAAACTGTTTTTAACTATCTATACTCACAAAGGGCTATGAATGTATTCAAACATACATACATACATACAGATGTTTCGCATGTAAAAATTATTACTATGTGGACACCCACACAGTCTAATACATGTGTGTCTATAATGTATGGACATATATCTATATGATGTAATATTCTTGCACTAACAGGACTAAGTTAAAGATAATTTAATCAAAATGTAATAAAATTCTCTGTTTTTGCAGGCGAACACGATAAAATAATATTTGCCATGTGCCAAGTGGGCGGGGTCAGTTAGGGAAGGGGAGGAGAGAGATGTGGTGCCGATGTAAAGGGAGGTGAAACAATGCAAATGCCGTATGCTGCAGGCAATATTCATACCATTTTCATACTCTACAGCCTCCCCTTGGCCATGACACATACACACACACACAGACACACACGCACAGAGAGAGAGAGAGAGAGAGAGACGAATCTGACAGGCGAAGCTAAATTCATTTGGTTTTGTTTTTGCTTCCTTTCGTCCTTTATTCACTCATCTCTAGCACCTCCTCCGACACCCACACACCCACACACACTCAGAAGCAGCGCGATTTTGCATTACGCCCGGCAAACCGCTAAAAGCTACCATATGACGAGCCATCCGACCAACAGCCACCTGCCATTGGCCATCTTTTCGAGAACTTGGAAAAAAGAATGGACCCAGTACTAACTGGCCAAAACAACGATGAACTATTTAATACCCTTTTAACAGCTTATGCCCCGAAAACATTCGCACATACTAATTCCATAGAAAACCTTTGAATTATTTTTGGGAATGATTTTCACAAAGGCGTAGCCAGTTAATGACAGGAGGGGGCAGCTACCACCCATTCCCCTCTACAATTTAATATCAAATTTCTTGACATATTTGTTTCTACTAATTTATTAAGAGATGAAGACATATTTTCCTTTTTTTTTTGGAAAAAAATTAAAGTTAAAAAATTAAGTTATCTTAATCCTAATTTCAAACCGGAGTACGGATAGTTTGGGGCTTTCTTTTCATATTTCAATCTAGTTCGGAAAATTATTATTTATAGATTGTTTATATATTTAAAATTTAACTCTCTAAAAGGAAAGCTCAAAATGTGGAATATTTGTGTATATGTACATGTATATGTATGTATGTATGTCCATCCTTATTCGCATTCAAATCCTTTAAATGCCTTTGGACTATTGAACCGTTTTTGAGTTAAAGACAAACAGACGCAAATGATGTTGTTTTTGCCCATCACATCCCGATTTTGTAAAATCCGGGGATTCGGGATTGAAAAATGGGCACCCAAAAGTATACTATAGAAAGTTAAAAATTGTTTTTCTACATTTTTAACAGGTTTTAGAATTTCCTGTTCAAGAAAAAACCAGAGGGCCGGGGCTAACTTCGACCGCGTCGAAGTTTGTATACCCTTGCTACTTTTTTGGTAACTCTTTCCTTACCTATAGCCATCAAAATGGAAAAACGTTTTTTCTAAAAAGGCTAAAGTTTGCGAAAGAACGGCCTACAATCGAAGCATAGGAAATAACGAAGATATTGATCAAACTCACTGTTTTCCACCGATCGTTCCTATGGGAGCTATATGATATTGTAACCCGATCTTTATCAAATTTGGCATAGTCATAGATATATTAAACTAACAAATGTTTAATTTGAAAGCAATCGCGTCAAAAGTAACGAAGTTATTGACAAAAGTCACTGTTTTCGAAAGATCGATCCTAGGGTAGCTTTATGATATAGTCACCCGATCTTGATCAAATTTCTAGGAGGTCTAGGAGGAGTTTGCGTTGATCCAGACGGGCGGACGGACGAACGGACGGGCGGACGGACGGGCGGACGGACATAGTTATTTGAACTCGTCTCGTCGTGCTGATCAAGAATATATATACTTTATATGGTCGGAGATGCTTCCTTTTATGCGTTGCACACTTCTGACCAAAATGAATATACCCTTTTTGCAAGGGTATAAAAACTCTTGTTTGCAAACATTACTAATAAACAATTTGTTAAATGCATAAGATTCCAATAATTTTTTAACATCAGAAGGATGCAAATTCTTTGAATTCCTATAGCATAGTTTTGTGTAATCAATCGCAATGCACTAACGCAATTTAAATGTATGTAACAAATTTAAGTGAACAAATGAATCTCCTTTTTATGTTCAGTTTTAGGTTACATACATATGTATACGTAACTATTTGTTCCAAGAACTCAACTTTTAGTTAAATAAGTAATATATAAAAAATATTTTGGGTAAGACTTTAGTCGATCATTAGGAAAACTTTTTGGTGACATTTTAATTGAAAAATGTCTGGTACTTTGTCAAGCCAAACTTTCTCTAACCGGCTGCTATGTCCTACGTCCTATGCCCCGTCTAGGCATCCTCTTAAAAACACTCTCGAGCACCTTGCACTCGACAATTTCATCTTGTTCGTCTGTAGATAATATGCAGAATGATGATGCCCTCGAAACGCCTTGCGAGTTTGTTAAATTAAAAGCATTAAGCTAAAGATTATTTCGATATTAGCGACGCATAATTGTCTGATTAAGTACATATACATATGCGGGCGGGGTCTATGTACCCCACCCCCCACACCTCCCACATGATTTGTCTCGTTGTCTGCTTTACTGTACCTACATACATACATACATATGGATAATGTAATGTAATTTTGCAGACTAAGAGTCTACTTCGACCTGCTCCTCAGACCGAGAAGGCTTCATTTGTATATGTGTGTGTGTTTGTGTTTGTGTTCATGATGGCAATTAACTCATGAGGCTTATGTCCTTCATGTTCGTATTGAAGCCACCAAAAGTCAGGTATATCACACATACTTACGTACTTATTAGTTAGTTAAAGGTATTTTGGCATTAAGTATTTTGCTAAAACCGTCAACAACAAATATTCAAGTAATGGAATCATGGGATAAATTTCATTATTTACACCTATTTCTTATTCATTGGTATGCAGAAATTGCAAAGGTTTGTTTGTTAAATTTTTATTAAGTTAATAATTAAATAATTTCGGTAGTTTAATTTTTTTTTTGGCTCCAAACTAGGCACAAAAAGAAAACAAATAAGGCAAGAAAATTTCCAACTCAATTTTCTTGGTTCTTCTGCTCGTTGAACAGGGAACTTCAAACAATTCTTTAGTCTAATGGGCACACATAGACACAAAGAAACCCCTGCCCCACCAATTGGGGGGGGGTGGGGCGAGGGGACAAGATACATATGTATAAAAGAAACACACACAGAGAGTGGAGAGGACAAGCGACACACATAATTAAAAGCAATTTTCCTCATTTCGTTTCTCCTTTTTTTTTTGTTTTCTTCTCATTTTTTTTTTTTTGCTTAGGCCAAAAATAAATAAAAAATAATAAGTAAATGTTGTCATTTTAAGCGGCTTGAGCAGAACAAAATGCAAAAAAAAAAGAGCAACACCCTACCAGACCCGAACCGACCCGACCCCCGCACCACCACCACCTCCCACCGAGACCTTGTCCTTTGAATTGGAAATAGAAGAGAAAACAACAAAAAAAAGAAAATGAAGCAAACAACTCAAGTTGGTTTGATGTGTCTTGGCCCTATTCTTGGTCTTAGTCTTCGTCTTGGTCTTGGTTTCTTGCCCCGCTTTCATTACAATTTAATGCGCTTTGTTTTCGGTTGAGCTGCCCCTCTTACGCCCCCTTTTTTGGGTGGGCTCCTATGAGACTCCTCCCGTTTGTTGCCATGCTTTTGGCATAGTCGTCTATTACATTTGGTTAACCATTTAAACCGATTTACTTAATTAACAATCAGCCATCCATCCCAGGCATCCATCCATCCATTCATCCAATTGTCTTTTATTGTAAATTGTAAGTGCATGAAATTGATTCTAGCCGCAATTTTGTCCCAAGCTTTATTCGAGATATGGGCCTGTGAGATATGGCCCTGTGAGATATAAGCCTCTATATGATTGTAGTTGGGCGTAACTGAATTTAGAAGATTTTTAGGGGAACGCCAAAAGCCATTAGTATTTATGTTTCTGAATCGCTGTATTCCTTTTTTCTTTTGCCTTATCAATTTTCTGTGATTTTTCCTCTTTTTTCCCTTGGCCTCAATAGTTTCGTTATTGTCACCATGAGAAAAGAACCATGTCTATGTGCGCTTTCTCGTTAGAAAGGAATTTTCACTCAATATTGCATTCAACTCGGCTTGAGTGTGTGGCCCAGTGTAACCTATTGTCAGGTCTTATCTCTCAACTGCAGTACTGCTGGGGGACTTGAATTTTCATGGAGTCCTTGCATGTCCTTTATGTGTCAAAAATTTTATGCTGAAGAAAGTTTAATAAAGTGGAAATTGTGACTGCTGCTACTGTGTTGGCCCCAGGCGAGCAATCTCACTTACTCTCAGTCACCAGGTAATTTATGCAACATTGCAACCCCATCCCCCAACCCCACCCCCACCCACCCCATCTGCCCTTCGCCCACCTTTTCTCTCTGTGTGATATTGCTTTGCCGCTGGCATTTCTTATTACTCTCAACCCCTTTGTCAATCAAACTGAAATCGGCAACTGCCAGGATGAGGTGGGGTATCGGCCATATTTCAGTTACGTTACAGTTACATTTGTCATTTCATAATGTTCAATTAATTATTAATTGAAATTGTATCCACAACTGTTGCTTGTGACCGAAATAGAGGTTAGATTCTCATTTTTCATTCAATTCCAAATCGAATTTATAATAACATCATGGGAAAAAATTTTCCTATACGCCACAACAAATGACCTTGCCACTTTTTTTCTTATGTTCATTCGTTTTTCTTTTCATTTCCAATCTCATTTCTTTTGGTGTTAATTGCCTTGTTGCTGACAGCCCTGCGGAGTGTGAAATGCCTGTGTATATGTGTGTGTGTGTGTGTGTGTGTGTGTGTGTGTGTGAGTGTGTTATGTGTGTGTATATAGAAATATAGCCATTTCAATTATTTGATTCAAAAGAAAGTGCCATAAACAATAAGAAATGAACGAACTCCTCCATGGCTTACTTGTTCTTTCCTTTCTCTTTCTCTCCCTCTATCTCTCTCTCTCTCTCTCTCTCTTTGTCTCACTGTCTCCCTCTCTCTCTCTCTCTCTATCTGTCTCTTCATTTGTTATTTTCTATAACTCTCTAAAACACTTCACATACACTGGGAAAATCGAAAAGGGCTAATAATAAATATGAACAATATTGAAAAATTTACATAATTTACTAGGAACAAATTATTTGCTTGATTGAATAAGATGCAAAATCGGATCAAAGAATATGCCAAAGTAAGAAATCACCCTTTAAGTATGCAATAGACGGCTAAACAGTTTATTGAATTAAAAAATATAACTTTTAGCTAATTAAACAAAATTTTACAACGATGTTTTATTTATTTTTTCATCGACTGCCTTTTGCATATTTCCTTTCATTGTAATTGTTTTTTTCTTTTTGTGCAAGAAATTATATTTTGAGCCTTTTAGGATGATTCGAATGGCAAACTGAAAGCTCAGGAATGTTATTTAACAATTTATGTTTTGAAAACAAAATCAATTTGTAATGAAATCATAAAATAGTAATTGAATTGAAGTGGATTAAAGTTATTGATTTAGTTACAAACTAAAAAGTTTTATGATTTTGCTAACATGACAGGTCTTGGATTATTTCAAGTATTGAATCATTCAGCCAGCCAGCCAGCTAGCCAAACATTTATCCATCTATCTATCCACCCATTTAGCCCACTGGCAAGTGTTTTCTGTATTCTGGCAAAAAAACAATCAAAAAACCATCGTTGAAAGCTATAAAAACCATTAAGAATGAACATTAAATGGCAATCGAACATGAAGTATGTAGTAGAATTGCTCAAATGGTCGGTATTTTGATAACGAATTGCCTTTTGGGTTGATTTAGGTAAGTATTTAAATAGATATATAAATATATATATGTATATAGATTGTAGCATCAATTAAACTGGCATTTAAACTTAAAATACAAAATAAACAGAAACCAAATGGAAATTTGTAAAAGTAAAAGCAGAAAAAAACAATAAGAAGGCAAACCAGAAAAACAGCGCATTTAAATTGCCGTGCTAATTGCTCAAACGGTTATAATTGTTAGCCAGTTCGACCCAGATTGAACTAATTGCCAAGTGAGACAGATTTCCTTAGTCATTATATTGACAACCAGCCATAGGCCAATATAGATTTTCAAAAAAGACTTCGATTTCAGAATATATCTCTCGCTTCACTTTGCTTTGATATTACATCAATTGCTAAACAAAGTAGTCAAGAATAGGTTGAAAATTAATACTAAATCGAAAGTAAATTACTTTATTACCTATTATTTTATTATCTCGACAGAAGTATTTTTATTTTTATTATGTAGAAAAACGATAACAAATATGTAAAAAACTAAAAATTAAGAAAAACATCTAAATTATATTATCAAAAAACCATCATCGGTATTACATTATTTAAAAACCATCATCAAATTTGCAGAGAAATGTATTAAATATTAATAATGACAAACAGAGCTTGAACAAAAACAAAAACAACTAAAAACTGTGTAAACTAATACAAAAAGCCACAAAAAAAAAATACAATGATTTAGTGAAAGTAAACATTAAAAAAGAAACAGAATAAAGAAACAAAGAAACAATAAAAACTGTTCAAAAATTCATTCAAATTGTTTTCTAATAAAGCAAATAAAAACAACATAAGAACTTATTTCCAAATGAAAACTTTATTTAGTATCTAAATTCTCTCAATATAACAGGATGAACCCAATTTTGTGTATCGCTAACTCAACAATGACGTATACGCACTGTATGCCAATAATTACACGAATTAAACGATTACAAAGAATATAATTAAAATGGAAAATTATTATAATTAATGATGAAAGACCTGAATTGTGTTTTTTTATTGCCATTAAACGATCAAATTATTTTTAAATCATTGGCTTATATTCTAAGAAAAGCAGTTCTAAATAATTTGTATAAAAAAAACACTTTAGGTATATCAATTTCGTCATGATTGACACAAAATCAGTCATATTGGTTTTGCCAGACAAGCCATTACTAATCTAAGATTAAATATATCTAGATTACAATGAACTTATAAAATTCTTTATACATTAATCTAATTACCGTAAAGCACAAAATATATTGATAAAATTAACGTGTAAACGCAAAAAATTATTATTTGGAAATCTCTCAAACATATGTGATGATAACGGGCATGGTCAGCTTATCAGCATACTAATCTATTCAGACATAGCCGTATATAAAGGCCGTTGGGATGGGAAACATTTATTATAATACAATATTAAGCTTCGTCGACAGCAATATGGCTAACATTATTGCTGCTCTGTCATTTATTTTTTTTAGTTTATCCCCAATTGGGGCTACACAAACTGTATTGGACCTGGAGCCAATATCTGCTAAAGACGTTAATTTTCATAAACTCATGAAGTTGCGTCCTCTGGGTGTGGAGTTTGGGGAATACTTTCAAAACACTTCGGCCTTACCAGACATACCCAACATGCAGGATCTGCAGTGTTTAGCCGACCTAACTAAGTGGACGAGCAGCATTACTTCAGGCAAATATTGGGCTCTAAAAAGTGAGTACTTCACGTGAAGGTAAATTGAAGGGGCATTAATCTAACTTCCTTTTCTAGTGATTGACTCCTGGGGATCAATACCATCGGGCTATTTGCATGGAAGTTG
The DNA here is from genome assembly GCF_018902025.1 of Drosophila willistoni. Taxonomy (NCBI): domain Eukaryota; kingdom Metazoa; phylum Arthropoda; class Insecta; order Diptera; family Drosophilidae; genus Drosophila; species Drosophila willistoni. The sequence continues at coordinate 7,492,972 of NW_025814052.1, read as the reverse complement.
TTATGATATGGGCAACTTTGATGAATGCCTGGGAATCAACAAAGTGATTACCTCTACTCACAGTATAAAGGGAAAATACTGCTTTATGGAATTACCAATCGCGAAATATATTCTTGGTGTAGATTTCAGCTCTTCCAATATGAAAATTGCTTCTTGTTTTCCGGCTTCGTGTTCGGGCCAGCTAATGGATCGTTTTTTGGGCACAATGTTGCAACGTTTAATTGGATTGGAGAATGCCAATGGTTTAGTTACCATAAATGAAAATAGTTGCCAAACAAAGGATAGCCAACCATACGATGGCCTCACAATTTTCCTTATGTAAGTGATGTTTCCAATTACATACATAGAATAATGGTTTTTAACACTATATATTTTAATTTTTTTTATTTAGTGTGATTTTATCGCTTTTTGCTTTGGCTACGATCCTGGCCACCCTGTATGACTATTTTCTGTGCAAAAATCAAGGTAAGCAGATAGCTTTAATGTCACATCACATGCAATAACAATTGATTTTTAGAACAACTCCATCATGTCGTGAAGATTTTCTCAGCACGGGCAAATTCACGTGTCGTATTTCGTATAGTGGAACCGTCTACGAATCCAAATGTTATAGATTGCCTACATGGCCTACGATGCATGTCCCTTATCTGGGTCGTATATAGCCATGAATACATATTTAGTATGATGGCACCGAATCTTAATCAATATGCATTAGTTTGGGTGAGTGTAAAATGAATTGCCAATGTTAAAAGTTGGACTTGAAATTTACAAGTGACCTTTATTTTTTACAGTGGTTTGAACATCCATTTACCAGTTTTATATTGGAGGGATTCTTTTCTGTGGATACATTTTTCTTTATCAGTGGCCTGCTGTTGGCCATGATTAGTCTAAGATCTATGGAAAAGTAAAGTTGTGTGATCTTTATTCTAGACTCTGTCTGACTAATCGTATTCTTATAGACTTAAAGGTAAAATCAACATTCCTTTGATGTACTTGCATCGCTATCTTCGGCTAACTCCAATCTTGGCAATAGCCATTTTGGTATACTGGAAGCTCTTACCCCGTATGGTCAGGGGTCCTCTATCGGATCAAGGTTTCTCCGATTATTCTGTGTGCGAGTGGAATTGGTATAAAACGTTGCTTTATATTCAGAACTATGCTAGTACGGACCTGGTTAGTAGTCAAAAAACACAAAAAAGAAAAATTAATTTCCCTCATGAGCTAAACTGTTTTTTCTAATAGTGTGTGCCGCATTCGTGGTACTTGGCGGTCGACATGCAGCTCTATATTATCTCACCCATTCTACTGATTGCCGTCTACAAGTGGGGCAAGAAGGCGGCAGGTGGAATTGTTATCCTGATACTTTTGCTTTCTGCCTGCCTTTTTACCACAATGCTCCTGGGAGATTTGTCCCGACAGTTTAAGTAAGCTATAGAACTTTCGATCACAAAATGTCAAATATATAAATAATACAATTCTCACACTTACGTTTTTTTTTTTTAGAAATAACGAGCATGCAGCGGAGGCGCAACAGAAGCTATACTTTTCCACCCATACACATGCCGCTCCCTGGTTGATAGGATTTCTTTTTGGCTATTTCCTGCACTTGAAACGTGGCCAAAAATTTAATTTAAGCCGGCCATATGTATGGCTGGGTTGGTTACTATGTCTTGCCATGATCTTCACCTCGATCTTTGCCCTTTACCCATATGTCAAGTGGGGAAAACCCGCCTTGTCCATTCTGGGCGAGGCATTTTATTATACACTGACGCGCATCGGCTGGCCATTGTCCTTGTGTTGGGTAGTATTTGCTTGTATGCAAGGATATGGTGGGTTGGCCAATAGTTTTCTCTCCTCGCCGCTTTGGCAGCCATTATCAAGGCTCTCCTATTCGATCTACATTTGGCACATTTTCGTGCAGGAGATCAATCACAGGCGAATCCAAACAGTAACTTTTTTCTCAGACTATGAAGTGGTAAGTTGCTTTTATCGATCATTTTACGATTTCTCTTGTTTATGTTTATGTGTTTTGTTCGTTTTTTTTAGATGTTGCAGTTCTGGTCGTCGTTTGGCTTCGCAGTTATAATGTCATATGTGATGTATATTGCAGTTGAAGCACCTTTGGGTGGAATAGAGTCTTTACTAATGCCCAATAAAAAGCCAAAACCTCATTCTAAGGAAGAACCGACTGAACCGAAAGATAATAAACCTAAGGAGGGAACCACTGATACCTCTTAATAGGCACTTTAGTTATATTATTTAGATTATTACAAGCTGCTTGCAGTGCCTCAGATATGATTAACTTATGACCCTGATTTTATTACAAATGACTCACTACATATCAATAATAAATATACATATGTACTTGAATTCCCATGAACTGAATGTACATAACGTAAGTTAATTGTGATTCTTTTTACTATGTAATCAGACAAGAAATGAACAGATTATAAAATTAGAATTCTATTTAAAATTGAGGTACTACCGAAAATTGAAAAACAACGAGTTAAGTATCGCACTTCAGATTAATCGCTTATATTAACTGGAAACCCTCAAACAAACTGATAACTTGGACTTGGCCCTACATGTTAATCTATTGAGACATGGCCGTTTATTATGTATGTATAACGATTGATAAGATCGAGAAAAATTATCACAAAAATAATACATATTATCAGTGGTCTTAACTGGAACTAGATGTTCAAAGCAACATCTGGTCTATCGTATGTATATTGGACTTTGAGCGTCTAGTTTGCAATTATTTTCAAAACATTTCGGCCTAACCCAATCAGCAGTGGTGCTTGGTTTTTTTGGGGGCCAGATTATAGAAATGGGTTCTTGCGACAACCCGATTTGAGCAGATTCTAGGCCACCGATGTGAGATTAATGTCAATGTGGGATGCATTGAAACCAAAAGTCCATCTTTTACTGCATCATTGTAGACACTGACGAACTAAACGAAAGGAAATCCATGCTACGAAAGTCTGTCTTGGTGTCATCACGTGGGAAACCAGTGTCATATAATGGTATTTCAGGCATAAGCTGCCAAAATTCCACTTAATGTCGATGCCAGTGATAACCCCAAATGCTGGTTACATAATTGCCAAAGATTCAGTCAAAATCCGACCAAGCTATCTACTAAGAAAATTAAACAAGGCTTGGATAAAAACAATTGGCATAGAGTTAAGTTTTTCTTAATCTTAGCAAAATAAAGAAAGTTCCTGTCCTCTGCAAAAGGCGCCAACTTGGCCAGTTCTACCACTTTCATTTTTGATTAGACTCAATCATCGTTTTACTTGTCGAGTTCTACTATCTAGCATATAGACGTGTAAATACATGAAGAAATCATTTAATAAATGATCATATATGAACATATATGCAAATATATGCTTCAGTTTTGGTATATACTTAATGACTTTGTTTGGCAACAAAATCAATGTTCGTGGTTAAGTGCAAATTAAAAAGGTTTAAAATGAAGTCAATTTCGAAATATGTACATGCAAATTTTTACAACTATTTAGTTTCATTTTAGGCCAACACATACACATATTTACATACATATTTGCGAAAAGATGCTTTACCCATTTTATGCCGTGTGCGAAATTCGATTTGTTATCTAAATGGCGAGAATATGTTATTTTTGGCAATCTGCATACATTTATATTGGCATATATGGCATAGTGGCTTGTAAATCGCATAAAAACCAAGCAAATATGCTAGCCGAAAACTGTGGCTGACGAAGGAGCCAAGCTATCCTTCGACACATGAAGCCAATTATTCCATTTGCCTTGCACGCACGCCCACACATACACACACACACACACACACACACACACACACATCTCTGGCAACCGCTTATGGGGAAAAATTAAATCAAAATCTTTATTAAAACATTTTATGCAAATGAATAAATAAGCAAGACCAGTGACAAGAGGCTAAGAAGGAAGGGAACTGAAGACTGACTGAGAACTGACTGACAGCAAAGAGTCAGTCAGTTAGACAAACACACAGAGAGAGAAAGAGAGAGAGAGAGAGTGCGACAGACAGACGAACAGCAAGAAGTGGCAAGAGGCAACAGTTACACATATTTACATAAATATTACAAGGCTATTACCTAGGCAAATATTACACTCTGTGTGTGTGTGTGTGTGTGTGTGTATGTCGACAATACATACATATGTATGTATGTGTGTGTGTGCATTACAATAATATGAAAATTATTTGTAATGTAATTTCAACTTAATAAATTCTCATACACCTAAGTGTTTAAACAGAGAAGGCAAGGTGGGCACAGGTGAGTTGGGGGTACAACGGTAAAAGCTTGCAATTATGAAAGCAAGACAAGGCGAGCAAGAAGTATAAAGAAAGAGCGGGGTAAAGCATGACTATAGGCGACACTCAGGAAGCAGAAGTTGGGCCAAAGTGAATTTGCATAAACGTATGAAATTTTAATATTTACGACAAATTTTCAACAACTCTTGGTGCCTATATAGATCCCCCCCACCCATCCCCACAGTTGCCAACATTGCCACCTTTATCAAATAATTGTAGCTACAACTCAGCACACATTTTGTGCAGCATACTTTTCAGCGCTTACTGGCCGAGTATGTGAGAAAGAACGTTCGAGCAGAGAAAGAAAAAGTTTACTCAGCCTGTGCCTATGCTTGCCATCTACCTGGCTGTGTGTATGCGTGTTCGTGTGCCTGCATGTGTGTGTTGTGGGTGTGACTGTGATGACAATGTTAAAGTGCCTTTCCTCGAGTCTTCAATCGCTTAGAGGCTAACTAAATTGAGTTACAACCAAGTTGACAGTCCACACAGCTGAGTGTATAACCCATACCATCTGATAATTTCTTTTGAATTTCCCTCTCTATCTCTTTCACTACTTCTCTTCTACGCTCTCTGTCACTCTCTTTCTCTCTCACTTGCCCTCAGACTTAAAAGTAATTGCAGATATGCATTTAATCAGTATGATATACCAATTTATCCAGTCACAGACTTAATATAAATTGTATTCATATTTCTGTAACTTATTGCAATAAACAACTCTAGCTATACCCTAGCCGATAATGATTCCTATAGTTTGCTCATTAATTTTGTTACCAGCAAAGTTTTTGTTCCCAAAAAAACGTTTTACCCATTTGCCAACCCAATTGACTTTTAATTAAAACCAAAATATTGTTTTGTCTCATTTGCTTTATCTGTAAGGGTATTGGAAATTCGATGCAATGCAATTACCTTTTTACATTCCTTTCATTATAAATTTTAATGGGCTAATTAACTGTTTCAGCAACAGGCAGCATAATTTAAAGGTCTCCAAATGGAAAATATTTACCATATTTTTTCTCTTTTATTGCTTTTTATTGCCTTCTGTAAATTAATTGAATGCATTTTTCGCATGAATTCAGCAACTCATACGAATATATACATATATATATATATAAATACATGTATGTATATGTAGGTACAGCTCTGTACCTATAGACATTTTCGATCTCTTCACATGAGTGTTTTATTTTTGTCGAGATGTAATTTTTTGTTCGTTTTCTTACTACGTTTTGTAACCAAAGTAGAAAGTTCCCTGGACAAACATTGCATACGAAATTGAGAAAGGCATTGCAATTGTGTATAGACAAAGGTTGGGCAGAGAACGGGCGTGGCAGAGTAGATATGGAGGATGTGGAGGCAATGGAGGACGGAGTGAGGTAGTGTCAGTTGTCCCACATTATGTTACACAGTTTCGTCGTCTTCTTTAGCATTTACCTCACGTAGCCTGTTCGCACAAAACTTTCTTTGTATCTGCATTCGCACCTTGTTTGTTGTCCCCCGCCTCCTTTGTTGACTCCAACACCATCAGCATCTATCCATGCCCCGTCCATTCCCTGCATCCGCGCACATATCCATTATGAGACGGAAAATAGTGGAAACTTCATTGCATGCGGCTGCTGTTGCTGCTTTTGCTTTCGGTTCAACTGCTCCTATTTGCTCTTCCTGCTATCGTCTTATCGCATTTGCAATGTGATATTTATTCTGCCAACTATTTACTGCCCTACAGGAATTGTTAAAGAGCTATGTTGGAAAATTTGAGTCAAAAGTTTTTTAAGTAGCTCAACTAGTTTGAAAACTAAAAGTCATCTACATAGACTTATTGTACGTTGGACATTTTGAAGGCACATGCCCTGCAACCGGAAGTCGATCAAATTGGTAAATGGATCGAATTTGACTCTATCCTATAATTCATTCCTCGTAAATCTTTGACAAAGAAAATATACCACATCTAGATGTTGTTAGTAGTTGATAAAATGGGTTTTCATCTTGGCCGTTAATCTTTACGAGCTTCTTAGACATTTCCCGCCTTCTTAGTGTTTTTTTTTTTTTGGTAAATTATTGAGTAATATTTCGAAAAAATTGACGGCTTTTCTCCTCTATGGCTCCTCTACTTATGTATATACATTGTGGGACTTATAGTCATTCCAAAACTTCTTAGCGTCTTTAAGCAACTCCCCGCTCAATAAAAAATAACAAAAATCACTAGGCAGATGGCAAGCTCATGGAATGGGTAAGAGAAAATGAAGAATTATTTCACTTAGATTGAATTTTAAGCTGTTGATGTTGATAAAGTTGAAAGGCGGAAAGATTTTTGCCACCTCACCGCCACACTTAGAACCAACACCCAGTCCCACTCTAGACAGAGAATTGGCGTCTCTATTTTCCCCCCTCTTCAAAAGAAAATACCTACTTATTGCCTGGTCCAACTCCTATTGAAGCAGCTTCTGCTGCTCCATCTTCCACTCCAGCTATCCATCCCTCCACTCCTCCACCCCTTCGCATTGCCTGTCATTGTCAGTCGTTAGTGTGGGAATGGGCTGAATGTCTGGGCTTGATTTTGTTTTAGTATTACTCAAACCAAATCCCCCTTTCCCCATCCTGTGTACGTTACGCTTTCGCTTAGTTAAGCCGCGTTACCATCAATTCGCCCCTCCGCTATCGTCTGCTATCTGCCTCGTGTTTATTTTGCCAACATGTGGCAAAATTATTTCCGCTCAAAAATCCACTTCCGGCAAAGATTTTTCGCCGTTTCGATGGTGTTTTTTCTTTTGTTTTTTCTTTATGGATTTTTGTTTTTTTTTTTTGTTTTAAGGGGAATTGAGTAGAAAAAATCCATAATAAACCATCATCAGCTTTGCCTGCATATGACACAAAAGCAGCCAAGAAAACAAACAAAATATATAAGTGTAAGAACAAAAAATCAGACAATAAATAACCTAACAAAATGGCAACAGACAAACCAACAAAAAAAAATGTAGAAAACTTCTTCTGTTTGTCAAATTGTCACAGAGAAATTGAATAAAGTTTTCTTCTTCTTGGTTTGCCTTTTCGTTGTTGTTTGTTCTTTTGGGCCACCTGTTGGCAAATTGTAAATGGAAAAATTTCGTTTTTTCATGTAGATTTTCTGTTTGTCTTTTTGTTCCATATCACAAGGAGTGCCTATAACGGGTTTATGATCAAACAGAGTTGCCAAAATCAATCATTGCTGATCAAATATTACTGATAAGTCATCAAGTTGACATACAAATAGTCTAGTGATAGGTAGAATAAGGAATCGTGCGGATAAATAAATATCGGAGAATAAGTTCACCTAAATAACGTGTTTTTTTTCGTAATCTTCAATAGTTTGTAAGTCGCTTAAAAGTATGACATATGAGTTGATGAATTCCTATTTTCGGTTTGGGTTGTGTGTTTACGGTTCTTCAATCCTTTTATTTAATATTTAAATGATACTTTAAGCTAAAGTCGGTTCTCTCCATCTGTGTTCTCCATCAGCCATTCACTCGTTTCTTGCTATCTCTGGTGTGTTTTCTTTCATTATTAAACAGCACTTAAACCACAGGCCAACTACCCGGTTAGCCAGTGCCTTCAACTTTCACACGCTTTCTGCCTACACATCCACCAACATATACCACACACACACACACACACACACACACACACACACACACACACACACACACATACATATGCGACTCGGCATACACTCCTCTTCTCAGTCTGCCCACGCGACTTTAACCGTTCCCATTTACCGCCCACAATCATTTTGCATCTTGCGTTGTAATATTACGTTGAAGCGCAAAATATCATTTCCGTTCCCATTAATTAGGGGAAATGAATGTGCATCGTAAGCTGAGAACAGTTGGCAGCGAAAGCATTCCCAGTATATTTAACACTCTCTTAAACGGAATTTGCGCTCTCTTAAATTGAAAAACAGTGTAACAGTCAGAAAGGAGAAAGACATTAATACTGGGTACAGATGTGCCAAATTATCAGACTTGGCTTGAAATATATATAGAAGTTCTAAGAATGAGATGGATTTGTGGAATAATTCTCATAAAATTGATAACAAAACACTTAAATGCTTCAAAGAAACCATAATTGTTCTGAGTTTTTGTTTACTTGTTAGCAATATTTTTAAAAAGATCCCGTAATACTCTGCAATTTTTGAATGCTGAAACAGTTTCACCTACTACAAAAATACTGAGTTTAGTTTTAAGAGCTGCAACCCCTCCATTCACTGTGCTTCAACAGTTTTGCCTAGTTTATTTTCATCCTTTCATTAAGTTGGCCTTTGTGAAGGATAATTAGATAAAACGCCTCCGCACGAAAATGCAAGAGGCTCACAACACAAAACACTGGACAGTCCAGGCATTTAGTTGGCCCAACCCGCTATTTTGCCTGCTAATGCCACTACAGGTGCATTTCGCTTTTAGTTCGTCAGCTGCACTTTAATTGGATTAGGCTTACACTGATGCATGTGGCATGTGCCACCCTTTTTAGTTTGTTAGAGATAATCCCAAAATAGAACTAATATTTGGAGAGACACTCAAATGCCTTTTGCCAGCTAGGCATAAAAATCAATGCCATAAAGTATGCATCAGCATATATTCACAAAATAGTCACATTTTGAGCATTTTTAAGTGTTTTTTTAGATTGTTTATAAACAATTTTCTACCTACTATTTTGCTTCTTAGTTTCTTTTTTTCTACTCGCTATTGCATACTTCACGGGGCCAATTTTCTTCATACGCAATTGCTTGGAGTTCGTTTTATGTATATATGTATCAAAGGAAATAACTATCTATAACTAAAGTAAACTAACTTATCATAATCATAGTTTAATTTCTTTACGCCTTTTTAAATAAATTTCAATTGGAATAGGCACAAAACCGATGAAAAATCACAAAAGCCAAAAATTTGAATAACATGAAAATAATCCAATTTAAAAGACCTGAAGTCTATGTCAGACTTTTGATACCCATTTAGACTTCTCATTTAATCTTAACAACTTCATGTCCCTAGTTGCCATTTCTACAGAAAACTTTCATATTATTCGTTATGCTAGAGGGTAATAAAATTTCGGGACTATTATTTTAATTTTATTTAGTATTTGGGTATTTTTATTAAAAAAAAAAAAACAAAATAAAAATGAAATAATTTTACCTGTGTGTTAAATAAGTCATTCTAAATGTACTTCCATACATACATATATATATTTGCCGGCCTTATACAAAGGCCGGTAATCCCTTTGCACAAAAGCAGCTTTAAACGGATTTAAATGGAATAAAATTAAAGTAACAACAAAAACTGCAAAATCATATTAATTGTTTTTTTTTTGGCTTCAAGTCCCATTAGTCGGAGTGTCAATCGATTGAATAAATGAATGCCCAGAGAAGTGTTTACCAAAAGGGGAAATAGAACGCCCTAAGGGAAACATTGCCAATACTTAACCAAAGGATGCAGACAAAACGCTGACGATATGGAACTTTAGTCAGCGAAAAAATTAATTAACTTAAGAGGAAACATTGCATTGACCTCTTTTGTCCAACAATGAAATAATAATGTATATTATTTACGAAAATTTGCTATTTTATTTTTGTGATTTTTTAAAGTTTTCTTTTTTTGAAATGGTTCTATGCGGGTAAGTTCAACTTAAGCATTTAGGATTGGGTAATCTCTCTCTCGATGTGGGGACCTCTTAGTTCTGGCGGTGGATACCGTGGTAGCTGTTCTGCTTCTGGGCAGGAGTACGCTTGCCGAAGGGGCTCTTCTCGTTGACCTCGAGAATGTAGTCACCTTGCAGATCGTAATCGGCCTGGATGCCCATGAAGGCGCGCTTGCCGAAGCCATCCTTTTCCTTGTACTGTTTCAGAGAGTTGGCTGGAACGGCGGGGAAGTTACGCTCGCTGCCGGGACGCACAGACTCGGCAAAGTAGCGGGTGGCACGGGCAACAGCCTCGATCACATTCTTGGCACCGACAACACCAGCAGATGGGCCATTGGGATAGAAATCAACATCACCGGAGCGAATGGGTGTACCCATGCCGAAGGCCGAGGTGTGGATGGCATCAACGAAGTCAGCATCGCCGCGGGCAAGACCCACCAGAGTGTCAGGACGCTTGGAGATCAGTTTAGCGGGGTCCAGACCGGTGATGCGGCGCAGCTTGTGGCCGGTTTGCATGGTGAACTCATTACCGGCGGCACCAGCAACATGAGCGGCAATACCCTGGCCAATCAAGTGAATAATCTCTTGGGGCACGCCCTTGTTGGTCAGATCCACGAGAGTCTGGGCAACCATAGCGCCGGTGCTGGTCACATCGAGCAAGCAGTAACGCTTGAAGTTGGTCAGAGTGGAGCCCACATCAATGATCTGCAAGTAGAAAGCAGGAAAATTAAAATTAATTAATCTGATCGAATTGTCCCTAATCAATTGAAACCTACGATCAAATCGCCGCTGCGGGACTTGGCCGATTGCCATTGATCAGCAGTCTCATCGCTGGATGTGTAATCGTAATCCTTGTTCTTCAATTGCTCCTGGGCGAATTTCTGTTGCTCCTGCAGGTTGTAACGCTGAATGTAGGCCTGTTCCAATTTACGCATGGCCTTCTTCATGGTTGGCGATGTCTGGGGCAGACCAGTCAGCACAACGGTAACCTCATCCTCACCGAAGTTCTGCAGTTCCTTGGCCTTCTGCACGTAGTTGTTCAATTTGGCTTCCATGCGTTGACCATTGCTGACAATCCAGACTGGGACATTGCTGGGGCTTGGCACAAAGTTGGGACGCAAATCGTGATTAATGTGAGCAACATGGTAGATTTTCTCGATCAGTTCGGCACCGCGCTGCAGTGGCTCGTTCTCCAAGCGTTCCCAGGTGATCTCATCCAAAGATGGCACATTCTCCAATTCGGATGGTGTTAGCCATTTGCTTGGTTTCAGTTGGGCATCCTTGTTGGCAGATGCGACCACCAGAAGGCAGGCGGCCACTAGGCAGAATCGCAAACTCATGATTGAGATTTTTGTTATTTTTACGGAACGATCGATTTGTCCAAACGATTAACGGCGTTTGATGCCAATCTCAGGGCAATCGTTGGCTTATATACCCAACAATTTCACCTGCCTTCCCAACAGATTAACGCTGACCAAAGAAACGCCTCGTCATCGTCGCTGTCGTCGGACATTGCTGATCTATTTCTGCTGATCTAGGCAAACTTGTGCAATACAAAATTGCAAAATTAAAACACACAACAACTACAACAACAAGGGAAAACAATAACAAAACCAAAAAAAAACTGTTCAAGTTTGCATGTGTTTGGAAATCAATTGGTAATCAAAACCTTGAAATCGGATAGGTTTTTGAACCTTGTAATCTAAGCTGATCTTTTTCATTGATTTCACTTTACAACTTAGTTGTAGAGGTGAACGATGTTAACTAGTAAAAAGCGTGCTAATCAAAAGTTTAATAAATCTTTCAACAAATATTCTATTTACCCATAGATACATATCCACAAAATTATGAAGTAATATATTTTATTCGACTTTGTCATCAAAAATAGTAACGGAAATCCCAAGAGCTGTTGCATATTATGCTTAGTTGGCTGTTTTATGTTTTTAGTATTATGATTACATACAGATGACGGCATAATTGGGTATCTACTATATAGCCAATAAACTATATCGAGCTTACCAAGAACAGATACGTTACTTTTTTATCCATTATGTACCACAAATTGGTTCAATTTGTCTTTGTACTTTAATTAACATATCCATTTTAACAACTTTGCACCGAAATGAGTGAGACAGGAAATTAATCTTTATTTGAACTTGTCATCCCATTTCCGAAATCAATTTTTTGTATATTCTCACTTGGATTTGGAAAGAAAAATTTGAAAATTCTCATGTTTTTAATCCATTTTCCTATTTAAAATAAACGATTGGGACATAACGATGTTCTTCAATAAGTAAAAGTTACTTCGGACTATGAGATACTTTGGTGCAATCAAGCCCAAAAAAAATACTTCGGATCCTTGAATATTTTGACATTTAGTTTAACTTAGCAGACAAAAAAGTACTCCAAATGAAGCTGTATCCAACAACTAATTAATTCTAGCTTTGTATGGTATATACATTTTCAACTAAAAGGTCTACAATGCTTACTAGAATTTCATTTTTTTACAATTTGAACCAAAATAAATTTTGATAGATATGCATTAAGTATCATGCAGCACTTGGCTAATAAATCGAGAGATTAGCTTTGCAAAATTCAATATTATTTATGTTTTAAAAAAAATATATATAAATACAGATATATATTTATGTGTATAACTATTAATATAGATAGTAAACCTAAGAGCATAAATTCTATATAACACGCTTATTGATATTAGTATAGCCGATGCCTATACAAGTTAGGCGAACTTTTTGGGCTCCACGTACATTCCGCTCTTCATCAGCATCTGCATCGTCTTCATCCTCGGGATTCTCCAATTTAAAGGTAATGGAGAAAAAGTCACGTAGATGTTGAAGAAAGTGTACTGTATATGTGGACAAGGCACCTGTAAATAAATACAAATGCCGTATATATGTAAAAAGGAAAATGTTAATTTAACTAAGTTAGTTACCTGTAACAAATTTGGAAACATTTTTCTGAGACAGGGCCATGTACAGAGCAGCAAGCCATTGATAAGAAGAATCACAACAGCCACCACGATAGATTTCGTCAAGCAGTCGCATAGCCGCCTCCTGCCCTAGTTCCTCCGGTATGGATGGAGACTCCTAAAGAGAGAAAGAGAGAGAGTAAATAAGCAGACAATAATTTATAATAAAAATATTCCGCATACCGATTCCTTTCTTGTATTGGATGTGCAATCAGCTGCAAAGCAAACACCATCGGTAGTCTCAGCCAATAGACAAATGCCAAATCCTGGAGACTTGCCAGACATTAGACCACGATTCTGATCGGTGTAGATATAGACATCGGGGAGGAATTTTAGCATACAACCCTTGGCCGACTCGACAGTTCGATTGGCCATGGCCGGTGAGACTTTACTGGCATAGACTGTGCCTCTTATACGTTTAATCATGCCTTGCTCCTGGCACTGAATAGCCCTAAGACTTTTACGCACAGGACACCGAAAAACAATTTCTCCACCACCCAGTGGGGCAACGCCTCGTCGCACCACCTTCAATTCGAGGCCCTCATCAACGAGCAGGAATCTTTTCAGTAGCGAGAGAGCCGCACCCTTGATATGGTCCACAGAGGGCGAATCTTTGCTGTTGGTTACTCCACTCAGGTTGCAATGCAAGGGCGTCTTACAGAAGGGACCCAATGCAATCAACGCGTCCAAATAGTAGCCAATTCCTCGTTGTGTGCAACAGTCATGATGCAATTGGCCACCATGGAGCAGGCCGGGTGTAAACATGATGCTTGTGCCGGCTGGATTCAATTCGATTTTCGTGCCATTCGTTACTTTATCCAGCAAACGTATTAGACTAATCTCATGCTCATGCAGTCCCGGAGCGCCTTCATTCTCAGATCTGATGTGGGTGATCTTCACCGGTTTTCCACTTAGCAAAGACAGCACTAAGCGCTGCTTTAGGAAATTGCTGCCACGATAGATAAGGCAATTGCCCTCTTGGGCAACAGGAGGCATGCTAAATTATTTAGTTTTATATATAATTCAATAAAATTTTTAATAACAACGATTCCAGACGCGCTACACGTGCCGTGTGTGTTTATCGACTATCGATAACACACTCAAAAATAAGCAATGTTGTTGCTGTTAATTAACAGGTGAGCAAAGATGAATGGTCACACTAACAGCTGGGCTGCCGGTGTCAAAACCCAAAATAGAAGGAAGTCGGAAATCGTAATCCGAGTTGGCTCACATTTACAATATACACACACGAGACACACATATTAAACACATACACACATTATGACTACACTGAGGCCTTTCACCTGCGACGATCTTTTTAAATTCAATAATGTGTAAGTTGAATCTAAATAAAGGACTAATTTCTCACATAATTTCTAATACAGCAACTTTGACCCACTTACGGAAACCTATGGACTATCCTTCTATACGCATTATCTGGCAAAATGGCCAGAATATTTCCAACTTGCCGAGTCGCCAAGCGGCCAGATAATGGGCTATAGTAAGTCAACAAGTTGAAGAGAAAAAGCAACTTCAAACTAAGCAATTTGTATTCACAGTCATGGGTAAAGTGGAGGGTCTTTCCGATAATTGGCATGGACATGTTACGGCTCTGACTGTATCGCCTGACTACCGACGCCTGGGACTGGCAGCCTTGCTAATGAACTTTCTGGAGGATGTATCCGAAAAGAAGCGGGCCTACTTTGTAGATCTTTTTGTAAGAAAAAGCAATCAGGTGGCGATCAATATGTACAAGAATTTGGGCTATATTATATATCGAACTATACTCGAGTATTATTCGGGCGATCAGGATGAAGATGCATATGGTGATTGGAGCCAATAGTTTTGTTGAATTTGATGATAATTTGATTTCTCTTATTTTCTCTTTTTATTCAGATATGCGAAAGGCTATGTCGCGGGATGTCAATAAGAAATCGGTTATACCATATACGCAGCCAGTACGATTGGAAGATATAGATATGAATTGATATCAACCCACCTCTGCCCGCATTCGCATTTATGTCTAAATAACCAAAACAAATCCAAATCTCGATTTCGGAGCGATGACCGACCGTATTCCATATCAATAACCTTACAACTTAACACACACCCACACACACACACACATACACAACCACTTTGTGAATGCGGAAGACCAACGTCAGTCCTTTAGTTCATTTCCTTTCTTAGATTTCTTTTTTCTGTTCTTTTTTTTTAAAGCTAATTACTACATGAAGTTTTTTGTAGCTAATTCACAGTATTCCAAATTGAACCAGTGGTAACATTTAAACTAAATTTTTTTGTTGGCTAACATTAGAATATCAAATTGAGATTGGAACATCTCTCCCAACCCCCTTGACCTCGAACTCAAAACCTGTTAAAATTGGCTTTAAATTACGTTATTTTAATTTTGTTGCTGTGGCTGTTCCGTAAATTGATTAATATTTATATATATATATATATATATCCTCTAATTCATTTGGATATTTCAAAACTTTTTTCGAAAAGTCGATGCGTAAATAACTCATCAGTTTGCAAGGTAAATAACTTAATTCTAAGCACTATATAAAGAAGTAACTAACCAACAGAAATCATATTCATTAACTGAATCGGAGTGAATGGTCTCCTATTAAATTAATATTGCAAATTTCTTACAGGTAACCATGCGCGAATTGCGAAGAGAATTGAGACACGAACAGCAGAAAGTTCAGCAAAATCTATAACCTTTTGGAAATAAACGCCACAACATCGTTTTAGAAATTTAATTACAAATGTCTGTTTATTTTGTATCTCTAAACTGGCATTGGAAGGTGTGGCTTTAAACGTTCGTGTTTGTTTAGCTGTTTCTTTTGTTTTGTTTAAAGATAAGTGTAGTCAAAAAGGCGTTTCATTTTTTCATCATTTTGCATGTATTTTGTAAAACTTTCTTTCCCCTATCCGCCGTTGTCACCGCTTTATCCGCCGAGGCGGTTAGGGTTGGTGGGAATGAGAGAGATTTTAAAACATTTACCAAAAGTATAAGCCAGCTAATTGAATGATTTCAAAAAAAAAAAAAAAATGAGATTGTGGAACGTTGTGGAACACGAAAGCGCAGTACAAAACAAAACAAAAATATCAAAGGAAAGAAAAAGGAATGGCGGGAAACAATTATTTAATTAATTAATAATAATGTAGACGATAGAATTGCCCTGACTGCTGCCTGGTTGCCTTCCCCAAAACTGCTCTCTCTCTCTCTCTTTACCTCCGCCACCTCACCTTAATCGTGGCCAGCATCTGATTCTCTGATCCTTGGCCTAGTTGTTTTACAGGCGTCCATAGTGCACCTGGCTGGGCTTGCGATCCGTAAAGAAGTTGCGCAGTATTATTATCAGGGCCACACCAATAAGCACCATAGACGCCGTCTCTAGTGTTGACCAAATCATCACACGATGGTTCAGTTCATCTGCCCGTTTGCGTCCCTGCGCCTCACGCAACCGATGATGCGTCTGGGCATCGAGTATATCATTGAGGCTCTTGTGTATAGCCTGCGATGATGTCTCCATTTGTGTCAACACAGTGGCGTGCTCGTCGACACCGGGCAAGGCCGGCTCCTCGCCCACTTGGAAGTCCACGTAGACGATTTTGTGGGAGAAGGCCGAAAATTGATTGCCAAAGCAGGCTGTATAAACGCCCGATGTCTCTGCCACAAATTGGTAACTGTCAAAGGTGGAACGCTTTTGTTCGTAGATGATTTTGCCCTGAGGATCCTTCAATGTGACATCAACATCCAGTTGACCACCGGCAGACACTTGAAATTCAAAGTAGGCGCTGGTATTGCGCTTAATCTCCTCATAAAAACAATCTTCCGCATTGTCGGCCAAGTCAAAGGTGAACTCCACTCCACTAACGCACTGCATCTGCATTAGAGCTGCAATGCCGGCCACTAGGGTTAACATCCACAGTTTTGTTGAATTCTGTCGGCTGGTGGCGGCGTTCATGGTGGTTCTGTGGCAATTGCTTAGCATTTTGTTGGCTATTTGTCTTTGCTTCCGCTTTACTGCTATCGTTTTATTACTAATTGGTAGGCTGCTAAGTGGTTGTCGTTCTACTGGACGTGGTTCTAGGTCGTTTACGTGTGCTGCCACGCAGCAGCTGGTTCTGGCGATGATCCACGGATTCCCTCTCAGCTGTCTGACTCTGCTTCTGCGTCGCTCCTCAACTGTGTATACAAACGATGCGTTAGGCAAGAATGAACACGCGTATTATTTAAATTTGCACTTGCTGCTTACCTATTTGTTGCTAATTTAGCTTTTTTTTTCCTTTTTTTGGTTTTAGTTCTAGCTTATAGAATCGGAATTCCACATACACATACGCTAAGCATACGTGTGTTTGTACCGGCAGTGTGGCCAGGCGATGCGCGGAAGTTTGGTCACACTAAATAGTGGCAAACCAAAATAGGGGCGCAAAAATGCAAAAACCAAATATGGCGCGTAACAATATTCAAAAAAATTATTTTGAAACTTAATGACAATGGAAAAGTTCATACAAATGGAAGGAATTCTTTTAAAATCTTTTTATTTTCTAATATGACTACCGTATTGACTTTTAAATCTTGTCTAGTTTTCTTTTTACTTTTCGCATTTTCTTTCCTATATTAAAGCAGTAAAATCGAAATTCCAAAATTCCATTCGTTTCCCACAGTCGGTGGTCACAGCTGGGCCGACGCGAAGAAAGACATACGCAAATTTTAAATTAACTATGTTATTAAGCTTAATGCTGCATAGATATTCAGTTAACGGAAAATATACCTCCACCATGGACTGGAGTGAGCCACCAATGGATCTATACAATGACGAGTCGCTTATGCTGATCCTTGGACTTTCGGTGTGCACACAATTAGTGCTTATGGTATATATAACGATGACCCTAACCCACTCGAATGCTTTGCGCCGAAAGCAATATAACGAAATGAAGCGGCGGCATTATGGCAATTTTATATTTCGTCGTCTTTTGGCCCAACTGGATCAAGCATGGATGTCTTCTTCGCGTTGTGCGGACCTAGATGCTTGTCGGTTGGCTCAGTGCCAGGCACTGGATGCAATTCATTTGTTTCGCCACAGTGCAATACAATTGCTATATCCGGAATTTGAGATGCACTCAGAGCAGGCTAGCGATGCATATTGGGTACTCAACGAGCAGGAACTGGAGCTATCGACTGCCGGATATGCCTTTGCCGATATTAGTGTGGAAGTAACGGATGATTTGTTAGTGCATCTAGTGCATCCGGAGCGAACCGATGGGGCTTATTAATGAGCTCAAATGATTGGGATAATGGATTTCTGATGATAATGATTTTCAATCTATTATATTTTTGTTTCTTTTTCCTTTTTTTTTTTAAATAGACTCTTAGATTACATACAAACATTTGTAAAGAGGTGTCAAACAATGCTGTTTCATCACTTCTATATATGTACATAAGTCTATGTATGTATATATATATTTATCGTAAGTATATAGTAATGATAGAAATTTACATACGCCTACATATGTACATGCATATGCAAACGCAGCAGAAGAAAAAAAAACAAACACAATTAGAATACTAAATTAAAGAGTAGAAATCAACACTAGACGTTTAGCTAGTTAACCGGAACATTACTTCTTGAAGCATATTTTGAGGATCCGGATAACAGGCGCCTCGAACAGCGCCGATATAACAAATGCCGAACTGAACGATACGACAGCATTGCCCAGAAACATGGTCAATATCATGGGATTATTCAGATGGACTGTGCCACTCATATGCGATGAGCAAATAAACATTATAATCGGATGGATTAGATAAGCGCAATATGTGAGTCGGGATAATGGCCAGAGTACACGATACGAGAGTATGGCATTCACTGTGGGTGCCAAGCCCCAGCAACAGGATAGAACAATCCAGATAAGGCCACAACCGAAAGCGGTGTGACCCACACCCACATAGAAAGCCGTATTAACCGTACTCAGTTGGCCCTCCCAAACGCCAAAGACGACAATTAACAGGAGACCCAAACTGCCCGACCAGAGCAACAGATTCGACCTTCTTGATATTTGAGGTGGTGTCTTTACCTTATATAGCACATAGCCAGCAAACATACCTGCAAATATATGATTTATAATGATAAACACGTGGAAGTAACATAAGTTCAAGTTCCCCATACTTACCCACTATATAGGAGCCTACACGCTGCCAAGGCTTATCATATAGAAAATCGAATGATTCAAACGGTAGCGCCACCTTATGAGTATACTCATGTTGTATGGATAAAACGCCGGCAATGCTCCATGAGCTAAGCAAAAACACTATCAATGTCAGAACCGTAGCCTTAAAATATCTGAAAAGGCAAGAGGGGCTTTAGAAATTGATCCCACTGATCGTGTCAGATGATAATTCTACTCACTTTCTGGCAAACGCCAGGAGTAGAGCGGCCATCACATAGAACTGCATATCATTGGCCATATACCAGCTCCACATCATGCACATTTCGCGTTGCGGATAGAAATTGTTAATATACAAAATATTGCGCCACCAATAGATGCGGCAATTGTTTGGCTCAATTTTTGCCGGCTGAAATACAGATGAATCCAGGCCTTGTCTATTGAAAAATTGGGTGTTAAGATTAAGATTTTAAGAATTTGGAGCCAGTTTGTTAGACTAACTTACCTCACGGCCAGGTCATTGAAAAAGACCACAAAGAGGTAGACAGGAGTTAGACGTAAATAACGATAAAATAACATCATTAATGTATCCGCACAACTTCGCTTTATGAATGAACATGTCTCTGTGGGATACTTGCGATCCTGCTTGAGGTAGAGCAAAGTGACCAATAGGCCGCTAATAAAGAAGAATGAGTCCACCGAGAAGGTGGCATTACCAATGATTTGATACCACACAGAACGTTCTGTGATCACACGTTCAAACTGTGCAAAATAAAAAACGAGATTAGAGATTATCGAGTGAAATCGGATTTTTTTAGTAGCACATTTAAACACTTACTTTATTTTCGCCAATGGCAAACAATTGTAGATATGTGTGCACCATCATGGTCCATAATACAGAAAAAACCCGTAGACCATGCAGACAAGATGTGTGACTCTACAATATTAGAATCACTAATTACTATGTAGTTCAAGGACTCTGATAGATCCTTCACTTACCTCCTTGGTGCGATCAATGTTTAAAATGGCCTTTGCATTGGTCTGCAATGCAAAGCACAGCAAAAGCTGCTGATGAAGAGCTATGATGTGAAAACAGGAGATCACAGATCACTCAAAATGACATGGAAAATAGTCATTAATATGGATTTGGACTTACCCACAGGTTGCTCAGCCTCATATGTTCCGGCCACGCCGGTACAACTACCCGTTTCCACTTGATAGTCTGCCATCTCAGTCTTTTCAATGCTGCTTCCCGATGCTGGAGTTGCCATTGATGTCGCTGCTGGTGGCAAACCCATGGGCATTACTGTCAATACCTCACCGTCGGATGGCGCAATACCTTGGCTAATGGCACTTCCATTATCTCCTATCTGTCGCTGTCGATTCCCATTTACATCCACATCTGGTGCATGATCTGTGCCATTAACAATGCCATTGCTACCCAATGGACGCATTTGGAAGAGTTCAAAGGGTTTGCCATAGTAACCATTCGAACCATTTGAGGCTGCATCACACTTGGCACTGATTGCCGGTATAGTTCCAATTACCAGACGACGCTCATCAATCCTCATTTGATAGTAGGTGGCCACAATTACCACCATCAGCAGGGTGAGCAGAAAGCTACTACAGGAGATTTAGGCAAGATCTCAGTCAATTTATATCCCTTTACGCCCCCTTACGCCCTCGGCATACTTACATAAACATTTGAAACTTGAGCTGACGCCAATGACTATAGACACCCGGCACAGTGCGCACATGAAGGACCTGCAACGGTGGCTGTTGCACTGAAGCATTGTGTGCCCCCAACACGGTCAGCATACGTGCATAGGGATCCAGTGAGAGAATCGATTGTACATCATGGGCCGAGCAAGATTTCGGCAAACACTCACCCAGACTCAGCAGAAGCTAATTGATCAGTTTCAGTGCATTTCATTCTGATTCAAAGGCAAACTATTGATATAGAACTCACCGATCTGTTCAATCTGGGCAAATGCAAAGCAATATCCGCCACATAGAATTCCAAATCGAAATGCTTACGCTCTTCATTGGACTCCTGACGATTGACCTCATAGCAGAAACCCAATTGACCCAACCACTTATCATTGCCAAACAAAAGCTGCCCGCGATAGCGTCCCGAGGCATCATAGGCTGTGAAGGATATTTCGATAAACCGTTGAGGATAAAATGACTTTTTCTTTCTTACCTTTTTGCGCCCACTCGTAGCTGGAATGCAATGCTGTGAGATACGCCTGCATCTCGAGTCCACATCCTGTCCGCACATTGGTCCGAATTTCCGAGACTTGCCAATAGAAGTGATCGTACAGATTGGTGACTATCTGGAAATAGTTTGCCGATCCGTATAGACTATCGGCCATGCTATTGCTGGCATTCGTTGTGGAATTCCCGCCCAGATAGCGACTGATACTGTTTATGGTGCTGCCCAGTGTCTTGAGTTGAGTATCATCGTCAGGTTGTTTGAGCAGTTCGCGTCCCTTCTTGGCCGTGCTAGCTGGTTTGCTACGCAAGATCTTGAGTATATGAGTGCCAGATGTAGTTGTTCCTATGGGGGTCATTGGGCTGGTCGGACTGGTCGTATTGCTATCGGCCATTGGAGTGGTTGTTGCCGGCGAAGTGGCTGTGGTCGGTTCTGTGGAACCGCCACTCGTCAATTCGGCAATTTCCACATCAACCGTATCATTGCCATCCGGATTATGAGGTCGATAGGAGAACTCTGAGTCATCACTCTCGGCACCATCGGCATTGCCGTCACCATTGGCCAGCACATGCTGCTCCTGCTCGGCACTGCTGAGATCACCCTTTTTGATCACCTCATGCTCCAGATCCTCTAGATCACCCAAATTGAAATCAAATGTGACTGGATGGAGTTCATATTCTTTGAGCGGATGTGGTTTAATATACTCAATGCGTGGCAAGATCTTTTCCAATGGTATGTAGGGTTTCTTTTTAAATGGCTTTAGTGGCAAAACTTCATGAGTGTTTAAGCTAATCGTTGACTGATCCTCGCTATTAACCTCATGTAGTATGGTTATATTATCACGGCGATATTCCAATGCCTTTGCATCCGTTTGATTTGCAGCAATATTGATTACAATTTCATTAAAACACAACCATGTGACTAGCACAATAATCACATATCGATTGATATACCTGGACATATTTGATTACGTATACGCCCCTAGTGCTGCTGCTGCTGCTGCTGCTGATAATGCTGCTGCTTCTGCTTCTACTGTTGATTATGATTAGCGTTTCTATATACTATTAATTGCTCTTGACTGTTGGCAATTGAAACTGTCATGGTCGCCATGTGAAAGGGTCCTCTGTGCCTCGATACAGGATCAGGATGCCACAATCGTCATGCGCACAGCGTTGTTGGGGAGCAAAACCAAAAAAAAAACAAAAAATTGTTCCTGTGCAAAAAAAGGTGTCAGCTTGAGTGGATTGAACTTTGCATTTGGTCAATGGATAAAACTGTCATCTCATTTCTTGTTTATGATTCAATTTTCATTTATGGATTTTGATTTCTTTGAGTTTTTTTTTTTCACATTTTCATTTTCATCGTTTTTAGCTTTTTGCATTTTATTTGTTTTGGCTATTTGCCCATTTGGCTTTTCTTGCAAACTGTGAAAGCAGCAAGAGGAAAATTGCAAAATTTCCTGGTGAAACTTGTTTAACTTGTTGTGTATAGCACCAGCAACCATCAACTTATCTATCTATCCGCCTTCCACCAATGGTGGATGCCTATGAGATGATGCTGGTGGTGGTTACCTCGGCCTCGGCTACTACTACTACTACTACTACTACTACTACTACTGCCTGCTGCAGCTACTGCTGGAAAATGCCGAAGAGTTGCAGTTGTTGTTGTTGCTATTATATAACTTCCGCGTCTCGTTCATCAGCGATTTGTAATGGTGTGGCAATGACTATGATGCCAGCAGCTAAAAAAAAAAGTGATGCTGTTGATCTTCAATGACTCCTGAACACCTGATGATTGTAAGGATCCAAATTTTTGGTTATGGCATGGCTTTAAACTTTATTCTTTATAATTATGATTATGCTGCAACAATTTTTAACATAATTACTTGACAATTTGTTGTCAATTTCCTTTCACCATGTAAATACAAATTACGAACTAATTGCTTGTTGGCCAAAATTTTTCACATATTCATTTAACGATTTCACAATTTCACAAGTTTTGGAGTCTGCGTTAGTTTACTTTTTGTCATTTAATGATAGGTAATTTTCATTTACTAATTTCCTTAAGTTTTCTGTGTAGATTTTCTGCTTCTAATATTAGTTGGAAAAAAATATGCACAACGTTTTCAGTTTTACACTCGAGAGCGATGAAAGTAAAACTAAAGCGGTGAAGGGCGCCTTTCGCACTACCACTTGATTGGCTAAAAACAAAGTTACACTTTTGACTAGTTTTGACCAAGAGTTTAACATATAACAATCTCAACAAAAACAACAACAACAACAACAACAATAACATTAGCAGCAACAGCAACAAAGAAACAAATAAACACACACTTGATTACAACATTAGAGCCAAACACTTGGGTGGTAATTGGGTGGGTAAACACAAATTGTATGTAATACCATACAATCTAAGAAAAAATTTAAGAAAAAAATCCAAAAAAAAAAAAAAAAACAAAGTGAAAGAAAAGCAAATTGTCTACAAAAGACACAAACACTAACTTTAAATATATATATATTGTGTTTTTTTAGTTTGTTTTGCTATATTTCGGTTTGTTTCGGTTATGTACAGCTGGACACATCCACGGCGGCAGCAACAACCGATGCAATGAAAGTAAAAACCACAACTGATCAAGCGCCAAGCTCCGATGGAGCTCTAGAAGGCAATGCACCAGCGTCAGCACCACCAAGCCGAACCAAACGGACCCCAAAAAACTTGTGCCGATGGCAAGAGGCAAAGCCACCAAGTCACAGGCAGTAACCGAGATTCAGAGAGACGCAGTGCTGCACACACAAACAAACCAAGAGGCATACAGGCAGACAGACAGACAGATAGACAAACAAACAAACAAGCACGCAACAAACCCAGTGAGATTGCTGAATGGTGGCCATCGGGATGTGGGAATGTGCAGATTGGGAGTGTCGACGGAGGAGTTGCAATAACGCAAACAAGTGGAAAGCATAATATACGCTAAAAACCTGGCAACTGCCAACTGACAAACTAACAAACTGTAAATGCAACTGAGGTGGAGACTGCAAATCGAACGAATGCATTTTATGATCAATTTTCACACTACTTACAGAAAGGAGAGCGACAAAACCGACTGAGAGAGAGCGAGAGAGAGAGATAGAGAGAGGGGTAGCAACAGGCAGAGAGACACGAAAGGAAAGGAGGAGTTGCAGTGCAGTGGAGTGGAGTGGACTGACCACATGTCCACTGTCCAAACGACAGAACTTGCTTCAACAACAATAAAAAAGAAACAAAATATATATATACTTGCAAAAATGTCGCAATGATCCAAGACTGGATTTGGCTTTCCACAATGAAAGTGATTCAGGCATAATATGTGTATGTGTGTGTGTGTGTGTGTGTGTGTGTGTATGTGCGTGTGCATGTTTGGTGGACAACCTCCTTCATTCAATGGGATGAAAATGTGCCCACATTCTATTTGCTTCATATTCAAATTACTCGCCTCACTTGGACTTTGGCCCACACAGTTGTCGCAATTAAATTGTATCCTTTCAAGAGAAACTTTGGCCAATATTTATAGAAAGTGATTTCGTACATTTTAAGTTTCTTAGTTTTTATTTTGTACGATTTTTATTTGCTGCAATTGCTGTCTAAGCTGTCCAATGCAACCGACCTCAGATTTACAATGGGCACTCTGGTCATGGGCGTTGTGCATGCTTCTATGCAGGGGGTTCCTTCACAAAAGGTACTAATTTAATGTAGATTAATAACTTGAAGCTTATAATCTGTTGAAATATACCTATAGATTTTCACTATGATTCCCTCCTGAAGGACACACCTCTGCTTCGGCACGAGCCGCCGTTTCGGTGACTGGGCACACGCCTGAATATTGAGCCTGCTGCTGCTGCTCGTTACCTGAGTCTCTCTCCCTCACTCTCGGTTCAAATTGGAATTGGGTAAACCAACGTACCATGGGATGATGCAATTTTTGGCAGACACTCTAGTCAATTGTTACGACAATAGCCAATACCAGTGGGTTGGTAAAACTGTAAGAAAAACCCAACACAAAACTAATAACTAAATAAAAACAAATTGTTGGCGCAATTGCATAGCAATGTACTTACCCGAACGATATATGTATCAGGTTTTTAGGAAATCTGACATGATTTATATTTTTTCCTTTTCTATAATTTGAAATATATAACATGAGTTTTTTGTTTGCATTTGTTATTATTATTCAGTTTCTTTAATATTTATTGCAGAATTTGCAGCTGTTTTAAAATTTATATTGCCTGACACAGGGGGCTAGCCCCTAATTACTGGCAATACTTATTTATAAAATTCACATTGAAAATCAGGTTTGATTTATTTTAATATATGTAAATTAAAATATCATATCACTTGACAATAAAGAAGCAAAGACATAAATTCTTAAATTCGTACAAAAATTAGCTGAATTATGTTTTATGATTTTAGTCATTTTCATTAGAAAAAAACCTACATCTCAATGAAATCTTATTCGTTTGATTTTAAAATGCCATCAACCACTTTGATATTTAAAGATATTAACTTCGATGCGATTTTAAATATATAATGAAGAATTATGATGATTCTTTACGAAAATTGGTCAAAATTTATGTTTTAGGGTTTTAATGAAAGTTAAAAGTAAGTAAGAACTTTTAAAACTGCTCATGATAAAGGGTTCTCTCCTGAAAGGAGAACGGTAAGCCTAAAAGTATGCAGAAGTATTGAAATTTCTGTCCACAGCCCGCAGAAAGGTGTCACAATTGTAATAGAAAATATAATTACTTAAATATATTTTTTAGGTTTGATTGCAGAAATTTAAATATAAAAAAAAAGTTACCCTTTTTGCCTAACTCCATATGTTACATAACTTATGATTGCAATTTTCTCTTTAACTTTTATTTTACAGACAAATACTGATAGAGGTGTATACGAACATATTCAAACAACATTGCTCATTCAAGAATAAAAAGGGGTATTTGATATACTTTTTTAATGGAGATGAAATTATGCTAACATTTCCCCGTTTGTAGGCCATTTGTGCAGTCAAATCATTCAAAAAGTTACCCCGACATCAGCAACATCATCACCATCATCATCATTTTCAACATCAACATAGACATTTAGCATGCAGCACGCCAAACATTTAAAAATGATGACAAATTCCCACTGATCTTCATTTGGCATTGGCATCGGTCTGGCGAATTACTTATTATTGTATCGTTTTAGCGCCTAACGACTCTGACTAACGGTATCCAGAGACAGTCATTAGCCATCACAGAACACGGAGGACGAGTGACCGCGGAAAGTAATGGCAATCATCATCAAGCCGAAACATTGGCAAAACTAAATATATATACATAATAGAATAGTTGTTGCTGCTGCTGATGTTGTTGTTGTTGTTTTATACACATACATAGCTATGTAAGAACAGTGCGAAATATAATCACCTATCTTAATGACGAAATATTTTGATTTCATCAAGGGAGAGAGATGGAGAGACACCAAAGACAATAAAGCAGCGTGGCAAAACGCGACGACAAACAACAGCAGAGACAATAGAATGGCAAAAATTAGTTGAAAGAGTCAGGTTACCAGGTCAATGTTTGTGGCATTAAATGAGTTACATTTTTTTTTGTTCCGCAGCTGAAGATGATGAAGGTAAGATCAACAGAGCAAGTTTTTAGGCTACAAACGAAAAGGAAGGATGGAGAGTGGAGAGGGAATAAAATTTAATTTTGTATAAGGACTAACTGTTATGCTGCATGCATAGAATATCGTTAATATTATTTTAAACCAACATTAACCAAGTGGATCATCATTATAATTTCTAGAAAATTTCACATTAAACCTTTAAAACCGGACAGGGAAATGGCATAACGAATGTACCAAATGGCCAAATGGAAAGCTCCAAGATAGCATAAGGGGAACAAGAATTGCAAAACGGAAAAACCAACGGGCTTCAGTGTGTGTGTGTGTGTGTGCCTTGCGCCTGCCTGACTGACTGACTGACTGCCTGCCTGCCTCCCGAAGAGAACTAAACTGTACTCAACTTAAGTTAACAATTGGTCATTTGCATTTTCCCATGCCCATGATGAATCCCAGAAATCTGTTGAAAACCAAACAACTTGCCTTCTTAACTTTGTTCAAACATTGATGTAAAGGTCAATTCGTCAATGGTAACTTGGCTTTTATGGCAAATGTAACGGTTACATTTTACCTCTACATTGTTTTGACCAAACAAATGAACCTACATACATATACATCCAGTGGTGGATTTAAAGCAATTAAAGGGCGTTTGCCTTCAGCTGCCCCCAGATAACATTTGATTAATTTGTTACCCGAAATTTTCTTGAAGTCTGACTCCCAGATTTAGCTTCATTTAGTTGTGATTCTCAACTAGTTTTAAACCAAAAACCCAAAAAATATGGAATTCTGTGACAAAAATCTTTATAGTATAGAAAAATGCTATTTTATTGATTATTCATCTATTATATATTTAAAGAGCCCCAGCCTCCTACGATCGCTGTAGTCCGCTTCTGGTCAATGCCTAGTGCATATGTGTGATTTTTCGATAGATACATTGGAGGATAATGAACACGATAATGATGATATGGTGGTGGTCCAGCTGTGCCACACAATTCTTCATTCTTCATTCCTGTATGGTGCATACAATTAGTGATGCAATTGAAACCGATGATGCATTTTGGAGAGACTGATGCAGGGATTGAAAATGAGGAGGAGGAAAAAGATGAAGAAGGTGAACGTTAACAAAGGAATGGGGAGGGCAGGTGTTTTACTGCTGATGCTGGTGCTGTGAGATTTATGGCCATAAACAAATACTGAATTATGGATTTTCAATTCGGTATGGGTATAACAAACCAAAAAAATAAAGAAGATTATGCCTTTAGGTAGGCACGTTTTCAAGTAATGGGTACTGAAAGAGTCGTTGACATATTGATAGAAATTTTATGGTTACACTCTCCAGAATGAAATTGATTTATTAGACTCCCTGCATTAAGCTAATACGAATCATTAGCGATTGCTTGCAATGAATTATGAATATTTGGTCTATTCAATATTATAATTTCTCTTCAAAAAAATGAATCTATGCCAAGGTTGTCTAGAAATCTTTGAAATGCCGAAATTACAAACGCTTTCACCAAGTTCAGACTGAATTTCTAATATGATGCATTTCATTTGCTACCTTTAAAATGCTTATGAACACAATTTGCAATGATTGCTTTAATGCCGATTTCCCTCAATCAATTTGTAGAATGTTTAAATCTATTTTTTGAGGCAAATTCACAGACACACACACACACACACACACACATACACATAGATACAGACTTAATATACTAACGGCCATTCAATATACGCTATGATTTGTCTATTTGTGGTATATCTATCTATAATATGTGAAAGAGTTTCAGATATTCATCTCGACGAGCAGGTTGTCTGAGTATTTTTTTGTAGGTCATTAAACTGGTGAATTTTTTCGTTTTTTTTTTTTTATAAAATGAATTGCTCTCTTTTAATATATATAATTATTGGCCTGAAGATGATGTTTCTATCGAAAAATGGAAAGCTTCTACCAGCAACAACAACAACAGCAGCAACAACAAAATGCAACCGAGGGCTATATGGTGCGATGCCGATCTTGATGCAATTATGCGAAGCGGCGAAGAGTCAGCGTTTCTGTTCAAATTTAGCTTCTCTACCTATGGGCCATAAAGACATAATTGGCTTGTCTTGGAAGAAGAAACTTCGGCTAAACAGAAGGCAAACATCCAACAAAACCAAACAAAACCAAACAAAACACACAAAAAAAAGAATAATAATAATTTAATTTCCAAATAAAACGAGCGCTTCAAATTCTGGGCTCTGGTATTTATCTTTGTTTGACCTTTTTGCCTCTTTATTTTGTTTTTGGTATCTTGGTTAAATGGGTCATTCGTCAAGGTAACTTTCATTTGGTCTGGAAACGAACTCAACGAATGTGGCCGGAGAGCAAGCACTTAATCATAATTTCATTCTTGCGTTTTGTTCTTGTCATTGTTGCCGTTTTCTACGGGTTGTTAAGACCAAGAATCCACTTACTAACAAGCCGCCCATACAACAGGGCTGGATTCGTTTCAAACCAATATGATATTACCAACCTGATCCAAACAACCGAATTCCGTTCCTGGCCAAGTCAGTGGAGCATTTAGAAAGAAAACGGAAAACCTTAGAAAATTTCTTGACTACTAATTGAGGTCTTCTATTCTGTTTTTGGGATGCTGCAAGCAAGCAGCAGGTTGAGGTGAGCCAGTGAGCTGAGTGATCTTGTCAAGGATACATACGTACATATGCATAGGGAGGGGGGGGGGAGATGTTAGCCAAGATTAAAACGGTACACAAAAACTTGAGTTTTGCAGCTTTGGGGTTGTGGGGCCAGTGGTATCCACTTGCCATCAGCCATTGAAGCCCAGAAGGGGTCAATGCTAATTTCAACCTTTTGACAACTCAACTCGAATCTATGTGGCCTCCAACTCAAACTCTTACTCCTTGGCCGCGGTCGCAGTCGCAGTCGCGGTCGCAATCTCTGGGCTCAACTCAATTTGCGTTGAGTGTGGAAATTGCACTTGGAGGCCATTCTTTTGTGTTGTTGTTGTTGTGGCTGCGAATCACTTTCTTGCTTTAAGATTGTAATTTGCCCCTTAATTGAATTTTCGTGCTGGTCAAAGCCAGAGCCGGAGACGGAGTCGAACCCAATGCCTATGGCATGGCCAAAAGGCTTACCGACATCGTCGTCGTCGTCGTCGTCTTCTTCATCGTCCCATAATCGAAAGCCATCAACGTTGAGCTTTAATGAGGCTGGAACTGCCAAGCGGCCTGGCCAGATCCGTCAGCGTTGACATATCTGTCAGTGGTTGCCCCACGCCCGAACCACATTTCCCCTCATCTATTTCAATATGCTCTTCATTGAGATAGTGTGTGTGTGTGTGTGTGTGTACTTGTGGCGGCAGCTTCTTAAAGATTGGGTTATTAGATGCCTCAAGATCCTAACATAGAGTTAAGGGCAATTGTTGCTTTTTCCTGTCATCAAATGAGTTTCCTGATTCATCATAGATATGCTAATTTCTTAGGTTAACTAACTAGCAGTTAGCCCTCCCTTGGAGTGGAGCACAAAGTAGTTAGGGTATCAAGCTGTCGTTGAGAAATTTTAGCCAACAGAGTTTTTGTATTTCTTCTTGGCATTCCGCTTGGAAGTGTAAAATATTGTATAACCAGCAAATATAATAGTATTGTGTATCTGTGGCCAATTTGGTATATCTAAATGGCTAAATTGGCAAACTAAAATACATTTTGAGATTAAGAACATTATTCGCTTGCTTTTCTTGAGTGTAATGGCCATTATGTCAGGCACTTTTGGCTTTAAGCTTAACCATTTCACAGACCAAGAAGAAATTCAATTACATAGTCACCTAAATTAATGAAATCTAATCCAATCCAATGCAATCCAATCCATTTCTATGGTCTTAAGGCAAAAATCTACACCTAAATTGCAGTTTACACATGATTTCATGTTTATTGCCCCTAAGGACACTTGTCCCCATTGATTCACCTGTCGATCTGGCTATATAACAGAATGGCAAAAACCCTGTCTGCCTTTTTTTTGTTGACAACCAATAAAAATAAGGGCAATGCCTAGGGCTAAAGCTGCTAAGAGCCCTGTCAGTGAATAAGAAGATTCATGAGTTGATCCTTTTGTTGATTGCCTGCTTTCGACACGCTGCCAAGTGGCCAGTCAGCCAGCCCACAACACACACACACACACACACACACACACTATCTGCTCACCATCCGTTTTGGGCCCCAACATGTTAATCATTTCGCGCGTCAGGCCATGTCAAATGGGGGGAAAAATAAAACCAGACCGTTTGTTGTTTGCTTAAGATCAGGACAACCAGCCAGAGCCAACAGACCGCAGCCCAACCCCAACTTCCAGCGTCATCTCCAACTCCATGCCTTCATTCTTCATTTGCGCCCCGGGGGCTTGTTACAAATTTTGATGGACGGCCGGTGGTTGGAATTGATTAGCTTTAATGGTGGCAAAGTTCTTTGCCTGCTCCTCAACTAGATGCAGATGCAGATGCGGATGGATATGCAGCTGAATATAGTATATTATATGTATATGTATGTATGTGTTTTTATATAGTATATATGTAGGTATTCCTAATGAAAATGTAAAGCAAGGCGTTGGAGCTTGAACAAAGAAGATGAGAAAATGAGGGCTAGCTTCAAAATCAATCAAATCAAATATCAAGACAGACATATAATTTTAACACTTGCCACAAAGAAGCCATGTAGCTTCATTATTATTATTTTCTGGTAGCCAGAATGAGTTCAAGGACTTTAACACCAAACGATGATGATAATAACTTTCTCAAGCAATCAAAAATGAAAGAATTTTGCGTTAGCCAAAAACACCCACCCACATGATGATGTGACAAGAGAGGAAATTCATTTAGCCAACCATGACCTGTCCAACTTGAAGTCATCTGCCATTTAACAACCTTTGGCTTCATCATCATCATCATCATCATCATCATGCCTTTTGCGGTTTTTGACTTTCACAATCAACAGAATTTGCCTAAAGCCCAATTTGAAGGCAATGTCTTGGCTCTGCCAGCTAGCTCTAGCTAACTCTAGCAGCCATTTTATGCTTCATTAAGCCAAAAAAAATTATATCTCATGGCTTTGACTTTGCAGATTGACAGACAACCCAAGCGAACCAACCGAACCAACCGAACCAAACCAAACCGACCAGCCAAACAACCAAACAACCAACCGACTGAACCATCTGCCAAGACTCTCTCAACAGCAAACAACTGGCATCAAAAGAAGGCGGTCAGGCGAGACTTTGGTGTTCCAGCACCTAAACCTTTAGATATTCAAGCTATTTTGCGTTATCTCTTTAGCATCTTTCCTCCACCTCCTCCTCCTGATCCATCTACTACTCCGCATGATCCTCATCATCATCATCATCATTATTATTGTCTGCCTCCTTGAACTGTGTTCAAGTGTTGATCAAATAGTTGATATCTTTTTTAATCGATTAGAAAAGATAATCCAGTGGAAATTGATTTCAATAAAAAACGAAAAAAAAACTCTGTATATGAAAAAGTTGCCAATATTTGTTTACAATAAAACGGAAACTTGAAAGTAATTCTGAGAAAACACAATTTCAAATCGTGTGATTTCTTGCTCGATTAAATCTGGGTTTTCGGTTCTGCTAAAACTATATTCAAAAATTCGGGAAACAAAGAGCCGAATTTGCAATCGATTTAGCATCGATAAAACATTAAGAGAAACTCAAGTGTGAAAAAAAGTAAACGTCAAACTCCATCTAGATATAAATTCTAGCCATATTTGTGGAGAAACCTCAGCAAGCAAAAATGCAACCCACATGTAAGCTAAGTTGCTTCCTAACCTATGAAATAAGATGCTGATGAAATTCTTTATATATAT
Organism: Drosophila willistoni; assembly: GCF_018902025.1. NCBI lineage: Eukaryota > Metazoa > Arthropoda > Insecta > Diptera > Drosophilidae > Drosophila > Drosophila willistoni. The sequence goes on along the minus strand of NW_025814052.1, from coordinate 7,460,081 downwards.
GTACATATACATAAGTAGGTAAATAAGCGCCCGCAGGAATATCAGTTCAGCTATTGTTAAAATGCTGGTTGAATTGCCCAGACAATGAGACAGTTAGTTGTGATTCATCCAACACCCGCATTTCACCAACAGAAAGACAGACAGACAGACAGACAAACAGATAGACTGACTGCATCCCATATCTATAGAGATCTTTCTGGTCGGACTTGAACACAAAAAGGAAAGGGAATCAATGCACAAAATGCAGACATTAAATGGTATAAGCTTTTGCTCTATCTGCTAACTGATTGATCAACTGATTCAAAGTGCGAAGTCAAATATCAACGAAGCGACAAATGAGCAGACGCAGATGCAGACACTAAGATATAGATGGCATAGCCATTGCGATCTATAAAGAGATAGATTGGTCTGCTTTGGTTATGGTATGGGAACTTTTAGTTCTAGCTGAAAGGCAATTGAAAAAAAAAAAAAAACGAAGACAACAAAAATATATTGCATAATGGAACCGCAAGCATTCCCATCTCGTCCACGCTCGAGTGTGCAAAATGATGATTTTTTGTCCCACCTCCCCCTTTCTCTCAAGTTAACCCGCTCCCCACCTGCATCCTTCTCTGATCATCTTCAGCTATCTGTTCTGTTCTGTTCTGTTCTGTTCTATTCTGTTTTGTGCTCTGTCGCTTCGGGAGAACTGCTTTGAGGTATTTCAATTTATTTCCATGTCCAAGTCCACGCTTGAACTGCAAATGCCAATGCCGATGCCAATGCAAATTACCAAAGAGTTCATCAAACTCTTAATGATGAGAGACACAACCAGACAGAGAAAAGGATAGCGAGAGAAAGAGAGAGGTTGAGTGAATGGAGAAATTGTGAGGACTACTACTGTTCAAAATTGACATCTCTACCGTCATCAGCACCTGTGCCTACCTACTTCTTGTTTCCCCGCCTCTACTTACCCCTTCTGGTATTGATATCGTTCCGGTTTTCTTATCTGGCTACTGAAGTAGCCTTAGAACACCTTTAAGGAAGTTAAGCAAAAAAAAAAAAAAGGGTGTCTCAGAGATTTAGATAACCAGGTGAAAGACAAGCTGATTGACTAGATTGCCTATGGCTACAGGTAGCCAAGTGGACTCAGGACAGAGACTCCTTACTATTTTCTTTAGCTGGCCAAGTTCTTTCTTCTTAATTTAAATGACGCAGATATCTAACAAAAATGAAAGTCAAGCATCACAATTCTCAGTACATATTTGGTTTTCGTTGTCTTGATCAAAAATGTCATCGATGACTTGTTCAAAGTTAATCAAAGTTTTGAGTTTCCTTGAAAACAAGTTTTAATTTTTTTTTTAGTTTTTGTCGCTATCGAGTTAAATGTAATTTCCCGTTTAGATTTCTTTTATGGAAAATGTGAAAACTTTACTTAGAATTTTCCAAATTTTAAGTCATCAAAATGCCCTCCATGATGGTGATAGAAACTGTTGCATAAGAGAATTGCAAGTTGCATGGTTAACTATTTGGAATGATTTCATCAGAGAGTGACAGAGAGATAAAGATAGTGAGTGAATGAGGGAGGGAGAGAGAGAACGGCATTCGTTACGCCTTCACAAAAAGACATCACCCTCTGCCCTCGTCAGCTTGGCTTTTTATACCATACACCCATAGGGTGAAATGGTATATTAAAGTCGCCAAAATGTATGTAACAGGCAGAAGGAAGCATCTCCGACCCCACAAAGTATATATATTCTTGATCAGTATCAACAACCGAGTCGATCTAGCCATGTCCGTCTGTCCGTCCGTCCGTCTGTCCGTCCGTCCGTCCGTCCGTCCGTCCGTCCGTCCGTCCGTCCGTCTGTCCGTATGAACACCTAGATCTCGGAGACTGTAAGAGCTAGAGTCACCAAATTTGGTATGTAGACTCGTGTAGTATGTAGAGTGATCAAGTTTATTTCAAATTTTTGCCACGCCCCTTTCCGCCCCCGCAATTTAAAAAAAGCGTTTATCTCAAAATCTATTCCAGCTAGAGACACCATATTTGGTATGTATATTCGCTTAGTAAATGCACACATTTTAAATGCATACAAATTTTGCCACGCCCTTCTCCGCCCCCGTAATTTGAAAAACTTGATTATCTCCCGTATTTTTTTACCGTATGCAATCAAATTTGGCACACTTAAATTTAATACTAATATCTAGCAAAATACCAAATTTGATTAAAATCGGACAAAAAACAGTCGAGTTATGCATATAAACGTTTTTACATAAGGCCGGAGTTGGCCGTTGGCTGGTGGGGGCGCTAGGGTGCTCGTATGATTGAGTGAGCGAGATACTAAGATATGCTTGTAAGAAGCATGTGAAAATGCATTTGTTTAATAAAGTTGAAATATTTGCTTTACTGATGTATGGTATACCTAAGTCGGCGAGACGACTTACTTACTTCATTTTTTTTATATCATTTTGTCCATGTAGTTTTGCTCCATTTCTGTCACGCTTGAAGACTGCAATTGAGCCAATTGAGACGATGCCTCAACTGTTGTGGCCTGTGTTGTTGTTGTTGCAAATGAAGATGCTGCCACACGTACATATATAGGAGGCAATCCAACTGGAGTTTCAACTAAAGTTTTCGGGGGCGTGCGAAGAGTGGCGCATTAGATACAAAAACAAAGAAGACAAAAGCACAACGAGATAATAATAATACACATAATATTAAAACGAGAACAACGACACTAAGCAGCCATGGCAAAGCGACAACAAAAACAAAAAAAGAAGTGAGTGGGTGGGTGAAAAGAGGGAGGAAGATTGGCAGTCCACCGCCCTACCACCAGACTCAGTTAGCTTTAGCTCCAAGGAGAACTACTAATTACGTGTGTAGCAGCAGCAGCAGCAACTCCAGCACGAGAGATGCGAATGGCAGTGGAATTGATGGAGTCGATGGTGGTTCCAGGAGGAGACGGGAGGGGATTGGGGTGACGTTGTGGCAGGCAGCCTTTACCACATTAGCAAGGGGGCGCATGCGCTTAGACTTTGGCTTTGCGTTTGTTAGCGGTGAATGGTAATTGCAAACCGTTAGAATGCGAGAGTGCATAATAAGAAGAGTAAGAGAGAGAAAGAGAGAGAGAGAGAGAGAGGGAGGGAAGGAAGATGGGAAGTTGGAGGCAAATGGATGAAGTTAGACCTGAGCCCTGGAACGTTAGCGTATTTGCTCCAATTCCGCTAGGCAAATGTGACACCTCATGCCTGCACATTTCTATCTTTGCACCATTCCCCAACCCCCCTGCTCACTACCCCACACACACACACACACACACATAAAAATCTCCTCCTCTCATTAGTGTGATCAACAATGATGACCCAGTTTATCGTGTACATAGTTAAAAACATAATAAAATCAGAGTGTAGGACAATTCTGGACGGGGATCTGGTTAGTGTTTTTTTTTTTTTCGTTTTGTTTTCTCCATCCCACAATCTTTTGTATTCTGCCAATAGTGAGAGCATTAAGAACAAAACTGTGTCAGTAGGAGCACATCCACATTGGAACTATGATCGCCTTTTGGGTGTCGATTCCATTGCCAAGACCAGCACCAATGTGTGTGTGTGTGTGAGAAGACCCACCAATTTGTGGTGTTTGCCATATTTAGTTACCAGCGACTTGCTGACTTGTCGAGTTGTCAACGCCTCGGGTTGAGGCAAATATGGACAAATTGCAAAAGAACTAACCCATTTTGGTTTGAATAAGTAAACTCTAATGGGGATGAGAGTGACATGATTGATGAGTGGCATTTGCCTCAAATGGCAAATGTGAACTAAACTTTACTCCATCTCTTTGATTTTCTCTCTCTCTCTCTCTCTCTCCACTAGAAGAGTGTAAAAGAAATAAAAGACAAATAAAATACCCAAAAAAATGTTGTAGTTTATTCATAGTTTGAATTTCAAACTAAAGTTGAGTTTGAAATGGAAAAATCACAAAAATATTTGACTTTTATTTAGTTTAAATATTTCACGCATTTTTAATAAAATTGGCACATAAATTTTGTAACATTAATTTAAAAGAGTTGCTGCGTATGCGTAATCTAAGTAACGCATACGACAAGTAGTCCCATCACATACATAAATCTCATTTCGAATTGTTTTAAAACTTAAGTCGGGTTAATTGATTGTTTTTCATTTTGAAATTATCTAAACAATCCTTTTGGGCAAAGAAAACAAAATACCTACAACTTATTGTTCAATAAGTATTTTTTCTTTCCTTTCCTCCAAAGCAATCAAAATTAAAATATTGATAATTTTATAATTGTATAAATTGCATATAGACAATTATGGAATCGTTTTACTTCGAATTATGAAACTTGAAGAAATTTAACTAAATCTGAGGCAAATTAAAATAAATTGAAACTTCTTTTTATTTAAACATCTTATTTTCCTGATAGAAATAAAACTATTTTATGAGAAGAGATAATGTCATATGTTGTTTGTTTTGTTTTGATAAAGAATTTTATTAAATGTAAAGTTGTTGTTTTGTTCCTTTCAAATGGAAAATGAAGCCAAAAACAAGAATAAGATAGACAGCGACTTGGTGTCTTGGAGCAATGGCAAAACGTAATCATAATGGTAATCGCATTGTCATCATCAAGTGTTATTGCTCCGATTTAGTTAGTTAACTCTAACAGTTAATAAACACATATGGGAGGGATGCGATCTTTCTGCGTTCTTCTTCATGGTTCCGTAGAGCTAAATAATGCTGTCATTAATCGCAGATAGCAGAGTTTCGAGTCCAAAGCCTACGAAAATTGCCATCAAGTAGAAGAATAGAATGGAAATGTTAATAGAAATGTCAATGGCAATAGAGTAGAATATAAAAAGAGAGGAAGATGGTGGATGATGTCTTTTGAAATGCCAATGATCTTATGCCAAACTAAACAAAAGCAAAACGAAAACCAAAACCAAATGAAACTCTTGGGCTCTAGCTTCGCTTTGGTACTTGATTACTTGATTATCTTTAGAGCAAAGTTCCTCATTGGTTTCTGTTTTGTTCTTAGACTGGCATGCCACTTCACTTGATCAACATCATCTCATAATCATTAGCTTGCCATTCCGTGCTCGCATTCCGTCAACTTCAATTCGAAATGATAATGTCTGTGTGCCATGTAAACTGAAACCGCAAAACGCACATAACTGTCATTGTCTATGTCACTAAGCAAAATCCAACTTCCACTTCTCGTCTAAGTATGACTACGCCACTTGGAGCTGAGAGCGGGAACTGGCAGTTTGTTCGCTTGGCTGATGTTCCGCTTATTTTTTTTTTTTTTTTTCATTAATGAAATGCTTTAAAGCTATACAAATTATTCTCTTTTGTACTGATTTGCGTGAAGCGTGGAGTTGCTCACTTTCCCAAAATGGCCCAAGTACACGTACATACATCTGTATGTAGGTATGTACATATATATCTATCTATCTATGTATGTATGTATGTATCTACAATAACTAGGCAGGAAAAGTAGCTGACTGAGTTTCGCAGGGCGGTTACTCTTAGAACTGTTCCGTTAATGCTATTGCCCATTCCTTCTGGCCAACAACAGCCCTTCTAATGGTAGGTACAAATGGAAATGCAGAAATAAATGCAAAACGAGAGAAAAACTAAAAAGTTACGATTGTGGGCGGAACGGGGTGAAGCGGTGTGGATGGCGAAGAATAAACGACATACTCGCTCATTGGTCGTGCCGCCCCGCGGTGGCTTTCACTCATTGAGTGACCGCGACCGCGTTCTGTGCCCGCTTCAATCCCATGGATCACATCCCAGCCAATTACTAGAAATCACTTTCTTTCAATAGACCAGGCTGACCGGACTCCACCAGCTTTATTTAGCATTCAACATCCTAACATCAACTCCAAAACTCCAAGACTCCATCATCAGCATTTGGAGTCTGTTCAGACTTTGTGTGTGCCCATTCTTCTGCCACGGAAGTGGGTGAAATGTGTTTGGGAAAATGCATTTAACGGAATGCACTTGGTTGGAACTCTCATGCAAAAAAAAAAAAAAAAAAAAAAAAACGCAACACAAAAAAATACTAAACAAAACTAAAGAAAAAACTTTAGAGGAAAAACTGAAAAATAAAACGTGAGCCGATGACGTTAGCCCGTCAGGCATCAAGTGAACTTAGGTTGGTTAACTTCAAAAGGAATATTTAATGTTATTGTGATGTATAAGGAAATACCCTACCAAAGTGGGTCTACAGAAAGAGAGAGAGGAAGGGAACATTAATTAATGATTTTAACCTTTAGTTAACTATGGAAATCATCTTACCATTTAACTTACCATTCAATGGCTACTATCTGGTAGTAATTCCCAAACAGTTTTAACTCTAACCACACAAACTGCTCGTCTCATCGCCCTGGAGCCAACTCATTTGAAAGATTGAGACAAATAATAATAAAAAAGAAAAGTAAATTCGATTGTAAAGTGTTATAAATTCTTAGCAATTAAATTTTGCAGTTTCCAAAAGATTCTCATAACTCATTGATGTTGCATGAATGCAATATACCCACAGGTATACCTCGTAATGTGCTCCATAAACATGGAATCATAAAGAAGAAAAAAAAACCCAAAAAAAAAAAAACGATTTTTCATAATCCAAGATGTAGCAGCAGCGGCAGCAGCAGCTTAACGATGGTCTCTGTCGATGCTTCTTACCCGTCTGCATTTGGGTCCAAGCGAGAGTCGCATCTTCAAGCCGCCAGATAACCGTAGGCGACAAAATGCATATTTTTAGAGACGCCGTTTATGCATCTTACACTTCGGGCTATGCTTTTTCCTTATTTTTGGTTTTTCATTATTTTTTTTTTTTTTTTTTTGTTAGTTGTTTTCGAAGAAAGTTTTTTTGCCAGCATTTTTTTCTACTCATTTGTATTTCTTCTATTAGTTTGTTGTGTGTGAGTGTGTGTTTGTGTGTGTGTTTGTTCTTTTCCTTCAATTTCTTTAGTTTTTTTTTCATCGTTTTGCTTTTGGTTTTGGAAAATGCTATCTAACGGCATCAGTTACACTATATAACTGTTCTCACTTTCTTCACTGACTTCTAACTTTTTTTGACTAACAATAGTCGGTGGTGCCCTCCCTCTGACCCGAGCCGCCAGTTGGATTTATTGTCTATTTGGTTTCCGGTGCCACGACTTTTGGGTTTTAGAATTAGAACTAGAACTGAAACTGATTCTGCCCAGTAGTGTATGAATGTGCTGGTTATGGGGGAGGGGGGGGATTGCCTATTGCTTACTTAGAATGCATTACATGACAGAAAACAATCTCCGAATAATTAAACTCGCTTAATAATAGACCTTCTACTCTTTTACTTTTTATTGTTCTTTTGTTCATTTTTTGTTTTTTGACTTGCATCTTTTAGTCTCACCTTTCTATTGTCTTTGTTGGTGGGGTCTCCCCTCCATTAGCATAATTTCTATATTTCAGATGAACATTCTATAGTTACCAAACGCAATTCGAGACTCCAACTAAGAGTTTGTCTTCGGCTTAACACTTTCACCTATTGACCATGGATTATGGGCTAAAAAAAAAAGAGGGGAATAAAGACAAAGGAAATAAAACAAAACAGACAGGCATAACGAATTGGTTAATATATTTGACTTTTTTATAGCCTCAGCCAGAAGTATGACAACATATTCCTAATAAGCATAACAAACTGATTTCAAGCCATTTTTCCCATTTGGTCAAAAACTTGGCAATTAATTTTCTTTGCCAATTTCAGAAAACAAAAAACAATTAGTGGAAATCTCAATTTAATGAGATTCTTAGTAAGATAAGCAGTTAGTTTGAATATCTTTCAATGGATCCAATAGGAATGCTACTATATTGAAATCGGGTGAAATCAACAACTGACAATTGAATTTATATTTATATATATTTTTTTTTTTTTTCTATTTTTCAATTTGTAATGAAAGTAAAACCCATTAGATTCAATTGCTGGCATTGAATGAATGTGAATGAACAAAAAAAAAAAGCAAAAAACAAATGTATATACCACACGTTGTTCAAAACCCCCTCAGCCCCCCCCCCCCGCCTTTCTGTCGAAAATAGTAAAGAAAAAAAGATATCGCCAGACGTCTAGCCGAACAGTTGCTTATTACTAGTGAGTAAAAAATAGAATAGAAGCATAGATAGATAGAGGAGTGTAGGGGGATCAGGGGAGCAGCAGCAGAAAAACCATTAAAATAAAATCAAGTTCACACAAAATGGTGACTGGAAACAAAAAAAAAAAACCAACAACAAGAGACCCATACAGACAACACATCGTTCAGTTCATAGTTGAAAACTTCCATTGCAGAAGATTTGGCGGCTTGTGCTTTTCTTTAAAGTGAAATTGCCTTCAATGCCACAAAATGCTACAATGCGACAGCAGATAACAAAACACAAAACACAAACAAAAAAAAAGACCAAAGAAAACAAAAATATATTTAATAAACTTACTATATGCTCGGTATAAAAAAAAATAATAATAACTATGACAATGTTTCTATACTCTATCATATATTAGAGCTTACTAATATCTGTCCATCTCCCTCTCTCTGCATAACTAGAATCTATAAATGAAGAGCATGATTAATAAATTTCACAGTAATGAAAACTACCTAAGTACCTAAGTAGTAATTGCAAATGCACATAAGAGTAATTCGGACTTTATAAGATTGTAAGTCGAACACTTACATAAACATGGTTGGATTATAGATAAATCAAGAGATTTGTGCAAAATAAGTCTTAAGAATTACAAGCCAGACTTAAATAGATAAACTAGGCAAAAATGTTTACCAATTAGAAATAAGTAGAAAGGATCAGTTCTTCAGTGAACATTTAGACAAGCTTTGAATCCGTCTTGAGTTTGTAGTTAACTCAGTTGGTGAGAGTATCAGCTAAGGAATGCCACACGGTTCGGTTCGCTTCGGTCCAGTCCGGTCTCCGGACTCCGGACATGCGTAATCGTAATGAAAAGTGCGTGTACCTTCACACACATACACATACACACATATACATAGATCATTACCCCGTTTTACGGAACGATGTCCGTTGTTGGACTGTTACCTTTTCATTTATTATTCTGCTTTACGGCTTTCTTCTTAGTTAGCCGCATTGTTTGGCCTGCACTTTAAACACACAATTTATTTCGAGTTTAATGACTTACAATTGTGAAATTAATTTCGTTTTCGCTTTCAGTGAAACTTCAGTTTTCATCAACAAAAAAAAAAAAAAAGGTAGAGAGAGATAAAAAACACAGTACTCATCTAACAATTCCATATGAATTGTTATGGTGAATGAAAAAAAAAGGCGCCATTCAATAGTTTTGAGGCACTCGACAATTGAATGAATGATTGACTCAAACACTTTTCAACATTCTGTCAATATTGCAAATAAACATGTGAAATTGTTTTGGAAAACAAATCAGAGTTGGAGACTAGCATTACTCAATTCCAAAATGGTTGGAACATTTCCCACATAAAAACCAATAGAAAATTCCCAATATGCCAATTAAAAATTCATATAAAATCGGTTCACTAAACAACTAAGTAAACATTAATAAGTTGTGGATAAAGCTAAGCTAATAGAATAAACCATTAAATTCGCATAATTAACTAATTTTTTTAATTGTTTACATTTTTTTTTTTTTTGGTTTGCTAGCCCAAATATTTGGCAGTCACAAATGGCTCAAGAATCACGTAGTATAAATAATAAATATGAAGAAAATAGAGGAAAAAACTGAATCTATTTCGCTTGGAGTAAAATTTTTGCTACATCATTATATTGAATGGCACACAATTAGCACTTGAAAAGTCATCGACCTGCCCAACCCCCCCTCTGGATGAACTGCTATCGACACCCAAGTCGATGGGCATTCAATTAGGGTTTTATTTGCACTCAAAATTTTAAAAAACCAAATTGGCAAATAGAAAATCTTAAAGCCTTAAAATGACGCCCTCATTCAATATTGGCTGACTAAACATGGCCCACAAACAATGCCCAAAAACAGGCAAAAGAACCAAAAGATAGAAGAGAAGTAAAATAATCAAAACAAAGTAAAATTGCAGACAGAATGGAATAAACAAAATTATGCGAATAACTGGCGTGCAACAAACGAAAGAAGGTGGAGGAGGGGGAGCAGGAGGAGAAGGAGATGGAGTAGGAGAAGGCTAAAGACTTGGGCATTGGCAATGCCAAATGGCAGCCAGATTTGAGTTTCAAATCAAAAAGCTAATGAAAAGGTTATAAATTCCGTTATGCTGGCAAACATAGTAATGGAGAGAGAGAGAGAGAGAGAGAGAGAGAGAGGGAGAGAGAGAAAGAGAGACAGACATTCATACATATACATAAAAGATACTTAGAAAGAAATAGAGTCAGAAATTAAGCTAATACAAAAGGCTAAGAAAAACTTGAAGTTGCTTCTAATTTAGTTACTCTAACTCAAACAAATAAGAAAGTCGTCTATAGATAATAATCTAAACACCTTTAGAACACTTAAATTTTAAAGTTCTTATATTTCTATCAAATTATTTATTTGCTGGCAGGACGTCCCTCAATATTTTTACTTCTTAGGGTATAACAAATTTTCATTTTTAAATATTTTCATGCGAAATAAAACGAACTGTCTACATCTTACCGAAAAAGAATTCTAAACTAAGCAGAGAACTTAACTTTAATACGAATTGAGTTTGGGTTACACCCAAAACAAAAAAAAAATTATCATAATTTAACTGAAAGCCCAAAACAACCAGCGAACTTTTTATAGGAATTTTAAAGTTAAAATTTTCTAAAGCTATAATTGAAGTAAAATTTTTATTACTAAATTTATGTATGAGCCTAGTTTAATACATTTTTTGTTGTTGTATTTTTGCCAAGTGTAAGCATCTCTCAGCTGTATACTGAGAGCGCTTCACACGCTGACTGACGATGCACAGCACAAGAGGCGAATTGATGCCGCCGATGATGAGGTGCCAGGCGAAGCCAAGCCAAGCATAATAAGAGACCAAGCTGAGACTCCAGCTCTCCATGCGATGCCTGAGATTATGCTAATAAGTTAAGGCTGTTGCTGTTGCTGTTGCTGTTGCTGTTGCTGTTGCTGTTGCTGCTGCTGCTGCTGCCGTGCTGTTTGCCAGTTGCCAAGAAACGGTATTGGTAACCGATGTCATGGCCAAAACCGCTGCAAGCTACGACTGCGACTACGACTACAGCAACTATGATGTAGAAACATACAAAACAGAGAATAGAATAGTTAGTATAGAATAGAATAGAATAGAACAGGCAACAACAACAACAAACACGGCGACAGCTTGCAGAACAGCAAACGGAATGGGGAGACAACAGCAATAGCAACAGCAACAACGACAACACAAGACAACAGTAAAAGCTTTAGCTGATGCTGCATTCTAGGTCAGTGACTACTAGGAGCAAGCAATATTGTGGGATGTGGGTTGTGGGTTGATGTTGTTGTTGTTGTTGTTGTTGTTGTTGTTGTTGTTGTTGCCGCTATTGCTTTAGCTAGTGGTGTTGGCCAATGTCTCATTCACTTATCAGTAATACTACTAGACTCTAACTAAACTCTAAGCAACTCTATGCAACTTCAATTCCAACTAGTTGCACAGACTGGAAACGAGCCATGAAAATCGGTCAATTGGTGCCTGCTGCCGGGCTGCCTATTGCCTATCTGCCTTCTGCCTGGTGACTGCTGCCTGCTGACTGTTGCCTGCTGCCTGGTCAACTGTCAGCTATATTTTGTGGCATATTGTGTGTTGGCCTAAATGGAAATCGAATTGAAAATGAACATGGCTGTTTAAATTAATCAAGATAGGGGCCAAATCTTCTTTCATCAAAAAAAAAAGCCAACATATACAGATGACCTTCACCTTAATTGAATTTGAATTGAAATATGTATATGAATAAAAATCATAATCATTTGAGCTAAAGAATACATTTTCTACTCTACTCACGTATGTATATTCAAAACACTTTTCTTTATTGAAATTAGTTCCTGTAACTGATTATGATTCAATCGTCTATGCTCTGTTTGTCTTTCAATTTATCAGAAGTCATTTGTTCAACTACTTATATGTACGTATGTATGTATGTATGTATGTGTATTGTATGTTTGACTAGCATGTTATGCTGTCGATTCGTGATTGTTCTGTCACCAGTCTCTGTCTCTGGTTGACTGAATGCTAATGATGATAATGGCCGTGCATAAGCGATAATGATCGTGACCGAACTGCTCCGGCTGCTGCTGCTGTTGCTGCTGACTAACAATCAACTGTCTAAGCAACTGATGGTATATCTGGAATGCGGCTAGCAAATTGCCAACAAAATTAGTGACAACTTGGCATTGATTGTTATAATGCTCATACTCCTTCTTCTTATAGTGTGAGACCTCCCCAGATGTTTGCTCTGCTTCAGGAACGGGATACATGAAGATCAATTAGAATATGTCAGTTCACAGTTGTAATTTATTTTGCTCTTTTAGTTGTAGTTCTGTCTATAGATTGCAATGAGTCATCAAAGATCACATCATCATAAATTGCCACACCCACCCACACACTTACACACTTACACACACACACACACACACAGACATGAATGACCGCCTTATTTATGCAAATTAATTTCGTTTGTTTTGTTAAATTGAAATTTCTTTTATTTTCAGCATAAAGACCGATGACTTTCTAATGGCATTTGGTAACCATTTCATTACGATATCGTGACTGAGCGATCAGATCAATTTTGATCAGTTCACACATGCTGTCAGAGAAAGAGAGAGAGAGAGAAAGAGAGAGAGGTACTCATTTCTATTCTGATGAGATATGTTAGTTTCCAGCTTAAAATGCTAAAACAGCGGCTTGCCATTTGGTCCTTCTCTTCTATAAGATGCAATTTATACTCATGTCTTTTAAAGGGATTTTCAACAATTCTCTTCAGTTTAACAAAAAATTGACACATTTCTATCAGAAAGATATGAGTTTTCATTTGGTAAGGGCATTTATTGAGTCAACTTAGGTAAATTAGATATTTTATTTGTTTTACCTTTTCATTTCCTTGAAACTTGAACCTAATTCCACATATGTATAAACCATAAAACTGATAATTGAGGCTGCTGCCCACACCTACATGGATTTTGCCTTTCTGTTTCCTACTCTCCTTTTCGGGTTCTGTGAAAGAATTGTGTGTCTGGGTCATGTATCACTTTCATATTGATAATCGTAATAAATCAGAAATTATTTATATGGTAAGACCAATACCAAAATAAATCTATATACATATATGTATATACATATGGCAAAATGTGCGTGGCCATTGAAAATGTTTCAAAGATCGAACCAACAAAAAGAAAGAAATGGAAAGAAAGAAAAGAGAAAAAAATGTTCTGTAAATCGTTTTGTCTGTTATTGTTGTGTTTGGGCCAAACAACAATGCTGACCCAGTAAAAGAAAAAGTTTACTTTTTTTTTTTTGTTAAAATATATATATGTGTTTTTGGTATTTATTTATCTCGTTTCTTTGGTTAAGGTTTTCCGCCAAAACTCAAAATAAGAAAAGAAAAAAAAATGCTTTTTGCCCAGATATGTAGATGGATATTAATTCTTAACGGTTTTTACTTTCACGTTAGAACAATATGGACAGAGGGCGATAATTATATCTAAAGACGCCGTTTGTTGTTGTTATTGTTGTTGCTGTTGCTGCTGTCGTTGTCGTTGTCGCAGTCGAGCGTTTTGGTCTAGCATCCGTCGCGTTCGTTGCCTAAGTCTTTTGTTTGCTCTTCCGTTGTACCTTTTTGCCTTTGTTTTGCTGTTAGCTTTTTGAACTAAAAATCTATGTTATTTATATACATTATTTTTTGTTTTTTTTTTTCTCTTCTTGATTTTGGCAAACTAACGGTCCGGTCTCATGGTATGACGTGCCAGAGTTTGCACTATATATTTAGTCTTTTGTTGTTGTTGTTGGTGTTGGTGTTGGTGGCGGTTTTGGCGATGGCTCGTAACAAAAGCAAATAGAAAATGCTATGCAAAAAATATGCTTGAAAATCTAGTACATAATGCAAATTACAACAAGAACAAGAAGCACACCAACTGGGCGGTAACTGGACAATGGCCAAATAGAAATTTAACTTGGCACAAACAAGTCACCTTTTAAGGTAAAAAAAAAAAACGAAAAGAAAACTCTACATATACTCAAATGTATGTTTAAATTTTAAGGTGAAATGCAAATATTGATCAAAAACGAATTGAGAGCATGAGCTAACGAACATTGCCAACAAGTTGAAGTATAGCCGAATATAGAATACAATTGGATCAGCATGAGATAGTTGATTAAAATAATTATTTAAATTTAATAGATTTGAAATTTTATGGTTTTAAAGAAGAGAAAAGTGTGGGCAAGAAGTTTTTTTTTGCAATCATGACTTTCCATTCTTCAATTGCAATTGCATCTTCAACTTTCTTAGGCATTAAATCAGTCAACGACTTGCATTTAATTGGCATTAAGCTCTGTCAAACTGATTTTTGACCCAATTAATGCCAACTTTCATGATCCCATCAATTTTCATTAAGGATCGTTAAGACTTATGCAAAAATCGCGTATGCCATTTTCCAAGCAGCAATAAAGAAATAATACAAAAAAAAAAAAAAAACAAAATAACATAATCTCATAAGTTCAATTAATCAAACAGAAACATTTTCAAATACTTTACCACAATCTATGTCTGTGTGTGTGTAGGATGTTGCCATGTTAGATCTTGATTTCAATTTGGATTTCTCCTCTCCCACCATTTTTTCTATTGAGGGATAATTTTCAATTATTTTATGTGTGTGTGTGTGTGTGTGTGATTCTGTTGATTACAATTGAGTGAGTTGAGTGATAGTGACGATGACTATGACGATGACCATCATCATAAACATAATCATCATTATCACAACTAGTTAACCACCACATGGCATGATCTGATGCCGTTGAGACGAGCCCAAGTTGCGAGCACTTTTCTAGCCAACGTTTCTTTCTGGCCGTTGTGCTTTTTCCTGTGATTTTTTTTTTCTGCTTGTTGTTTTTTTTTTTTTTTTGTGATTTTCTAAAATAATTTTTCTTGTTTTTTTTTTGTTCAACTTTCACATGGAATTGTGCGACTGCCGTCATCGCCTCCGCCTTGTAGTTTTTGTTTTTCGTTGATTTTTTTTCGCATTCAGTTTGAGTTCATTTCTCTCTTTTACTGTCTTGGTCAAGATGTTTTGGCTATGATAATTATGATGGCGGTTTTTGTATTGCTCGTTTGGCATTATGAAGGATATTTAGAATTGGGTGTACATTCTTCTTCATAAAAAATGCTATTTACATGCACCAAGAAACTCTTTTGATTTCTCTTATGATATTCATGGGATGGCTATAAAAAAGGGAGAGTATTGAAATTCTTATTGTTAGTTAAAATATGCATTATGCAAGTTAGCATCGTCCACTCCCGCTGGGCCTTAAACTAAACAACTCGTTGTTGTTGCTGTTGTTGTCGTCGCCGTCGTCGTCGTTCACGAAAAAGACATTTCACTTTTTACGTGCCGCAAATGATGATCGATGTGCGCATCGCATGTTGGACACCATCGTCATGAAGAACATCCATTTAAATTGGCTAAATGCAAAGTGGCAATCTCTTACCTCTGGCAATAACTAACATTTTTGTCTCTCTCTCTCTCTCTCTCTCTCTTTTCTCAGTCCCGCCTTTGGCTTAGCTCACACCACAACTAGCTTCTCTTGCTCTTGGTGGCTTATGCTGTCAACAGATGAAGCCAAAAATTATTAAGATAAATGTCAACTGTATCTAGAAATTGGTAAAAAATTAATTAGATCCTAATTGGGCTTCGCCTGCCACTCAATTTAAATTTGGTTCCTTATTCCATATAACCAATCCTCGCTAATCACCGCCAGCAACATCATTTGCTGCCCGTTGCAATCACCAGAAGAGGTCTAATGAATGGCCATGCTCAGTCACGGCCTCATCACATGATGGATAATGCTTCTTCTTCTGTCTCTGTCTCAGTCTCAGTCTCAGTCTCAGCCTAAGTCTCTACCTCTGCCTCAGTCAGTCACAGTTGCTGTTGCTGTTGTGGTTGTTGTTGTTGTTGTTGTTGTTGTTGGCTTCGCATTCGAGTCACTTCTTGTTAGCCAACATGGTTTGCCTTCGTCGCAGCCGTTCAAGGCGCTAATTAGGCACGTTGTGGCGTCTTTGGTGATAGCTTTACTGATGCCTTTTAGCTTCAGCTCTAGATTTTGGACAAAACAAATTGCTGCCAGACTAAAGAATGTGAAAAAAGAAAATGAAAGAAAAAAAGGCAACAGAGGGCGGTTTAATGCTTGCTAATAAAAGTGAAGAATTTTCAGTCTTTTACTCAAATCAAACTAGTCATTTGCTGCAACTAATGGCAATTAAAATAAAGAACAGAAAAGATCCCTCGAACAGAATCTACATATATATTGCAAAATTTTCCCATCTTATTTTCTAATTGTGACGGTTGCTCCGAATGTTTGGAATTTATATATCAAAATTTTTATATGGTAAAGAAAGGAAATTCTTCATAAAAATTACCGATAATGAGGCTCACGGTTTTTCAGGCTTCCAACTCTAAGCGTGTCTTTGTTTATATACCTATATAATTAACTTCGAACCAGTGAAAAATAATTTCTTTTGATTACATCTATGAAGTTAAAATCAGTTCAATCTTATGCCTCTCATTTACAAACTTTTTCACTTTTCCAGCCGTGCCAGTTCCATGCCACCTGTGGCCATTTGCTATAATCTAAACCATTTCCGGATGCTGGTATTTATCTAAATTCGTGTATATAAACACAAAACCTGTCAAAGTTGAAATCTGTTTGGGCCAATCAATTTCCCATAGAAAAGCTAACGGTCTCTCACTGTGATTAGTCCAAGACTCTTGAATGATAAAAACTAATTAACAAGAAAAGAAGTTAAATCAAAAACACATCGCATCACAAAGCAAAACAAAACAAAATCAACAAAAGATTATTCGCTTACTTTGAATTGAAATGGTGAAAGGTTATATACATATACCTTTGCTCTGTTCCCCTATTTGTCGCTGTGATCAGCTGACTGAATGATGAACAGCCTCCATGGGACAGCAAATGAAGACCGGAATGAGGGTGAGGCAAACGGTCGCAGCAAAAAGTAAAAGCCAGTTAAAAGAAAGGCCACTGAAAGACCTAACATGGCAAAAAAATATTTAGAACAAGCCCAAATAAATGAGAAAAAACAAAAAAAATGTTTTGTCTATGCGAGTATGCGTGAGTATATATGTGTGTGGGCCTGTGCGTGTGGAAAACTGGAAAATGTGAAAAACTGGCCACCGGTTGATCTTAGCCTGCTCCTGCGGCTAATGCTGTCATAACGATAGCTTTTGGTGTCAGACTAAATAACACAGGCGCCCCAAAAACTAACATAATCACAGAGAGAAAACGAGAGAGAGAGACAGAAAGAGAGAGAAGGAGAGATAGAGAGGGAGTCGACAAGTTAGAGACTGTTCGAGAGAGATGAGAGTTGAGAGAACGGTTCATTTGACGAGTTGTTCTGCCTCAATCCGCTGAAATGTAATTGAAAAATTTCTTATTTTTACTAGCAACAGCTTAGTTATTTACTATATAGAAAATAGTCAATTTAAGTTTGGTTGAGATTAGCACACTAGCTGATCACTAACAGATGGAGATATCTATATATTATATTTACATATATTTCAAATGAAATGGACCTCAATACCCAAATATCTTAAGATAAGTTTTTTCAAGTTTGAATTTTTCTCTAACCGATCTTTCCTTTTTAATAGCCTGATTTTAAATAAATTTGGTATTAAATTATTAAGTAAAATAATAAAGATTTTACTCGAAAACTAAATTTTCAAATGATCGTTAGTAAATTTATTGAACAATATTTGCATAAATTATAATACGTATGTATATAAAGTTAACAAATATTCAAATAGTGCTTAAAACGTGTACGAGATAAATAGAAGGCTCTTCTTAAACAAAGTGACTATCAGAAGACTTAATGATTCTTGAAATAATGGAATAATTCATTTTTTTTTTTTTTTTTTGCAAGTTAGTTTTCTAATGATTTCTCTTACGTAATTCGATTGATGATTAATTGAACTTTCTGCATACAATGTATATTACAACTTTCTTGCATTCGGTTTGATTTGGACAGATCTTTAAGCTATTTTTTTACGCTTTCGCGGCAAAGTTTCACTTTGACTTTGAGTCTGAAATGTGCCACAATTCGTTGCAATCTTAATTATTGTCATTGCATTAAGCTGATCTCTATAAATTTATCTCTGTCTGAGATCTAAACGTCTTATGGCCAATATACGGACACATCATACAAGCCGATGCAAATCGAAGAGAATGCTGTGACTGTATGTGTGTGTGTATGTGTGTTAACAGAGCTCTGTTAAGAGTTAGTTACAGGCTGTTATTAACAGCATGCCAATGACCTGTGTGCGTAAGTAGTATGAATGTTTGCCTCTTGCTTAGAGTTTAGTTTACTTGGCTAAAATTCTCATTACTCACAGGCCTTACCTTTACCCTTACCGCCATCCCATAACCGCTTGTATTGCCTCCCCATTCCTCCTTCAACTCGACCCCACTCCGACCTTAGCTCACTTTAATGTTTGTTTTCTTCATTTCTTGCTACTTTTTACTTTTTTTTCGCTCTTACCCTATACTTGCTGTAGGGTATACAAGGCAACAATTGCACAAACATATTTCCATGAACATCTGATGATGGCTTCGAGGATATTTCCAAGTCGATATAGATTGATGTATGGCACTTGCCACCCGAGAGCCACCACCACCAGCAGCAGCAGCAGCAGCACCCCCTTCGCCCTAACTATCTATTATATATCTCTCACTCTATACACATTCCCCTAGACCTGAACCTGGGCATGGGCCGTTAATGTTTAATGCAAATATGTATTTCACGTCGTTTTCTTCTTTTTTTTTTGTTTAGGCATGAATGTAAATGTTGTTGTTGTTGTTGTAGTAGTAGTAGTTATATGTAACCACATATGAGTACTTACATTTATTTGCCTGCTGCTTTTATTTTTTTTTTTTCTTCTTCTTTTTTTAGGTATTTTTTCTTTTACTCACTTAATTTGGAGTTCAAATAAAATGCCGCTTAGTTTCGTTTCGCTACGTTCCGTTCTGCTCTGCCCTGCCCTGCTCTGCTTCGTACTGGGCGGTCGACAATCAACAAAATAAAAAAAGAAAAATAGAAAATTTGTCGTAAAGGCTTCTCCTTTTCATTTAATTGGATATATAGTCTGCAAATATATATCCCACTCGACGCCTCTTCGGGGTGTTAATAAACATAAAAACTTCTTTTTTTGTTAATATATATTTAACTTTTTGCAACTTTCCTTTGAAATAAAAGAAACTCTCTCGGACCTATCCATATATACTTTCCATTCTATTATGTCGATCAGTTAAGCTGACTTCCATATTATTATCTAGAAACATTGATTAAATTCGTTCTCCAAGAACTCTCTTATCTAGTTCTGTTCCATTCATGAGTTCTTATAAATAAATTCAATAGATTTACGGTTTTGAGTTCTATTCTGTATCAAATCATTCAAGGTTTTCTTTTTTTTTTTTTTTTTTGTTAATTCTATTTACATTTTTCTTTGCCTTTTGAATATCTAGTTATATTATTAAACAAAATAAGATGCGGATTTGTGCTCCGGTTAAGCTAAATGAAATGGGTCAACGTTTCGGTTCATGGTTCGCTTTGCTCCAAATCAAAGAAGATGAAGACCCAAAGTCTAACTAACTGCATCATAGAGGATGACAAAACAACATACATATACATATATGTACACAAATTGGTAGTATAGTCTGCTAAGCTGACTCATCTCAAACTGTTATTGTAGTTAATTAGAAATCAATCAAAATTCTAATCCCTTTTTGGGGGCCCTTTGCTCGTCGATCTCAAATAAAACGGTAGCACAAAATGCAAATGACCAGGGTCTGTAGCAGGTGCCGTTGCAATAGAAGGTCGGTTGGTCGACGGTCGACGGTTCGTTCGTTCGTTTGCTGGTTCGTTGGTTCGTTCGCGTTGATCGGTCGTTCGGTTGGAGTTAGAGTTGGGTTAGCTGCTGCTGCTCCATCTCCAACTCAAGTTCAATGCTACGGCTGCGGTTTTGGGTCTGGGCTATTAAGCTTGAGGTCGGTCCCCCAACTCTACATGAAGATGTAAGTTTTTCTTCTTTTCTTTATGTTTGGAGAGCCGGCTCTCCTGGTCGCTCTCTCTCTCTCTCTTTGACACTCTGCCTCTCTTTCTTTGTATATCTGTGTCTCGGTCTATCTTCAGGTCTTATTGTGTGGCTCAGTAGAGCGTGCGTGTGGGGTTCGTGTTGGCTCTCTCGTTTGCTGCTTCGTTTGTTGGCCAAGTAGAAATGAGCTCGCCTCTCGGGTTTCTGCAATTCTGTAGCTGTCGCTTGGCGTCTTCTGCATGTCTTGGCCATGGCCATGGTCGCTTTCTCTCTGTTCTTCTGCTCTCTTTCTCTTGCTCTCTCTCTTTCTCTCTTTCTGCGTGTGTGTGTGTGTGTAAGTATTTTTCTTTCTCTGATTCTTTTGGAGACCTCTGCCAGTGGGAAAGGCATAAAAGTGGCGAACAACCAGGCAACTTGGCCATTGCGCGTGATGCAATTCAAGTGCTAACAGCGAGTCGTCGAGTCAATAGTCTAAGCCAACAGCAGCAGCAATAGCAGCAACAACAGCAGCAGCAGCAGTCTCAGCAGTAGCAGCAACCAAGCAACATCAGCGTGGACATAAACTAATTTTTTTTTTTTATTTGGATTTGCAACTCCTTCCGCTGCACTAAAGTGAACTCAAAGTTGAAGTGTTGTTGTTGTGTGAGAAAAACCAAGAATAATTTCCACCTAAAACAAGTGACGGCAAATGACCCACCACCAAACGAGTGTGTGAACGTGTCCCAGTTTCAAATAATTGATACGGTGAAGATATTTTTTTTTTTTATGTGTGTAAATTTCTGTTGACTATCACCCACACCGCCCCTCAAAAGAAAAGAAACAAGGATTATAAATACAGTTTACAATTTACAAAACATAAAAACAATTGTGCAATATTCCATTTGGACGCTTTACAAAAAGGTAAGAATTATAAGAAGAATACTTTTGAGAATTTTATTCTTATTTGACCAAAAAATGAAGACAAGGAAAAACAGAGAAAATTTTTTTTGGAAAAATGCATTAGTGCCGAGTTCAAAGTGAGAATTAATGGACTTGGGAGGTCTGCAGCAATGTTTGGCCAACTAATTGTCACATTCTTGCCTCCCTATTATCGACCTATGATAATTGTTGTCTTTAGTAAAAGAAAAAACAAAAGACTTAGGCAACAAACTTGGCTCAATGCAAGCAAAGTGCAAATTGAAACTGAATTTAAAAAATAGTTTCAATCAGCCTACCTACCAATATCACCCTAACCATTATCATACTCATCATGTGCATTATAATCGTTGCAGTTTTTTTTTTTTGGCAATTTAAAAAAAAAACGAAAGAAATAAAAACTTGATTAAGCCAAAGAAAGTGCAAATTTGTTACCGATTTCCAGTCATCTAGAGAATTACTAGCCCCAAGGCTATCATTAGCATTCTCCATTGTCGGCTAGACCATTATCTTTAAGTTGAATCAAAAGACTTGGGCAACGAACTTGATTGAAATCGATGAAAGTGCAAATGCTGGTGGCCAACAACAACATATTGGATTTTTTTTCTTTCTTTTTTGAGAATATATATGTATGTATGCCCCCCTCATCATTTCTCTCTCGCATTTAACTCAATTTTTTTTCTCCTTCGTTTCTGTTGCCGTATTATTAATGCTTGCGCTTTATATTTTCTGTTAAAGTCATTAACGCAATTAACCGTTATTACCGCCATAGTAGTCGTCGTCGTCGTCGTCGTCGTCGTCGTCGCCGTCACCGCCGCCACCGAATGGTCACCCAATTCATTAAGAAAGCATTTAGTGTAAAAAAAAAAAAAATAAGAAAAGAAAAGAGACAGCAAAAATAAAAGCAACGGGCCAAGAGCATGAGAAACGCATTAAAAACTAACATAAGAAGAAAAGAACAAAAACAAAAAAAAAAACGCAGCAAAAAAAAACTAAAAGAGGAACAACTGTCGAACAGATTCAAAAGGCAGCCCCCATTCAGCCCGGCGTCTTGTTTTATGTCTTCATACACACTTCGACACACACACACACACACAAAGGTATCAGAACAAGTCGACACTATCAAAATACAGAAGAAAATATTAAAAAACTTTATTGTTTTGGGCCGCCCGGAAATAATGTAATAATGTTGCATAAATGACTTGTTGTTTTATAATCGAATCATAAAAGCATATACATGTATATAGAAACAACAGGAACAGTAGTAAAATTTTTGGGTTATTAAAACTAATGAAACAACGGCCACAAAAGTGGAAATGGAAACTTGAAGCTGCAAAACGGAACCTGAAGCACACAGCCAGAAGTCGCCTCTTTAGAACAAGACTAAGATATTAAGCCAAAGAGAAAGATAGAAGAATAAAATACAAAAAAAAAGGGGGGAAAGAATAAGAGTTGGGGTAGCTAGGGACTTGCGACACAAATGCCGACATAAGCAAGTCTTAAGATGCTCCCTTCCCCAACCCCTAAGGGGCAGTTGCATTAGCATTAGCCGCCCAACAATAAACGATTAATTAATGCCACAAAAGAGTCATCATCATCTTCTTTATCATCATCATCATCATCATCATCGTAATCATCAACGGCAATCATTCATCGGCAAAACTTTTCTCCTCATTAAAGACGGATTTTTCTTCCACTTTAAACTCGAAACTTGAAACACGTAGAAATGCAACAAAAAGGCAAGGAATATAAATTTCTCTCTCTCTTTCTCTCTCTCTCTTCAAACTGACCCAATTCAATTCACACCAAACAAAAAACAAGAACTGAAAACTACATTAAACACTGAAATAGAGGAGAAGAAAATGGAAGAAAAAACAACAACTTAATGCAAACTTTACAAATTCATTTGATCTAGTTTAAATTAATTTGTAGGTAAACATGATTATTGCTTTTTTATTTAACGGATATTGCCATTTTATCAATAGAGATGTAGTCGATCAATAAAATACTAAGAAAATTAAATTATTTATAAATTCCAATTTACTTTGCCTAGCATTAGCAAGTTTTGTTTTGTTTTTATCACGTTTTCAGTTCAAATGCTACTAAATGGTTTTCATTAGCAGAAAAATCTTTGTTGATAACAAATAACTTTCTCTTAAAAGGTTAACTAGAATCAACTAAACGATGAACTTGAGAATATTAATAGTAAATTGGCATAAAATATTGCACTTTCTGGTTAAACGATTTGCTTAACCATACATTATCTGTCAGTGGTTATTTAGTTCCTCACTTGACTACTTAATAGACTCTTTAAGTGCTTCTAAAGCCCATTATAAAGATTTCATTAGCATCTCGGATTTCATTAGCCATGCACCGAGCCATCTCCATCTCTTTGCCTCTCCTCTCTCTCTCCACGTCACCCCTTTGTTTTTTCCCTATCTCTAAAAGTTTTTTTTTTTTTTGTTTTTAAGTCATCGTTCTCCTCTTTTTGGCTTGTGCCGCTTGGCTGGGTCGCTTTTTCGTTTTATTTCATATGTGGGTCAGTTTCTGATCTCTGTTTTTTTTTTTTTATTTCTGCACCTGTTCTAGGCCAAGGCGACGCATGACAAAATAAAATTATAGATAGATATGGGCTACAGACATGAGACATGAGAACAAATTTGAGAGTGAATAATTCGCAAAACATAAGTACAAATAAATACAATAACGATAAATAGCCCCCAAAACATACTTGAGAGATCAGACAAAGATGAAGTGGCTGTTGAATGGTCAGCGATACGAGTGGTAGACAGTCCAAGTGGTTTTGCGTAGAGAATCGAGAAGCATGTTAAATATCTCAACTCTCAAGTGATGAAGCGCACTCTTCAGAAACTCCCACTCATCACATGCTACTCTCACTTAGATGATACCTTTTCGAATCAAAACTCAGAAAATTGTTCTTAATTCCAATTATATTGTAGAAAAGCATAGACTATATTTAGGTTTAGAAGAAGTATAGGCCATATATATGTACATATATGTATGATGATCTGACTAATGATGATGACGATGACGATGAGCTGGCACTTTCCAGCAGTGTTCCAGCTGAAATCTTTTCGTTTTCTTTTGGAGTCGGCCCTGCGGATCTAAAAATCTTTTTATCTGTCTCTCTCTCTCTCTCTATCTCTTTTCTCTTTCCCCCAATCTTGCTTAAGGAATCTGTGTTATTCAACGGTTGTTTTTTTTTTCTTCTTCTTCTTCTTTCATTTGTTGTTATTTTTTTGTAGGTTCTCTTCTTTATTTCCCCGCCCCACATCCCGCTTTAATTTTCTTACCATATTCGGGTATTATAAGCCATATTAACAAAGACTCCGTGGCTAAGAGGAAAAGAGTGAAATAAGAGGAGGGGTTAGTAGAAGAAGAAAAAAAATGGTTTTCTGGGTGCTTTGCTTTGCTTTGCTGCCGCTTCGCCGCTTAGATGAGGCACAGAAAGATATTAAATAGAACCAGAATGTGGGCCAAAGTGTCGTCGAATTTGTATTTGTATTTGTATTTGAATCAGTTGGCTTGTCACAAAAGCGCAGCAGCTAACAACTTTCCTTTCCTTGCCTGTGCCTTTGCCTTTGCCTTCCCCTCCCCGCCCCAATTAGGCCATTAAATTATTCATGATTCTTAGTTCCCAAAAAAAAGTAGCAGTAAAAATCCACAATATAATGACAATGATGACGATGATAATAATGATGACCCAGATGAATATATTAGTCAAGTTTCTCAGCCCTCACCAAAATGAATAATTTATTGAAATATTTAGTTCTATTTATTTGAAACTGAATCAATAGAAACATTAATTTAAATAATAAAATGATTCACTAGAAACATCGTAAGCACTCAACACCTTTAAAACATAATCATTCATTTATTCTGGCATGAATATTCATGGAAAGTATTCACTTTTTAGCAACAAATGTGACATAACTCACTTTCTCGTTATTTGGGATCAGTTTTGGATTTGATTAATGATGATGTTGAAAATATATAAGTATTTAAATTGATGGCCAAGAACTTAAAGTCAAAGAGGGGCGGAAAGTTTAAAACAAAAATAAATGAGAAATAGAAGAAGAAGACTACTAAACAACCGTGTATAAGCACTTGTCCATGTGTGAAAGTGTTCCCATTTTTGGGTGTCAATTTCAAGTTTCTACTGTGTGTGTGTGTGTGTGTGTGTGTGTGTGTGTGTAATTTCAACACGTTTTTAGTTTGGCTACGACATGATATCATTCCACTTGACATGCCTCTGCAAGTGATAGAGTCGATGCAGAGAGGGGGTGGGAATGGGGGAGGGGCACATGTATCTGTGTGCAATCACAATGAGGGGAATGGCTTTTCTTTTGGGTTCATACACCTTCAATGCTAGTCAAGTTCTTGTTCAAGTTTCTGGCTCGTCTTTTTTTTCACCGTGTTGTTGTTGTTCTCCTTCCTTTTGTAGTTTTAATGAGGCAACAAAACGTTAATTAGACTTGAGGCATATGCAAATGTCTCTCTTGTTCTCTCTCTCTCTCTCTCTCTCTCTCTCTCGGTGTCTGTGAATGGCTCTTTTGTCTCCCTCTGTGGAAAGTGTGTTTTTAGAGTGTGCGAACTTGTATTCATCTTGGTCAGGTGCTGCTCCTCCTTTGCCTTTAACTCCCACAAATAGAATTGAAATCTTTCGTTTTGAATATCCAGAGCAACTTCAATCTTCAGCCAGGCGTTGCAATGCAATTTGCATAGCAATTTCATTTTGAGTTTGAATTGAAAATGATTTTCTAATTTTCTTCTGTTTTCCCCCCTCAAGTGTCTTCAATTCTTTTTTCTTTTCTTTTTTTTTTTTTTTGGATTTCTCTCATTGAGAAGTCTTTTGTTGTTTGTTTGTTTCTTTTGTTTTATGGTTGCGACCCGTTTGCAAATCGGTCAAGAAAATAAATTTATTTATTTATTTATTATTGTCCACTCCCTCTCTCGCTCTCTTTCTCACTCTCTTTTGATCAAGTGCAATTTGATTGCAATATATGTATGTACATATGCCCCATGGCTCAGCATTTCCTTCTTCTTCTTCTTTTCCGTCGTCTCTGCTGCTGTTATTTTAATTACTCAGCATGTTGCATGCAAAATATCCGCTATTTCATTTTGACCATTAAAAATGGGTTGGCTTTCGCACTTTCCACTCGATTTTTCTTTGGTTGGGATTAGAAACGGTTTAGTTATAGAATGACTGTGGGCGTGGGGATGTGGGTGTGGTAAATACATAAGCCAGGAATATCAATTGCCCATTAGGTAAAGCAGCTGTACACAGAGAGAAGGTACAAAATGATGAAGAAGAGTCTTCTAAGTCTTCCTTCGGCTGTTGCGGCTTTCATCGAGCCAACATCTTTGGTTTTGCTGCATTTTTACCTACTGGAAGTTACCGTTACGCAGCAACATTTCGTTTTACAAGACACAAGACATGCTGTGTGTGTGTGTGTGTCTGTGTGTGTTTGTGTTTGGAAACCAGAAATTGAGAATCTCATCATTTGTTGATGGCAAACATTAGGTCAATATGCATTCCCTCCCCTATCCAATACAGCCTCAACATAGACGTCCAAAAGAAAAGCGAGAAAAACTTGTTTTATGCATTTTCTGAACTGATTACTATTAATATTAGACGAACATTTTTGAAGTAATTAAGAGCCATTGTTTAAGCTCAAGTGCATTTGCATTAGCTTATCACTACATCAATTAAGAGTCCCACAACTGCGAGTGTGTGCGTGTATGCGTGTGTGTGTGTGTGGGTTACTTTTTCCTCTTTCTTCGTATCCATCATTGACAATTACCAGAGTAAAACATTTTTTTACTAATGATGTTTTTTTTCTTCATTCGTTAAATAAATAAATCACGTTGATTAACTTTCTAAAAAAAAGTTGGAAAATTTCATCACACAAAACACTAAACAAAAATATATAAAAATAGACATATCAATTGATTTGTTATTATATAATGACTAAATCAATTGACAATTTCTTTTATTAAAAATGAAAAATTATACAAAGTTTTTGATAATAATATTTTCACTACTTAAATAACTATTTTAAGCTCTTGCAAAATGAATGCATCTTAGACTATAAAGACATAATCAGCATTGAATTTTAATGTTAGAAAGATTGTAACGAGCAAAAAAAGATAATACTAACTATAATCTTCTGTGATTTTTGAACATTTATTTTAAAGAAAATACTCTATGAAATATTTGGAAAATGTTTTCACTATATTCAAGAGCGTAGACAAAATTCAATCAAGGGTGTGGGGGCAGAAGGGTTTTGTAATTTACTTTGATTTGATTTCCTAAAAAAAAAAATGTAATTTATTAAAAATAAAAGAATTTTTTTAAAGTATTACGAAATTTTATCATAAACTGACTGAGTTTTTCCAAAGATTTGTAAAACTAAGAGGAGGACAACTTGACTGTGTTTTTCTCATGTTTTTAATTTCAAATTTAACATTTTAGTTGCATTTTTTGGCTCTGGCTTTGGATCGTTTCGATATAAAAATGTTAACTGTCCAATCAGACAGAATGGAATATAATGTTATCACTCAATACAAACACTTACAGCAATTTTATCTTTTGCATAATGAAAAAAAAGTATTCATATTAATTTAACACATTTAAGTGTTTTTATAAACATAAATATTGAAGATTTTTATGCTATCGACATATAAAATATATTCTAATAATTAAATATGATGAAAGATGATCTCACACTTAATATGGGAGATCAAAGTTTAAGTTGTATGTTGCCTTTAATTTAATTTTAAACTGCATTGACATCTTCTAGAAGAAGGTTGTGTTTTGTTCTAAGCTCCCGAGTAAATGTTCTGCCTTATATAATCACAACTAAAGTTCGTTTAAAGTTTTAATCAAGGCTCTCTTATTCTTAACCTTCGTATATCCTCTACATTTCCGAGTGAGTTGTTTAAATAAAAAACTGAAAGTGTTTATATATATGACCAAGTATTATATATTAAAGCCTAGTTTGTTTGAGGTTGGTTAACTAACTTAATGAACTTCTAAAGCAATAATAAAAGAAAGTTGTCATAAGACAATTTTTTCCCATGTCTCGTCTAATTGATGTCAAAAAGAAAGTTCTCAACAAAAATAAAACGTATTTTATATATATTTTCTCTCAATTCTCTTTTCTATTTGCAGACCTTATTAAGCAGTTCTAGTTGAAGTAAAGGTAAGCAAACTAAAAAAAAAAAGAAAAAAAAATATGCATAAATAAATATTAGTTAATAGAACGGAAATTCTTCATCGTCTGATGGGAATACAAAAGTCATAAAGTTGGATTTGTCTTTCCGCCATATAAATGTGTGTTTGCCATTTGGCAGCGACAGGTGTTGAGATGTTAGAAAGGTGGAGTTTAAGTTTGCAAAGGGTCTTTTAATCATTCAAACCGAGTCTATTTATAAGACACATCTCTGGGCAATCATTTGGCAATTAGTCACTCAAAGTGACTCGAGTTGATCAGTTCTTCTTCAGTTCAGTTCAGTTCAGTTTAGTTCTGTTCTGTTAATGCTTACCCTCGATAGTGGCCATACTTCACAATTAGAGTTTAGCCGCCGACTAAAGTGAAGTTTTTTTTTTTTTGAGATAAATGTCCAGTGGCTTAGTTCTACCTAATTGACAATCAACGCTACGCGGCGTTGGAGGCTCTTTTCGGACTGGTGACATTGAGTAATGCCAGAGCAAAGAAAAAACAGATTCCAAGATCTTTGTCTTCGTCTTCACAGTCTACATCTTCTTTCGTGGTCGGTCATCATCAGCAGAGGCAGCAGCAGCAGCAGCAACATCAGCCATAATAGCCGCCCATTGACCAATGTCCAATCTTTGGGGCCTTTGGCTTTTGATTTGTTGACGACTGGGCCAACAATTAAGTTTTGTTGCGGTTGCAGTTTGCCAAGTTTGCCAGGCCAGGTTTGTTGGCCAGTTGTTTGCCTGTTGCCAGTTTGCTCCGTTGCCCCGTTTGCCCTGACAAAACGAAAATGAATTGCCGCTTTCAAAATAGAAAACAAAGGCGGCTCCCCGCTCTCAGGCGGGGCAACAATTGGATGCAGGTTTCCAGGCAGCAGGCAGCAGGCAGCAGGCACCAAGCATCCAACCAAAACCATGATTCCCTAGCATCCCCAACCAAATGGCCAAATGGCCAAACAGCCAAAGACGAAGGCGCGTCTTGTCTCACTAATTTATTATCTGATGATGATGCTGTTGCTGTTGCAACTTTAAGCTGCATCTGCCACAAAGATGCGTTCAATGTGCCGCACCTTTCCTTTCCTTTAATTTTTCTTTTATTTAGCTTCGGTTCGTTTATGCTTCTTGTGTGTATTGTTTTTCCTTTTTTTTTTTTGCTTCTTTCATTGCTTTTACTTCTTTTTTTTTCGCAGTTAAACGTCAACGTCGCTGCCTGGGCAATTAATTTTCTATGTCTATTTTTATAACTAATTCGCTATTTTGATTGTTTTATGCAGTTTGTAACGGGTTTAGGACGTAGGGCGTAACCAACACAAAGAGTTCTTCTGATTGATGATAATCGATTGGCAACCTGCCGATGTCTAATTATTCATTTGAAATGGCAAATTGAGTGCAAAAACTCAAGGTTAATCTGTTTGGTATGAGGAAGTTGGCACCACATGCCCATCTCCAACTGTGTGCGTGTGCGTGTGCGTGTGCGTGTGCGTGTGTGTGTGTATCATCATCATCATCATCATGACGATCATCATCATTATGGGCCTTTATTTCTTTCAACTCAATTCAACTCTTGGCTATAAAATACTTCGCTTTCATTTCTCTTCTCTTCACCTTCGGCTTATCGAGATCTCTTCAGGCAGCGGAAGTTACTACGAATAGGCTAAGCAAAAAGAGTGAGAAAAAAATCATCATTAATGACCACTAAATCTTTTTCCTAAATCATATTGTAATCCTTTGTTTGCATCCTTGAATCAAAAAAAAAAAAAAATGCCTCGCCTTCTCTTTGCACAGTGGTACGAAAGAAATGAAAAAAAAAAAAAGTGAAATTGTGACTAACAATAAAATTTAAAAACAAAATGCTTATATCTAATTTCTACATCTTTTTTCTTCATTCATTAAAGTTTTCCCCTTTTTGTAAGTTTTGTAAGTTGGCCAGGTCTAGGACCTGTGTTTAATGTGTTTGGCTATTAACTTGGTCATTTAATGTGTTGTCGATAGTAAACGAAATACAATACTATTCATAAATTTTTTAAATAGCCCTCAGTTTGAAATTCAATTTCCCATTGATTAACTTTTTCTTCGATTCTTGGGGTTTTCTTTTTTGCCCCCTTTTTTTTGCATCCTCAATTTTTTATTTGTGTGTGTGTGTGTGTGTGTGTGTGTGTGTGTCTGTGTGTGTGTATGTTGTTTTTGTTGTTGTAGTAGTAAATGTAATAATTTATTGTTTTGTGAGCAGCCGCAAGCATTTTATATTGATTCAGTTTGCCAATTATTGAGCAAATAAATTCCAAATTGCGTGAGGCAAACAAAAAAAAAAAAAAAACAAAAAAAAAGAAAAAGAAAACTACATTCAACCAACAGAACACGACAAAAGTGTAAAAGAGCTACATGAACTTGGCTCAATTGTGTTGCCTTTTGCTGCCGCTGATGGTTTCTGTTCTCTTGCGCTGCTGTTGCCAACGGCCATCTACCCAAACATACATACTTACATACATTTTTCGTACTTTATGGCCAATTTTGCAAGAGGAACGAAAACATAAAATAAAAAAAAAAAAAAACACAGAAAAAATAAATGTTTACCGACCACAAAGTGCGAGTAAAAGCCCGCAAGTAACGGAGCCCTAACCAAGAGGGGCAAAAATGGCCCCATCTCCAAGTCGTTTTTTTTTTTTTTAGGCAGTAGGCAGTAACAAAGCCAATCCATTGTCACATAGATACACACACACACAGAGAGAGAGAGAGAGAGACTAAAATGATCTCAGCAGCTAATGAGATAAGCCACAACATGAAAATTAAGAGCACCAGATAAATTCTCAACATCATGATCCTCCATCTACAATCCCCCATCATAATGTTGATGATCATTGGAACCGAAAAAAAAAAATAATAATAATAAGAAGAAGGAAAAAACAACGACAACATACTATATAGCAGTGTGGTTGTGGAGGATCAGATTATCTGGAATGAGATAGCCTCCAAGTATACAGAGACTGAAACAGAAGCCATGTTGGCTGCCACATTTCATTTGTTTACTCACTTTATGAAACTGCCTTCTTTCTGCCCACAAAACTTCAACTAGAACTCGAGCTCCAATCTAAAAGCCAAGCTTTCCGACAGTCAACTTCATCTTCGTTAGCAATAACAGTAACAATAACTTGAACCTGGACTGGCTGCTGTTGCTGTAGCTGTAGCTGTTCCTGTTGCTACTCCGCCTTCTTTGTCTCTCTGTCTTATAGATGGTCCGACTGACTAACTGACAGACAGACCGACAGACCGACAGACAGACAAACAGACAGAAAGACATTCGATTAGCATGCAATTTCAGTTACTTAAGGCCCATCAGTCAATCGGGCCAAATGCTGCAAAAGTTTCTTGCAGCAAGTTCTCTTCTAACCTGTTGACAGCTTTGCCTTTGCTTTGTTTTGCCGTTTTTCGGTTGAATTTTCTCTGCTTAAAGTGTGAATAACTTGAAAGGCTAAAAGAGAGAGAGAGAGAGAGAGAGAGAGATAGAGAGAACGAGAGAGAGTTCGAGTTCAAATGCTTAATTGCCCATGAAGGCATTCAGTTAGTCACTGTGTAAGACTGACCTAAATTCCCGTTAACTAAAATGTGTCGCCAGATGGACAGCATTTGATTAGCAACAGAATTTCTAAACTAAAAATGGTATTAATCATTAGGCGCATATTAGCCTAGCTAAATATATTTTCCCAATCAATTTAATTCTAAATCGTTCCGATAACAAACTATAGCCAAAAGACAAAATGGTTAAAGCAACACAAAAGCCAAATTTAGCAATTGAGCCATAAATGAAGCCAAAGCGAAATTGCCATTGGCGTCTAACTTGGCTGACTGCTTCTGTCTGGAGTTGAACTGCAAAAGACAAGATGAGGAACCGAAATAGCAAAATGACTGGCAGCACTGGGAGTCTCATTAAAAACGCCCCAAAATCAAAAACTCCAAGCTCGATTATGGGATTGAATACGGGGCAATAAGGGGCAGTTTGGGGGCAGGCCAAGGCAGGGCAATAAAGTTTCCTATCCCTTTTTTGAATGTCGATGGATGTCGTTGTCTTGGGGCTTCATTATTAAAATGTGCTCGTAAAATATGAGAAATAATTGCAATTATTGAATTTCCCCTCGTTTTGCTTTTGTTAACAAGAGCCGCAAACGATATATAGCCAAGCCAAGCAGACAGACCAACTCACAACTAAGGACATTCAAAACTCCATCTATGGTGCGCCCACGCGGTATTCTCTTACCACAGAGACGTGCACAGACAGACGTTTTAGCCATGGCCAAAAGAATCATGGCCAAAGAGCTAAAGAGCTACAGCTAGAGCTAGAGAGTTGTCTGAGTTGATACTACTACCACGTTTGCCACGTTCGGACTCGAGCAGGTATGCCAGTTAACATTTGGATCTTTTTGGGCTTTGCTTTAGTTCTTGGCTTGGACTCTCTGGTTGTTGTTTGTCAGACTCATTTGAATGCAGTTACTATTTATGTTTTATGCTAAAAGGGGCCAACAAGTCCGCCACAATCCATGAGAATGAGAGATAACACGCAACCAAGTTGGCCCTCCCTCTCAGTCTTTCTCTTGTTGTTCCTTTAAATGGGGCTCCAAAATGCAATTTAAAATGTTCTGTCCCTCTTATTGTCCTTTTGGCATAGCCAGAAGAGATTTCAACTCATCTTTGAATGAAAAGGGTTCCTTCTTCCTTCGATCTTTAATGTTGTTTACCTTGTTGTATATACATATATATTTTTTTTTTTAACTCAACCTCATAACCAACACTCCAGAGGGGTTAATCTGATCTTTTAGGTAAATATTCAACCATCCATCCATTTGACAGTGGAGTGAAGCATGAAGGCAAAAGTGTTATTGTTGGTCACTTTGATGTTAAAACATTTCTTATTGACTGATCCCAGGGTTCATAAATCAATCCAAAACTCATTTGACCAGACCAGACCAGGCATCTTCTTCGAATCTGAGTTTCCCCATTCGACCATATCTGAGCAGCAATTTAACCAAGTGCCACGATATTAAGAAATGTATTAGACTCTATAGAATTTATGAGTCTAATTCTTAAACTCTAAAGTCACCGGCGAATGCCATAAAGGGTGTTAAGGCGGAATATGAATTGCAATACATATTATGCATTCCATTTCCGTTAGCCAACAGTCACAGTAACAATATGGCATGGCCAAAAGCAATTTGAAAATTGTATCAAATTTCCAACATTATGCCATGGCGACAAAATGCAGCTGCAACAAACGATTCGCTCCATTTCCACGCTATGCTGGCCATCATCATTATCATCATCATCATCATCATCATCATCATCATCATCATCATCATCATCTTGATGATCATTTTCCTTATAGCATATAGAAACCACATTCATTGTCGCACAAAGCAAAGCATTGGGGCAATTTCTTTGGCTTTCATAAAAGGAAATCGAGCATAGAAGTTAGGCCAAAACAAAAAAAAAAAAAAAAAGAAACCCCAATCTAACCACAATTCAACGCATTATCCATTTAGGTTGTCGTCTTTGGCGAATCAACTTGAATTTGAAACTCACTCTGTATTTGTATTAGATTTATGAATTACTTCTTTTTTCATCGGTCGTGCTTATATCTCTATTTTATCCTAAAAAGCTGTGAAACCAAATTTATATCTTAATTTTAAAAATTTAAAGTAACAGTTCCAATATAAAACAAAAAAAAAAACTTTAAAGGTGTCAAATGCTTTGTTACAATTCCTCCATTGACTATTTACTATATACATAAGTTGGCTGAATATGAATTGAGTTAACGTAAGTTGTATTCCAATTAAAAATATAAAACAAGAAACGTTTTTATTTTTCAAAGAAAATAAATTACAAATTGGTAATTTTTCTAAAAACAAATCATAACGTCATGGAGTTTTTAGCTGATACCATAATATATTATGGCTATTGTTCAGTTATGCTTCTTAATTTTTTGCCTTGTGTCATTTTGACTTTGATTTTGAAGGCATTGCATTTGGGAAATCTTGAGTCGTAAGTAGCTAGTTAAAGACATTTCAAATACAAGTTAATAGCTGATGAAATTGACTGGCCATCGATAGGAGGCTCAATGTCAGCATTTTCAACAAAGACAACTACAACAACAACAACAATTTTGTGACATTTGCATCGTTAGAAGGAGTCAGAAATGAACAACAACAGACGGCGACATGTTTTGGCCTCTATGCTTGCCTCTTGTTGTTGCTTCATTAAACGAAATGAAACTGTTGCCTGGTTAATAAGGCAAATGCCAGTCAAGTCAATCAGCAGCCCCAGCAGCAGGAGTAGATGGAAAAGTTATCCAAATGCCGTTGCCATTGCCATTGCCATTGCCGTTTGATTCGTTGTCTGCTCCTTTCTTCCCCTCAGGTTGCCTTCTTTGCCGCCTTCTCATGATCATCATCAGTCTCCTTCTGCATTTTCTTCCGCTCCCCCTACTTCTTTTACCTCTTCCATCTTCTTTTACTGCTGCTGCTGTTGCTTTCAAAGCTAACCAAACCGGTCAAAATTAACCTACTTAGCTGCTTACAACCAGCTGCCATGGCCTTTCCTTTGGACTTCCAAATAAACCCCAAAAAAAATATATGTTTAAAATTGAGTAGGAAAAAGCAACAATAACAACAGCAACAAATCTTTTGTACGTGCCACAAAAGAACACAAACAATATGTACATATGATGAAAATGAAGATGCAGATGCAAAGAGATTGTTTTCACCCAGTCAATCTTCAAGTCAAATGTCACACGCAAGTTTTGTTTTTTTGTTTTTTTTTTTTTTTGGTAATTTAACCACGCCCAGGAACAGCAATAGCAAAGCCACCCCACCATACTCCGCCCCCTCCTTTGGGATTTATTTTCGGATTTAACCGCAATGAAAATTTAAAATTGAAAATGCTGCAGAGAAAACCGCAATCAAATCCGACTCCAAGTCCAAGTCAAAGTAGGAAAATCGTCATTTTGTGTGAATCTCTTGGCATCACTCTCCAGCGGCGATTGTCCATTGACCAAGGTTAATTGATTATCATGGCATGGGGCCGGTCCATTTGGTTGGCGCTGATGGCGTTGCTGGCCAATTTGCCAACCCGAAACCCCTCCTCTTCTTTGTGATTATAACCGTGTCCATGACCATGGCGCAAATGAAGATCAACAACTCGCTCGGCGGTCGTCTTTTTGCCGCCGCCACCTCCTCCTCCTCCTCCTCCTGCCGATCTGGTCTTAATCCTCCAAATCCTTAACCGCAATGACAAGCGTCACGAGATCAAAGCATAAAAACCAAATTAGAAGGCGAAAACTTGGTCGCAAACCCAATTGCAATTGCATTCTTGCTGCTGCTGTTGCCCCTTCCTGGTTATGACCCTATCCTGGCCTAGCCCCTCCTTCTCTTCCATCATTTTAGATGTTGCAGATGTTCTTGTTGTTTCTGTTGCTGTTACTGCTGCTGCTGCTGCATCTTGCCTAACAAGATTTGTGTTTCATTTGTGTTGCTGCCGCTTTTGGTAGCACCTAGAGTAAAACTTGCTACCCTCCTTGCCGCGATGAGCGCATCTGTTGCTGCTGCTGCAACTTGGCATTGGCTTCATTTTTACGTTCGTTTCGTTTCGTTTTCGTGTCTTTGGGATCTGGTCTGGTCTTGGCCCAACCTGGCCTGGTCTGGTCTGGCCTGGTCTGGCCTGGTCTGGTCTGTGACATTAAGGCCGCGTCCAGCCAAACACTAGAAAATCAAGTGATTACTGTCTGGCATCACGAGTAATGAAACGTGACTCAAATCGTAGTTAAACACCCCAAAAAGAATCCCAGAATTTGGCTTTGGATTCATCTCCAACAGGCAACGGCACACACACACACACACGCAAGAAAGAAAAAACAACAATTAGAACACAGACTGAACACAAAAATAAAAAAAAAAAAACCTTGTGGTTAATGATGGAACTTGGCTGGAAGGTGGTAACATCGAGTTGGATAGATAGATGGATGGCTAAAATGGCCAACTGCGATGCTAACATCATCAATGTCGGGCCATGTCAGCCATTTGGTTGTAATGTCGTCGTTGGTCGATTTTAATGGTTAACCATTTTGCAACGAGCGAAAAGATATCGAATTGCTTGCTTGGCATAGAGACTGAAATGAGACACCTATGGGTAGGATAGATAGCAAAAGTTGTTACTCTGCCCTACAGGTGGTTAATAAATATTTACCCACCATTTGGCCCAGAACGACATTAAAAATATCTACTTATTTCTATGAGAAAATCTATGAAAATAATGAACCAAAATCTAATCTATGAAGATGGATCCTTAGCTGTCGTTGTTCGAACATTAAATTGGCTCATTTATGGACATTGCCTTTAATTTTTGACTCTCCCAAGTGCTAGCTCATCGAGAAAATAGTTCTTCCTCTACACTGACTACAAGGATTTGGCCATTAAATTGCCTAATGCTAGAATGTACATAGATACATATATATATATACATATGTGTACTTTTTAATGTTTTTCAACTTCTTTTCAAATACTGAGCCCTAAAAAAAAAAAACCAAAACAAATTACGTGCTCTTCATAATTTTGTTATTTTCATTGAATCTGAAAACTGTGAATCAATTATAAATGCCCCTGAAGTTTGATGTCTAAAACAAATTAATATCATGCTTTTACAAGATGCCTGTTGAATAATTAACTACACAGTCATCCTGGAGAACACACACACACACACACATCCGTGGCTAACATATTTGCCTAATTGAATGGGACAGGCTAATCTAAAACGGGCTTCAGAGGTTTAGATGTCTTTAGGAATCCAACTAAGCGGCTAAGATCTTTGCTACAAATGGCCATTTCCATATCCGTTGTATTCGCATGAGATCATGCCATTTTTTTCAAAAGGGGATTTACATATGAAAGAAGGAGAACAAAAACGAAATAAAATACGACTACGTTGCACACAATTGTGTGTGGGCATTGGATTTTCTTAGGGGTTGGGGGAGGGCAGTGGAAAAGTCAGCCCAACCAGTCAGCCAGCGAGCCAGCGAGCAAGCCATCTATCCATATAGCCGTTAGGGCAAATGCAAATCTCTGTAAACTTGCCCTGTCCACGCCCAAACTGCATGGCGGCGGCCATATGTGCTCTGTTTACTCATGCAAAGATGACACCGCTATAGTAACAGCAACAGCCAAAGCAACACCAGGCTAAGTTACAGACCTCAGATCGTTGAGTTATATCTACACACACACACACACACACACACACTCACACAGAAGTAGGGAAAAGACATCCAGTAAGAGACAGACACGATCTGGTGTTTGAAATATTGTTAGCTTTTGGCTTGCTGCTTCTGCCGCCCACCGTTTTCGGACAACAATGGCCATGATCACGGACCTGGGACAAGAGGACAATTGTATAATACTTTGCTTGTGCAGCAAAAAGGACCACAAGGGGATACAAGTCCTCCTGTCAAATAGGCCAAATCAAACATTTTAAAACAAGTTGAGAATTATAACTTCAGAGTTTACTTCAAAATGTTTCATTTTTAAAGCTTTGCTTGGAATTTAGTTTTAGATTTTTATGTTTCTTTGATCGATCTTTAAAAATCACATTTGTTTCAAGTTTGAAATGATAGAAAAATGGTAATAGGCATTGTCCATCCCTTTGGCCTACGCCACTGATGCTGCAGCAGCTGCCTTTAGTACTAGAATATAGGAGCTTCTTTTAACTACGAGGCAAATACATGACATTAAGCACACAGCACACAGCACACAGAGGCCTCAAAATGGAAAATTGCCATGCATAACATTTTTCCGCCTCGTCCTCCTACTCCTTCTCCTTCTCCTTCACCTGATCCTCATCTTTATGCTCCTCCACCCTTTTCTCCTCGTTATTTTTTGTGTGATTTCTTGTTGCCTTTTTTTTTTTTTTTGGTTTATTATAAAGAGTTGCAAAGTGGTCAGTTGGTTTTCCTCCAAGTGGAAAGGGGCAACAATTTATGCGGAGCGAACGCAATTCAGTTTCCTTTTTTTTTCTTCTTCTTTTTCTCTCTAGCACTCTTGCTGGGAAGATCTGCTGGCGATTATATGGATGCAAATCGCTTGCGCTTTGCCTAAGTTTTTCTTATCGAATTTTCTTGTATTTTCCCTCCCCATTACTTGTTTGCTATTTTGCAGTTTGCCGTTAGAATGGAATGTGGCGGAAATTGTTGTGGCAATCGTTTCCAGTTGTTTGTGTTAAATTATGATTGAGTTGGGCCAGTTAGGGTTAGGCTAATATTAGCTTTGGCTTATTTCACATTAGATGAGGTTGCGATAATTTCGTGTTTACAAGTTGGAGTTCAAGTTGAAAAGTTTCACGTTCTGGTCAATTGACTTTCACTATGGCACAACGCCCGCACGGCTTGCCAAACTCCACTCCACAATCCTCCTCCTCCTCCTCCTTCTCTTCTGTGTGTTTGGTTATGCCCACTAATTGCGATGGTCCTCGACGGAATGGTTAATGACTTTCGACTTGGCTTATCTTAACAGTGTTTGACTTTGCATGGAAGCAGGGCAACATGTTTTGCTAAACACCCCATAAAATCCATCACCACTCCCCTCCCTTCTCTTTGTATATCCCCTCACAGTGTTGCCTCTCTTCTGTTCTTGTGTGGAACGTGTCGTGTGTCATTAAGTAACGGTAATTTAGCAATGTTTTGTTTTATTTCTCTTTTTTTTTATAGTCAACTTTACATAGTCCAAATGCGGGCTTACCTCCATAAGTTGGCCATTTTCTTTATTATGGCCAAATTGAAAAAGAATTTTTATCTATACATGCATAAACACATAAACTCACACACACACACACACACACACACACACACACACACACACACACATACATACACACACGACTCACAAAAAATAAAACAACTTAAGACACAAACTTGGCCAACTCATTTATCAAAATTTATATGCTTCTCTTGATGTATATGTCTATTAGGTACTACCAACCTATAAATCGTTTTCTTTATATACAGCTCATTAACCTGCTTTACACATTTCGCTTTACTTTCAGTTTCCCTTTCTCTCACATTTTACTTTTTTGCGAACGCGTTCGAAATTAAATACAGGTAAATTCCAAAAAAATACAAAAAAAAAAAAAAAAACGCTACAACGAAAACTAATTTATTCTTCATATTCGCATTAACAAAATTTCAATTTCATTTTGGCAAAAAATTTTGCTTTCATTCTATGCTTGGTCAAAACTTAATTAATATATTCAAAAGACTAATACCCTGCATTTAAAGCTTAGTTAGTGGGCGACTCTGAAGAGATCAATTTAGGTCTTGAGAGTAAACTTTCATCGAAATTAAGATCTTTCTTTCTGAGAAGTATATGAGAATCGATGCTTTTTGTTTTAACAATTCTTTGTTGAATAATTGATTTATGTTACTGAGAGATAAAAGACTAAAAATCATGTGATAATTGTTTAAAGAAGATTTATTTAGATATGACAAAGCTTTGTTCTTGTTTTAGATTATACATATTGCCTTCCGCATAAAAAATGATTGGGGAGGACTAGGCTAACCCATGCTTAATTGGTGAGCTTTTAATGATACGAATATTTCATTTAAATTATCGCCTTATTATCCAAAAATTCTCTACTAGATTATAATCAAAAATATTGTTCTTATAAATGAATGATGATAAAAATGAATTCCCTAATAAATTAAACTAAATCAATTCTTAAGTCCCATAAAGTAAATCCATTCTAAAGTCCCATGAAGAGAAACCTCTCTAGTTGTTTTAGTTTCATTGGAAATATTTTAAGAAAATAATTGTTTTGTGACAAAATGAATAGTGTGTAGACTGTATTTCCTCGATGGCCAATTGAATGTCTCATATCTTATTTTTTGGTGGGAATTGAGACGTAAAGGTTATTCTTTTTTTGACTGATGACTTTCGTTCAAATGCATATTTTCCCTATTCATTTGGGCTTAAACCTCTTACAAATATTCTTAACTTATTTCATATTCATCTTTATATATTTTGTTGATTTTTTATAAGTTTTATGTGGTATATTTAGGCCCAAATAAAGAAATGGTTTGAAAAAAAAATTCTAAAAATAAGAAAACTTGAAATAATAAATATTGATCTGATGCGTATATCAATAAGAAGATTAAAACACAGAGAGATTTAAGAACGAAGCAGCAGAAGAAACAGACAAATGATAACTTTTATTATACCCTTTATAAGGGTATAAAATATGATAAATTTAAGGAGACGAACAGATAGACAGACAGGGAGTAGGTCCATTAGCAGCAAAAACACGATTTTTTTTTTGGTTTTTTTTTCTTGCACTTCCATCTTTAATACAGTTCACCTCAAGCCAAGTTCAGTTTCGATCGGCTGCGATCAGTTGTTGGGTTTAGTTCGTTAGTTCTTGTTCGCTTTCACCGAAAAACTCCTTTTATTTATATGAATTCTCTGCATGTCGGGCACGTTTGCACGAATTGTTGAAACAGACTGACATTTGGCAACATGTATCCCGTGAATATAACAAGAACAACAACAACAGCAACAACAACATACATACTTACATACGAGGCAGATGAGAAGAAGAAGAAGAAGAAGAAGAAAATAAACCACAACCACTAACAACAAAACCAACATGCGCCAAGTGTTAAATAAATTTCAAAGAGAATGAGAGCCAAAGTGAATTAGGTACTATCGACACCAATAGACGAGGCTGCACAGTGGTAAAAAAGCCGACTAAAATGTTTGACAAAGCAAACACTTGCATCAACTTGCTACTTATGCACACTGTGACATCGTAGAGTCCAGCTCCGCATCAGGAGCAAGAGCTGTACACGTACACGAATATGGCCACGATCTTTTGTCCAACTACCCAAAACGATGACGACCAGGAGAGAGAGAGAGAGCAAGAGAGAGATCAGGCCGATGGAGCTGGCCAGGCCGTGAGTGGCATGTGAATGTAAATGTGAATGAGAATGAGTCGCTGCCGCCAAAGAAAAAATTGGTACACAGGGGCAGG
Source organism: Drosophila willistoni (assembly GCF_018902025.1). Lineage (NCBI taxonomy): Eukaryota > Metazoa > Arthropoda > Insecta > Diptera > Drosophilidae > Drosophila > Drosophila willistoni. The sequence goes on along the minus strand of NW_025814052.1, from coordinate 7,418,594 downwards.
TCTCGTCTAGCATGGCAATGGCAATGGCAATGGCAATGGCCATGGCAATGGGTCTTGGCAAAGCCAAGCTGGTCTATGGGGCAGATTGTCTTAGGTCGTGCCATCAACTGGTGTGCATAATAAACAAAAAGACAAAACAAAAAAAAAAACAAAAGCAACAAAACCCAACTTAAAAAAACATCAACAACAACAACAAATGTTGTCGCTGCAAAAGAAATGAAAATGAAAAGTTCTCAAGCGACACAATACAAATACAGAGAAAATCTTTTGACAAAGCACCTCGAAAAAGATTTAAGAGGGGGAGGGGAATAGACACACATACACAACACACACACACACATGCATAATGAGCATTTTGGGTTAGGTCAAATTGTTGTTGTTGTTGTTGTTGTTGCTCCAGTTGGAAACTCCACCAAGCAATTAGAGTTGAAAACAAAAGAAACCAAAACAACGAAAAAAAAAAAAAAAACAAAATTAGGCCAAAAGGATGGTATGCTAGCTAATGGAAAATAGAGACTTGTGGAAGAGAGATAGCGAGAGGGGAATAAACAATGACTTTCAATTTATCTAGGGAAAATTTGGTTACTTAGATATCGATAAGCCATTAACATAAATGCTTGTATTTCTCATCTAATGCTGACCGCAAAAACTTATTTGCTTAAGTGACAATTGAGAACCATGAAAGGAGATACATAGAGAAAGAGAGAGAGAGAGAGAGAGACGGAGACAGAAAGAAAAGGGGGGTAGAGGTAGAACCACAGATGCCGAGCAGATGCCATCATTGAAACTGGTTCTGATTTTGGGCAAAAGCCAAGTTAACCGGCTTTAGCATCTGCAACACTTCAAGTTGTTGTGCTGCATCCAACGAAGGGGAAACTGCCAACAACAACAACAACAACAACAACAACAACAACAACAACAACTTGGTGTTGGCAAAATGCCAAACTAAACGCCACCCAAATTAATATCCGGCTTAGTCTGACCCACATCCAATGTAGAAATTTTTATAGCCCAGTACCGGAGATTTGCATAGATTCTATGCTGCTGCCGCTGCTGACTGCCTGCCGTTGATGTTGTCTGTTGTTGCATCAGTAACCATTTCTTTTGACATGGTCCAATCGCCACTGGCGACATTGTTGTCAGCTGCTTACGCCGCTCTAGTCCGCTCGACTCTCTAAGGAGTGTGTGTGTGTGTAGAACTTGGCCTACTTCCATATGACCGCTTTTGGTGCTGATGCAGTCAGTTGAGTGTCAGTTATTGTCGTCAATGGTAAGCCAAGAAAGCCGCACTCAGCCAGAGAGAGAGAGAGAGAAGAGTGAGGTGAGGTAGAAGTTAAAAAAGAGAAAGACCCAACGGATGGGCAACAACAACGCACTTTCCCATCATCAATCGAAAAAAAAAAAAAAACACAAAAAAAAATTGTCTTTTTTCAAACACTTGCCAGTGTGTGCCTCCTTCAACTGGGCCAAGTGGTTTAACTTCAAAGTGATTAGGACTCCAGACACTTGAATCTAAGCCAAGAAAGTTAGCCATTGTTGGTATTGGTATAAAGAAGCTTAAACATCCTTTCGATGTGATTTCTTACTGTGCCAGTCCCAAGGGATGCCATTGATGTTGTCCATCATTGTCATTGCTTCATTGCATTCAATAAAAACTAAAAAAAAAAACAAAAAAGAAACCTCTGCAAAAGCCACAAGCCGCGCTGTTAGGCGCTGTTAATGCGACAGACGTGGATCATGATGAAGCGGGGCTTTTGTTTGGCATTGGCATTGGCATTCCTTTGCGTCATTAACATGCAGCGTCGTGAGAGCAAGAAGTTGGCAAACGCAAATAAAGTGCAGCATAATCAGTTAAGCATCATCATCATCATCATAATAATAATGAACATGACTAATGGCAATAGCTGAGCATATTCTATTCCTTGTCGGCCTTATCCTAAGTACGTGCGTTTGGTAATAATGCGGTTTGACCTTTTTGCCATCTGCATTGTCGGCCAGATGCAAAAAAGAAGAAGGCGATGAAAAAAAAAAATCAAATCAAAAGGTTCTCGCTCTCTCTCTCTAACTATCGCTGCCCATTCACCTAGTCCCCCCAATAATTTATCAAACACTCTTCACTTCACTTTGGTTTGTGTAACTGAGTCGCTGGCATTACTGGGTCCACTTGCTTTAAGCTGTTTTACCTCTATTCTTGATTTCCTTTGCCATGTTCTAGCACGCGGGGCTTATCTCAGTTGAGTCTATCGCTCTCTCTCTCTCTCTCGCACACTCTTTCTCACTGTCTTAACCAGGTCAACTAACGGCAACATCCGCAAGCTGTTAAAGCCAACTTAAACAAATAACACTTATTCATTCAGACTCACCATCATCTCGCTTGCTCGCTATCTCTCTCTCTCTCTCTCTCTTGCTTACCTGGCGTCTCTATCGCTCTCATTTAGCCCGCATCAACATCATCCCAACGGATCTCCTCGCTTCTTTCTGCAATTTACGCACAAACAAAAGCAGTTAAAATAGACACATAGAAGAAAAGCTTTCTTTCTTTTAGTACAATTTGTTTAAGTTTCATTGAGCAGCGGCGGATTAATATGTTCGATAATGATCAATAATTGATCAATAAATGCTGCGCTTTCTAAGCTGATTTCGCCTAATGGCCTTAAAATTGAAAGAAAATTATCTAAGATCTATTTGTCTTTCTCCCTCTCTCTCCCTCTCTCTATCAGTCTCTCTAAAATATTTGTAAAGTTCGTTGTTTAAGTCTTTTGTTTTCCCTTCTTAGCAACATGTTGCCAAGATGTTTTTTTGTTGGTTTTTTCGGCAACATAATGACAATTTAACTTAATGGCATGCCATCAATAGACACACAGAAACGACTATGGACTGTACACAGTGAGATTCCCCGTTTCTCTACTCTCCTCTCATCCACCACAGTCATCACGGTATCCATTGCGTGTCTCTGTTTATTTTTTTTCTAAATGAAAAGTGTTTAATGTGCATGTGTGTGTGTGTGTGTTCAAATCACTCACAACAACATTCTCTAGAACATAAAACGCTAAACCACCCCACCACATACAAAAGATGCGCAATCATTTCGCATGCAAACTGGCAACTAGCTTGGTATCCAATTTCTGACAATGGCCAAAAGAGATGCCACTATTAGACACCATGTATGTATGTATGTATGTAGCAGCAGGTGAACGTCACGTGCTCAGCTTGGCTTGCTGGTGGTGTTGGTGGTGGTGGTGCAGCAGCTTTTGCATAACTTTTAATTAAATGCTGTTCTTAAAATTGCAATTGCTAAAATGAACCACAATAGGCCACTTAAACACAGCAGGCGTTGAACGCAGAGAGAGAGAGAGAGAGAGAGAGAGCAAGCGAGAAAGGGAGGGGTATGAGGAAGTTAACCGCATTTGCTTATCTACCTTGGGTTTTTAAGGTACCATTATCATCATCATCATCATCATCATCATGTATGTATGCCAGCAAATTGGTCATCTGGTAGATATTCTCCCATTGCTAGTACTGTTGCTCTTACTGTTCCTCCTTCTCCTTTTCCCCTCGTCTCATCTTGTCTGCTAGTTTCTTTTGCTTTTGCCTCGCTTAGCTTTACTTGGCGCATTCAATTATTTCCATGTCCTTACCGGTCATGTCGTGCTATGGCACAAGATTTTGCATTTTTAAAAATAGGCCGGCTTCTTCTTTTAAATTGCAAATATTTTTAATGAGGCATCCGATCCAAGCGTAGCAACATTTGCCTGATCATGGTGAATGTCTAGCGCCAGCAAGAACCAACATCATTCAACATCCATTTACCACCTTCCAGATGCAGATGCATCTCGAACTCTATCTTACTCGGCAAAGTGTCAGTCTGCTTGTAATGAGCGATGCTTGTATCTAAAAATACATATGTAGTCAGATATATGTATATTATGCAGGTATATCTACCTATAACAAATCGGTAGCATAAGTAAAAATGACATTGGTCATGTCATAGGCGGAGGGAGAGGACGGGCTCTGAATACAATTTAAATGTATGTAAATATTTACATGACAGCATTTTTTGTTTTTTTGCAGACTTCTCACGATCACTGATCCACTGATCATGATGCCAACAAAATGAGCATTGATAAAGTCTTATTCTGAGTGGTTTTGATGTTTGACTTCTTGCGGAAAATGCTATTTTATTAAAAGTTAGAAGAAAATCAAAGACACCATTGTCGCTGTTGGTGAGAGAAAGAGTGTATGGAGAGGCATGACACAATTTGTGGAGTCAACGTCGAAATGTCTGAATTCATATGGCTCGATTATAGTCTTGGGTATTTTTTATGAGCTGTAGTTAAATACTTAAATGAACGGCTTAGTGGCAACTTTGTTTTCATTTTCTTTTTGCCTTTGTTGTTTTTTTTTTTGTTTTTGTTTCGTTGTCGGTGTCATTGCTGCATTCCAGGTGTATATTTTTCGCTTTCTTTATCTCTTTTCTTCTGTCGCTGTAAATGCTAATTCCTTGAGACATCATCTTTGGTCATGCAGTGGGTCTATCCCATCCTACCTAAACCCCATTCCACATCATTCTAGGATTGCAATTGCAATTGCAATTAATTGTGGCTTCTTCAAGCCTGCCCTCATCATCATCATCATCATCAACATCATCATCACAGTGATGATCGTGATGATGATGAAGTTGATGTTCTCATAATTGCCATAAATCATGCAAGGCTTCAAGTTGAACGTTCAAGTTAGTAGTTGGTAGTTGGCATACCGCGTCAGTTTGAAGAATTGTCCAGCAATGTTATCCACACTACCTCTCTGACTCCTCGCCTGTTTGGCCCCTATCCCATCTATCGTTGTGTTTAGAGTGTAGCTTGAAGATGAACTTCAGCTTTACACATTCCGCCGCTCTAATGACTCCTGTTCTTTGTTGCCTAACTGCCCCTCCTTCTCCTCAGGCTTGGCCCTCCTCTCTCTCTCGCGGTGTATCTCCATTCCGATTTCCAATGGCTAATGGCTTTTGTAGCATCACTTCCGCGTAGCCATAGCCATTGATGAAAGCCAATGAAGTTAAAGTTGGTGCCCAACTTCCAAGAACTTGACTTGGTTCGATGGAAATCGGTAAAGTCAAAACATGCCTCCTGACAATGAGCGATTGATTGGCCAACTGCCAAAATAAGCAGCGGTAGTGCCAGTGCCAGCAACTCCAACTCCAACTCCAACTCCGACTCCAACACCAACTCTTTTGAACTGCCAGCTCCATTTGCATCCTGATACGCATCTGGTGCACCAACAGTACAAACTAAGAAAAGCAAAAGAAAAGAAAAGACAAGAGAAGAAAAAAAAAGTAACAAATTTCCAACATTCTGTAGAAGAATTTATGAAATGTTTTCAACCAGAGGCCAGCTCCAGCTTCAGTTGAAGCCCCGGTTCCCAACCAACTGGGCACAACCACACCCGTTTTTCCCTCTCTCTCTCTATCTCTCTCTCTCTCTCTCTCTCTCTCTATCTCTCCTACAGCTGCTCTTCTCTGTTCGCATAATCTCGAGTCTGTATCGCGGACTTGAAAACTTTCAAATAACTCTCCTCCTGGACCATGCACATATATATATACATATATATATATCTATCTATATATAAGAACATATGTATATATATATATTTATACATATATATGTATAATGGAACAACCTTGAAGCTGGAGCTAACTCTAGTTGAAAACGCTATAGCTATCATGTGATAGCCAACGCCAACTTGTTATGCAATAAATTTCCGGTTCTAACCGAAAACAACAACAAGAAAAGTTAAAAAAATAGAGAAAAAGGGGGATGGGGGATGGGGGATGGGGTAGGCGGGTAAGCAACCATTTTTCGCATAGCCATCCTCTATTCATCTGTTCCATTCGTTTAAGCCTTTCTCCTTCTTCTAAAAGCCACACACTTTCCGGGCTTAAAAGTTCCGTTTAGATTTGCTAGATCATCGGCTGTGCTTTTCATTTTATATGAAATGCTTAGCAAATTTCAACACAAAAAAAAAAAAAGCGAAAAAAAAAAACAAGCAAGTGCCAAGACACCAAGATCAAGTCCAAAACCGGGCAGGCACCTGTGCTCGCCAATATCATTTAGCCTGATTCGCAGAAGTTGTTTTTCTTAATATACCCTGTTGGTGTTGTTGCTGCTGTTGTTGTTGTAGCAAAGCGATTAAAAAGTGCAAAAGTAATTGACTTAGAACTGGATCAAATGAATGAGTGACTGAATGAGTGAATGCCAGAGATAGTTAGTTTAATCCAAAATACAATTTCCACTTGAATATATGTATGTATATAAGTAGAGGGTATCTTTAAGTCTGCAAAAGACGCCCTCATCTTGGCGTTTGTTTCCCCATTCTCTTGAACTTGTTTTCTCTGTTGAGAGACAGAGGCTCTCATTTTAAGTGGGTGTCAACTTTGAAATTAGTAACGGTATTTAATAGATACACACACATGCATACATACATGCATAGATGCTAATAGATGGGCGCTCCTGTTTCAGCTTCAGCTGCAGTGCAAGTTTGTTTCCTAAGTCTTTTGTTTTTCGTTTCGGTTTTGGTTTTTCTATTTTTTTAATTGTAAATGGCAATTTAATGTATTTTGCAAGTATCTTTTTTTGATATGATTAAATGTGTGTATAGATGATGAAACTGGTTCATGTCCATCAACTGCGATATTCATTATAAAATGCCTGCCAATCTGTCAGGTGCAGAAACTCATGACACTTTTCTGACTCTTGGACTCTCTAGACTCTCTATGTATATATATGTATCTGCCAGAGTCCATTGGCTGTGTTCCATTTAATTTCTTTAAAGTGTTTTTCCCCCACCATTAGCCACCAACTATCCCTCTCTCTCTCTCTCTCTCACTCGACTACTTTGTATCTTTTTTACTCTTGTGATGTTTTTTTTTTTTTTAATTATAACTTTTAATATTTTTGTTTGAAAGCTCGAACGCAACGCACACACGATGCACGATGCCAGCAAAAGAGATCGAGTTCGAGTTGGGAATGAGAATGGGAATGGGAATAAGAAGCCAACAACAAGAGAATGGTTAGGGGATATGGGAATGGATCTAGGAGTAGTAGCAGCAGCAACATTGGAGCCAAGGCATCTGGTTGTTGGCAACCATTGTTCGATAGCAATTATTGTTTCTTCGCACTTCTATTGCAGAAGAGGAAGACAAGGAATGAGGCCTAAAAGATATGGTGAATCTTGGTAGACTTATACACACGCATGGCAGGTGCTTCAACTTCGCTCGGTTGCACGTTTCGCATCTTTAAGCTGCGATGATTGAAAATTACATAATTGCAAACACACACACACACATACAGAAATATAGAAAATTAAAAGAGAGGGCCACCAGCTGAGTGGTTCTATCACTCACACACACACACACACACACACACACACACACACACACACAAGTCGCGTGTTGTGACAACAAATTGCAAAAATGAAAAGGCCTTCATTTCCGCCGGCTCAGGGACTCTGAGAGTTGATCGAGTGGACGCGTGAAATGCCGCACAGCTCACCAAAAGTTGTCAGACAATCCCGACATCCGTTCGAGTGGATATCCCTTGCCCCGATGCCTCCTTTACCCTCCCTTTACGCTCTCTCTCTCTCTTCATCTTTTTTTGTCTCTCTTTCTTTCATGCACTTAATGTTTACATTTGGCATCGACTCTCTAGTCTCTAGCTTTCAAGTGATATTTGCGGCTAAAAAAGCTAAGCAAATCCACGAAGAACTCACAAAGAGTTAGCTAGAATTAATATAAGTAAATGCTATTCCAAGTACCAAGGATCGTGTGCACTTGACCAAATGCCAAAGGGGAGAGGCGGTGCCAGAGGAAGGTGTTCTGAAGGTGAATTGAAAATGCATGCCACTGACTCGGCAAATGACTATTCACACAACAAATGTGTGTTAAAGACGAAGGATGGATATTTGTTGGGGAGATCAGGCATGGAATGGGGGGGAGGTGGGGGGGAGCTATGGTAATTGTTTGTTTAACTGAATATGGTGAAATCGATTTTCATGCAATACGTCTCATTGATGGAAACAAAAATTTGGAATATCATTGTGAATTCTGAATATGTACATAAGTAAGTGCAAATGAATCACTCATGATTAGTTTAGTTTTATTCGAGTGGAATATAATTTTTCTTAATATTCTCAATTTAGAATTAGGCCAACACTTTCTGTACTCAATTTCGATTGAAATGTCAATTATTTTACTATTTGAAACTAATTGTAAGATCGAAAGGCTTTTCAACTTGTTTTCGCTTTTCAAAATTTGTTAGTGGTTTTTAAAACTCATTTAATTCGAATTCCAACGAATGAAAATTCATTGAAAAACTATTGAAAACATTTATGTATGTTGTATTATTTGAGTTTATTTGCTTTTTATTGGCAATCATACAAAAAATTCCATCAACATTTCAATTGAGAACAATCGTAAACAAGAATAGGTCAATTACATTTCCAGCTAAGAATGATTCTAAATCAGAATAATAAACAAATAGTTTTAAGAAGTGTTGTTTAAACGTATTAATAGGAACATTGGGAAACACTTTTCATACCCTTGACTAATTTTGAATCCAATGTCATAGAAAGCCAAAACCGTTCCTAAATCTCATTACAAAGAAATCATTTGCAAATGGAAACGTAAACAGACCTTTATATATGTACATATATGTATGTTAAAGGGCTCAAAAGGTAATGAAAACTTAATAGGGGAAATTGATAATTATATTGTACTTAGTCATCAGTTCAGTTTTGTAAACAAATCCGTCTTGAAGGTACAGCAAATCAATATAATATCTCTTCTTTCTTAAACAAATCGCTCTACATTTCTAGCTTTTAGATTTTGTTATAATTTGTCTAGAATTTTGCTTATATTTATTACTAATATTCCTAATTCTTTACTGCATTCAATGTGCAGAATGACTAAATGGACTCTATAGTCATTTATACTCAATACTCAACGCATATTCACATTTCTAAAAAGACTGACGGGCAGAAATTCAACGCAATTGGCATGACCAATTATTTGGCATTTATCTGCCTACGACTTCCCTTGGTCTCCAACTATAGTTCCTTCTCCACCTCGTCGTCGTCTCCTCCATTCGCTTCATCTCGTTCATCAACCATCTGTTTTGTTGCTTCTTTTGTCTGTCTTCGGTGTGGGCTAATTGGTTATACATTTACATATATGTATTAATAAATGAAGGAGTATCCATAACTGATTCGCTTGTTTGCCTGTCATAATTAAACCACAAGAATAATGAAATAAGAAATTAACCGAAAGCGAAAACTATAATCTTCTTGGTTGTTGGCCATTGTTTGGCTGTCTTTTTTTTTTTTTTTTTTTGGTTATTATTTTGTCACATTGGCAACGCTCTCAAAAAAAAGTTGAAAGAAAATAAAAAGAAACGAAAAGAAAAGTTGCCTCTAGCATTATACATACACTTTTTTTTTTATTCATTATGTACATCTTCTTTCTCGTTTCATTTCTCCACTCTTTTTTTAATAGACTTAATTGCATATTATTACTTTCACTGGTTGTAGTAGTAGCTTTTTTTTTTTTTGCTGTTCATATACAAGCATAGATGGTTCCGTTGATATATATATATATACATAGGTATTATCTAGTTTTAATGGTGTGGACATGTGTCGTCTGTTCCGCTTTCATGGAGAATTCATTACCTTTTGCCTTAGCTTTTTAATCTTTAGTTTCTAAATTCTATCTTCTGGGCTCAATCTTCTTCTGCTTGTTTATCTACTTCTCTGTTTGCTCTCGTTCCAACTGTTGACTGACCTTTGAAGGTTTCCCATTGCCGATCTAATGATGATCATGTAGTATCTATAGTATATAGTAGGGAGTCATCTTTTGGCTTCTTTCTCTTTTTATGTGTTGTTGTACTGTGCTTATGATGGCATTGGCATTGGCATTCACTTGGTTGTAATTAGAGACAGCAAAGCGAAAGAAAAAAAAACAGAGGGAGAAAAAGAAAAGAAAAAGAGGAAGTAAGCGTGCCTAATGATAACCTTTTGCCGTTGCCGTTGCTGCTGCTGCTGCTGCTGCTGCTGCGGCTTCTTCATCATCATGGCCCCATACAAACCAATCTGGCAGAGGGCCCCCAAAGCCAAAAGAACAGAACCAAAATGAAAGCAAACCCCCAGCCCATTTGGCCATTGCCCATTTGCCCATTGCCCATTGCCCATTCCCCTGTCCATACCTACAATTTTCATGATTGCTGGTTTGCCCAGTACATCCAAGTACGCGCCACTGGCCACACTGCCCACTCTCCTCGAAGAGCCAGAGAGCGAGAAAGAGATCTTCACATCTGATGATAATGATGACTTTGGTTTGGCTTGGTTTTCGGTTTATAGTTTGGGATTGGCTTTGGCTGTTTTTTCGTTTTTGGATTGCTTTCGCATTTACCGGGATACTTGGATTTTTTTTGTCTTTCTCGTTTATCTGCAACATGCATTAATGTTATTGATTGAGTGGGTCGAGCACAAGTGGCATAGGCATCCCAACTATTATCTAGTTCCATGATGGCGCCACCACTTGACAGTGGTTGACTCATATGAAGAAGAAACGAATGACCTTCAGTCAATGGGGAATGCGAATGATCATAAGGAAATTGGAATGGAAGATGATAACTGCCCCGCATTGCTAATACCATTATCACTGTAATTATGCAACTCCACTCCATCAACTGGTGCTACCTTCCATCTTGTAACCATTCCCACAAATTAGAAATGGCCAAGGACGTAGCATTGAATTGGATGTGGCAGTAACCAAAAATAAACTTCATTTGGGCTATAAATAAAATGCCATCGTGAGTTGGCAATTCACAAGAGAATCGCACATAAAAAAAAAAAAGAATGGGAACGCCACTTGCACTTGCCCAAGTAGTCGGAGTCGTAGTCGTAGTCCTCCTCATCGTCATCAAATCCAGACCAAGTGCGTTTATCAGCTGCGATCTGTTGAATCTGTTTGGCTCGATTCACTTTGGTTCTTGTTGCTGTTTCTGTTTTATCCCATGTAATTGGCCTTACCTTGGCTTGTTTTCTCCTCTTTTTTTTCTCTTGTTAAATTCAAACGCATTTCATTAGCGATTTGAAACTGGGACTGGTGCTCCTGGCCAGGGATTGGTTTTGGTATTGGAATTGGGATTGGGATTGTTGTTGGCCAGAGTCTCAAATGCAGATTGTGCAATTGAAGCAAACACGAACATGCTGCTAAAATCACAACATCAGCCACCAACAATCTTAAATAAGACCAACAAACAATATCAAAAAAGTTCTTCAAAGTTTAATGTTCGATATCAATATACCCTTTGCACCATTTTTTTGATAGATAAATTCAAAATTTCGATTTTTTTTTCGTCGAAAAAATATTAGAATTATTTAGTTTTTAGAAAAATGAACAAAAATTTAAGCAATTTTTGTGCTAATTTTTTCAATATGAATTCTGTGAAACTTGTTAAGATTTTCGATTTAGTTTATAGTTATGGCATCCTTTACGTTTTATGTGGGAGGACGGGGAGGTAGTAAAGGGGAACAGAGCATTAAACCAGAGCATTGCAAAGCAAATACCATAGAAGTGGACAGAATACAGCTCCCGTGACGATGCTGGGTGGTTACAAGCAAGAGCAACAGCACAGGCAACAACAAAAAAAAACCAAGAACCAACTGGCAAGTTGCAACTTGCAACTGGCAACTGGCAACTGGTGTCGTGCTCTCAAGATCATGCTATACATTCCGCTGTCTTTGCCACCTATTTCATACTGAAGTAGTACATTTGTTGTCGCTGTTGTTGGCTTGTTGCTGTTGCTGTTGTTGTCGCTGATGTTGCCGATGTTGCTGTTTGCCGTGCAATTGGACACACCGGCAACAAACACAAACTGTGAGCAACTGGTAAAACTAGGCATGCTCAATTCGATGCGCAATTCAAAGTTCCAGACCTGGTTGTTTTTTTTTTTTTGTAGTTTTGCGGACAACTGTTGTGGCATAGAGTTAATATTGTTAGTAATAGCCACGTTTCGTTTCGTTGTTCTTGTTGTTGTTGTTGCTGTTGAAACCCTTCTGCATATAGTTAATTGCCAGGTTTCAGTTTTCTTCTGTAGTTCTGACAAAACAAAACAAATTGAATTCAATATGTAAATACTTGTATCCATTTTTTTTCATTTTAAGGGCGTTTAAAAGACCATAAATTCATACAATGTCTTAAAGATGGTAAGAAGGGGCCTAACTACATGTTTCGGACATGCCATAACTTCCGCCTGTCTCCTACAGAATTTAGGAGATGTGTGAAGGAGAGATGGGAGTAAATTATTCAAAATGAATCAATAATTGCAAGTGAATGAAAAATGTTTGAATGGCAATTGATCGTTAATATGAATGAATTGGCAAAAAAAAAAAAAAAAAAACAATTTTAACATAGACAATTTCGCTTTTTCTCTTTTGACTTGAAGTTTTTGGAGGAGTTACTCCAACGTCTGGGTCAAGCCATGTCAAGTGTGAGTGTGTGTGTGTGTGTGTTTGGGGAGGGAGGGGTTGAGCAATCTTCAAGGAAACCAACATCATCTCCATCATCATCACCAGCAGCAGCAGCAGCAACAACAACAACAACATTATGATCATCATCGTCATCCGCGTTTGGGGTCAAACGCCAGACACAAATTGACTATCAGGCAATCCACAAAAGCAATTTGCTGCATGCTCCAATGGAAACCACAAGAATGCTGCCGACGCTGGCAGAGATTGGAATTGGAATTGGAAACGGGGCCGTTAGAATTTCTAACCGCAGATCGTCGTAGTCTTCGTAGTCTTCAACGTCGTCAATAAAAGTAGTCAGCGGTAGCAAGTGGAACGCACTCAGGTGGCTCCTCCTGTATTCCTCTAACTATTTCTCTTATTCTCTTTCTCTCTGTCTCTCTTTATGTATCTTTCTTTTTCGCTACCATTTGCCTTTCATCGTATTGTAATTTTGTACCCCACGCCCTGACCAGGCAACCCAAACTCTTGGCTCATTAATGCCCTAACAAATGCACTCCATGTGGATGTGGATGTGGATGTGGATGTCGATGTGGCTGTGAGCCAACGAACTTCTTCCATGGTTGGGCCACTCTTCTCTTGGGGGTTTAAGGCACAACGTTTTTTATTGGTTCGGCTGGTTCTGTTGGCTTGGCGTTTAGTTAAGCGTGTAATGGGCCAAGCTGAGAGCGGAAGTAGCAGCAGCAACTTTATTTCTGAAAAACGCTGTCAGCACTTAGCAATTAACGTATACACTATAGTAAATGCAATGCACTAAAACAAAACACACAAAAAAGTACAGCAAAAAAAGATGAAAAAACCCAAAAAGAACTGAAAAATATTAACCAAAAACTAAACATTTAACATTTGATTTGTGGCATTTGGTGACCCCGACGACGCGCGCTTGTTCTTCTTCTACCAAATTATTCACAGTGTAGAGAGTGTGGAGCGGGTTGAAGCTTTCTCCGACCAACATTAAACCTCTTTTCTGCTCTCTTTCTTTTCTTTTTTGCAGTTCTCTCTCACTCACACACACACACACACGAAAACTCTCTTGTGCTTGTGGTTTTCTCCTCGCAAACCAAAGTTGTGCGATGAAAACGATGCATTCGACAACGAACAACAGAAGAATACACACAGCAGCCATCCCCATGCGCTTGTTGATGATCTCGGCCCTGGTGGGTCTACTGGTGGCCTTGCCCGGCCAGGCAGCAGCCCGCATGGCCTTCGAGAAGTTGACAGATTTCGATTTCGCTGGAACCACCTACTACAGCGTTAAGAATCTATCGTTGTACGAGTGCCAGGGATGGTGCCGAGAGGAGGCCGATTGCCAGGCAGCTGCATTCAGTTTTGTGGTGAATCCATTGTCCCCCTCGCAAGAGACCCACTGTCAGTTGCAGAACGATTCGTCGGCGGCCAATCCATCGGCGGCCCCACAGCGTTCAGCCAATATGTATTATATGGTAAAATTGCAATTGCGCAGCGAGAATGTTTGCCATCGTCCGTGGTCGTTTGAGCGTGTTCCCAACAAGGTGATACGCGGATTGGACAATGCCCTCATCTATACCAGCACTAAGGAGGCTTGTCTGTCGGCCTGTCTCAATGAGAAGCGTTTCATTTGCCGTTCGGTGGAATATGATTACAATAACATGAAATGCGTGCTAAGCGATTCGGATAGACGCAGTTCGGGTCAATTTGTTCAACTGGTTGATGCCCAGGGTACCGATTACTTTGAGAATCTATGCTTGAAGCCCACTCAGGCCTGTAAGAACACACGCACATTTGCCAATGCTCGCATGGGTGTGTCCGAGGAGAAAGTGGCCCAATATGTGGGACTCCATTACTATACCGACAAGGAATTGCAAGTGACATCGGAATCGGCCTGTCGTCTGGCATGTGAAATCGAATCGGAATTCCTGTGCCGCTCCTTCTTGTATTTGGGTCAACCACAGGGTGCTCAATACAATTGCCGGCTATATCACTTGGATCACAAGACTCTGCCCGATGGACCATCGACCTATTTGAATCATGAGCGTCCTCTTATCGATCATGGTGAACCAATTGGACAGTATTTCGAGAATCAATGTGAGAAATCCGCTGCCGGAGGCTCATTGCCGGGCACACAAGACAAGGTGGATACAGGAACTCTGCCCGTTAGTCTGGACACTATTGAGGATCCTAATCTAACGAATCTGACGCGTAACGATGTCAACTGCGACAAGACTGGCACTTGCTATGATGGTAAGATTTGACATTTGATTAATGTGGTTAGTCGAGCTTAAGATTTTTCTCCTCCATAGTCTCTGTTCATTGCAAGGACACACGTATTGCAGTGCAAGTGAGAACCAATAAACCATTCAATGGACGCATCTATGCCTTGGGTCGCTCGGAGACTTGTAATATTGATGTTATCAACTCGGATGCCTTCCGTCTCGATTTGACCATGGCTGGACAGGATTGTAACACCCAGAGTGTGGTAAGAATAGCGCACAAGGCTCCACTACCAAGAGTTTCATTTAATTTTTTTTTTTTTGTAGACTGGCGTTTACTCGAACACGGTTGTCCTGCAACATCATAGTGTCGTCATGACCAAGGCTGATAAGATCTACAAGGTCAAATGTACTTATGACATGAGCTCCAAGAACATCACATTCGGCATGATGCCCATCCGCGATCCTGAAATGATTCACATCAACTCATCGCCCGAGGCCCCACCACCAAGGATTCGCATTCTGGATACACGTCAACGTGAAGTGGAGACAGTGCGCATTGGCGATCGCCTCAATTTCCGCATCGAGATACCAGAAGACAGTGAGTACTAACATTATTCTGATGATATGAGTCTATGTCTAAGGTGACTTTCCTTCCAATAGCTCCCTACGGTATCTTTGCCCGGTCCTGTGTCGCCATGGCCAAGGATGCACGCACCAGCTTCAAAATCATCGATGACGACGGCTGTCCCACCGATCCCATCATCTTCCCCGGTTTCACTGCCGATGGCAATGCATTGCAATCGACCTATGAGGCATTCCGTTTCACCGAAAGCTATGGCGTCATATTCCAATGTAATGTCAAATACTGCCTGGGTCCTTGCGAGCCAGCTGTGTGTGAATGGAATGCAGAATCCTTCGAATCATTGGGCAGAAGGCGTCGTCGTTCCATCGAGAGGTAATCCCACGCAATGTCTCTTGAAAGTTTTAAACATTTTTCTTACTTTCTATTTTCTTGTATTTTAGTAATGAGACTAAGAGCGAGGATGATATGAACATCTCACAGGAAATTCTGGTCTTGGACTTTGGTGATGAGAAGAGAGAATTCTTCAAGGCAGATCCCAGCACAGATTTTGCCAAAGGTACAGTACAGTTGTTGCATAGAAACTGAGCATGCACAGACATGATCTAATCGTTTTTTATTTTGATCGTTTTGCAGACAAAACTGTCACCATTATCGAGCCATGCCCCACAAAGACATCTGTGCTGGCACTGGCTGTCACTTGTGCATTGATGATCCTGCTCTACATCTCTACCTTGTTCTGCTACTACATGAAGAAGTGGATGCAGCCCCACAAGATTGTAGCATAAGGACTCGTAATGAAGAATTCAATCTTGAATGAAGAAGACGATTATAACACAGAAGAAGAAGAAAAGAAAACAAAACAGAGAATAGACCACAAAATTGTCACTCACACACATACACACACACAAATACATATCCACATACACACACACACACACACGAGCATATCCATTAAGCACTTGCTCTCTCATTCTAGCTACGCACTTGTCATCTATCTATGAAACTGCCTAAGTATCTATCTCTCTCTCTCTCTCTTGCCTTAGCAGGCAACCACAGCTCTCGCTCTCTCTCTCTCTCGCACCGCAGAGCCTTTGAAAGAGTTGAGTAACTGCGCCCCTGCCCGAAACTAGCTGACAAATTGAATATTTTTTGTTTTTTTTTTTTTTTAATTAATTACCTAATATACAATTTATTTATTTATATTTATTTAGACTTAGAACTTGAGATAAAATTCCAGAAATGGTAGCAAAAAGAACAAATCAAAAAAAAAACAAGACAAATAATCACCATGAAAAGAAAACGAAAAAAAAAAAAAAAGATGTAAGGTGAAGAATTGCACATTAATATGCAAATAATGATGATACTACGAGCGCGTACTTTCTATAAAGTTACGAAAGAGACAACAGAACGTACGAGATTGAATCGAACATACAGAGGGAGAATTAGAGAGAGGGAGATGAAAAGAAACGCTCAATCTCTTTTGTAACTTGTATAGAGACTGCGGCCGTAGAAGCACTCTCACACACACACACACATACAAACACACACACAAGCACGCACGCAAAACATGCGATCAGCTGATTTCCGGCACAACACCTCCCACACACACACACACCCACTCACACAACGCATACGCATACATATTCACACACGCACTCACATTTAATTAATTTTAAAGGAAAAAACGCAATAAACAATAACGAAGAAATAAAAGAAAAAGCAATCATGAAATTAAGGAAAACAAAATGAATACATAAATAACTAAAGAAATGAGCGATGGACAAACAAAAGTAATGTAATTTCATGGATAACCATGAAATTGTGCTTAATTGTATTGCATTTATTTAATTTAAATTTATTTATGATAATAAAGAATGATAATACAAATGGAAAACTCAACAGTTTCAGCTTATTAAAACATTTAGCACATGCAAATTTCCTTGATCTGTAATAATTGGGCATCATCAATAACAAACTGCACTCATTAAGGATTCTTTCGGCAATATACATATTTTTATTAATAAATATCCTGTCAGGGAAAAGCATACATTCCCATACTAGGCGTACAATGAATATATTAAAGCAATACATTGTAGAAAAATGAGAATGTCATTGTATTAATTACACATTATTGGGCTTAGGTTTTAATTAACTAAATTAAATCTCATTAATTGGACGGAATTGTTTATTAGTTAGACTCTAGCAATTGTTATGTGGCATACAGAAGCAAAGATCCTTAAGGATTATGGATTGCTTCAAGGAGCAATACAAGATGCTACCATGGGAAAATCTATGGTTTCGTGTCTTTCTAGCTTGCACATCCAAATATGTATATACATGTATGTATGTATATAGATAGATAGACACTATAACAAAGTTTCCTATAACTAATTACTTGTTGCACACTTTTTTCGACTTAAACCTATAAAATCGTAAGCTAATTGGTGAGCTTAGTTTTTGTATGTTGGTCAACCAACATTGTCCATTGGTCATCTTAGTTTAAGGGCTTTCACTTGAGCGACCCCGTGTTCCGGCACTGGATGCTTTACAGCCGCCACGCAAGTCTGTTTGAGGGATTTACCAGGTGGCCGTTTAATGCACTCATCAAAATAACATTTCTCCACATTATGTAGAAATTCTATAAGCAATTTAGCATCCGCACCATTAGGACCCACTGAATATTCACACTCAAAGTTATGCATCTTCAGATCCCGGACACAGCAGTCCAAGTTCTCTGAATTCGGTGAGAACCAATCGTTGTGCCGTTTAAGTGGTATGCCCAATTGTTGTCGCACCACGCCTGTCAACCAGGTGTCATCAATCCAAAATATAGGCAACCGTTCGGCTTCGGCCACAAGTCGGGCGGCTGTTGGCACATTGGTGATATACAGCCAACCGGATAGATAGGCCGGATAGAGGGCATGCGGATACTCTTGGCGCGTCACAAACCACTTGTTGGCTCGAAGGCGTATGGGTGGCTTGGCGTCCAGCACATAACCGGCCAGAAGAGTATTCGACGTGGCCAACGTAGGTTGGCTAACCTCCAGAGACTCCAGATACCGTCGTAGATGAAAGACATCATAAATAATATCATCGTCCAGTTTGATAATAAACTTGGCTCGACGCTCGCATTCGGTGGCGGCCCACCGAAGACCCATCACATGCTTGTAGCTGAGATTGCGATAATCCTCAATAAAGTTACCCTGCAACAAATCGCCAAAACGTGTCTGCTCACTAACAAGCTGAGCCTGAGTTAGGAAACGCTCCCGTTTCGGCAGAGCGGCCAGTAGAAAGATCCGTTGCAGACCCATTTCAGCCAATTTGCTTTGCGGAATAGCCTGACGGTGGGCGGCACGCAGTGAATCGTGGCCCCCATAGGAGGTGACAATCAAAACAGCTGCGACAAATTGGTAAACGATTAGAGCCCAGGAATTAAGTGGCACTTGGCAGTCACGATACTTACCCAAGAGCTCTTTGTCAGCACTGCGACACACATTACTTGGCAGGAGATAGGCAAAGTCGGTGAGATTCAGCAAAGGACCTGCCTGTGGTCCATTTGCAACTGTTGTCGCCTCGCTCTCACCATCTGGTAGATGGACCAGAAACTCATCACTCTCTTCGGAGGATGAGGAAGACGATGAACTCTCATGCAAATGATTCGAGAAATAGCTGATGCACAATAGAATTATGATCAGCAGTGATAATACAATTGGAAGCAATCTGCGGCCGCGCATGCGCATCTTCTCACATTCTATTTGTGGATTGGGTGTGAGCTATAGTGCAGGAGCTGCATATAGATTGGGTATGTTGCTAAGCACTGCAACGACAGCAACCACAGACACCCATTAATTAATTAATTAATTACGATCCTTAACAATAAACAATAAAATAGCGATTTGTGGAAAACTTATGAGTCGATAACGATAACGCGCATTTGAGATGGTACACTGTTAAATTTAACATTTCCGTTTGGTTGATTTACATAGTGTTTAAATTTGAGTCTTTTAAAATTCAAATAGCATTGGCGGTAGACAAATTGTCCAGATTGGTAGTTTTTACGATCAGGTTTAAAGTTGTTTGATATTAAAAATTTGAAGTTGTAAACCCTATCTTTGCAAAGGCATATTTGCTTCGTGACACTAGTGAACATATTTTTTGTTTGGCATTTCCTGAAGGCAGCATAATGTTTTTTTAAATTTATCAGTTGCTATCGGTTAACATTTCGCTGTTAACCGTCTTAACAGTGCCATCGATAGTATCGATGGTGCCATTAATGGAATTCCCATCTCTATTTGTCTTGTTTTGGTTGTCGAGGTGAGCGGTCGTGCGCGCGGTCGTGTGTGTGTGTGTGTGTTTTCCTTTATATTTCTTAATAATAATTATAAATTGTGTGTGCTCTGCTCTTTACCACCACCACCCATGTGCAAATATCAAAATATTGAATTTAAAAAGATTGATCCGTGACTTAAAACTGAAAGTGAAAAATGAAGCAGTGACCAGCAGCAACAGCAGCAGCAGTCGTCGCAGAAGGATAGCAGCAGCAGCAGCAGCAGCAACCAACCAACGAAGAGAGCAAAATTGAAGTTGTGAGTGCGCGCGGTGAGGAAGAGAAATATCTCAAACTCAAATTGATTGTCGAATTGTCATTGTGCGATGTCGATGCGTCGACGTCGACGTCGTCGTCGGTGATGATGATGATGTCTCTGTCGTCGTTGACGTCGACGTAGTCGGTAGTTTTCTTAGTTGTATTTTTTTTTTGTTTTTTTTTGTATTTTTTTAAATACCAAGCCAAATTAGCCAACACCAAAACAGGAACTGCAAAGTTGGTGGCAATAAGAATATGCATTCGATTCTTATTGGGAAAAAATATTTCCAATTGTTAAGAAAGAAATATAAAAATAATAATAAGAGCAAAACCAAAATAAAAAAAAATCTAAATCATAGCACCCAGCACCAACAGCAGCACCAGCAACGAAGAAAAAGAAGAAGAGAGAAAAAAAGCAAGAAAACGACAGCATGTTGTGTGTGAGCTAATCAGCAGCAGCGATTTCTACAAACATTTTTTTGTTGTTTTTTTTTGAAGAGAAAAAAAATGAAGAAGAAGAAATAGCAGCACCAGACGGACATACGGACAAATTGAAGAAAAAAAAAGTAATAATTGATTAATAAATTATGTATCAGATACAAGTTAAAGTGCAATTTGAATTTTTCATATAATGGGGGGATCTGACAAATACCTACCCTTCCCCGCCCACACACACACACACACTTATTGTCACCCTCTAACCTCCACTGTTACTCTCAACCTCCCCCTCATTTCTTGGCAGCCAACAACAACAACAACAGTGTGTTAACCGTTAACTGCGACAGTAGGAGACCAAACGTTACCGTCGCTGCCGACGTCGACTGCGCCGTTGGCGTTGTTTATTTGTTGGTTTTCCTTCATTCGCTCGCTCGCTTGCTGCTGCTTGCGTGAGAGACATTGACGGAACGCGTGAGTGAGCGAATGAAAGGGGGGAGGTATGGGAGAGAGTACGGGAGTTGTGTTGTTGTGGGACAGGATGTTGTGTGTCGTACGGTATCGGTAACGCGGGGGTGGTTAAGGTAGTTTTCAGTTAGTTTGTTTTAATTCTCAGTTTAGCACCAAACTAAAATTTATTTTGTAGATAAAAATACAACAAATCTAGTGTATTAAGAAGAGGATAATATATTTTTTGTTGGTGTGTGTGCAATGTGTGAATATTGATTCTATCAAATTGCTATACATTTTGGTGATTCTAGGAGAGAGAGAAAAAGAGGAGATCAAGATGACGGACTTTGTGGAGCTGCTCAATAGCATGTCGACAACGTTTAATAGTGACTGTGCCACCACAACAGCCGAGGGCGGGACACTCCTTAATTTGGATTTGGCCGAAGATAAGACGCTAAAATGGCGCAATTTGGCCAATAATCAATTTGCCTGCAAGGATAAGGAGAAGAAGCAGCAGCCGCCGACGACGACTCAGACAACTAGCAAAGGGTCAGATGCAATAATTGACAAAAATGAAGATCCAGCATCATTAGAAGCTGCAGAGCAGTCAACGCCAGCAGTGACGGAGCAGTCAGACGTAACATCAGAGAAGGTATCCTCTGAACTGCTTGAGGAAGAGATTGAGGATAATGTCAAGGAATTGTTAGCGGATGTAATTGATGCAGCTGCAGTTAAAGTGGAAGAAGAAGAAAAAGCTGCAGCTGTCGCTGCTACTGCCAAAATAGCAACAGAAAGCGAAGAAGGAGCAAAAGCGGCAGCGACGACGACGGCATCCATCGCAGAGTTAGCAGACCCCCCCAAAACTTCGTTTAACGAAGCAAAACAACCAGCAACCGAAGTGCCAGCCGATGGTAATGACAACGCTCCGACGGCCACAACAAATACACCAAATGAGGTGACAGCAGCCGCTGTTGACGCTGACGTTGACGTTGACGTCGATGCCAATGCTACTGCCTCTGCCTCCGTGGAAATCAAAATTGAGGAAACATCGAGAAACGCTGCCTCAGTCGACAGCAATGACGACAGGATCAAGACTGAGACGGAGACACAAACAAAACAAGTGACAAACAACCAAGATAATGAGGATGAAGAAGAAGAAGAATCGAAAAGCAGCGCAGCAGCAGAACTAGAACTGACCACAGCAACCAAAGCAACAGTAAAAGTTAAATCTGCATCCCCAACAACAACAACAAATTCTCAGCTGCAATCAACAGCAGCAGCAGCTGCCGTAGCAGAGATACCAACAGAAGCAGCTTTAGTTTTGGCTCCACTTGTTGTCAATTCTGCCAACGATAGCGTCGACGTCGATGTCGATGTCGATGTTGAGGCTGACGCAACAACTACGATTTTGACAGGCAATTCTGCAGCAGCAGCTGAACCAACGCCAGCAGCAACAGCAGCCGTGAATGCTGATAAAAATGTACGTACATACAAACAAGTAAATGAGTGCCTTGCCTTACCATGCGTTCCCCCTATATACTACACATGTATGTATATATATTTATATGTATGTGTGTGTATGTGTATGTAGGTGTCACTCCTCCCTTCACACACTTTATTATTTTTTGGGGGGTTTCCCACAGTTACAACAAAGGAGTCTCCCACTATCAAGATGACCATTCATGATAAGCCATAAATTTCGATTTCTTCGATTATGATTAGAATGATGATGATATCGATTAGCAATTGCAAATTGCAATTTAAATTGAACTTTAGTTCTGAGATTTCTCCGATTTGTCATATTTACATACACATAATTCTATTTTAAGGTTTTCTTTTCGCCCAAAGCTTTCTCAAGCAAGCTTTAAGCTCGATTGGTTTTATATATATGTATATATATACATATATTAATTGGGTCTAAATACAATAATAAAAAAAAAAAAAACAAAAGAAATAAATAATAATAAAATCCAAAACAAAATAATGCCGAAAGATTCTTACCTTGACTTATCTAATCGAAGATGATGAGACAAAACTATTTCGTTGCACTTTGAAAGTTTTGCCCTTAGTTAAAGATTAACTCCACCCCTCCAATAGATATCTTACCCCCACCTTTTTTTCCAACTTAATGCTCTTTAGATTCGATAGCCATATGATTTTGTTTTCGCAAATGTTTAAGAAACAAAAAAAGACTAAAGATCTTCAAGTTAATGTTATCTGGTAATAATTGTTTTTCATCCAACAAATTTGTCTTTGCATTTACCGTGCAAAGTTCAGTTTGATGTTTCATAGTAGTCATTTGGCTTATATTAATTTTGCCCCATTATCAAAGAGATAATAGCAGATACGATTAAATAAAATGCTTCAACAAGTTTTATGATTTTCAATGTTTCTTTTTTTTTATTAAGAAACATTCTTAACGGACTCGATTCGCTCCTTTTCTTAGTTTCTTTCCTGTTGAAAACATTAGTAATCTTTCAAATAAATAGGATAGAATTTTGCATCATCCTGTATTTTAAGTCCATATGCTTTATTTAGATTAAAATAATCAAATGGGAAAAAAAAATCCTGACATGTGGTTAAGGATATTAGTGACCTAATTGAATAAAGTCCAGCAACGACCACGACGATTCATGTCTTACCTGCTGTAATTTTTAGCTTCTGACAAACAAACAAAAAGAATAACAAATTTCACAAGGACGTTTAGAGAGAGAGAGAGAGATAGTTGTGTATCCTTTTAGTTCCGGGCACCCAAACCACTCGATATCCTCATCCCGCCCATGCATTGGCTAGTGGTATCCTTGTGTTTTGCAATCCATATATTACCATAGCAACCAGTGTTGAATAATTCTATTGCACATTCCAATCCAGTCTAGACCCACAAAAACCCATTTCTTGTTTTTTTTTTTTTTTTGCGCTTTACAGGAACAAATTTCACCTGGCAGCAATACGCGTCGTTTGCGACGCACTCCAAGGCCCACAGATACACCAACAACCACACCCACACCCTTGGAAGAGCCACAAGTTGATGGTGGTGATATTAGAACGGAAGTGAGGCCAGCCAAGGAGGAGGAGGAAATCGAATCACCCATCGAGAGCAACGAGCTGAATGAAGTTAAAAAAGAGCCCGAAAAATGTTTAGCAAGTGTCGATGGAATCGGCATTGGAGATGATGTTGATGCAGCAGCCACTGTCTCTTCTACTTCCTCTACCACCCCAACGGAGCCACCAGTTGTGGCAACTGTTGTTGCACCACCACCACCACCAAAACGTGGTCGTGGACGAGCCAAAAAGATCAAACTCGATGTAGAACTGCCAACAAATGAGCTGATTGATGGTGAAAATGCATACGGAGATGAGACAATGGCCACCGCCATATCGCCTACAGTTGTCGTTGAGCGTAAACAACCCGGACGTAAGCGTAAACTGCCCGAGGAGCAACAGGAAGCGGCATTGATTGCCAGCGAATTGGCCACATTAGTGGTTAAGACGGAAAACCAAGAGCTTGAGGTCAGCGAAATAGCACCCAGTGGTAGTGGTGTCGATCCGAAGCGAACGAGACGCAGTGTTCGTTTGGGCAATAGACATCCGGCTGATCCTATAGTCAATGCCACCTGGAGTGAAGAGGTGAAAACGGAACCATCTGTTGGTGGGACGTCTGGCGCTGATTTGGTCACCACGTTAAGTGAGCTACCAATGCCCGTGCTGGACGAGAAGACGCCGCCCAAGAAACGCGGTCGTAAAGCCAAAATACCACCAACAGTCAAACCAAACGAATCCCAGTTAGCTTCAACCACCACCAATCATCACTCTGGTCAGCCACTCACAAATGGTAATAAGCGAAGCACACCAACCACCACTAACGCCAACGCCACCGCCACCACCACAACGACATCATCATCATCCTCAAACGTTGCTGGCCTCGGCGGAAGCGGTGAATTGCAATTGCCAAAACGTTCGAAGCGTCGCATCAAGCCCACACCAAAAATTCTAGAAAACGATGAACTACGCTGTGAGTTTGAAACAAAACATATTGAACGCATGACCCACTGGGAGACAGCCGGAGCCGATAGTGATTCACATTTCGAGACACCACAGCAATCGTTTAGTGGTGGTGGCGGTGGTGGAGCTGGTTCAAACTCATCCACTTCGCGGCAAAAGAGCGAGAAATCAGATGGCAGTGGATTTGATGTTGGCGGTCAGCATCCAGCTGGGACAAGTGCCATTAAGAAGCGTCTCTTTTCCAAATCTCAACGGGATATTGAGAATTCTGGTGCAGCTTTGGTGGCCAAAAGTAAAGTCAAACCCTGCCCCAATGTTGACAAATTTCTTAGCGATATTAAGGCGGCCAAATTGAATGCCAATCGATCGCCAGAGGAACGTAAACTTAACAAAAAGCAATTACGTAAACTGGCCAAGCAAAAGGAGAAGCATCTAAAGCATTTGGGCTTAAGACGCAATAATAGCGAAGATGCCAGCGATGATGATAGCTCCAATACGGATAACGAGGAATTTGTTCCCGCCACTCCGGTGCAGGTGGGCAAACCCAGTTTAACTCTACGACTGCGCAATGCTGCGCCCAAGGAGCAGCAAGTGCCCACCACCTCAGCAGCGGCTGCCGCAACTGCCTCTCAAAAAGCCCAACATCCTTCAGCAAATTCAGTTAAACTAAATCGTCGTGTTGGCGTTCGTACTGGAGTCCAATCAGCAGCAGCAGCAGCAGCAGCAGCGGCCATGCAATCTCCATTAGAACCAGATCAACTTCATTCGCTAAATAGTTCAATTTTGGCTGCTGCCGAACTAAACGATACGGATGCCATTCCCACCACCTCCAACTCCTCCATAAAGGTGAAGTCATCAAAGTTTATTTGCTTGTGCCAGAAGAGCTCCCAATACTATGCCCGCAATGCCCCTGATTCTTCTTATTGCTGTGCCATCGACAACATTGATGAGCAGAAAATTGGCTGCTGCAATGAACTGTCCGCCGAGGTCCATAATCTCTTGCGTCCCAGTCAACGTGTCGGCTATATGATACTCTGCGATGATCACAAAAAGCGTCTACAATCGCACAATTGCTGTGCTGGATGTGGAATCTTTTGTACACAGGTAAGAGGGATAGCGTGAGAGAGATTCCAGATAACATATAATTGAATCTACTTTTTTCTTACAGGGCAAATTTGTACTCTGCAAGCAGCAACACTTTTTCCATCCGGACTGTGCCCAAAGATTCATTTTGAACAGTCCCTTTGAGGGTCAACAGCTGCTCCAGAGCAATAATAGTAACAAATTCCATAGTCCAATGTTGGTACTAAAGTGTCCCCATTGCGGTTTGGATACCCCTGAACGTACTTCAACTGTCACCATGAAATGCCAAACATTGCCCGTTTTCCTGCCCACCCAAAAGTCCAAAATGTAAATGAAATAAATATGCATATATTTAAGGAATTTTAGTTAAATTAAATGTCTTCTCTTTATAGAAAACCTGCCAAATTGACCACCTCAGCGCATTTGGCACAGTTTGCAGCTGGTAGAAGTAATAGTACAGTGACTGCCAGCAAATCATCTACCACTGGACGTGGTAGACCAGCATCGTCAGCCAACGCCAGCAACACAAACGCCACTTCTACATCGGCTGGAGCAGCAGCAGGAGCTGGAGCCACAGGCAAGAGCAATGGTATAAGAGGAGGAAAAGCAACAGCAACAACAGCAGCAGTCAATGCGACCAGCAACTCTCATAATAGTGGGGCTGCTGGTGGTCATACAATCACGTTTGAACAACTGATACCCGATTCAGTGTTGAATGTGGTGCTGCGTGGTCATGTGGTATCGGCCAGTGGTCGTGTTACCACCGAATTTACCTCACGCGACATGTACTATGCCGTACAGAACGATGATCTTGAGCGTGTGGCTGAGATATTGGGTAAGATTTAACCCCCAGAGAGATACAGAGAGAGAGAGAGAGAGAGAGAATGATGTCATTGTTTATTCTACTTTTTTAGCTGCCGATTATAATGTGCTAGCGCCAATGCGTGAATATCCTGGTACCTGTCTACATTTAGTTGCCCATTCGGGAACCCTACAAATGGCCTATCTGCTGCTATGCAAGGGGGCCAGTTCACAGGATTTTGTCAATGTGGTGGACAGTGAATTGCGTACGGCTCTTATGTGTGCCGTGATGAATGAAAAATGCGATATGCTTAATCTATTCCTGCAATGTGGAGCCGATGTGGCCATCAAAGTGAGTCAACAAAGTGAATTATATAGAGAATTCGAATTAAATTGACGACTTTTATTTTTTAGGGTCCAGATGGTAAAACTAGTCTGCATATTGCTGCCAAAATGGGCAATGTTGAGGCCACTCAATTGATTGTGGATAGCTATCGGGCTTCGCGTAATATAAGTAACTTTTTAAGTTTCATAGATGCCCAAGATGAGGGCGGCTGGACGGCTATGGTTTGGGCAGCCGAACTCGGTCATACCGATATTGTTAGGTTTGTTTTTGGAATCTGACCTATATATATATATTTAATCACAAAACTGACTCTCCATGCCCCCTTTTATAGTTTACTACTCAACCATGGAGCCGATCCCAATATATGTGACAATGATAACAATACCGTGCTACATTGGTCCGCTTTGCACAATGATGGACTGGAGACCATAACAGTGCTCCTACAAGCTGGTGCCGATTGCAATGTCCAGAATGTGGAGGGTGATACTCCACTGTAAGTAGTTGATCCGCCTTAATACGCCTCCAACAAGTTGATTAACTTAATGCTTTCTTGCAGTCACATTGCCTGTCGACATTCGGTAACCCGCATGTGCATTGCCCTTATTGCCAATGGAGCCGATCTAATGATTAAGAATAAAGCCGAGCAATTACCCTTCGATTGTATACCCAATGAGGAATCGGAATGCGGACGAACTGTCGGTTTTAATATGCAAATGCGTAGTTTTCGTCCTCTTGGACTGCGGACACGTGTCGTCTGTGCAGATGCATCGAATGGTCGGGAAGCCCGACCCATTCAGGCAGTACGCAATGAGCTTACCATGTCCGAGCATGAGGATGAGGCAGATACTCTAATGTGGCCGGATTTTAAGTATATTACCAATTGCATTATATTGCAAAATTCTGTGCAAATCGATAGACGTGTGTCCCAGATGCGCATCTGCTCGTGTCTCGATAGCTGTAGCAGTGATCTTTGCCAATGCAATGGAGCCTCCTCGCAGAATTGGTATACGGCCGAAAGTCGTTTGATTTCCGACTTTAATTACGATGATCCAGCTGTCATATTCGAGTGCAATGATGTTTGTGGTTGCAATCAGGTAGATTCAATAATCGATTATATAAATAAATTTGCCAATTGACGTTCTGATTGTTTCTTGTTCCTTTTTAGTTATCCTGCAGAAATCGTGTTGTCCAGAACGGCACACGCATTCCGTTGCAAATTGTTGAATGCGAAGATCCCGCCAAGGGCTGGGGTGTACGTGCTCTGGCCAATGTACCCAAAGGCACATTTGTGGCCAGTTATACGGGTGAGATACTAACTGCCCCGGAGGCAGATAGACGCACTGATGATAGCTATTACTTTGATCTGGATAATGGGCATTGCATCGATGCCAATTATTATGGCAATGTGACACGATTCTTTAATCATTCGTGTGAACCGAATGTCCTGGCCGTACGTGTGTTTTACGAACATCAGGATTATCGTTTTCCTAAAATTGCATTTTTTGCCTGTCGCGACATCGATTCGGGCGAGGAAATCTGGTAAGAATATAAAGATAACCCTACTTATCTGTGAAATAACTGAATGCATATGTATATGTCCCCCTTAACTAGTTATGACTATGGCGAAAAGTTTTGGCGCAATGAACAGCGCGCCAACAACGGTTGCAAGTGCCTCACGTCCGTGTGTAAATATGCCGGAAGACTGGCAGCAACAAGCACAAATCCATCGCCAATGGATAGGGAGGGATTTGATGGGGGGGATTTGTTAGTATCATCAGCTCCTCCAGACGAAGATTTCGATGTGAAGGCGTAGGAACTATCAAGAAGAGGAGTTATCCATATGTAAAGAAACCACCCACCAAGGACCACAGGACATAGGACAAGGGGAGATAACTAGAGGAAAGAGAAGGTAGATGGAGAGAGAGAGACAGGCAATCGACATCGACTCTCTTGGCCAAGCCAAGTTGCCAATTAAACATCACATATATACATATAACAAAAAGATCGCCATATTGTTCATATGCATGCATCTATATACATATATGTATGTATATATATCGAAATCAAAGCCAATAACAACAAACATTGTTTGTTTAATTGGCCGTCTTCGACTGCCAAATGTTCATGTTTATTTAATTTTAACAAAACAAAATTATTGTTTATTATTATTATTTTTTGTCATAGATTTTGCTTTTACATACATATATATACACATATATGTATATATATATATTTTTCATTCTTTGTTTTATTATGCATTTGTTTTTTGCAATGATTATTAATTATTATTATACATATATATATAAAATTTTAATTATTATATTACAAAAAAATTACACAAAACAAAAACTAACCAATAAGCTTGGACATATTGTCGCAATGTACAATCCCAAAAAAAATGTCGTTTACAATATGTGTATGTGTGTGTTTGCCAGTGTGCATGTGGTTAATTGTGTAAGTGTATGTGTGTGTGTGTGTGTGTGCGGGTGTGTGTGTGCGGGTGTGTGAGAGTTAAATGTTAAAACTTAAAAATAATGGCAAACAATTTGTATCTAGTCATAAGAATGAGAGAATTGAAAGCAAAGTTTTAGCCAGAATGAGACAGACAGAGACAGAGAGAGAGTGGGAGAGAGAGATAAAGTATGTGGAAAGGTAAAAACATTTCGAGAATTTTGTTTTCTTTTTTTTTATACATTGCATTTTGTAAAAGATTATATACGAATGATGAGTAAAAAATAATCGGTCAAATATGGGTAACTTTTTTTTTTGTTGTCTTTCTTTGATTTTATATACACACACATATATATATATATGTACATGAATATATATATATATATAGTATTTATCCAGACTTGGTATTTATTAGGTTTTTTTTTTTCTGTCTTTTATCTAAATAATATCAACTACATACACAACTCTTTAATATTAAAGATCTTCTATATATATATAGAAACCATCGGTCCAAACAATTAGTCCTTTTAGACGCAAAAGCATTTTAAATATCATTTCACATTGCTCTCTGATAGGAACAATAATTTAACGAGTAGTTGGCATTTTGTTTTCTAATAAGCATACATATCCCTTTTTACATATATTTACATATATAGATTCTTGAGTGTGTCCTATGTCCTCCGCCTGTTTACTAATTTCATTCTATTGCAGTAACTTTTCCCTTGGATCGAAAAAATATAGCATGGCAGTCAGTCGATTGCTCCCACAAAAAAGAAAATATATATAGATTTTTAGTAAGGCATTTTTCTGAATGACACACATGGCATGGAAAACTCAGAAGAAAAAGTCTATACATTTTTTTTTTGTAATGTCAATTGTTGGTTTAAAACTAAACAATAAATAATGAAATATTCACAATAACAATAATTGTTAAGAAATTTTTTGTAGAACTATAGACTAATAATAATCTGTTTTAAGTCAAATTCCAATCAAAATCACCGAATTTGTTTAAAAAAAAAAAAAAAGCAAACAAAAAATTATTTTTTTTTACCTTTCCCCATTTGGCATTTTGTGGTTTTGTCTAGCGAGCTTCGTTTTTTTTTTTTTCTTGCAAGTGGGCCATTAATTAAAAAAATAATAATAATTAAATTTACGTGAATGTAACAATAAAATTAATGACAAAACCAAAACAAAAGAAAAAAACAAATAATTGTTATAAATGAAACTTTTAACACTTTATAAGGCAATGTTATATTAAAAAGGAAAATTCTTTGGGATAGTTTTTTTTTTACGTAAATTTTACTTTAGGTATTCCAACAAAAAAAAAAAAAAACTCATATATAGAGACAAGATACATACAAAAAGTACAACCAAAATATTGAAATCCTTACGAATGAACCCAAACAAATTTTTTAATTTTGCCAAGCAATTTAAAGCATTGTCGCTTTTTAAAACAAAAAAGTGCCACAAGTGCCTCGTAATGATTTATAAAATATATATCCCCGCCCAACCACCACTCCCCCAATACTCTTGCCCCAATATTACAGGAATGTCCTTGAGCATGTAGAAAGAAAAAAACCACTTACTAAACAAAATTGCAATGCATTTTCCCCTTTCATTTTTTGGTATATTGAGAAATTCGATAGTTTTTTCATATCCTGGCGTCTAACGATTTAGATTCGGAACGATTTAGGTATAAGCTTTATCTATATATATATATATTTAAATATTTGTGGCCACTTGACTTATTAACTAATGCAAGGACAACAAAAACTACTACTACTTATGTACATACATATACGTGTGCATGTGTATGTATTTGTATATCTCGGTATGTAACAACAATTGTAAATGTTTGTACTGACAATAGGGAATAGGTAAAAAAAAAAAGGGAATTCATGGGTAAACCAATTTATAGGTTAAGTTGAAACGATATAAACTAAAAATAACAACAAAAATAAGTAAAACAAACTGCTGAAAATGTAATCAATGACACACGCATGACACACACACATTTCCAATTGGATTTGCAGTGTTAATTCCTAGACAAAACAAAAAGTAAATGAAAACAGACTTAGATATTTTGTAAATGTTTAGTAATAGCTTATAAACAATTAAGAAGAATATGATGAAAAAACCTCCCCCACCACCAGCACCCCTCCCGCTGTCGTTTTCAATCGGGCAATATTCGAACAAAAAAAGAAAGGAACAATTATGACGTTTCCCACGATTTTGTCTGACTGCGATGGCATTATAGTTATATATGTATGTATGTATATTGTGTGCATGTGTACCTATTGTTTAAGCAACGTAATAACAAGTTTTTCTTGATAGAACAAAAATACATGCATAATATATCTGCAATTGCAAATATGTATGTGTGTATATAAAGGTTTCGATGTATTAGAATTTAAACAGGCAACAACAACAACCACAAACAAAACTTAGAATATATAGGTATATGTATATGTATACATATATAACTCACCATTTTTAATTTCATTGTTATTCATTATAATGGAGCAACAAAAAAAACCTGTTGCTACATTTTAGTAATTTTGTTATTACTCTTTTTTTCTCTCTCAGCATTTTATACACCAACATTTAGATAATTAGTTGAAATTTATCTTTAAATGGCACATTTCGTTTGCAATAATGTTAAGCATAAGAGATATAAAATCAAATAAAACGTACTATGAAGTATCAACAAAGTTGAAAAATTCTATTCAAAAGAAATTCAAATCGAAGCGCCCATATGGTTGTGCAGAAATGACAGCTACAGTTATCGAATACCTATCGATAAACTATTTGCCAGTATTTGAACATATGTTTATCTGACATTAGCACGGTCGCCCTGTATCCAGGTTGGTTGGTTTTGTAATAGAGTAATATATCTTTGGAATTTGTTGTTAAACAATTTTTTAAATTAATTTTAATTCTACATAAGCGCAGGATATATCAAGGCTGTGAGCTTTAAAGGAAATAAGCTAAAAAAACACTGCCTGCCCATCACCTGCCACAATGAGTTTTCCGGACAAATCCGAACGTGCAAAATGCTGGACGGCACGGGATGATTATTGGAAATGTCTGGATGAGAATGCGCCCAAGCACAGTTCAACAAGTGGCGAAAAGGTTCCCAATGCCTGTCAGATCCTACGCAAGGCTTTCGTACAATCCTGCCCGGGTCAGTGGGTGAAGCATTTCGATCGCAAGCGTACCTACGAGCAGTTTAAAGAGAAGATGGCCAAGGGCTATGATCCGCTGGAGGAGCGCAAGGGTAGCGAAAAGCCCAGCAAATGAGATGAGGAGTGGACAGAAGGAATGATGTAAATTGTTGTTACGCTGCTTATATTAGTTTTTTTTTTGTAATTGTTATAGTGTTATAGTGGGAAATAAAAGAAAACACGAAAGAAATTCAAACAGTTAGCTTCAGTGTGTACACACCACGACAAAAAGAAAAATTAGCCGGCTCCAGAATGTGCTAAAAATGCCCGAAAACGCGTTGCCTAACTGGCTGCTAAACGATAATTAAACAATTTGAAAGTTAATTGGTGAATCGCAGTCATCCAGTAAAATTGACAGTGGAGCTTAAAGTTATGCTTATGACGTAATGGAGTCCATAACATTTGGTGTATTGACAAGTGAGATGACAACTATATGAGAATCTTATGTGAACCTCTAACCTAATAACGTATCCGCATCCTATTCGCCAACCTCCTTGCCCCTTTTGATAGTTAGTGACACCTGTTTCCAGGAGCCGTCCAAGGATCGTAGTGGACCCAGACTGGTTAATCTCATCCAAAGAGATTTCCAGAATTCCAGCATCGTAACCAGTTATTTACCCGATGAGCGGGATCTCATTCAGCGAGAGCTGCGCAAGTGGATAGATCGTCAGGATGTTCGTGTTATCATCACCACTGGCGGCACAGGCTTTGCCCCACGCGATGTCACACCGGATGCCACCAAGCCGCTGCTGGACAAGGATTGCCCACAGTTAACAATGGCCATTGCTCTTGCCTCGCTGCAGAAAACGAAATTTGCCGCCCTATCGCGTGGTGTCTGTGGCATAGCCAACAACACGTTGATTCTCAATTTTCCTGGCAGCGAAAAGGCGGTGGTTGAATGCTTCGAGACAGTTAGTGACCTGTTGCCTCATGCCCTTCATCTCATGGGTGACGAGGTGGCGTTGGTGCGACGCACTCATGCGGAAATCCAAGGTACCGATCAAGCTGTCAAGGTCGACTCCAGTCCGGCTCTACGTGGTCATGTGTGTCCCCATAAAACGGGAGCCGGAAACGATCATGATCGAAATTCACCATTTCCCATGTTGCCCGTGGATGAGGCCTTAAGCATTATATTCAATGTTATCCAGCGTAGCACTGAATTGGAGAAATTGGTCAATGAACTCTCATCTCCGGTGAACATACCACCATTTCGGGCCTCCATCAAGGATGGCTATGCAATGAAATCCACTGGTTTCTCGGGCACCAAACGTGTTCTGGGATGCATAGCCGCTGGCGATAAGGTTTGCAATTAACCCGATTTCCATATCAATCCAATTCTAATCAGAGAATCTTTGGTAGCCCAGTGCGTGTGCCTTGCAGGAAGATGAATGCTTCAAAATCAATACAGGAGCTCCCCTGCCGGAACATGCCGACTGTGTCATCCAAGTGGAGGATACCAAGTTGTTGCAACGCGATAAATATAATAACGAAACCCTGGTAGAGATTATGGTCGAACCCAAGGCGGGATTGGATGTGCGGTAAGTGAGACAACTTTTTTAAACCAACAAAATAAAACTTGTAACTATTTTACCTTTCAGACCAATTGGCCATGATCTGACCAAAGGCGATGCTATATTTCCCAGCTTAGATGCCTCACCGGTTGTGGTCAATTCTCTGCTGGCATCTGTGGGCAGTCGTCAGATTATACGAAAACCCAAAATAGCAATTATCTCAACGGGCAGTGAGCTTCTCTCGCCCAAGGACGCGCCAACAGTTGGCAAAATCTACGACTCTAATACGACCATGTTGGAGCAGTTGCTGACCTACTTTGGCTTTGAGTGCATTCAGGCCAGAGTTCTCAGTGACAGCATCGAAGCTATTACGGACACCTTGTCTGATCTATTTGATGTGGTGGACTTTGTCATTTGTAGCGGCGGCGTCTCCATGGGCGACAAAGACTATATCAAACCTGTGCTCGAAAAACTCAATTTCCAATTGCATTTTGGACGTGTCAACATGAAGCCCGGGTAATTTTAGAACCAATTGATTGACTAGCTATGTTTTTTCAAAGTTTTGTTTTTCTAGAAAACCCATGACATTTGCCAGTCGCCAACAGAAATATTTCTTTGGACTGCCGGGTAATCCGGTTTCTGCTTTTGCCACATTTCATATATTCGCCCTGCCCGCCATACGTTGGGCTGCCGGCTGGGAACGGACCAAGTGCAGCCTGCCCATACTGAATGTAAAGGTATTGAAACATATTGTGAAATAACACATTACACATTCAATTCGCTGTCATACATTGAGACGAAACTGTTTCATGATTGATATGAATGGGATCGATCGAAATGTCATATTTCAATATGGCATTGATCTAGGTCATCGTGCATTTGAGAATTTGTTTTTGTTTATCGTCAGAATGAACAAAAAATGTTGTGCGTCAAGTGTGTTCTTATCTCTCTCCCTCTCTCTCTCTCTTCAAGTACTTCATGGCGATAGCAAATCAAATTGAATCCAACCAACATACCAAATGAAATTCTATTCATTCTGTTATCTCTTAAGGCATAACACAAACAAGTCAAATACTATGCAATACGTAAAATCATTAAGAATTATTCCAGAAAAACCCCAAAAAGCAA
This sequence comes from Drosophila willistoni, assembly GCF_018902025.1. Classification (NCBI taxonomy): domain Eukaryota; kingdom Metazoa; phylum Arthropoda; class Insecta; order Diptera; family Drosophilidae; genus Drosophila; species Drosophila willistoni. Next base: position 7,383,224 of record NW_025814052.1, on the reverse strand, counting down.
CAATCACGATGAATTGAAAAAAAAACTTAAAGTTCGCATATCTTAAACTTTACATTATATCTTAAACTAATGGATCGGTGGGCTTTAGTTATATAATAGATTACCTAAAGAACTTAGCTTCGTTAGTTTTTTTTTTTTTGCCTTTTTGTATTATATTCATAGCAGTATATAGATTTTGCATTAGTTTTAATAGTTTTGACTGCAAAAAAAAAACACTTGTTTGATTTTTGTTTATCTAAATAATAAAAATTTAAGAAAATGAATATCAATAAACAAGTTAGTTAGATTTTAGTGATAGTTTTCAGAGTTATATTAAAGAATATAACAAATATTGCTTATAAGTGATTTGGATTCGTGTCAATTTAGTTGGTTCAAGTTAGTTAGTTAGTTAGTTTGCTTTGATAAAATGAAACCCAAAACTTAAAGGCGCAAAAATAATTTCAAAAATTGTATTTCTCTTAAAGTAACTCAGACTAAATCTAGTATAAATGATCAGACTTACCAAAAGCTAATAAAACAAACTTAATTTTTGCATATTCAATTTTCTATAAACAACTAAAAATGTTAAAAAACTTTCTGAAACCTGTCTAAACTTGCTTTTTAAAGAGTCATTACTTAAGTTTTGCAAACATTGATTTAAAAAAATTACTCATTATAATTTGTAAACCATTTAATTTGCTAGTTTTTTTTAATCAAATTTCGATGTTACTTTGAAAAATCGTTCAAAAATTAATTGAGTTTTAACTTAAAACTTTTAAGTTAGCAATGGTTAGGCTTATATAGAATATTAATTTTTTGTTTTTTTTTTCTCTTTAAAACTATATGATACCAAAAATATTTGAAATCAATAACAAGTAAAAATAGTTAGAAAAAAATATGAAAGCTACCTAAAACAATTGCTAAACAATGAAAAAATAATCGATAGAAAAATGAGGTAATTTATTAAATTTAATAACGTGTGATTTATTCAATTTAGATTTCTCCTAGAGCGAATATGTATGAGAAATCAAAACATTTGAGGAAACCTTTTTTTTACTTTTTTTTACTTATTAATCCTTATATTTTTGTATATTTAAATGTGGCAGCTGCTTAACGATATTATCCTAGATGGCCGTCCAGAGTATGTGCGTGCCTCAGTGATATGCAGGAATGGACAACTTTGTGCCACTGTCACTGGGGATCAGGTAAGTGAGGTGTTCCATCGAATTGGTTGGCGTTTATCTTTCATGACTAAACTAAAAACTATTTTTACAGATCAGTAGCAGATTGCAGAGTATAGTGGGGGCCGATGTGCTCATACATTTACCTGGCAGCACTTCAAGCAAACCGCAAGCAAAGGCAGGTGATATTTATTCTGCCTCTGTGTTGCGTTACGATTTCATATCAAAATACGAATAGGCTGTGGATAAAGAACCATCTGGCCCCTATGCGTTTCGAATATAATTAATGATTCATGGTGTATGTGTATAGATTAGCACAAAAGTTAAATTTCTTTTTTTATTTTCATTGTTTATATTGAAACCGTAAACATTAGGTTTTCTTAATGTTCTCTTATTTTTCATTTTTGTCCATTACATTACACCTGTTGAGTGTGTACAAAAGTAATAATATAATATATAAAGAAATCCTTGCAAAGGATAAGAAATTCAAAACACAAAAAAAAAAAAAATTATATATATGTATATCTCTCATATATGTATGTATGTGAGAGGAATCCAAAAACAGGTTGCGGTCTGTGGTTAAAACGAAAGCAAAATTGAAGGGTAGGAGAGGGAGTTGGGATATGTATATACAGGAAGAAAGTTTGTGGGCTTTCGGTGCAGTTCAAACAGATTGTGTGGCAGATGCCTCATTGGCCACGGCAACGGCTGGCCTCTGGATACGCAACGAGGAGCGACATGGCAGCGTGAATTGATACTTGTTGTGCGAGAGCAGCGTGTAGCGTTGTTGCGGCGTAAAATCCCACAATGCCCGCTCGATCACTTGCAGGGCCGTCGGACTGAGCACATCGGCCGTATATTGAGTGGGTGCACCGGCATTTGCTGACACGGCTGCGAATGGATAACGATAGATAAGGATGTGGAGATTACAAAAAACACTTTTGTGTTGTGTTGTTTGGCACTTACTCTGAGCCACTGGAGCCTTGTATAACGATTCGGCTGTCATGCCGCATGTGTCCAAGGCCACAACACTGACACCATATGGCTGCAACTCCTTGCGCAATTCCTCGGCACATTTATCGACAGCAACACGCGATGCATTGAAGGCCACCAGGCCATCACCGCTCGAATTGGTCGAATTGGTTCTGGCCCCACCATTTGTGCCGCCCAAATATAGAAGACGTCCCCGGGTTGGTCGCAAGAAGCCCACAAAAGCCTTGGCCACACGCAATGTACCCAGTATATTGGTCTTTAGCATATGTTCCCATTGCTGTACATCCTGGGATTCGACACGACCGCGAAAGACACTGCCGCTTGTATTGATTACGGCCGCAATGCCCCTCTCATCGGCATTTAGATGGGCGCCCATGGCCACAGTTGCCTCACGCAACACATCCTCGCGGGTGACGTCCAGTCGCATGGGTATGATGGTGCCACTGATCGGATCCTCGCTATATTCACGGATTTTCATCCAGCCGCAAAGCAATTTCGCTGGCAACGAATCTTGAGCCTCCTTCATTCCGGCAAACACTCGGCAACCCTTATTCGCCAGATGTGTGCACAATTGGAGACCCAATGCCGTGTCCGCACTCGTGACCAGGACCACACGGCTCGGTTGCGCTTCCGCTGTACAGATTTCATTATCCTCGCGCACTTTGCATATCAAATAGATGAGCAGCGCACCGGCAATCGAGAAGAGTGCCAGCAGCTGGAAGGCCAACACCAGCATGGTCATTGGCTCCATTATGACATTTCTGTAAGAGAAAGAAAAACAAAGCAATTTTTTAAACTATTAAATCAGGTTGAATTAGCTTCGTAAGAGGAAGTATGATCCATGCTTCCTTCCCAGAGAAGTTTAATCTTAAGCATAGCCAAACAATGTCATCAATATATGCAAAGCAATTACTTAAATCTCAATGACAATTAACTTGTGGCAATTTCTGATCGATTTTTGAAATTCACGCCTTACTTTCTTAAAGAAAAGTGATTAAAGTCTCAAAATCTTATATTTTGGACAATTTCCGTAATAAGTATTAATGTGCATGATGTATCATTAGGGTTTTTACTTTTTAAAAATCAATTGAAAATGACTTTTGATTTTAGTTTTGATGTTTTTTAAACGTCAAGTTACGATTTAGTTGGAATATGAATTAAGATATTTCAATCGGTTGGAAAAAACCTAGATTGTCTTACAAAAGGCTTAAAATTTTTAAATAATCTAGCCAATCTAAATAATTTTGTAAATTTTTTGATTATTTAGAAAGTTTGTGTTTCGTTTTTCTTTCTTCTGAACGGCATATGAATCTAGAAAATACATTTTTCCCTCAATTTGTATTCTTTTTTCAAGATTTTAATTTTTAGATATCATTTTAAAACCGTATTAACACACTATTATGCTCATATGTATATAAATCTTTTAAGAAATCGGTTTAAAAGTGGCCAAATAACAGCTTGTGAAGACAAGGAAATTTGAAATGGGCTATTTCATTTTCATTCATTTCATTTTGCTTCTTTCAAGTAAAATAGTTTGTATAATGTAAAAATATTATAGAATAGCCCTTAATGTATTAAATTTTGTGAATTTTCGTTGAGTTCTAAAGTCTTCATAACTCAACTGATAAATAATTGTTGTAAAATGAAATCGATTGAATATTTCGAGTTGAAAGAGTATAACTTTATGTTTTAAATTAACAAAAAAATGCACATTAATTCATACATTAGGTCACCTATTGGACTACTTTTTAGCTCCCGTTTATTTTTTCCTCCTCCAGTTTGACTATTTGCTAATGAATTTTTTTCTTTTAAACTTTTTGTATTAATAGAAAGAATAGAAATTAAGTTTGGAGAGTAATAAAATCTCGACTTGATGTATGTACATATATAGGAATAGGTGGATCTAAGGCTTTCCCAAGACTTTTCTCCTTAAAATATCCAATATTAAAACGTTTTGATTTTCATTAATTAATGGTATTAAGCGAACCTTAATTTTAGGTGCAACAACTGTTCTAATCATCAACAGATTTATCTAGAATCTAATTATAGTCAATTGAAAATATGAAAACCCATAACCCGATCCTGGAGCACTCTATTCAAAATATCATTTAAAGTACAAATAATTGGATTCCATTGAACTGAACTCACTTAACCAAGTATATAAAAAGTAATAATAGAAACTAAAAAAGGGAAAATCCTTCTATTATGTGTTTTGAAAATCGTTGCCAATTGGCAACTGCAATCTGCAATGACTGCAAGACGAGACGACGCCATCAACACCGTCAAGCTTGGCTGGATGAGGAGGGAGTTTTAGTTGGTGTATCTATAACTAAGTACTTGAATGTATTTCACTTCTTCTCCTCCTACCTCACCTGTCCACGATGTAGAGCATTTTCACTTTAATTAATACTCGTTATGCAGTGCAAACGTATTAAGTTACATTTTTTTTTTTTGTGAAAAGTGTTATTATGGCAGAGTGATCAGGGGTGGTAAGGCAAATGGTGGGGAGGGGAGGGACGTTTTATAAAATATTTTACAGATTTTAATTCGCTTAATTATTGCAAATATTTTGCTCCCTCCTCTCCTTGCCATGAACGACATGAACAGAAATCGAAAAGCCAGAGTCAGAGACTTTACTTTTGTTTTTTTTTTTCTTTTTTGTTGTTTTCTTTTTTAAATGAATGTACCTATGTATATATATATATATATATATCTATGACCATACGATATACAATATACACACACGGAACGTGGCCAACGATGCGTGTCCAGTAAATTTCGTGCATTTGGCAATAAATTATGTCTACGTGCTTCTCAAGTTTTCACTGCACGCGTCAAACAAGAAGAAGATGGAGGAGGAGAAGTAGCAGATGGAGGAGGAGAAGTAGATGGAGTTAAGGTTGGAACAAAGATCTCTAAGAGGCTAATGCCGATCTACAAAATGCGTTGCCCAGTTGTTGTTCCGGTGCGCCTCCTCTCAGTCGCAAAGAAGAAGCAAAAATTTCACTGCAACGCATGGAGGACCCCCCCAAACACCCCTCCCCACCATAAAAGAAAACATCGTTGACATGCGGAAATGGGTTTGCCATATTTGGTGTGCAGCCGGGCAGAGGGTCGCCTCTCCACACTTGGTTATGGAGTTTTGGCTTTGGCGTTTTTGGGGTGTGTCTGTGTGTGTGTGTGTGTGTGTGCGATGCATCCGCACAAAACGTTGCGTAATTACATATATATATATCTATCTATCTATATATGAGCTCTCCCCCAAAAAAGGAAATGCAAAAAGTTAAACAAAAATATTAGGAGAAAGGGAAATTTCACTATGCATTTACTACTTGCAATTTGACTTGAGTAACTTACTTACATATATATATATAATTAATCGGGTCAAGCAACTGTCTGATAAGTTCAATGATCAACATTGATTAAATAAATTAATAATAATTAACCATAATCAATTGCCGGTCAACTGTAATCCAATTGGGTCGACAGCACAACTGAATGGCTGATTGATTGACTAACTGACTGACTAGCTGACAGTCATTAGAACACACCGAGTTCCGTTCAGCTTTTGACATAACCAAGTCTAAGCCACATCGAAGAGGCCGACAAAATTAACTATCAGCACGATTATTTACGCAACGGACACGACGACAACAATTTCATTTTCTATTCCAACTTTAAATTATGCAATGCAATGGACTTATTCAAAGTTAACAAACTGTCAGCCGTCCAAAGAAGATGCATTTCCTGGAGTTCCTTACATTGACACATGAGAAATTGGGTTGAGGTTCGTTTCTCATAAGAACGATCAGTTCAAAAGAGACTGAACCTTGTTGCAAAGAATTATCTTGCTTATATGGCAAGTCCATAACTGAATATGTTGGACTGAACCCAAAACCGAGTTCCAAATGTTAGTATTGACTCTGGTTTAGGAGATATTCTAACCAAAAAAACGCAAAAAATTTAAGTTTTTTTCTATTTTTGAGGTTATGTACATAGCAACAACAATATAATTTAACATTTTATAATAATTAAGTATATATAAATCATTTTTTAAAATTTCATTTGAATTAAAACATTCAAAAAATCAATTTTATATGTCAAAATGTTGTTATTTTTTCACAACTTTCAAGTTTTTTTCTCCCCCAAATGATAGTGAGTAAGTAAATATTAATAGAAAATTGTATATTTTCAATATAAAGCATTATGTACATATATAGAGTAAATGTAATAGGAGAATCTAAGCGGGGGAAATTTGCTCCCAAAAGTATGCAAAAAGCCGACCAAGAATTCGATTTTTGCGGATGAAAAAATTCCAAAATCAAGCATTAATTGTACAAGGCATACGAAAAGTTATAAACTTTTTGCAAATATTGAACACTTCCAGCCTATTGTATACTTAAAGAAGCTTATTTCCCCCAGGAATATAAGACAAATTGTCCTCCAAAGTATGCAATAGTTAGTTTTAAATTGTTATAACTTATGTTTATAAATGGAATTTGTTTTCAACTGCATTGGCATTATTATGTATGTATATATTTTAAACATACTACAGCAACGCTGGAGAGATTAGGCGAACAAATTCAACAAAATTCCTAAAAATACTTAAATCTCGGATATGAAACCCTTTAAGATCCGTCTAGGCCACTGAGTAGTATAATTCTTTTCAAGTTCATTCATTCTAGGGCACTTGATTTTACAAGAAAATCACATCTATAAAGGAATGTGCATTAATGTGAGATCAGAATGTTGTTTTTGTCGTTTCGTTTAGGTACAGTCACTCTTCGAATTGCTGCAAAATTCTACAACTACTAATTGTTAGAAAACTTCCCGCACCATATTCAACTACATAGATACAAGATACATCGACATTTAGAGGTCTATGGTGCTTTTTGACTAAAAATTTAACAATAGAATATTTGAATGCTAATTTGAACGCTAATTGAAATGTTGAGAGATTTCTCCGACAATGAGATATCTATTGATGGCAAAAAATTTATAGTGAGGGGGGTGGGTGGAAGGAGGCCTCTCCATTTGGTTGGTTGTAAATGCCATTTGATTGTTTTTCCTTTTTGTTGCTGTTGTAAAATAAGTGTCTCCATGTATGTACATGGCCATATTTATGTGAGTTCCGCCTTAAGTTGGCTCATTGCTCTCCAGGACATTGCCTTATGGGTGCTCTCTCTCTCTCTCTCCGATGAGAAGGAGTGGCAAGGGGAAGGGGCTAATCATTTAAACAAACGCTTTTGTTTCTTACGAATTGCGAATCGTGTATTATTACTCACATAAGCCCAGACTCAGACTCAGTCTCAAACTCAGAGATGGAGACGTATGAATGTAGTCATGTTTGTTTTATGGCCTGCCACGTTATTTGGGGTGTGTTAGTGCTTACACACACAAACACACACACACTCACACACAACACAAATATGTTAATTGCCACATTTTGCTGATTTTGTTGTGGCCAAGCGGGCAACAGCAGCGCATTCATAAGATCGTATTTGTTTTTTATTCCAACATTTCAACCCAAATATGTCAGACCCTGCGACTGTTGAGTCTGACACTGGCTGGCAACTCTTCTCAGACATCAGTCTGGCATCCCAATGCCATGAGACATACAGAGAGAGAGAGAGAGAGGGAGAACGATCGATCAATTGTATAGCGTATAGGTTACGTATACGCAGCGTGGGGCAGGTTAAATGTTTTTTGCTTAAATGCCAACTCACATAATCAGAGACCACCAACCCTCCCCTCGCCCTCTAAATACTGATGATCGATAGATGAATGAATGTACCCATGGATCAATTGTGGATCGTTAGATAGATGCAGGTGTTTTTTTTTTCCAACAACTGACAGGAAAGATGTTAGCCATCAGGTTAATTTAAATTGTTTTGAATTACGATTTTTTGGTTAAGGAATTTAAAACCAGTTTAAAGACCATTCCAAGCTTGTCATTGAAGGAAAAAAAATTCAAGCTTCAGTATTCAGGAATGTTTAGAATGTATTTATGATTTTTATATCTTTACAGGGGCTCATAAAATGAGACATTTTTCTAAGGGACAAAATGTTTGCTAGAACTCAAGCTTTGAGATAAATTTATAATCTAAGTAATAAATTAAGTAACTTTGCCATAGTCGAAAGTCATTTTTTGATCATCTTTCCTATTTTCTAATAAAACCGAATATTCTATACCGATTATTCTTATTACCGCCTATATGAAACTAATTCTATACCTAATTAATAACTTGTTTTCTATTAAGTTCTTAAGCCAATCTTATATATTTAAGTTAGTAGTGGAAATATTTACTTAATTCTTAATCTGCCATTGTTTGGATTTATAGTTTTCTACCATAGGCAGAAATAATGAAAATTTGCCCCTTAAAGTATGTAATATGCTCAGATGTTTCATTATTTGCAACAAATTACACATTTTTCATATGCCTTGTAACTGAAAAATTGTATACAAGCAATGTTATTGTTAAAAATCCTTTGAAATTTTCTAGAAATTTTTACTAGTTAACCAAGTCAGAGGTTTTCAATTCGTTTGTCCTTCTACCAAGACCCGTTTACCAACCAAAAAAACATTCACTGTCTTCATAGTTGGTAGTCACGTCATGGCTAGTCACGACTGAGATAGGTAACTCTGAGGTGATAAACTGAACCCTCTAGCTCTAGCTACTTGAATTGCATGCCAATGCATAGCCTGGACACCTAAATCTATATACATATAACACAAATATTGAAATTCATATCATTTGCCACCCGCGCAAGAAACCAAAACAAACAAACAATCGTGGCGATGGCCAAAAAATAAAAACAAAAACTAAACGTACGATTTCAGCATATTTTCACCTTTTTTTTTTAACAAATATTTATGCATTCATGTATCTTATATCTACATCTTTATGGTATTTGGGCCACATTTAGGAAAGCGAGGGAGGAATCAGACACAAAACAAAAAAGGGGACAAGAGATAAAGAGAGAGAGAGAGAGAGAGTGAAAGAGTTGAGGTATCCAAATTAGCACCCATGAAAGAAATCTCCATCTGAGACAGAAACCAATCCCAAAAAAAAAAAAAAAAAAAAAAAGAAAAGAGTTTACTTCAAGTTGGATCACTCGACTTTTGAGTTACCGTGTGTTAAATTGATCATCTCTTTCTTTAATTGATCTCTTTTCAGGTTTGTTCATCTTTTGATATACCAAAGATTCGCTTAAAAATGCTTTTCTTATGGACTTTTTTGGCCATTAAAGACCATTCTCAAATTTATCCATAAGAAAAACCTTTGAGTGTAACTCAATATACTCATTTAGGCCAGTCATTCGTATAGGGTAACGAATGACCAACTAAATATGTACATAAAAAAATATTGAATGACTGGCTTTATGCCCATATGTATATTCATCTATTTACATATAACTAAGGCATACATATACATTTACATATGTATGTATATATACATATGTATATATGTTTATGGAAATGTGCCAAAGTCCAAGCTCTCCCCACTTGGCACTTGGCAATTGGCCGTCGTTGCCGTTGCCGTTGCCGTTGCTGAGGTGCAAATTAATTGGACTACTTCAACTTTTTCAATTCGTTTCATTTTGTTTTCATCGATTCTTCAATTATGGCAATTAGCCAATTTTGCGCTTTGCTTGAGGAGAGCACAAAAGATATAAACTAGTACCAAAAGGTAGTTGGCTTTGGTTTTTTTTTCTTTTCTGTTTTTGATTATTGTTAATCAACAATATTTTCCACATGGCTGCATTTCGGCCAAATTGAAGCTGTTTTTCATCATTTTCATTTTCTTTTTCGCTGTGTTATGCGATCTTATCAAGCCATTTTCCCCCCAATTTAAGCCCATGATAGGTTCAATGGTATTTCATTGGCCTTTGTCTGAAAGCAGCTAACGATGATTTTAACTAACATGAAGAGCCAATTTTTAATTATAGTATAGATGCTATCGTATTTATCGTTATATATCTCCCATTGGCTGTTTCTATTTCAAACTAGAATTACTTGAGCTTTGATTAAAAATCGGTTATTTAGATGAAGATTTTGAAAAAACTAGTCGATTGAGTTAAATTTAAAAATGTAATTAGATATGATTGAATCTTTAAAATTTAATGCCATAACCTTGAAACTAATCTAAATTTAAGAATAAGTAACGGTTTCCTTGCTTTTATTGGCTCAAATCATAGAATATATAAAAAAGTGACAAAATAAAAGTAAAATCTGAACAAAATTGGTTCGTTTCAAACACATTTCAGAAATAATAAAGTTTTTCCACTCTAGTTGTTGATTGATCAGTCAATCTATGTCAGCTATATCATATGGTACTCCTATTTAGATCAGGATTGCAGTCGGTGATATCAGTTTATCTAAGACCATGAGAGTTATTGAAACAGATTATGGGATTTACTTAGCATATACTAAGCCATTAGTCAAAAACTTTAACGCCGTCAGCTGTTCTTTTCACTCTTTCATTAGACAAGGCCAAAAAAAAAGGTATATCTTGGCCATTAGTAGTCGAATTTTTATGAAATTTCTTAGTTTGATAAATAATTATAGCAAATATTGGGGTACCAATTTTAATTAAGATGGCAGCAAAAAGTCCCCACTATATTGACTCTTTACTGTTTGTTACTGATCAAGGAATCCTAATCATTTATTTGCATTTAAGTCTTATCGATTTAAATCAAATGAAATTTGATGGGTAATCTGAATATTTCAAGGTGGCGGGGGAGGCTTTCCGTTTGTCCATGACTATGCGAAAATGTCACCAATTCTTCTTCAACTAACAGCAAAATCAACGACATTAACAACGACAACAACAACAACAAGATCAGCAATAACAACAAATAAACACTCAGCAATTTTTCCTTTTATTTATTTATTTTTGTTTTTTTTTCTTCTGAGTGCAATGAACTTTTAGCAAAGCAAACCATCCACAACAAAACCACAATACGTTTTCTACACCAACACCAACACCAACTCCAACTCGGATCCCATCTCCGTTTCCATCTCCGTTTCCATTTTCGTTGTCATCGCATTGTCTTTGAAGTCAAGTTTGAGGCGAGGCTTCAAGTGAAACGACGCCAACGACGACGACGACGATCAAGCCAAATGATTGCTATCATTTCGCCGCCGCCAACCTCCACCCACCGCCCACCTCCTCCGATCCCCATGAGCAATCTTCTTACAGCATCCAATTGCCACTTGAAAAAAGTTTTCAAGTTCAAATGTAAAACTTTGCAAAAATTGTTTTTACTTTTTCCTCGTCGCCTCACAAGATTAGATCATTCACTCGATGGAGGTGAGCTAAGCGCGGGCGTTGGTGGCGGGGGAAGTGGGGCATATGGATGACAGCATGATGAGCGCATCGTACAAAAGACAAAAATGTTAGAAGAAATAATCTTCATAATTTTTATTGACTCTCAATACCATTTGAGATCCTCCGAATGTAAGGAATCCCCTCATCAATTGCAAGGTGATTTCTATAACTAATCGTCTATAACGACATTATCGTACATATAATTTTTATGAGGTAATATACTTAAAGTTAGTCGTCTCATCATTTTTTGTGTTTGTTTTTTGTTTATGGCTCCAACATTATGTTATTTCTCACGCTGATTTTCTATTACATCTCTCTCGCACACACACACTCACTTTCTTTCTTTCTCTTTCACACTGTCAACTTCCAGTTTTTTGTTTAAGATGTGTGTGTGTATGTATTATAGCCTAATAATATTATGCATTTGAAGATTTAGAGGCGTTTTATTGGCCAACTTAAAGTTGATTCGCTTTGCTTTTTCGTTTTTTGTTTTTTTTTGTTTTGCTTGACTTCAAAGAAATCAAATGAAAAGAAAAGAAAAAAAACAATATTTGTAAATTGAATTTGTAAACTTTTTTTTTTTTTTTTTGATGACACAATCATCATCTCATGTTAACTATTAATAATATCTATCGTTTGATACGTTTGATTGCGCTTTTAGCCCCTATAGACATGAAAAGTTTTTATCGATGATTAACTATCCAAAGAGTTGAATTCAAGTAGCTGAAAGAATGCATAAATATCTGAAGGTTGTCTCGATATATACATATGTATGTATATAGAGGTATTCCGGATAATAAAACGTATCTGAAGAATGCGAAAGAGTGTGTAAGCATCTGGAAAAAAAAGTATCTCAAGTCTATGAAGAAATGTCTGAATAGCTGATGAAATTTACTTGCATCTTAAGACGCAATGTAAAGTATGTGAAGAAAAAAATGAATATTAAAGTAATGCATAAATATCTTTAAGATATAATCTCTTTAAGTATCTCCAGTGGCAATAAATATGTATGTATATGTGTGTATGTATGCGTGGTGTAAAAATAAATGACCAAGTATAGAGTCTAAATTTATTGCACTGGATCAATATCGCAATCCATTTCGAAAAGGGTACCAGGCGCTATGTGTACCTTAACATGGCCGGGATAACGTGGTATTCAAGTGATCAAGATAGATGTATACGACTTTTCGAAGATATCAGAAAAATCAAAGCAAGAGTGGTGGAAAGAAGCCAACTACAGGACACCATTTTAGACATCTTCTTGTGTGGATCCGATTCACATAAAGGTAATGCAACTACTTGGGACAGTAACCAAACAAATTGGTTAACAATAAGTCATTGATATACGCAATACCCACTGATCCACAGAAAATGCAAGCTATCGATCGACAACAAACTAATCATTTTCAAAACTAAATATATTCATGTTCCAGAATTGTAATGGCTATACCAATTCTTCAAGCCGGCTAAAACCCAGTTTTAATTAACTTCAAAAAGGTCGAAATCTAGACAAAAAACTGCTTCTCTACTTAAAACTAATTGCTTTAACGAAACATGTATATTATTCGAAAAAAACACACACATTAAATTGAATTGAAATAAGAAATTCATAATGATAGACTCGAAAATGATTCCTCCTGATATGCTCCAAATCTGAATTCTATAAAACACAATAACATAAATTTAGAAATAACTCAGAGTGTGATTAGAATTATGGCACTAAAACGAGTCGAAATTGATTAAAACATGGGATTAAAGGCAACTCATCGAGAAGAATTGTGGCTAGGGTAACATTATCTCACGTCAAAGGAGTCATTTATGATCAGAGATTTGGCTTAATCAGAGAGAGGATCCGAAAACGAGAAGCTGGATGGCAAATAAGTGCATCAAATAAACACATAACTTTCTGTAAGTTGATAATGGTTTCTTTTTTTTGATGTGACAGAAGCTAAAAGGCTTACTAAAAGAAATAATAAATTTCTAAAGTTGCTATAAATAGCAGCAGTTACTATTAATAGTTACAATCTAATCGTTAGATACCTTCTTGTTGGTTGCATAGAGTTTTCGAGTTGTGGAGAAGACGACAAAACTTGCAACAATATTTGTATGCAACATTCAACAACAATTGGCATCAGAAAATTTGATTGTGTACCAAATATAATTGCACTTTGTTTGCCATTTTTTTTTTCTTCTTTTTCTCTTCTGTTTTTGTTTTTTGTTTGTTTCTTGCCGTTGACTTTAGCTTTGACTGTTGCTGTTGTTGCTTTTGTTGGTGAATTTTTAAAACAAAAACATCCAATGCAATTGCAGTTGAAAAACTTTACGCTCCATTCAGCATTAAAATTACTTTGTTCCACTTTCAAAGTTATTTCTTCTTCTTTAACAACCAACCAACTGCCTTCTCCTTCAATGAATTGTTATTATTTTGTTGCTTTTGCACTTGTATTTAGCAATGATTTTTATTGCGTCTTGGGCATTTGTTAGCCATGAGTTGGCAACAGCAACAGCAACAGCAACAGGTGGATTCAGTTAACCAGAGTCCATTTCTCTCTACAAAACATACATATTGAATGGAATGTCACGAATGGCAAAACAATTGGAGAGTGCGTTAGCGGGAATCGTTGAGGCGTTAGAACGATAATGAAGATCTACGTGATGTTTCAGTTTATGATGTAGTGACCCCTATCCTGATGTATGTGTCACTTGGCATTTGAACGTGCCAAGCAATATCTTATGGACACACAAAAAGTTGCATTTTTCTAATCGATAAAAAATGCAAAACGACAAAGACTTGAACTTGGTATTAGCTAATTAAAATGTGATTTAAAAGGCATTAGTAAGTGCATTGGGTCAAGAGTTTTTTTAATAATACCCTACAGATAACTAATTCTAAACTAGAGATGACACAATCGTTGATTGTTATCGAATTAGGCCAGTATTGCACGTCGAATTTGGTATGTAAAGAGATCTACCACAAGAATTTACGAAAATTGCGGATTTCTTTTGGTTTTTAAAGTTATAATTGATTTCTTAAATTAATTAGTATATTTAATAATAACCTATAGATAATATGATCTTCAATTGACGTCCGTTTTGAGGGCTTTATCACACCTTGAGGTTGGGTTTTCAGCGATGTATTTTCAGTTTTTCTGTTTTCCATGTAGTTTTAGATCAATTTTTCATGACATTTTATCATTGTTTGTTATCGATTTGGGGTTATATTACATGTTGTCTTTGGCTTTTAAGAGCTCTAATTCAAGTTATTATTGAATTTTCTGTTTCCTTGACACCTGCAGATCGGTTTTTGAGTTTGACAATTGATCTATAGCTGTCAATTAGTAGGAATTGCAATAGTTTGGTTCACTCTATTCAGGAAATTAATTGGCAATTGTCTCGAAATGTACCACAAATCTTTTGGTATCTTGTCATTTCTCAAACACACACACGCAAATATCCCGTGAGCAAATGAAATTTATACCAAAAAAAAAAAAATAATTGCCTCAAAGTGTTTGGCCGTATTTTCGATTTCAGGTGCGCTTTGCCTTGCCTTGCTTCGCCTTGCCTCTAGCAGATTTTCTTTATTAGGCTGCTTGACTTGGCTTTATGTACGCGCTGGGAATTTCAATTATTTTGTTATTTTTTTCGTTGTTATTATTTTTATTTTGAGTTTTTATGTACATGGTTAATTATTTGGTTGTTGGCTTGTTTCTTTTTTTTTTTTTTGTCGGCCAATTTGATTTCCATTTCAATTCGATTAGCAAAACAATTATTGCTATTTTTTCTTTTTTTTTTGTATTATTATTATTTTTTGTTTTCTTCTTTCTTTAGCTTATTTTTTTTTTTGTAATTTGTTTATTTTCATTTTGGTTTTCGACTGCAAGTATATTTATATTGGCTCCGATTCCGTCGGACTGTATGGCGCTGAGTCTCTGCGACTCCATTCAAGCGTCCTACTTATGGTTGTAGTTGTAGTTGTTGTTGCAGTCGTTGCTTTCCGCCAATTATTATGGCCAACATTCGACGGCGAGTCGACGTTTGTATGAAATTTCACTTTTTTTCTTTCTCTCTCTCTCTCTCCCTCTCTCTCTTTCTCTTTCTCTCACTCACTCTGTCTTCTGTTACTTTATTTTTGTTTGAATGTTTGAACTTTTTTTATCCAACGCACTGAACTGCAAAACAGGATGAAGGCGGCACAGCCCAGAGGAATAGAGATAAGTGCATGGCGAATGATTTGCAAAAACAAAAAACCATTCAAAAAAACCATATTGTCAACGAATGACGACTTGCAAAATACCCTAACTTTAGGAAATATTATGTAAATAAATCAATAAGACAATCGTCTTAATCTAGGTTCTTCAAATTATGCTCAAATACTTAATAAGATATATGGGAATTTCCAGGCATATACAATTTGCCCTGTATAAATTGGCGGATTCTGGGGGATGAAATGGAATCTAAAACAGATAATTTGCCCCAAAACTGAGTCCTTCGTAAGATACAACTATCCTTTGACCATTCCATTTAAGATGTCTTCATAATAAACTCAATCTGAAACCCATTTAAAGATCTTGACCTCACATATACCCTTTTAACGCATATGTAGAGTATAAATAACCTTATAGGAAACCCGCTTAATGGACAACAACAACAACAATAATAACCACCGCCACCACCATCGAAACGTTCAAATAATTAAAAAAGTTCGCTTTCACCTTGTCGAATTGTTGAATGTTTGTTTCTATTAAATATTTGTTTGGGTTTTTTGTTTTGGTTTTTATTTTTGCATTTCGCCCTGCAAAACGATTTACCAGGATTAAAAAAAAAAAAAAAAAAAGCCACCGCACCCAAACAACCAACAATGACAAAAAATACTTGTACTGAAGAATCACTAAATATAGCTTAAAGTTATTAACATAAATATATGGTTGTATAAACATTAAACTGGTTAAAAAAAAACAAAATTTGAATTTCTGATTTGTCATCTAATTAACATACATATATAAAAAAACTCAAATATTTTAAGCGATTTTTATCAATCATACGACATGTTGTACAACATCTACCTATAACCTATAACGTGGCAAATTGTGCTGATCTTCAAACTTTGTTAAAACACTCAAAAGAAATCGATAACTATGGAATTGTGCTAACTCTTTACCGATAACATTATAAAGTCGAAAAAGTCTTATTTCTATCAATCATACGACATGTTATACAATATCCATCTGAAAAAACTAGCACAAATTGCTAACAAACTTTCCGTATTAAGACTCGATAACTGCTATCGAATTGCGTTGATCTTTTATCGAAAAAAGAACGATATTTTGTCTACCTATAAGTCTCATACTAACTAGTTTAATTCAAATACAGGCATACCATTAATTTTCATGGTCAATATTTTATTTCCCACTCCTCTCAACAGGTTCAAACTCGTATTTTTTATATATGATATGGCACATTCCAATTAACATTTTCTTTGGCCTTTGGCAAAAGAACACACACGAAAAAATCAAATTCATTACCTAGTCTTGGCCCAAGCTAAGCATTAAGTCATAAATGATCTCTCTCTCGCTCTCTTTCTCTAGCAAAAACATGTGCATAGCGGACCTTTCTTCCTGCCCTTCCATCACTCATTTGTTTTGCTCTTAAACTAAGTAAGTGGCCCTAGTAACTCTATCTCTAAGTCTTACTTAAAAAAAAAAAAAAAAAAACTGCTTAAATTCCACTCACTTAACTCAACAAGAAAAAACAAAAAGTGGGCACTAAAATTCAAAACAAAATAAACAAAAAGGCTTAAAGAAAAAACAAATTAAAAATCTTAGTTCGAAGATCTAAATACCCTTTTTTTTTTTAATTTTTGACTCATAAGGAATTAAAAAACACAAAACAAAATTACTTATTTGGAAAGTATTGAGTGTCTGTTGTTTTTAAATTCTCAAATTTTGATTTAGTGAAATTATTTCAAGTCGTATTTATGTTTTTGTTAATTAAAATTTGAAATTCAATTGAAAACGTTATAAACTTTTATTGGAATCTTAAAAATATACTTTTTAATAAAGGTTTTAAAGATTTAGAAGACATTTAACATAAAATTCGCTTGCAATACTTGTTTTAAAGTTCTTTGGTATAACATTTTTCTAAAAATTAAAAACAATTGAAGAAAATTTCCGAATTTTATTTACTTTAAAATTTGTCAAAATATAAATATGTATATATATATATATATATAGTTTCATTTGAATTCACTTAATTTTCTCATAAATTGCCTGCCTTTTAGCCAACTCACAACAATTTTAGTGACGAATTCCAAAACGTTAAGGGAATTGACGCAATAATTTAATTTTTTAAACCTTTTAAATTTAAAATTAAACAAACTAATAAACAATTTTATAACTGACTTATATTTCTCTTAGTTATTCTTATTGCCAATTGAATTTGTTGAAAAATATTTACCTAATACAATTTTAACTTCATCAGAAATAGAATATACGACTAAAAAAAATGCCTATAGTAGATAAATATTAAAATTTTTATTGTCACCTATAATTAGGTATATTAAATAACAATTATTTTTCAATATCTCACTTCTACAATCAATTGAGTAAAAATGTTATAATAATTATTATTTTGTAATGTTTTAAATTAAAACTTATAACGTTGATCAGTTAGCGAATTCTCAAAATAGAGACAAAGAGACAATATTTATATATAGTAAGAACTCTTGAATTTACATAAAAATGATGTCAATAGATGAAATGAAATAAAATTTAAATTCTTAAAGTTTTTCAATTGCTATTTAGGTAATTAACTAATTACAGTTAAGTGAAAAGCTTAAACCGTTTTGCAATTTGCGTGTGCCAGTCTTTGAGAATTGTTTTTACTTCCAATTTAGGGTATTAGGCAGAATCAAGACATACATTTTAGTAGGTAAGTAAGTAAGTACTATATATATACATACATATATATATACATATATGTATATGTATGTATGTATGTAGATTTGTTTTTAACTTTTCTTCTTTGTCTCATGCCAACAACTAGCAACAACAACAACAACAACAATAAATTGAGATGCCAAAAGTATGATAAGTAGCTGGTAATTTAGAGATTCATTTTCTTATGACAAGCCCATACGCATGACACACACACACACACACACACACAGGTTCATAAGTATGTGTTCCATAAGTCGGTCGTATTCATTTGGGCTGGTCGGAAGGTGGGAGGGGGTTAGGGGTCTCTGTAAATATTTTAAATGCTTTTTAGCAATGACCTCAACAAAAACTGATTGTTATTGTTGTTGTTGTTCTTGTTGACAGTGGGCTATTGGGAATTTTCTTACAATTATTTTAGATAGAAACTTTTGATTTAAACATAGGATCTCTCTCTCTCTCTCATGTGACCTCATTTTAATTTAAAGAACAAAAACCCTAAAGAATACTTTTAATTTGCATAATTCCTATTTATTGATTGTCTTTTTCCTTGTTTTATTGATTATTGTTTCAACAGAAGATTGATGGATTTTTGGCACGAGCAAGAATTTTTCAAACCGTATCTTATATAGGGGTCTCTTTTGGCCAAGTCTGATTTCAATAAACATATACAATTTAATATACAAAAGTTTTTGAAAGTCAAACATTGACATTGAATACGGCTGCGACCAGTTTTTTTTTATTAAATATTTATTTATTTATTTTTATGTATGTATAAAAGTAAAGTATATATGTATGTAGGTTTGGGCTTACCTTTTCGCGTGTTTTTAGATATATTTAAAATATATTGATATCCTTTCAAAAATCCTTGCTAAAAAAGCAATGAAAGACAAATAATCACAATTATACGTTAATTAAGTAAAGTTGTTGTAATTTTACACCCAATAAACACACACACACACACACATAGATAAAACTCGCACTGATCTATAGAATAAATTTAGTTATTCAATGACCGTTAAATTTGTTTAAGGTTTTCGTTTACGGTTTCAATTTCGTTTGCAATTTTTCGGTTCTTTTGGGGTGTTTGATTTTTTTTATTTTTTTGCGGTTTTTGCTTTACCAATTTCATGCACAGTTTGGGCCACACACAAAACAAAAAAATGCGTCTAAGCTCGGCTTTGATTCGATATATTTTTCTTATATTCGCTCGCACTCTCCCTTACTAGTTTGGTTCTCTGCGCTACCGCTCTCTTTTTCCTTTGCTCTCTCTCTCGCAATAGGCCGCTCTCTTTCTTTGTGTGTGTGGGATTTTAAGTATCACGACTTGGCTGGCGGAGCTCACACCGAAGACTGGCTGGGGTCTGGGGATTTGGCATCAAGCTGGGGCTTCAACTAGTCACGAAGACGATATGCAAGTGTGTTCGGTTTTCGTCTTCGGTATATTTTTCGGCTTTCGCGTGCTGGCCCCAAAGGCGACAAAATGTCAAGTAAACGCCATGCACATGCATGCATATACAGGCAGGCACACACACACACACACACACACACATATGTACAAAGGGGGTCCTCTGCATGGATTTCAAGTTTTTAACTCAACTGGTTTTACAGTTGTAATTGCTTAACCCCCAACCAACTTTACTCTCCACCTCTAGCCCCCACCCCGTTTCCTTGGCTTAGTAGCTTCTCTTTGCCTTAAGCGTATTCAACCTGTTCGACAAGTGATAGTTACTAGTTTTTTTTTTTTGTTGTTTCTTTTCTTTTCTGGGCCCTAAGGACTTTTAAGGATCTTTAAAGATTTTCATTTAAGATCTTGGAAAGAATTCATTTTTGCATAAAAATCGCAAAAATTTTGTAAATATTTCATACCCTCTCACCATCATCAAAAAATTTGACATTTTAAGTGATTTAGGAAGCAAAACAAAATAAGATCCATCCTTAGATCACTTTTAGCTTTCAGTAAAAACCAAAACCAAAAGTTTTCCGATCTGCCTGTCAAAAACAAACGCTGGAATATCATGACGCTTAGTTGAAATCGTAAAAACAAATCATCAAAATTTCTGCTTTCTTAAGTAGATGATCGATTCTTATGATTAAAAAACAGAATTTTAGTTCCTTATGTAAATTAATGTAACAGAACTAAGCAATTTTGGTTTAAAGCAAACAATTAAAAATTATAGTTCCAGAGAAAGCTTCTTAGGAAAATGTTTTGCCAAGATGCTTCAGAACCAGAGCTAAACTATCTTTAATCCGCAATCACAAAAATACATATAAGAAATAATGTTATAACGTTCATACCACAGAACTAATATTTTGTTTCTTTAAATTATAGATTCTTAAGTAAATTCAGAAGCAGAATTCAACTAATTGAGGTCTGAAATATCTTGAAAAGAAACTTTTATCTCTAAACACGTATAAAATTATGAATGTGTATTGCATTTATTTTGAAAATGGTCTGAAGTAGCTTAAGAAGCAGATATATCTATATTTACTCATGGTTATACGACATTTTTTAGGTATTAAAGGCATAAAAGGATACAGGGATACAGTTCAGATCCGATCAGTGGCGGATCCTCTAAAATTTCTTTTATTTACCTTTTTCCGTGGGTTATGTTTTGATATCCAAAAACGCGATGATGTGCTAGATTTGTCTGTTTAAAGTTCTAGAATCGACGAATATTCTAAAATGCCTTAAAATTCCCAACTAGTTTTGAAAATATGGTAATTCTGAAGATCTTCAGCAAAGTTTGGTGAGAGATAGACTGGTAAGTGGTGGCTGGTAAGATAAACCTTAAGAAAAATAATATTTTAATAAAATCTCGAAAAAATCGGATTAAGAAAGGAAAAATTAATTTTTAGGGTGGCATTTTCTTCTTTAAATTTCCATAGATGGACCTCACATTGACTTAATAGACTTCAAAAAGTTCGAAATCTAGACAAATATTTGTATTAAAATGTTAACCTGCCTTATAAATAAAGGCATCAAAACTCGGGATCTACGGGAAAAAATGGAAATAAGAAAAGCAAAATTGATTTCAAGATGATTTTCGTCTTTTCCAATTTAGCTAGCAAAATCTATAAGAATTTGCATAGTTCTTTATTTCGTTTTAAACTTAAGATTTCAGAACTATTGTTTTAGGTAATTTCGAGTTAGTTTCGAATAACGAATTGAATGTATTTCTGAAAGTGAAAAACTTTGCTTGAGGATCTTTAAATGTAATGAAGATATTGATGAATCGTATAACAATATATCATCATTTAAAATTGTCATTAATGATATATACTCATCTGCATATGGAATATATATATGTATATATATATATTTGCCTCCAGTCATAATTATGTTCATTATATTTTAGCGCTTCTGTTTTGTTCTCTCGTTTCGCATGCTCATCTTTTGTCAGAGTGAAATAATATAATATGATGATGATGATGATGATAATGGGATGGGATGGGATGAAAGGTTATTGATCGATTAAATGTATGCAACATTCTGGGCATTCCAATGAAGGTGGAAGATACAATACCAAAATATGGACACCGGCTCCAGGTAGATTATGTTGTTCCATACATACATACATATATGAAATGCATTTTGTTTTTTTTTTGTTTCGTTTTTTTGGGTTTTGCAGATGGGCGACAATCGTTTGCTGTACCAGATTCCAAATTCAGATGTGGTATAGGTACTGGAAAAACTTGTTTCTTGGTTTTCTTCTCGATGACAACGACAACACCAACAACAACAACAACGAATACAACGACAACGACAACGACGACGACGACGATGATGCTGATCAAAAACGAATCTCTGGCAATTCTCACATTTCCCAATCGGCGCAAAGGCAAAAGACACCAACAGGCATTATTGAAAGTTTTTCAAAGTTCCATCAAAGAGACAAACAAACACAGATAGAGATGGAGACAGAGACATGGAGAGAGAGAGAGAGAGACTCACACTAAGTCACGTGAGTTTTTCCTCAAATTGGTAACAGGTTTTTGGTCATCTTGGCCAATTCCAAAGACTGCAGCTGGCAGAAAGTTTTCTTCTCTAGTAACTTGTGCATTTTGGACTTGCCATCAGCTTTGTGGTCAGAAAAATATGCGGATGTCTATGTGTGTGTGTGTGTGTGTGTGTGTGTCTACAAACGATGTCATTCCGTTCCAGAGATGGAGCAGCACATCAACTTGTAAATTTGCCAAGTCATTGCTGCACATTCCAAGCGCCACTTTAAATTGAAAAAAAAAAAAACGAAGAAAAAAAATTATAAAAATAAAATATAGCCAATCATGCAGTCAAGTTGTATCTAAAAATGGGCGTGTCACTTCTCCAATTAGAGCGGGACAATTTTGAAATTAGGCCAAACGGGACGTTGACGTTAACGGAGCAACTGCAACTGGAAGCCAACTGACAGAAGAGACCATCTAACCTAATTGCCAAGTATGCAGAATAGCCGACCATGGAAATTGAAAAAATTTAAATTCCTACCACTTGAATTTAGTTGATTGCATTCCTTTTGTTTTTTAATAGACAATTTGTTTTGGCTTTAGAATTTGCATTAGAAATTTCTTACATGCCAGAATCAAAGAAAAATTATTAATTTTTTACGGATCATTAGGAAATCATAATTTAAAGAAGAAAAACTTCTTGGGATGATCCATTTTTCTCTTAATGATGCCAATGGAAAATTAACTTATTCAGGCCAGACCTAATGTCTTATCCTTTAGTTCTCATAAGCAAATGCAGATTGTTAGAATGGCGTCACATCGTGCGTATACGTAATTAATGCAAGTCGAAAAAGGATGCCTAGGATTGCCTAAATTGTCTGTTCACTGCATATTTTAGGACATTAAATTCTTTACCATCCAATTAGTTTTATTACCTAAGAATAGTTCGAAAATAACGCTATAAATTTCAAAAAAATAAATCTTAAAACTCGGTCATCATTTTCATTTGCTTATAACTTTGCGATTCTGAAACAAATCGTGATGTATATATATATATATATAAATCTAGATGAAATTTGTTTAATGTTACTTTAAAATATGCTAAATTTTGATAAATTTGATATGTAACATTTTAAAATCGGTTAGAAATTGTCCAAAATTTATTTCAAAACTTGTATTCAATCCAAAACTGCCCCTAAAGCGTTGAAATTTATTCTTTTTTTAATGAATTTGGTAAATGTTTTATTTTTAATAATCAATTAAATTCAATTTCAATTCAATTATGAAGCTCTATTTGAATTAAAAGTAAAATGTTTAATAAAAATTGTTTCGAAATAAAGTTTGTCTCTCTCTCTCTCTCTCTCTCTTAACGAAACATGAGACTTTCAGGAGAGAATTCAAGTACGACATGCTAAAGATACTGAAATACTTTTAAGCATTTTGGCAATTTGAAAATGAATTTTTTTTTAATTTACGAACTCGTTTTGCTTCTGAGGATTGTCTCGCATCTGCGGGTTTGCAGAGTTCCACGTGGCTCCCGACGAATCCGGAACTTCTCCACAGGCATCCAAATGTCACCTGAGAAGAGAGACTACACTTGAAAACTACCAAAGACAATCTCTAAACTGTCCACTCCTCATCCTCTCAGCACTCCATTTCCCCCATGATATGTGCCTTGTTAATCATTTAAAACATATCCTAAGAGCAATATATATCGTAAGTAAAATATATATACAAAACATTTCTCAGATTTACTCAGTTACCAAATGAAATTTTTTCCACTAAAAGCCTGAATTTAAAGAGATTTTTGGCATCTATTTGACTTACCAATGGAATTTTGGCATATTTCCAAAGTCAAATTCATAATTCGCAAATTCAATTTGCTAAATTCAGTTGAAAGTATTGAAATCTTGCCAAGTGTCTGGCGTTTCGAAACGCGTTTACATTACATTTATTTAATTTTTTTTTTGCTTTTTTCAAACTGGTTTTCTTGGTGGTAATCATCGGGTCTACTATGCGAATGGTGGGCATGGTCATTATTAACTTGGCTTTATGCTAAATAATGGCGAAAATAACACACACACACAGACACACACTCGCACAAGACATGAAAACATGTTTGGATTAGCTTCATTTTGAATCAGAATTCGATTTCAATGAATCGAAATTGTGCATCTTAATTTGTTTATTCACAAATCACAAAAACAAATTGCTTATATATTATGCTGGAAATGGAATTCCGGATGCTTAACCACCCCAACTGCCGGCATAGGCATTGGCCGATGCTTTGGCATAGGCTCCATTTCCTCCGCCACCTCCACCGCAGGAATTACAGCCACCGCCGCCTCCGCCATAGGAATAGCTATTGGCACTGCTGCTTGCGTAGGATCCTCCACCTCCTCCCCCGCTGCCGCCGCCGCCGCCCCACTGAGGATAGCCACCACCGCCACCGCCGCCGCCATGATATCCGCCACCACCTCCACCGGGATAGCCACCACCACCACCGCCGCCATGATATCCACCACCACCGCCGCCGCCATGATGTCCACCGCCGCCTCCTTGATAAACAGGCTTTACCACATAGACATCGATTGTGGTGCCGCCTCTTCCGCCTCCGCCTCCGCCATGGCCATAGTTTCCACCACCTCCGCCATGACCATAGTTGCCGCCTCCTCCACCACCCCATCCACCACCGCCACCACCTCCCCAGCCACCTCCTCCACCGCCTCCCCATCCACCGCCGCCTCCGCCATGGAATAGTTTCTTCTTAAGTTGCAGCAACGATGGCGACACCAGAGTCAAACAGCTGCCCAAAAGGAACAACCAACAAAGCAGAATCTTCCCTTGCCTCATTCTCAGTTTGAGTGGTTCCGGTTAATAGTCGAACAAATCCTCCAATTGCAGTGGCCGTTTGTTTTCAAACTGATCGCCCAGAAGCTTTCAACATTTCAATTTATAACACTAACAGGGGGTAACGTCATTATCACCCCTCGCTCAATCTCTTTTCACATCGGAGTTCCTCTCCGAATCGTTGCACTGGGAGCGGAACTGTTTATACAAAGCACAACAATAATAACACAATAACCATTAACTACATTAGTCAATGGGTTAGATGAATTCTGAAAGCCACACCAAACTAGACTAAATCTAACTTCAAGATACACTTTAATTTGATTTCAAATTATTCGAAAAAAAAACTTAATTAAGTTAAGTTTTTCAATAACGGAAACACCATCACTTTATAGCTATTTCATACGGTTTAAGGAGACTACTCTTCAGAGGAAGATCCTTGGGTTCCGAAATGTCTAGTAACCGAGTCTCAAAGAAAGGTTTTAGAAAGTGTTTTGATGACATTTCAAACCGCAACTCATTTAAAACAAGGCAAGTTTCGGTTCCTTTGTGTTTGAAAGGAACCGAAACATATTTTTAAATTTTTGAATTAAGCTTAACATTAAAGATCATCTAACCCATTTGTAAGGGTATTTAATGTATATAGAAAATCATAGCCAATTATATGCATGACATTTGTTATGAGCTGGAAAATCCCTCTTACTCATCTGCCTAACAAAAGAGACAGAGAGAAACTTGAGTGTTAAGAGCCACAGGGTGACCAACTAAACTATGTAATTAAGTAAGTACTTACTAATATTGGGGATATACCAAAGGTTTGCCCATTCTTTCTTCAAACATTCAACATCTCATATTATATATATACATATATAGTAATCAATTACAGGACGATATCTAAGAGAACCCACAAAATCAAGCCAAAACTAGCAAACTGTTTCGGTTAATTGTTGGACAATATCGTCTTGATCTTCTTTCACTGGGTATTCACAGAGTCGACTTCTTTACTTGATGCAACAGCAACCTCTGAAGGGGGGCTATTGATTAATATATGTGAGAACAACATCAAACGACCTTCATCACCAGGTGAATCTTCACTAGAAATGTTGTAAATTTGGTAAATAACAGAGAAATCCCCCATTTAGATAGTATCAGAAAGTCCCCCAAAGTCAACACAGTTTAGATACGGATGCTGCTGCATTAACATTACAAGGGATATGGAAATACCCCGATATCCCAAAAAAAAAACCCCAAAATAAACTGAACATACATATTTTCGAAAACTATGAACCTTTAAGGGGCTGTCCATAAATTACGTAACGCATTCAGGGGGGGGGGGAGGGGTCTCTGTGTGTGTGACAATTTGTGACATAGGGGGGGAGGGGATCGGAAAGCTTGTGACGTAATGTATATTTTTATAACCTTTCAAGACAGAAAAAGTCCGTTAAAAATTCAAATTTAGGCTGTACAAGTGTGTTCATTGGCACAAATACGGTCCCAGTTCCCGATCGCGGTCAGCCAGTGCTGTCAGTTTACGCTACTTAAAGCCTTTATTTGGTCCTCGGACTTTTTAAATGTGACGTTACACTTGAAGGGGGGGGGGGGGGGGGGAGGGGGGTTCAGGCAATGTGACAATCTGTGACAAAGGGGTGGGGGGGGGGTTCAAAAATTGTCAAAAATCGCGTTACGTAATTTATGGACAGCCCCTTAACTGGATATACTTATGATTGATTTGGCTATATATTTTCCAACTATGTGCTCAAGTTGTTATCGTTGTTTGTTTATTAAAAGTTTTTTAACTTTAATCTATTATAAATTAAAGGCTGATAATTCATTTACCACTTTACGTTTGTCAATAAACGAAATGACATTTCAGTGAAGCTTTTATTAAAGTCCTTTTTTAGGATCTGTTGGAGAGTGTGAATCACCCTGATGTTTTTTTAAAGGTTCAAGTTTTAGTTCTAGGTTCAAGTTCAGATCTTTTTAAGCCTAGTTTGCTTTGCTTTTTAAGGCCTTTTAGGCAGTTGAAAGTTTCAAGATATGGAAAATATATATTCTAAAAATGAAAGGATAATATTTATGGCTAGAGTATTGCTGGGTCTATAGACTCAGTGCCGGATTATGCCTAGGTGGGGGGCATTTAGCAATAGAAATATCCAAATGTAAGTTTAAAAATTTTAACTAATACTATGGTTGAAAAAACTTTGTTTTTTTTTTTTAATTTTTTAATAAATAGGCGATTTATTTGTTTCTTATTTAGAGTTCACATATATTTTAAAATACTTTTGTCAAATTTCAAGTAAATTTCTTTAATATTTTCAGTGGTTTTCCAAATTGTTAGTAAATTAGACTGGAAACGCATTTTTCTCAAATTAAATTTTAATTTCCTGGAAAAGTCTCAACTGATCGGTCCCGGAATTTGTAAATCTGATTCGTTCCGCTTTACATAGCTCCAGAGCGGACATGGCTGTCTCCGGGAACCGAACCAGAATCCGTATGCTCATCCTGTAACTGTGGGAAGGTGGAAAACATGCATCTTACAGATCACAAGGCTGATCCCTGAAAACATGATTGCCAAGATGATATTGATGTCATTCGAGTCTGCGACAAAGGCTTAGTAACCCAAAGATTACAAGAATTCCAAGCAAATCCCAGTTCTTAGTTTTAGTGCTCCAAATAAACAAAACAAGATATTCTATTTTTTTTCCATCATTTCAAATTAAATATTTAATTTAAAAATATAGTCATATTTATATATATTTTATATACATACATTTGTATGTATGTATATATGACATTTTGGAATGATTATTATGCATTACATCAGTTATGTATGTATATATATGTATGTATTTGTGGTGTGTGTGTGTGTGTATATGGGGGCAGGGGTGTGCGAATGTGTGTTTGTGTGTGTGTGTGTGTGTGTGGAGTTGTAATTAAGTTTTAATCGCTACATAGGCACGTCAGTTCTATTTGTTGTTGTTGTTGTTGTTGCTGTTGCTTCTTTCAATGGATTGCTTATAAATAAATCGTATATATATATATATATATATTGATGTATGTATATATATATAGAAGATATACTTTATATATATATATATATATTATTGTTTAACATGTTTTTTTGTTTTCCTATTTCTCATTTTGCATTTCATACAAAAAGCTACACATTGAAATTTAACATATATTAAAAAAAAAAAAAAAGAACAAAAAAAATGTATGCATAAAATATAATAATAATTTCATATATGTATGTCTGTATATATTGTTTGTATATATATATATAATTATAATAGAAAATACTATGCACAGTTCAGTTTTTTGCCCAGATGCGCTTTGAGAAATTCCAATTGGGGATGCTGTGTGAAAAAAGGGACGACGACCAAACAAAAGAAGGAACAATTTTTAATTGTCCACACAAAAACAAAAAAAACTATAAAATTTCCTACAGCCATTCCAAAAAAAAAAAAAATGATTAACTTGGAATTTCCTAAGCGAATCCTTATATCCATCTCTCTATATATCCTTTCTCTCCAAATCCTTTCGCTTGCATCTTAAAAAAAAAAAAGGTTTTGACTTATTTGCTATGTTTATGTAAATGTAGGACACAAAAAAATTTAAAAAACAAAAAAAAAATTACATATATGATCGCAAATAAGTTACGATTTACAAAATATATAACTATATGTATGTATGTATGTATGTATGTATATTAGGTATATATAAATACAGATTATTTTTCAATTATTACATACACAATCTTACATTCTGTTGTCTTGTTTCTTTGCTTTTTGTCTAATTTAATGAGGGGACATAGGGAAATTGAGGGGGGTGCGGTCGTTTAGATGATTTTTAATGGAAAATGATTCTAATTTTGTTTTAAAATTTATCTAACATTCTTCATTTCCGTTTTGTGTAGGAACCAACGAGTAGGAAGTGACGAATGGCAAGTAGAAAAGGTGTGGAGGGGGGGGGACGGGTTAAAAGCTGCTTTCAGTTGAAACATTATCTAACGTTTCTTCATTTATATATATATATATATATATATGTATGTGCTAAGTTGGACGGGAAAAGAAGAATAAAGAAAGTGATGAAATGATATTGAAATTAACTTGCCTGGAGAGACGACAAGTGACGGAATGGATAAGCCAGAGGTAGTGAATGAATGAAAAGAGAGAGTATAGGGATAATGGAATTCTACTTATTACATGGTTTTTGTTTTTGCTTTTTGTGTCTCTCTCTCTCTCTCTCTTTCTCTTTTTGAGTTGAATCTGAATCTGTCGCGACATTTTGTTCGATTTACTAATTTCTTAATATACAAGTTTATTGTTAACAATACAGTTTTTTTTTTCTTTTTCGTTTATGTCCTTTTGTCTGCTTTTTATATCTAATTCTATTTCGCTGCTTCATCTGCTGCCTTCATTCTCTTTTTTTTTTTGTTTTATTTTAATTGGTTTTCCTGGTTTTGTTGTATAATTGCACTTATGTTGCTAGCTCATAACACAAAAATTCATCATTTTATTGTTTATTGTTGTTTCTCTGTTTTGTTTGTTCTTCTGTTGTTGTTGTTGTTGTTTTTTTGTTCACCTAAATTAAAGTTCAGTACTGAATAAATTGTCATTACAATTTACTTGCTTGTGGTGTGTATGTATGTGTGTGTGTGTGTGTGTGTGTGTGTGTATATAGCAAATAAATACAAATGCAAAAACTAAATACAAATTATAATGCAAATTTTGTTAGTTCAATGAGTATGAATATATATATAATAACTATTTAGATGCATTTGGAAATTGAAAATAAGAATTTCGATTATTTTTGTTTTGTTCATTTGGAATGACCGCTATAAATGTGTGTGTGTATTTGTGTATTTGTTCTGCGTGTGTGTGTGTAGAAACATTCTAGGAATGCTTAGCAATATTTAATTAATATATATCTAATACAAAATATATAAATTGGATGTATATTGAATACAAATACATTTGATGTAGTTAATGCAAAGCGCGATCTGCATAAATACTATATAAAAAATACAAATTGTGTTGTTGCTCTAGTGCTTATGTCTGTGTGGATGATTGGAGTGTGTGTGTTTGCATGTGTGTGTGTGTGTGTGTGTGTGTGTTATACTCTTAACATTATTATCCATGGTGGAGGCGGGAGGGCGAGCTTACGCAATTGGGATAAAACAGGGGTCCATATCTCTATATTATAGTCTATATATATGTTTTGTTTTTTTCTTTTCTTTTCTTTTTTTTTTTTTTTTTGTTTCTCAATTATTTGATAATCCTAAGTAGTATAGGGATTTTAGCGCGTAAAGGCACTGAGAAAATGGGGTCCACCCATATCAAATTGCTGCTGATCATAGCCATCATCAATGCCACCTCCGCCGCCACCGACATTGCCATTGGCCAAAGCGAAACCGGCAACACCACCATTGGCCGCCAATGTCGCAGCAGCTGCCGCAACGGTTGCCGCTTTCAGGGTATTCATAGCCAACATGGGTGGCTTATCGCCTGGCTTCCAGCGACGATGTATGCCCATCGATTTAAGCTTTTGGCAAACAGATGAGGGCGATATGTTGATACCCTTTTCGGCCAGACGTGCCGATACCTTCCAATATTGTATGTTGCTATCCTCTTTGATTAGTTCAAGGATTTCACGTGTAATCTCTTTGTCGCGCAATTCGCGTTCAGCAGCCTTTAAACGACGGCGAGGATGCAGCGATTTGCTCATATTTGATGATTGCTGCCGGTTGGCCGATTGTTGTTGTTGTTCCTGTGATTGTTGATAGTGTTGTTGTTGTTGTTGTTGTTGTGATGTGTCCGCTGGTGTGTGATGCTGTCGAAGTTGTTGCTGCTTATGTTGTTGTTGTTGTTGTTGTTGCTGCTGCTGCTGTTGTTGTTGTTGTTGTTGCTGCTGTCGCTGTTGCTGCTGTAAATGTAGTTCTTGTTGCTTTCGTTGTTGCTTAATCAATTCCAATTGCTGTTGTTGTTGCTGCTGCTGCTGGCGTTGCAACTCCTGTTGTTGTCGACGCTGCTGCTGCTGTTGCTGCTGCTGCTCTTGTTGGGCTTGCTGCTCTTTGGCCGCCATGGCAGCTGCCTCCGATAGACGCACTTCATCGACCAATGTTGATGGACGACCGCCTTCGGCACGTTTATTACGATAGGAGAGTGGCACTCCCTTTAATATGGCATCACGCACCTTCCAGGCCGTCATCTGTGATACATTGAGGGCTCTTGCTATTTCCATAGTCGATGAATTCTGTGCTACCAGCAACTTGGCCATGGCATACTTCTCATCATCGATAAATACATTCGGTTTGCGTGGCTTCTTACCCGGCTGATGGACACCACTGGCTCCAGCTCCAGATGTGGGTGCAGCGGGATGAACCGAATTGGAATTTGTACTGCCATTGCTATGGATTATAAAGTTAATCTCATTCTCATTTGGTCATCATGGAGTCACACTTACCTTTCGTTGCTGTTCAAGTGTGAAATGGAACGCAGGGACAAATTCACGGGCAGGGCATGACTAGATAGAGAAAGGTTTATATATTTTATAGTCCAAAAAATTTGGAAAACTTTCACAGAATCCACTTACTTAACAGCTGCAGGTGGTGCATAACGTGTAAGCATCGGTAATCCTCCATTGTGGGCAGCCTTTTGTTGTTGTTGTTGTTGTTGTTGTTGCTGCTGTTGGGCCGCCGCCTGTTGCAATTGTAATTGCTGTGCATTGATTATGTGTGGAAAACGTTGCGATTCCACCAGAAGACGTTTATATACCTCCACATCTGGACGTGTTGCTTGCGATGGAGCCGGTGCCAATTGTGGTGGCAATGGCGGCGGTGGCGGTGGTGGTGGAGATGTCATCGATGCATCCCTATTTGAATGATGATCATTATCATGATCAATCATATCATCGCCGCCAATATAGGAATTCTGATCAATTGCATCGTTATCACCATCGCCACCACCTGATGGCTCATAGCCATTGTTTAGGAGACCACAGACATCATCTTCACCCATATAGCCGGCGGTCTCTTCGGCTCCAATTTCGGCCACACATTCCTCGTTAATGGCCAGTGAATTGCCACCGATATGCTGCTGCTCATCGTCGCTATCCCGTTGCTCTTCTTTAATAAGTCCGAGTCCGAGATGACCATAAGCCGGCAACGACATTTGTGAATGTTGACGTTCACGTGATCTTTCACGTTCGGCCTCCTGTTGCAATTGCAGATGATGCAGTTGTTGGAGTTGTTGTTGCTGCTGCTGATGCTGTTGATGTTGTTGTTGTTGTTCAGATACTTCATTGGCCTGATCGACAACACGCTCATGTAGACTAACTCCATTGACAAGACTCTTACGCAAACGCCAGGCAAATGTTCGGGATATATTCAACTCATTGGCAATCACCGTTGTGGTAGCTTCACGTAATATTAACTGCTTGGCCAGGGCAATTTTCTTGGCATCCAACTTGATGCGAGTGCGACCCTTGCGCTTATTAGCCAAACCGAGTCTAAAATGTAAATTAGAATTAATTGCCATTTCATTTGACTAATCAGATTTAACCATTTCATTTACTTGCGATTGCTCAAGTGCAGAGCGTTGGATCCATTATCGGAAGATGCCACTTTGCGTGGTCCGTTTGATATCCTTTTGGGAAAATTATTAAACTGCACAATGTTCTGTTTGAAGAGCTGCTGCAGGGGCCTAAGAGTAAACCAGAAAAAGTTATAATTACAATTAGTTCTTCAAGTACTCTGAGTTACTTACATTTTAGCCGCCTTGGACGGACAACCGGTGCGTTTATGCCAGCCAAGATGATGGCCAGTGGGAAAGAGGACATGACAATCAGAACATTGCATGGGACGCCTGACCAATGGAAATTAAATACATTAGTTAATTGCATCGTTTAGGGGGTTATCATTTGTCTGTCTTACGTTTGATTACGGCGTTTCTTTACACAACGACCACGTCGAATGTGCTTCTCGAGGAACCTTTTGTAGAAATAGGTCTTGCGACAATTGCTGCACTCATAGACTGGACCGGGAGCTCCATGAACACTCTGCATGTGCGCCTTGAGTATCTGTTTCATTTCAAATATCTGATAGCAATGCGGACACTGGAATCCCCGCATATTGGGATGCATATGGGCCGGCCCATTGCCATTGCCACCACCAGCAACATTGTTGACACCACCATGATCTGCCTCCGAGCCAGGCAGTGGCTCATCACAGGGAGTTATTAACTCAATCTCTGGGATTAGGGGCAGAGACATATCCTCATCATCGTCATCCTCATCCCCATCATCGTGGCCATTGTTATCATTGTCCGCGCCGCCAGCGCCGCTGCCGCCACCACCCAAATCATTGATTGAACCATTGGGGAATTTGTTCATCTGATGCTGCATATATTCATGCATCAGGCGTATTGAATTAAAATCGAATGGCTCTTTGGTATGGCCATGTTCCTTGATTTCGCCATCATCGTCCTCAGCCTCATCGTCGTCATCATCATCATCAACGTGCTGATCCTCTACACCATTCATGATGCCATGATGATGATGATGATGATCAACAACAACAGAGCCGCCATCTAAATGGTGTTCCATATCATCGCCGCCATTCTGTGGCTCTGGCCCATCCTCCTCCTCTTCATCTCCATCTCCATCTTCCCCTTCCTCATCATCGTCATCATCATCGACTTCACCGAGTCGTTGGGCTTGAGGCTGGCCATTCATTTGATGACCCTGACCATGACCATGGCCATTTTTCAGTCGTGTCTGAGCTTTAGCACTCTCGCTCACATTATCCCCATCTCCATCCGCATCCTCCTCCTCCTCTTCTTCATCGTCGTCATCGTCATCGGAACTGCTGCTGCTGTTGGTGGCGCTGCTACTACCGCTGCTAGTTCCGCTACTACTGCCGACACTACTCTTTGCCAGACGCTGTTGTTGTTTCGATGATGATGACTTTAGTGCTTCGGAGGCGGTACCGGCAATACCGCCCGCAATCACAGTTCCACCCAGCGTCGTCTCGCCAGCGATCGGAGCATCTTGTTCGCCGCTGCTGCTATTGTGACTGCTGTGGCTCTCGATCTTCTTGATCAGCAACTGTTGGCGATAAAAGTTATCCGCATCCTCGCATTTCTTTTTAAACAAACAGGCCGAAATGGCCGTTTTGGCGCAATTCACGCAAACCTGTTGCGGCAATGTGTCGTTTTTGGATATCTGAAATGATGAAGATAAAGGTTACATTTTATTTCATTTCGAATTTATAGCTATAAAAAACAATTCACTATACGCGGAATGCGTTTTGAGAATCTATAATAAAGTTTAAAGCATTGTATAAACTTTTTAAATTCAAAAATATTTCCTTTGAAGGGGGAATGAGGAAAAGGTTGGATGATGTAAAATGAAAGGACGAATATAATTAAAATTCATAAGGATGATTGATATTAAGAAACATTAACGCCTAAAGTCAAAATAGATCTATCCTTCTGTACGTCTATATAAACTATATATCTCAAAAATTATAAAAGATTTAGCTACCATATTTGATACATAGACTCCTCTATAGTATGTAGGCTGATCAATTTAATTAAATAAAATATAAAACTCAAAATATCTATGTACATATTAAGAATTTATTTATCAGTTTAACAAATTTCATATAAATCGTCTTAAAAATACCCAGTTAGACAACCAAAAGGCGATGTAATGCTTGTGTACATCACGAAAGAGTGAGCGAGATAGCCATTGTGTTTGGTATATCTTTAATTATGATTAAAACAAAAAGAGATTAATAAATGGCTTAGTTGTAAATCCCAGCGACTTTAAAGCTTTAAATTATATAATAAAAATTTAGTCAAATAATAAATCGCATTGAAATTTTTACTTTTACTTGGCTAATTCGATTGTTGCTATCAAAATCGATTAAAAAACTTTAAGTAAACTACACATGTGGTAAGACGACTTGATATTATTATTATTATTATTAATTGCTGCAATAGTGAAACAAAACTCAACTTAAACAAGAAATGAGAAACCAGAAAACATTTCACAAAAACAGAAAAGAAACAAAAAAAAAAAAAACACACACTAAACTAAACTAACAATATGGATTGAAATTGTATATGTCTTATATGTATACATATACACACAATACATACGAAATCATACATTCATACATATGTATCCCATATGTACATACATACATATGCATGGATGTATGAGTTAAAAATGGAAAATGGAAATGTATGGAATCAAAGCGAAACAACAACCGCAACAACACACCACCCCATTCACACACATTCCCATTGCCCCTCCTCGTGCTCCTCACCATCACCCCTCTCATCAACATCATCATCATCATACTCAACCAAGCAAATACAAAGATCCCCCGCCCCACCTCTCAACCCTCTTCTAACACAACATACAAAACCGCCCGCCCAAATGGGGGCCAACGAACGTCTAAGCCGACTTAAGTAAGAAAACAGCAACAGCAACAGCGACAGAGAGCGAGAGAGTGATGAGGAGAGCGACTCTGAGAGCCAGAGAGCAAGCGTATAGCACTCAGAGTAGAAGAAGACGGTAGAAGAGAGACAAGAAATATACAAGCCAAGCACAAAATTGTAAAAGAAAAATTCCGTGTAGTTAGTAGTTACGTCACGACATATAGACGAGCCGATACCCTAGACACTTATTTAATTGACTATTTTGGCGACTAGATGTCAATAGGTGGCGCCACCAACAGTAGATAAATTCGTTAACCATTTCACTTGTTCCAAATTAAGTGGAAATGCCCTTGATTGATCCCAGCTTTTAGTAAGCACAAACTAACACACATACATACATTTACATATTATGGGACCTCTACAATATATGTAACATCCTCGTTTTGGCGCCCCCTATGACTCCTGATGGTAATGCTGGGTGGTGGGTATCAAAAAATTTATGGAATTAAACCCAACATATGAATTATACATACTCACAAACAAACAAACAACCAAACAAACAAACATTTATGTATGCGCGCACTAACACAAGGAGACATGGAAATATTTCTTTATATCTATGTACAGTTTGGCAAGAAAGTGTTTACACACAGGGAAAACATTAAAATTTTTAGCTTTGAAGCGAAAAAAAAGCAGTTAAAATATGATTGTCCAAACTTTTTTTAATGAAAATAGGTAAACTAAACTATAAACTTATTAATAAGTGAAAAAAAATTAACAATATGTTTCAATTAACAAAAGAAAATAACAAAAAACAAAAAAAGGAACAAAAAGTAACTGCCAAGAAAGTGTTTACACAACTAAAACAATTAATTCATTAAAGCGTTTTAACTACTTAGTACTTAAAACTAATATTTTGTGTGGCCACTATTGGCATCTATGACTGCTCCCAAGCGTCTATTCATTGATTGGACCAGGTTTCTGACATATTCCAGTGGGATATTTTGCCATTCCTCCAAAACAATGGTTTTCAGCTCCGTTTTG
Organism: Drosophila willistoni; assembly: GCF_018902025.1. Lineage (NCBI taxonomy): Eukaryota > Metazoa > Arthropoda > Insecta > Diptera > Drosophilidae > Drosophila > Drosophila willistoni. The sequence continues at coordinate 7,346,520 of NW_025814052.1, read as the reverse complement.
TTCTTAGGATGTCTCTTGGCGGTTCGCTTTTTCAGATAAGCCCACAAATTTTCAATGGGATTTAGGTCCGGGCTTTGAGCTGGTGTATCCAACACATTTTTACAGTTGTAGAGCAGCCAGCACCTTACAACATTTGCCTTATGTTTGGGATCATTGTCTTGATAAAACCTAAAAGAAGGCTTACCATTGGCAAAGAACCCAAATTTGTTGGCACTGGCTACTAAATGTGTGCGCAAAATGTTCAAGTACTGTCCAGCATCCATGGTGTTCTCAATAAAACATAAATCTCCAACTCCTTTGCTTGAGATGCACCCCCAGACCATTACCGAAAGTTTTCCAAATTTAACAGTCGGTATTATATTTTTGTTCTCGAGGGCTTTTAGGGGTTTGCGCCACACTCTAGTTGGACCATCGTTGTAATACAGCATCATTTTTGATTCATCGCAAAATATTACATCATCCCAATATGAATCTTGCTGATTTCCGTGCAATCTAGCAAACGTTAAACGTCGTTGAACGTGATCTGCCGACATCAGTGTTTTTTTCCGGGCTGCTCGGGATGAGAAATCGTTACGCTTTAGCGCACTCCGAACACTTTCTCGGGAAATGGTAATGCCACATTCTTCCTGCAGGTCTCTGGCAAGCTTCCGGGTCGAAATAGTTGGTTTTTCGTCCACTTTTCGCAGCATAATCCGCTCTGCCCTGGGTGTTAATAGGCGAGGCCGTCCAGTTGCGGGCTTTGACTCGAGCCTACCCTCTTTTTGGGCACGGTTTATTATATTATATACCGTTTTCCGAGAAATCAAAAACATTTGGGCAATCTCTGTGGCAGTTTTACCCAATGTGTGATTATAATACACCAACTGGGCCATATCAAATGGTACACGTTTGCCTGGCATTTTTATTTTTTGAAAATATTCCCATTACCGGAGTAATTGTGCCAACTAATAATGAGACCACAGAAAAAATTGAAGCAGTCATAGTTGTCGATCGGAAAATTCCGGGAAACAACGGTAAATTTAGAATATGCGACAAAAAGAAACGAAAAAGCGAGATGTGTAAACACTTTCTTGGCAGTTACTTTTTGTTCCTTTTTTTGTTTTTTGTTATTTTCTTTTGTTAATTGAAACATATTGTTAATTTTTTTTTCACTTATTAATAAGTTTATAGTTTAGTTTACCTATTTTCATTAAAAAAAGTTTGGACAATCATATTTTAACTGCTTTTTTTTCGCTTCAAAGCTAAAAATTTTAATGTTTTCCCTGTGTGTAAACACTTTCTTGCCAAACTGTATGTATGTATGTACATATGTAAGCGAGTGAGTGTGAAAGAAAAGGCAGCAAACACACACACACACACACACACACACGCATAGCAATTCAAACGGTAAATTATTTTACAAAAGCCAACCCATAGAAGTAAAAGAAGAAGAAGAAGAATGTATGGGGGTAAAGTAAATTCACTCGGCAGCAGCACGGGAAAGAAACAACGAAACAAAAAAACGAAACGAAAATACTAAATAAGAAGTAATAGTAGAAAATATAAGAAATTCCATAAAAATATGAAATGTTCATTGGACAAAAAAACACAAAAAAAAAAAAACAAATCAAAAGAGCAAACAAAATTGAAAGAAAGAAAGAAGAACCAACAACATAAAGGCGATGTGCAGGGGAAAGGAGAGTGAACAAAAAACAAAAAAAAAATAAAAATTGTACATATACACAATATGTGTATGAATAAAATAAACTAACCGAAGCGAACCGAAACGAACTGAACCGAACGAACAAATAAACAGAGAATTAAAAATACAACAACAACAAGCTGAAGAAAAAAAAAAACAGCAGCAAACAAGAAAAAGCCAAGCAAAGAAAACTGATTCCAAATTAAATTATAGTCACACACACACACACACAATGCATGCAAATGTACTTGAGATGCAAAATAACCAAAAAAAAAAAAAAAAAGTATCTTAAAGATTCTATGAATTGAGAATTTAACATAACCTAAACACATAACAGAAATGACAACCTGGTGAAGAAATACATATGTAAGTAACAAATTGTTTTTGGGTTTTGCTTATCTTATATACATTTGTATCTATATCTATATATATATGTATATGTTATCTCTTACCTATAACTAACTATATCAATATTGTATATAAATGTTCAGATGCATCAAAACAAAAGAACAGAAAAGAAAACAGGGAAACTTTACAAATTTTCTAAACAACGAAGTTTTTATACCCTACAAATTTGATTCAACTATATGTTACTACTATATAACGATAAACATATTTATAACTTTTAATTACCATAGAGACAAAAAACTATCAGTCCTATAAGAGCCACATATATACATATGTACTTAAACCTTTATGTATCAGATATTAAGAATGTTTGCAGTATAAAAGGTTTATATTTATCCAAACCTATATAATTCTAATCTCGTCTCATTATGCTGATCAGACCCCTATAACTTATATATGCATGATCTTAGTCGTTTTCTTCCATAAGTCAATATACTCTTATTACAATTACAGTATAAAAAGTATCTTTTGAGTTTCTAAGTAATGAAACAACTTTGCATATTCTTTAGATAACGCACTATACAATTCAGCTCTTATACTACATTTACACAACACCTACACACACACACACACATATAGGACACACATACAGGTATCCATATTTAAGTGTTAATTGCACTCTTAAATTACACAAACAAGTCGTTTCTATGTATCTATATGTTTATTCATTTTTCTCGTTCGTTTTGCCATATTCATGGAATAGAAATTCTTTCATAGAAACAGAAAAACAAAACTAAACTAAATTTGAAACCTTGTTTATGCCTAATTCGAGAATATATCTAGCTGAAATGTGATAACTTTTATCTAAATAACAATTTCTAGTATAACTCAAAAGTTAACAATTGCATCTTGAATAGTTTTTTTCTAATCCAAAGTATTGGTAAATTGATCTTGACTTGAATTTTAAATTCTTTCCAAGCTTCAACTACTATTATTTACCTTTTAGGCTTTAGAAAAACTGTGTATCTATATGGGTTTTCCAATAATTCTAACTATTCGGGGAAACCCATTAAGATCCCACGTGCCTTTTGTGGAATTGGTGATTGTAAAGCTTAACGATTAAATCTACAAATTAGAATCAATCACTTTAACTCAAATAAACCCTTTTTTTTTTTTTAAAAATATAGATTTTGAAAAACAAATTGATAATAAAATTCGCTTCCTAAACATCATATTCACATTTAATTATAGTAAATACTAACTAAATCATGTCAAAAAGGCAGACAAAACCCAGTAATACCAAATCGATCTTGAGTTTATGGTAACAAATTTCTTTTGTGAATAACTGATTAATAATTTTATATTTCACAAACTTTAAGAACCAATTTAAGATGGGTTAACTAACAAATATTAATATAAAACTAATCTCAAAATCGGGTTTCTTATAGATTTAAAAGATGCTTACCTTAACATCCGCCAATGTTGTGATCTTTTGCCATATCGAATCCTCGCCAAATATCGATATCATTTGCATTGAATTTGTGTGCGAGGTAATGCAAATGCGACATAATTGAGGATTGCATATCTCAGTTTCCATGTTGAAGAGTCGAAAGTATATGTTGTTCTTGTTGTTGTTATACAAAGTTTAAATTCTATCTATCGAGACGTAACCTTATCAATATACCAGCTCAGCTGGCTAAAGATAATCGAGTAAAGGTAACGATAGTAGTTGAAATAGGAATACAACGAGCAGGTGATGATGATGATGATGATGGGGGTGGTGTTAGTGGTGGTGGCGTGGGCGTGGCCAGCCACCTGCATAACCCCTCCTGCAGCCGGCAGACTGCTGCTACTGCTGACCCGATACACTCGATGATGATGCTGCTCTGTTGACCTGCTGCTGCTGATGATAAGAGGGCGGATGGAATGGTGTTGTAGTGGCAAGTGTTGATGTTGAACTAGAGCAACGTCTAACGCAACAAGTGGCACACGAGTTGTTTAAACGACGAGACGACAATGCGTAGCCGCAAATCTTCTGTCCGAATTGTATTTAGGGAACAACCGACTGGCCTGGCAGCGACTTGAAAACTGAAAATGAAGCCAAAGAACAAGAAACTATTTATTAATAATGAAATAAACAACCACAAAAAAAAAAGAAAAAGAAAAAAAAAACACAAATACAAATAAAACACAACAACAATAACAATAAAAACCAAACGAAAAAATTTACACAAAAAACGTAAACGAAAACTTAAATAAAAGTTTAAAAAATACACACACACACACAAACACAGAGATGAAAAATAATATAGAAATACACACACTCACATATACACAGAAAAAAAGACACACAGATGTGAAAGAAACGAGGCAGATACAATACATACCACACACACTTACCACCTACCTCACCCTCGAATCCCCCCTTGCCCAATCCCCGCCCGCCGTGTTGCCCCCCTCTATCCCAACAATCTCTCTCTCTACAATACACAATTCTTACTGTCGTAGCCGCATACAAAGTTATGAACTTGATACACACACACATACACACAGAGACACACGCACATGCATATAAAAATAAAATTACACAAAAGAAAACAAGTCAAAACTAAATAATAAAAAAAAAAAAACAACCAACAACAACAACATTCACACATATACAGAGACAGAGGAACAAATAATAGCAAAAATCGTAACGAAACGAAATAAAATAAACTCTATATCTATGGAAGTGAGTCGAGTAGTAGATATACACATACATACATACGTGTATATCTGAACGGTGTGATGGGGGGAGGGGGGGAGGGGAGGTAGGAAATGTGGAAGGAGGAGCATACACAAAGTACGATAAATTTCATGTATGCCCCATTGTCTCTCACTCTCTTATTATGCGTCTGGGTGTGCGTGTGTGTGTGTGTGTGTGTGTGTGTGAAAGAGAGAGAGAAGCTGGATGGCAGGGAAGGTTTACACACACACACACACATTTTTGTAGCTATAGAATAGGCACATCCTGGCTTAAGTTATTACCATAAAATCATCTACACGAACTATAATTATACAAGTTTTTAGCTCAACTACAGTGAAAATTCCCCCCAACGAACCAACCACAATTAGATGGGCACTCCTTTTTTTTTATTAATTTATTGAGTCACTGTTGAGAGTTTTCACTGTACATGTTACTTTTGAGAGCAGGGTGGACATTATTATCCTCTGTATAATAAAACGCAACCACTTGCAAGATATCACGTATACGCAGAAAGAACAAAAAACAAAGCGAAATTCCTTGGCTCCCCTTTCTTAAATTTTCAAAGAATATATGTATTATTATTCCAATTAAACTGGGAAAGAGAGAGTTGAAATAAACATCTTTAATAACATCTTTATATAAACATATTACGTATACGCATTCACTTGTTTTTTTTTTCTTCCGAGTTTTTCCCATTTTGCAAAAGAGAAATAAACAAAATATTATTATCATTCCAAATGCCTATTTACATATAAATATATGTACATACTTTAAAATAAAATTGTTTTTAGCTATACATATGTATTATTATGGTAATAGTTTCGAGACTGGTTTTTCTACAATACAATAGTATTTAAATTATTTAAACATGGTTCTCTGACCATATCTAGAGGCAACGATCCTCGATAAATGAAAAACAAAACCCAAGTACATAATAGAAAAGGAATTTTTTCGAATTTTTAACAAAAATCTCTGCGAGCTTTTTTTCGATTAATTGCAAAAGTTACTAGATTTAGAGTTAGAAAAAAGTTGATACAGCGGATTATTTTCCATAGAACCAAAAAGAATATTAATTCTTATTTCAATATTTGTAGAAAATGTTGATTAACTATTCAAAATGTCATTGAGTCTATAAAGTTAGGATACGATTCTGGTTTAAATTTAGGCTTTGATTCTCCAAAAAAAGGTGAATGCACTTTTCCTCCAACCATTATACCATTCCATCTCATTCCATTCCATTTCATCTCATCCCATCCCATCCATCTTTGTATACATAGAGAGCAAGAGAAGATAACGAAATAGAAATGCGTAGAATACAACAACAACAACAGCAGCAACAACAACAAGAACAACAATTGCATTTCAAGTTTAGGAATGTGAAGAAGGAAAAAAAAATGTTGAAAAAGAAATAGCAACCAGTTTTTCACAGTTTGCGAATGATATTCTTGTACTATTTAAATGATGGCTAAAAGGAGCTGCAACCGCTGCAGCCGCAGCAGCAGCAGCAGCATCAACAGCTATAAGAGGAAGAAGTCGGAGAATTCAAGAGAAGGCTTTGTCCTACTATTAGCACACGCTCACACAAACACATACAGGCGGCACATGCATGCATGAGTTTGCAAAATTTGAATTTGAGTCTGCGATTCGCGATCGCAATCTGTGTACAATCTGAAATAAGAAACAAGAACATGGATAACAACGACAACAAATGCAGAGCTCACAGGTCATAATGATGCCTCACACAGACACACACACACACTCACACACACGAACTGGAAATGATCTGCAAACTGGAACTGCAAAAAGGCCCAACCAATTTGCAATATGAACCATTCTGCTTCCCCACCCACTAAGCCTGCACTCAACATGTACATGCATGCATACAATACACATGAATATAAATCTATACACACACACACACATGGCCACATGTATCCCGTATCCATCCATGCCTTCATATAATATATCTGTATATTTGCCCACATATGGTGTATACCTCCCCTCTTTGCGTCACCCACCCCCCACTATCTCATGTCTTGGATCCTACTCTATCAATTTCCATTTGCAAGTCGCATGTGCAGCTCACACACAGAGAGCAAGACAGAGAGAGAGAGAGAGAGAGAGAAAGAGACATTGTTTCGAGTTTAAGAGTTTAAAATAAAATTAAATAAAATTGAATCCATAGAAAAGAAACGACAATGACGACGTCGACGACTTGGCTCGCGATTTACACACATACACATAAAGAGACACACACAGCTTTACTACTCATAAGGGGAACAAAGTTTATAACAAACAAATGAATGCGTAAGAGAGAATCCACCATACAACAACAACAACAACAACAACAACAATAATAATAATAACCAGAGAGGAAAAACCTTTTGCGGCAAACCAAGAGAGAGAGAGAACGACAGAGAGAAAAAGCTAGCGAGGATAAACAAAGATTGACAGAGAGAGACACAGAGAGAGAGAGAGACAGTGAGAGATCTTTAAGCAGAAAAAATTAAATAAAATAGTGTGCAGAAAAGTCAAGAAACTCAAGATTTTCTGTTTCTGTTGCTGCTGCTGCTGCTTCAGTTTTGCAGCAGCATAACTTTTTGAGATGTCCCCCCACTTCCCCACCCTATCGCCAAACCACACTCAGCTGTAGCCGCAATCGCAGTCGCAGTCGCAGCCGTGCTGTGGCAACCTAAAGAGCCAAGCCAACGACCAACAACAACAGCAGCTACCATTACCGACTATGAAGAAACGACTCTGACTTATACACAACTATTAAAGAAAACACAAGAGCAAAAAAAAAAGACAGACGAGAAAAACAAATACACACTACTTACACCACTTACTATCCCATATCCATGCCATAACTACAATACACTCACACACCTAAGCTATCCATGTGTTTGTGTGTGTGTGTGTTTGTTTGTTGTTGTTGTTGTTTATACCTCACGTCGAACGACAAACTCTACAACGCGAGAGCCTTAAAACTTTGTTTTTTCTTTTTATATGTGTGTATAATTTTTTGTATTTTTTATTCTTTTCTTGGTTGTTTTTTGTTTTTTTGTTTTCTTTTTTAGCTATTGTACAGTTCCACAGAAAATTTATACACCGCACGAACCAATGAGGTGGTGGGGGAGGGGGTGGTATAAGGTATGTATGCACACACACATACACAGTTTATATGTACAATTTAATATTTGTGAGCATATTTGCGGACAAGAACCAAAAAGAATTGAATAGAGAACGACGACGACGACGACGAACCAGACCAGGCTAGGCTAGGCTAGATACACGGCAGCAGCGGGCATAAGATACTCTTAGCAAGAGTCTTGAGAACGTGGAGAAATAAAACGACGACGACGACAACGAGAACTAACTACAAACGCAACGCAACGTAAATGACGACAATGTTAGCGTTATGATGATGGAACATACATATGTACATATACACATACATATAAGTATGTGTGTGTGTGAGCACTAGATAAATTCTAAATGCTGTCGTTGACTTAGAAAGTATTCCATTCCAATGTTGAAGTAGAAAATAAGCAAAAACCTACAATTCCAATTGCACGACACAAGATCAGATGATGATGATGATGATGATGATAATGATGATGATGGAGGGAAAGAACAACAAAGCGAATGTCGACGTCGGCTTCAGACCGACCGACCGCACTCCCACCATCTTCCTCTGCCTTGGCCTTGCTGCATATTAAATTACTATCCATAATTGATTTACTAATATATTTTAATGTTCTTGAAAAAAATATATGCATCTGGGTAAATGTTTGTAGCCTAGAAATTAGAAATGAAGACATTGAGAGAGAAAGACGGAAAATATGTATGTATTTTATGTAAATGTACATAAACACATAATAGAATAATGGGTTCTTCAATTTAAACATTAAACGCAAATTTAATGCATGTATGCATTTTTTAAAGAGTTCTTTTTCTTATAAACAATACATTTTAAAATTTATTTACCGGAAGTGAAATAAATGATGTGCTTAGTAGGCAAAAAATTAAGGAAATCTGACACTAATTTAATTATTTACAGACCTTTTTTTAAACATTACCCAAAGGCAAAGAAAGTGACATTATATTTTACAAAAAAGGGAGCAAACATAAGGATATTTAGGGACTAAAGTCGAAAGTGAACTTCGAAAGAAACTATAAGCTTTCAAATGGTTAATTGGAGGAGCCGAATCCAATATTACGGAAGAATATGAAAAAAAGAGCAAATACAGATCAAAATTTGAAAAGTTTAAAATGAAATGAAGGCAATTTATAAAGATCTACACAATATATGCACATTAGGGAAGGATATCATCAAAGTATTCTAAAATAAATGGAACCCGATTGACTTTCCTTCACAAAAAACAATTAATCCCTCTTAATAGAGGAACATTTGATCGTGTAAGCCCACATTATGTTCTTATATTGTTTCAAAAAGATACATATATTTTCCTGACTTTCCCCTGACACTTCACAGCAAATGTGTAAATATAGGGTATCGAGTCTTCGTTGTTTTTCTTTCTATGTTTTAGTGCAAGCTTTTGGTATAATTACAAGCTCACGATGTTGACAATGTGCGAGGTGAAAAATTATTTTACGTGTACTTGCCATATAACAATAGGTCCGGAAGACACAACCACACAACTAACACACACACACATACACACATGGTAAAATGTTGCACGAAGAGAGTTGTTGGTTTTGGAGAGGAAATGGAAATCCAACACTTACAAGTAACGCAAAAGAAAAAGAAAATAAATTAAAAGAAGGGGGAAAAAAATGATCCAAGCCAAATCAAATGAGAATGGCACAAGTCCGTCCGTCTGAGCGTAAAAAGGTGTGGCTTAAATGAAATATTGAATTTACATTCATATAACAATTTTGTCATCAAAGACAAGACCTACAATATACAGACATATTTACATATGTTGTATGTATGTACATAAATATAATTGAAAACAAAAACTGTTTATGCCATTAAAAAATAAGAGAGAAAAAATCATATTGATAATGTAAACAGAATTCGAAATTATTGGGAGCTTAGCAGCAAATTACTTGGAAGAGGTCTCTTCCAAATAACAAAAACACAATTCAACACAATTTATAATTTTCTCAAGAAATCAAAGCAATCGAAATCGGAGAGAACAACAAACTAAATATACATATGTATACAAGATATAAGATACAAATTGATAATCCAACTAGTTACAGATACAGATACATTACAGCCATTACAAATAGCGTAAGAATGCGTTTTATATGCACGTAAAAAATACATACACACACATGTATGTGCATGTATGTATATGTGTATGCGAGCCAAAAATAAACAAAAACCGATAATGAAGAAGATTATGATGATAAATAATAACGACGATAATGATGAAATAACTTCGGAGTTTGTAGTCAAGCCAAGCCGAGGATGTGAATGCGAAAGGTAAGCAAAGAAGAAGTTAACCAACAACTGCTACCCCTACCCCCAACCCTCTCCCAACCCACCGTCACATAGCAAAGGAGATGCGTGTGGGCGTCTTTGGGAGTGCCTCCTCAAGAGAGAAGCAATTGAAAAATAACAAAAGAGAGACCAAAATGTGAGGGAGAGAGAGAGAGCGAGCGAGGATAGCAAGCGCGACAAACTAAAACTAGATGAAAAACTTGGCAATGTCCGTAAAAAGATAAAAATTATATATGTATGTATGTATGTATGTTTGTACACTCTGGATGGAAACGAACCGAAAACGACCAAATCGAGAACAAACCAAGAATCAAGAACCAGACTCAGGTGAGGGTGGCGGTGGCAGAGGCAGCGGCAGCGTGCGCGCATAGACAAGTTTTCTTTTATCCCAGAGATAGAGCGAGCAAGGCAACAGGAGCTAACACAGAGCAAGGCAACCATAAATGCATTAAAAAGATGCATCCAGTCAATGTTCTTAGCTTCTCTCTCACACACACACACACACAGACGCTTATACTCAAGCTCACTCGCTCTCTTTCTCTCATTCTTAACCTCTCCCACTGACATTGCTCTCTTCCGCAGTTTTAACGCTCGCCGAAACTTGCCAAAAGAATTGCCAACCTACAAGTCGCACTTGGCTATACCCTAACCAGCACCGCACCAAATGATTAATAACATCAAATGTAGGGAGAGAAACATGATCTCTCTCTCTCTCTATGTCTCTCTCCCTTGCAGCCCAGCAGCTACAGGTTTTCGTTGCCTGGCATGGAATAACCCCTAAAGGTTGATAGAGAAGGAGCGCGAGGTAAGCGCAGCAAAAGACAAAAAAAAAAACAAATTCCGGACCATAGAGAAAACTTCACACAACTTGAAAAATATTTTTATAGCTTTTTTACATTTTGTTCTAGGCTTTGCAGTGAGCGTTAAAGAGAGAGAGAGCAAGAGTGAGAGCGTGTTATAAAGAGAGAGAGGCACGTGCAATAAATGCAATTACCGCATTCAAGCTGCTGACTCTGTGTAAGTGTGTGTGTGTATATATATGTGTTCACCAACGTACATTTTCTTTACTTTTTATTGCAGACTATTTTATACACACAATTCTGAAATGCAGGATATATGAAAGAAATATTAGACTTTACAAATTAGAACGATATATTAAATACTCAACATATTTACTAACAATCTAGTTTATTGGACTTTCCATCAAATTTGGCCAAACTCGAGGCCGCTTCAAAAGCTATTTTTTGTTGAATAATGCATTTATACAAAGAATATTAGATTTTGGGGTAAAAAGAAACCCTTAAGAACCTGCCCACCCTTGGCCAAGCAAGTCAAAAGTTCTCTTCTTCTCTCTCTCTCTATTAGTCGCCCCTGCGCTCCCCATTTTTAAGAGGTATAACATTGGTCGATAAATTCTTGTTATGCCATTTTTTTAGGTCCATGAAAGCAACATTGTTGGGTTGAAGGATTGGTATGTAGTATTACCAGAATTATTACAGGTTTATTTCTACCCACTGCTTGCTAAGGAAGAGGAGAGGAGGTAATCATTTAACTGGGGAGTCAATTGTGGCACAAAGAATCCAAGTAGATCCTGTAGATATGTACATATGTATGTTTACTCTTCCTCTTCCTCTCTAGTCTTTATTTCATTTTATGAGTTCAATCATAAAAAGAACCTTGGCTAAATGTATAAAGAAAAAACAAATTGAAACAAAAATGAAAACTAAAAAATGAACGACATTTTCTGTATACTTATACATACATGCAGCAGTGGTGTATAGCGGGGGAGGTGCGGGGAGGGTCGAATTGCATTTGCTGTTTTTGTTTGTTTGCACACTGCTTGCAGGTTGCTGTTGTTGTATTTGTTGTTGTTGCACTTACAGTTGTCGTATAATTTTTATACGTTTTTCTTTGCTGCACATACATACATACATACAAATGTATACTTATTTTTTCTTCATATGCATTTTTATGTGCGTGTGAGAGTTGTCGACTACGACGACGACGACGACTACAAACAACAACAACAACAACAACGTTGTCGTCATCTAGGCATCAGTGTGGTGTGTGTGTGTGTGTGTCTGTGTTTGCCTCGGATCAAATTTGTTGAATTGTTTATTTAGTACGCTGGTTGTTGTTATTATTGTTGCTATTGCTGTTATTGCTTTTGCCATGTCTGTTGCGTTTTTTTTCTTCTTCGTCTCTTTTTTTTTTTTGTATACCCTGCTCAACTAGTGGCATGGCGGGTAGGTAAGGCAAATACAAATACATTTGCATGACATGTGAAATCTTGCGCTTATCTGCCTAATCCTTCTTAACCAACACAAGATACATTTTTTTTTTTTATCCGATTTTGAATAACAATATCTCAGTCGACGGGAAATTTAATTCACTATCTTGTAGTTTTTCTTTAGAATGAATACGCGGTGTATAATGACGCTGAGTTAAGAGTCAATTGGCTCTTAATTTAATAATCCAGGGGGCCAAATTGAAAAATTGTGGTATACAGTTTATCTTAGTTTCAATAGATCTAAAACCTTTTTTTGGGCTCCGAAAATGTACGAACAATTTTTTAAAATTTCCTTTTTTAAGGCCATTTCATTAAAATTCATTACAAAAAAAAAAAACAGAGATACGACATGAAATTAATGGTACAACATCTCAATAGAATGACCAACTCAACGCCATATATTATTAATACATCAAAACTGTTCACTAACATTATATAAGAATCGCATTAAATCAGAATCAAAAAAAGATCAAAAAACTTACATGTCTCAAATTTTTTGCCACCATTGTATAGTTGCAACCAATAAATGTTCGTTATTATGTTTTGAAACTTTTACTTGTTTAGCAAATTTACTTAAAATTTCACAATTCACATAAGGAAGAGAACTAAATATATGTATCATGGTTTGGCGCATGCAACAAATTGTGCACCCAGCGTCAGCGAGGAGAGAACGAGATATAGAGAAAATAAGCCCAAGAATTAATCGGAGTATACGCTCTCAAAACGACACCCACCACCCAATAGATTATGCTTTCCCTAATATCCGCCTCTTTACTTTTAGTGTGATGGAATTTGAAGAACCCCCGCACAATTATTATTACAGGGTATCTTCAAGTCAGCGCCCTGAGTTAATGTACACATATGTATGTTTGTATGTATGTATGTACATATATACATTTTCGTTATTGTTATTATCGTTAGTTTCTGCTGCAGCTGTTGCATTCACTCTCAAAGTTACAATTGCTTCGGCTTTGACTTGGTTCGCGCGGGCCTTGTCTATAGCCATCTCTTTCGTTTTTGGTATTTGTAAATTACATAAATTGTCTTGGACTATAAATTACGGGAAGATTATTATGGATTGTTGGTTGTTTTTTTACACACACACACACACACACACACACACACACACAGAGCGCTTGCATATGTAATTGTATTGCCTTCGAAAAAAAAACCAGCCACACAAAGTTGTTGTTGTTGTTTTTTATGCTTTTATAGAGAGATCTGCATTTAATGATACTTGGTTGTAGTTATGTATCCATGCATGTGGTGGATATATATGCATATCGGCTGCGCTGCTGCTGCTGCTGCTGCTCTGCCCGCTCGCTTATTACTATAAAGTGCATTGTGAGTGCATTTCGACGACCGCATAAAAATTGAGGTAGAAATAGGCACACACACACATAAATATGTAACTCTGATTAAGCCAAGAGTATGGGTGAGAAAGAGAGGTTGTAGTTGTTGTTGGTGTAACTGAGTCACAACATGGAAATGAAATATTTGGCGAGTGGTAAGAAAGGGGATGGGGCAGGGGGAATTCACCTTTTTGCCCAGCCAAAATGCCAAATGCCAATCAAATGATGATTCTTCCTTCTTTCCTTGTCGCGACATTCTGTACATACGCAAATATGTATATTAAAATTGACAATAATATAATGTCATCAATCAAACAGTTAAAAAAAAAAAAGGTCAAAGAAATGGCAACAATCTATAAAACAGTTTCCCTTTGATGTCCTTTTTTTTACATATACAACAATTCTTAACAAAAACTTTATTATTAATAATGCGTTTCCATGCACTAAAATTTCCGAATTTTTTAATTAAGGTGGCAGAAGTGGGCGGGGTCAAACATTTTAAATACGCATAATCTTCGTGTATACTAAAAACAAGTCAACACTGCAAGTTTGTTAGCTCTAGCTTTTTTAGTCGTAATTCCAATAAAGGGGGCGGAAGGGGGTCTGGCGAGAATTCGACATAAACTTCACAAGGTCGGACAGACGGACAAAGGGCTAAATCGATTCGGATGGGTTTGCAATAACTTCCCTTTGTCTATTACATACATTTTGGCGACTATAATGTACCTCTTCAACCTATTGGGTGCATGGTGGAAAGGCGAAAAGTGAGTTAATAAGATCTAAAAGTATCTCATTTTACCCTCTGATCGAGACAAAATATCAAGTTACAATTGAAGGGCTATTCAGATGTTTTGTGAATAAAATTTGATAACCTAGGTGACACATTTTTTTTTTTCGTTTTAATAGTGTGTTTGTAATAGAATATTGTTCAACATTGAAATTTTCTTTGGCATGTGACAAAAACCGTTTGGATTAGAACCTATTTTAAGTATTTACTTATCAGTTTTTGTTAAAGAGATTCTGTTCTTTCATTTCTTAATATTTTTTGCTTAATATTTATGAAAATTGAATGAGGAACATTTAAATTTTGTTACCCGTTTGGATTGCCGGACTTAAATTCAAGGCTTTGCATTAACGGATAAGGCTGGGCTCACAAAACTTACGGTACAATATTTTAATACAATGACTAACTCAATATAAATAGACACGAGAAATCTGTTTAATAACATTACCTTACCTTAGAATATCTACGTGAAAGGCAAAAACAATACAAATACAGAGCCAGAAGGAAGAGTCCTGCTTTGCTTTATGTACATACATACATATATAATAGTAAACCTGGTAAAAACAAAAAATTAACCCGCTTTGCAAGCTTCTACAGAGTCGTTTCTTTGTTTTTGTTCTTTTTTTTCGATGTTATGCCGATTAAACTGTATGTTTGTAACGGTATTTTGTATCGGTATTTTGATTCCCATCACATGGTCGGTCGATTTAGCTGGAACGCTGTCTGTGTGTGTGTGTGTGTGTGTGTGTAGAAATTTCCGCTAACAAATATCACTTTATTCAATTTATGTACAACAAAACACGGGGAAAATAACACGCACACCATTTACAGATATTAACATACTTATGCACATACACAGTTTTTTTTTTGTTATTTTTATAAACGTTAATTTTGTTGTTTAACTTTATCAAATGCTTGATCAAATGCCAAAGAACAATAAACGCACAAAATGTATGAGTAAACTGTCATTTCTTTAAAAATTTTTCATAATCTTTTGACAAGGCACACAGATACACACACACACAAACCACACATACACACACACATAAATACACTCATACAGATAAACGCTTTGATTTAACGTTACGAAAATGAAATAGTTTATTTCCATTTCTAAGCATAGTTAATAGGCAAAACAACAACAACAACAAAAAACCACTCAGCCAAGAACCTACAAGAGGAAGAAAGAGAGAGATAGAACTGGAACAGAGATATAGAGAGCGGTGGCAAGGGTAAGGGGTGGAAGGGGGGGGGAGAGAGAGAGGAGAAATATGAGAATAGGAGATAGAAACAGAGAGAGAGAAAGAGATAGATACATAGATGGGGAGAAAGACGAAAAGAGATAAAGTAAGCGAGAGAGAGAGAGGGTCTATAATAATAACAATAATAAATTGAAGAGTTAAACTAATAATGAAATACACACATATAGTAATCAAGAGAGAGAGAAAGACAGAGAATATCCAAGTGTACATATGCATGTACATATGTATGTATGCATGTACATATTTATGTATAGTAGTAGTTTAATCAAGTCAAATAACGAAATAAACGTCGTCTCACATACCTTTATTCACTTGAAATTGCTTTAGATGTATATGTATGTACATATTTGTTTTTCTCTTCTTCTCTGCTTCTTCGTTCACTTGGTGGTTCGTTAATGTAGTTGTTGTTGTTGCTGTTATGTTATTGTAGTTTGATTATTTTATTCTATACATATTTCTTAATTCTGTATTTTCTTCACATGTATGAATGCAGGTTTGTTTTCACACACACACACACACACACACTCACGCACAATTAAATTGATATGGAATGTGTGTAACAGAAACAAAAACTTATTATTAATTGCCTTTTGTTGCAGTTGTATTTTATTGTAATTATTGTTCATACTAATTATTATTATGTATGTAAATTTCGATTATATAAAACACAACATTAAATGCTCTCGTTTCCGTTTATTATTATATACACTGCTGCTGCTGCTGCTTTGCGTCTTCTTCTTCTTTGCTTGCGTTTCCGTAATACCGTAATATTTGGATTTGTGTTCTTTTCCTTTTCCGCTTTTTTCCAGCCACTTGCAATCAAGACGCAACAAGAAGAAAACAAACAACAAAAGAGAACACACACAACACACACACATAAAAAAAAAATGTAATAAAGAATATGAAAAGGCACAAGGAGCGTAGGAACGTAGAGACAACTCCAGAAGGTTGTAAGACTTGCGGGGGGTGGGGTTGGGGAAAAAACTCACTAGGCACACGCACGCAACTGAATGAAAATGCCGCAATGGGGGCTTTTTAATCTATTTTACATATTCGTGTGTAACTGTAACTGTATTATAACAAATAACAATCCAATTGGCTATAAACACAGTTGAATTTTTGCGCTTCTCTATTGTTCCAGTTGGTTTTTAATTTTATTGTTGCTATTGTTTACTTTATTTCAGAGTTGTTATTATTGTTGTTGTTGTTGATTTTCTATTATTGTTGTTGTTTTTAGTAGCAACAACTACGTACGGGCTACCTGTGATTTGAATCTGCTGCAGCAGCCGCATTACAAAACCCAACACGTTCATTCGCGTTCGTTATCAAAATTGACATGAAATAAAAACAACAACAACCACAAGTCCAATTCGCTCAGCCAGCTAATTCGCTCTGCCAAATCGAATTCGCTTAACAAACACGAATTCGCTCATCCAGGATGGACTTTCGGATAATGTTAAATAACAGTTGATTATCGGGTAAACTTTAACGGCTGTAAATTATTCGATCAAATTTAACGGATTCAAAAAAATGATAAACAAGATAAATTTGTTAACAAAATAAATAAAAAATCGAGTCAAATAACCTTGTATCTTTTATATCCTCATGCATAGCAGAATCATATAAAATTGATATGACCGGAAATATTATATTCAGATTAGAGCAAACGTGTTTTTTATTTCAGCTTTTGCCAGTTAACATTTTACGTATTATTTTATACCTCGGAGAATAAATGCTATTATTAAATAATTTAAATTTCGAAAGAATAATAAATAAGCAATCAACAATTTTTTTCTTATTTTTAATCGATTACTTATTGATATGCAACCATGCCGGCTCCACAATTGGAAAGCTTTTTTTTCATTGGAAGTGATGCCCCCTTGGTAACAGCTCGCCCCCTCATCGATGAACTTGCCAACCACGTAGTATGGGTGTATATCTGTATGAGTGTGAGTCTGCGCTCGCGTTTAGCGCCAATACAAAACTTCCATGTGAATGGCAGCAATGGAAGTAAAGTGAACTTCCAATCAGAATATGGAAGTTTTTTTCCATATTGATTAGTTATGTCGCTTTTGTTGTTTACTCGCTGCTTATTTTTGACCAGTTAATTGCCGTGCAGACCAAAAAAAAAAAAATCAAGGAAAAAACTACGAAAATTTAATCAAAAAATCACGAAAATTATCACGGCAAAGTAAGGATTAAGAGAAAGAGCAATCGAATCAAGAAGTTAGAGCCCGCCATCGACATAGCCAAGGACATCGAAAAACCCAAGCAACTAATAGTCGCGACTCAGCGCACAAACCCCTCGATGTCCGCGGGTGTGGGAGGCGGAGGGAGCATAACCACAGATCATCATAGCCGTTTGTATTTCCTCAATTCGCCAACGGCGCCACTAACCGCACGCGATCCATTTTTCATCAAGCCAGAATACCTCAGCTATGACAGTCCCATGCACCATCTGTATCCCAGTAATCGGGGTCTTATAGAATATAATAATTATACGACAGTCGCTGCCGCCGGGGCAACAGCAGCAGCTGCAGCGGCAGCCGCATCAGCTGGCAGTGGGAGTGGTAGTGCAGCGGCAGCAGCAGCAGCAGCAGCAGGAGCAGCAAATAGTGCCACAGTTGCGGCCGTCTTGAATTTGGAACAAACGTTTCAACAGCAGCAGCAGCAACAACAACAAGCGAATCCACACCAGCAACAGCAGCAGCAGGGTCATCCGCAGGATAGCAGCAACTCTGGCGGACAGCATCAACAGGCGACGCATCCCCTGCATCATCATTTATCAACTGGCGTTGTCGTTGTCGGCGGAAGCGGTGTCAGTGGTATACATCACCATTCGGCGCATTCATCGCAATCGTCGAGAGCTCAGAAGGCGGCACGTAGACGTAGTAACGAATCTGTCGAAGCACGCGAACGACGCTTGGAGCGGAACGCGGCACGAATGCGGGATAAACGGTCCAAGGAATCGGAGGCGGAGTATCGGGTGCGTCTGGCCAAGAATGCTGAGGCGAATCGCGTCCGCCGCCAGAACGAAACGGACGTACAAAGAACCCTAAGACTGATGAAGAATGCGGCACGCCAGCGACTGCGACGAGCAAGTGAATCGAATGATGAGCGTAAGAAGCGTTTGGCCAAGGCGGCTGAACGAATGCGTGTATCCCGGGCAAGTGCACCAAAGGTGATCAAACCGCCATTAGCAGATAGGCTCAAGGGATACTGAACACGCCCGTTGGACGAATGAGAATGGATCAAACTAAAGAAGGAAAAACAAAAACAAACAAAAAAACACACACAAAAATGGTGGAGCAGATAGGAGCAAAAGGAGGAGGAGAGGAATCGGCTTGGAGCTGGCTCCAGGCTCCACAATTTACATGGGAGAGCGGTGTCTATAAATAATTATATTTGAGAAAAGTAACAAAAAAAACCCAAGGGATAGTTTCAGGAGTCACTTGGAGGCACTTTTAGCTGTTAGGGCCCTGGTAAATTTTTTTTAAGTTAACACTTAATAAGAGGAAAGTGAAAAAAAAAAAATAGAAAACAACAAAAAAAAAGCAACATAAAGTAAAGTATTTTTATAATGCATGCATTATATTCGTACGATATATAGTATATATATACATATATATATATACATTTATATATACGCATAGTTACATATGTATACACACACTCACACACACACACGCAGACACACACTTACACACATCGTAGTCAAGTGTAAACGTATGCACGCATCCCTCTCCCCGCAAGAAGTAATGAAAAAAAAAAAAAACAATTCATCCCCAAGCTACTCCCAATCCCCCAACTCCACACCACTCCACAGACACACACACACACGCACACACATATATGACTCTAAACACTATGTGTGTGTGTGTGTGCTTACATGCTAGGGTGCCTCACTGTACATAAATGCATATAGAATTGCTTTTAATAGATTCGATAACAATTGGATCCCAATACAGATCCTTAACCCCGCCCCGACCCATCCCGCCCCGATTCTCAATTTAAGCTCGAATTCGTTTCCATGTGACCTTTTGTTGTTTCAAACTTTATTTTCATTCTGTTCAATTTTTTGTAAAAGTTCTTGAGGCACCCTAATCCTTAATCAACCCCCATATGTGAGCACACATGCATGTATGTATATAGACATACATCCGTACATGCCTCTGTGTGTGGTACAAGGATATGTGTGTATACACACACATCATAATCCACACCCAAGTCCTCAGAGAAAAATTATATATATAAATATATATACATATACATATATATATGTATATATATATACATTACGAAAGGTAAAAATAAAACTTAAGTTCTAGTCGAAATTTTAAATTGTTTTCTTTGATTTTGTTTCTTGTAATATTCTATTAATTCTTTTGTATACTTAACGCCTTTTATCAATTGTTTATTTAATGTATACTAAAACAAAAAAAAAAAAAAAAACAAAAACAAATTAAAAACCCCAAACACAAACAAAAAGAAGACACAAAAACCAACAAAAATAAAATGAAAGTGTAATAAAGTTGCATTCACAATTTTTAAATTTTTGACTTTCATTTTTTAAATTTCTGGCGCCTATACAAAAAATCCTATCGATTTATCGATAAGAGCGGTCCTGTTCTCACAATTAAATGAAAAAGTGATTAATTGCAAGCATAATGTTTGTTTTCTTTATTACAGGACTATTATAAGTAAACTTTAATTTTTCAACCGCAAACTCGAGTCTTAAATTTAAAATGTACTTTTTTTCATATATGCCGCGCCTGCAAAACTCTTATCCAGCTATCGATAATTCTTGTGTTTGCATTTGCTGCCAGACTGGACTGGAAGACAAATACATACACACACACACACGCACACGTACGGCGGCATTTGTATTTATTTTTTTAATGTGTGTTGTTGTGCGGGCGCCATCAGGCATTTGCCGGAAATTTTTAATCGTTTTTTAAGTTTTAACCGATATAAAATATGTAAATTGTGAATCCAATTACAAGAATCGGTTAAAATATGCATATAATATCTATAAAGCAAGGACATAAGAAGGAAAATCTACACAAATTTGATAAAATATGCCGGAAAGAGAACAATCTGTCTCTCCTGCTTCTTCTTTTAAATGAGCAGCAGAGATAGTTGAACACGGAGTGAAAGAGAGAGAAAGAAAGAGCGAACGATAGGCTAGCCATTTTGGTGTTGATTGGAAAGTGGAAGCGTGGAAAATTTGGTTGAAAACGCATAATTCCATATATTGAATTTGATGTAAATCATAAAGCATATGTAAAATCATAATACAATTTTACAAAATTTATGCGCGAGTGTATGTCGCTGTGTGTGTGTGTATGTACATGCAAAATATGTGAAAAATCGATTGGAAACTAACTGGAAGATTGCTTCATTGGAAAGTAAAGGCGCGCGGGGCGCCAATTGTCATTGCTATCGAACACGAAGAAGAACAAGAACAAGAAGAAGCAGCGCAAACGGCACGCTCTGGCTACAAAAAAAAAAAAAAATCTACTCAATGAACGAGCAATAAGAGAGAAGAACAAAATAACAATAAGTGCAATAAAAACGAAAACAACACGAAAAAAAAACACTTTGAGTTGTGTGAGAGATAATGTGACCAATAGGAGTTTTCAAATTTTAATAATAATAGTATCCAAAAAGAATCGTTCGACTGGAATGAAACATTTGCATATGCAGCACCAGCAGCAGCAGCCGTGTGGATGAGAGCGAGAGAGAGGGCAGCTAAGGAGACGAAGAAGAATGCGATGGTGGCGCGGTGGCGGGTAGCAGCAGTAGCAGCATTTAGAAACTTATTGTAAATTGATTGACAAGCGGAGGAGCAGCAGCAGCGAACGCAAAAGCAAAGCAAATGCGCAAAACAAAAAGGCAAAAAGAAGACCAATCAACAACTGGCTAAAGGCTAAAGCGGCTGAGCGAGACAGAACTAGGCAAAAGGCAAAAAAGAGCAGGGTGCAAACGACAAAGATAGAGCGAGAGAGAGCGAGCAAGAGCAAGCAAGAGCGCGAAAAAGTTGTTAAAAACGCGGGCACAAAAATATACCAGAAGCAGGCAGCAGCAGCAGGCACACACATTTCTTTATATAACTAATACACTAAAAAAACTCTTGAGAAACGGAAACAAAACAAACACGCCAAAAGTAAAAAAAAAGGAAAGAAACGAAAACGGGAATCCGGGAGCAGAAGAGAAGAGCAAAAAAAAAAGTTAATCCGCCAAAATAAATTGGTTTTTCTTCGATTGTTTTTTTCTTTCTTTCTTTCTCTTCTTACTTCTTAATGCGGCGCCAAACTGCAAACTGCAATTATTACTACTGAAACGAAAATAAGACGACGACAACTTTGATTGTTGTTCAGGCCCTGGCCAAATAATGGAACCAGATCCCAATGGGATAAAAATAGAGCCGACACTTGACCACCATCAGCAACAGCAGTACGCCACTCATGTCCTGGCCATCAATGGACCCAATGCCCGTTTACTTATCGAGCATCCCTCAGCGCTGTTGGTACCCTTGTCGACGCATCATCAGCAACAGCTTCAGTTACAACAACAACAACAGCAGCAACAACAACAGCAACAACATCATCATCAACAACAGCAACAGCAACATTATCACCTCCAGCAACAGCAACAGGAGCAACTGCAATTTCAAAATTCGCAATTGCAACTTACCTTACCCGCCGCCTATACAACAGCAGCAACAACAACAGCCGCACAACAGCAACAACAACAACAGCAGCAGCAACAATTACAATTATCATTGAAACAACAACCACCACCAACACCCTTGGGTCCCACATCAAGTGTTAGTGCCAGTTCAGCCGCCTCCATATCAATAACACATCAGCAACGCTGGAACGAAAGTCCCGAGGCACGGATACGCCGTCTGGCCAGAAATGCTGAAAGGATGCGCGAGCGACGACAACGTGAGAGCGAGGATGAGTACCGTAAGCGTTTGGTACGCAACGCCGAAGCAAACCGCCAGCGACGACAAAACGAATCTGATATCGAACGAGCCATGCGTCTGGTTCGGAATGCAGCACGTCAACGGCTGCGACGAGCGATGGAATCACCGGATCAGAGGGCCAAACGTTTGGCCAAACTGGCCGAGCGTATGCGCATGTATCGTGCCAGCGAAACGAGCGATCAGCGTAAAGTCCGTCTGGCCGAAATGGCAGCCCGGGCGAGACAGAGGATTGCCAACGAATCGGTGGAGGAGCGTAAGGATCGGCTGAGAAAGCTGAACGACTATGCCAAAAAGGTCAGAGAAAAGAAAAAGATCATTAAGGGTCATGGCAGTGGCACGGGCATAACAACCGTAAATGCATCTGCATCAACGTCATCAGCAGCAGCAACCACTACGGCACAGCAGCAGGTATTGGCCGTGGCCGCTGCTGCTGCTGCCGCCGCTGCTGCTGCTGCTGCAACGGCGAGCAATTGTAATAATGAGCATAATTCAACTATAATTAATTTAAATCAGACAGCACTAAATCACAATCAGGCGACGCCACCAACGCCGCCAACAGGTGGCAGCAGCAATGATACAACAACGACGACAGCAGCAGCAGCAGCGGCGGCGGCAGCAGCAGCAGCTGCCTATCAGCAACATCAAGCCCTAACGGGTGTCGAGTATATGGGTCAAAATATGTTTCTAACACGTCCGCCTCCCATGCAATTAAAACAGGAGCCGCTAACACAGACGCAACAGCAGCAGCAGCAACAACAAATGCAACAGCAGCTCCAGCAACAGCAACGTTATCAGCAACAACAGCAACAACAACAGCAGCAGCAGCAACAGGTGGCCGTTCTGGATGCAGCCACAGGTGAACCAGGCAGCATTTTTGTACAACAAATCTATGGCGGCGATACGACAGAGCCCACTGTGGTGGGCAAGGCGACAACGAAATTACTACAGGCGGCTCATGTACCGCATTTTAGTATCGCCAGTCCATTGGAATTGTATCATCAGCACAAATACGCCGCCAAGAAGCAGGACCTTCAGGTGCGTATCCAGCCAGAGCAACAGCCACAGCAACCGTAAACAAACAAAAAAGGCATTATCAACCGATACCGAAACCGAAACCGAAACCGAAATGCAACGTATCAAAGCATCAACCACATAAGAAAAGAAAAGAAAAAGCAAAAAATAAATAAGAAAAAAAATCTAAGAATCAAACTCATGAAATCAAGAACACCAAAAAGAATACCCCCGAGACAGAGACACAGAAAGAGAGAGAGGGAGAGGGAGAGAGTGAGGGAGGGACAGAGACAGAGACCCAGAACAAAACGAGTCGTGTGTGCCTACCCTTAAATAGTACGTAATATTTAGAAAGAATGTGTCACGATTTATGGATCGGAAACACATTACTTC
Source organism: Drosophila willistoni (assembly GCF_018902025.1). NCBI lineage: Eukaryota > Metazoa > Arthropoda > Insecta > Diptera > Drosophilidae > Drosophila > Drosophila willistoni. The sequence continues at coordinate 7,322,189 of NW_025814052.1, read as the reverse complement.
CCCTCCTCCGCCTTCTCCTCTTCCTACTATTACCTATATTATATGCCAAAAAGTAGCACAGAAAGGTCAATTCTCTGTTTATTTTTTTTCTTTTGATTTTCATTAAGCTTTACATCGGTTTTTTAATTAAAACAAATGATTTTTAGCTAGAAAGAATCATATTAACAGGCAGAAACAAAGTGGCAAATCTAGATGATAATAATTGGTGGAGGGAAATCGTTCTTAGATATCGAATTTCGATATCAATAGTTTCAGGATTCGCCACTCCCCAGATAAAGGATGTATGTAATTAAAAACTAAAATCTAATTCTGCGAAAAAAAAGGTTTTTTAGAGATTTTAATTCTAAAATCTGTAGTCTGGTATATATATTTTTAAACAATGCAATTGGTTAGATGGAATTAGTTTTTAAAACCTTCAAAAGTTAAATAGATTTCCCATATACATATATATATATATATATATAGCAGCTACATATATTCTCTAAAGTATATATAAGTTGATCTAGTCTTCAAGGAAAGTTTCGTCTATTATTAATTTAATTTGAAGTGCTTCACTCAGGGTCGGACTTGGGGAAGGGAAAGCGCGGAGCTTGAAAAATCATATTTGAAGCAGGCTTTTTTAATATTTGAACAATTTTTCTCAAATTTTCTTGGTTTCCGAGCCATAAAACAAGTCTCTCCAGCCAGCCCTGGTTGCACTTTAAATTAATTTAATTTAATTTTTTTTTTTTTGTAGATTGTATAGAAAATTTATCAAATATATATATAGAAACAGCAGGAAATCGATGTAAATGCTTAAGAAAAAAGTAATAAATAAACCGCACAAAAATAAAATAAAATTAATAATTAGGTTTCTAGTTTGAATTCTTTAACCGCCTTGCGCCCCCCTCCCATAATTATATTGTTCTTCATTTATTTTTGTTTTTTTTCTTTCTTATTTCTTTTTTTTTTGTAAATTTTGTTTTTGATTCCCTTGGAAGACCAAAATAAGAATATGCACAAAAGAAAGCGTCGACGTCGTGTTAACTTATTTATATGCGGATATATATACATATATATATATATATATATATATATATATATATCTGATGTCTTATTCAGAGATTAAGGCCCATTCGCACAATGTATGCATATATGCGTTTTGTGAGAATCGAGGCAATATATATATGCTACATATAACTTTATATATATATATATATACACACATATACATATACATTATTATCAATCGGAACGGAGATATGCGGCTTATATGCCATAAAACAAACAAAAAAGAAAATGGCAGATTTAAAGTTTTAACTTAAAATTAACTTAACAATTTAGACATAGAGAAAACCAAAATCCCCCAATGTAGTCATGTAATTAAAGAAAAATGCAATTTTTGTAAACCAAAATTCGAATTAAAAATTGATAAAAAAAAAAAAAAGAAACAAAAAAAAAATGAATTGAAATCTAACGCAGAATTGTGTATGCTCGCAGATTTGTTGTCTCCAAGTGGCTTGAAATTCAATTTTCGGTGTTCGGTATTCCATTAAAAATTATCAGATCAAAACAATTTAGATCCCATCAGATCAGATTCAGATTCATTATCTCAAGAAAAAAACAAAAAAAAAAAAAAACCCGAAAAAAATCTGACTTAACTTTAAATTTTCTCTCTTTACCTCTTTCTCTCTCTCTCTCTCTCTCTCTTTTCACTTGCACTTTTGCTCGTCGTGACCTCTGGGTCGTTGTTGTTGCAGTCGGGAGGAGGAAATGGCAACAGTGAGACCTCAACAACGGCGACGACGTCAGCAAATGACAACAGCGGGTCTGTTAGTCTCACCCAAAATGAGGCCAAGGTCATTGTGACAGCCGACCAACAGCAGCAGCATCAGCAGAAAGTACTCAAGACAACAACCGGACACGGCGCACCATTGTACAATCAGTTTCCCTCCTATTTGGCCACATTTCCGGCGAATACAACAAGTACAGTGGGCGGCACCACAACATCATCGGCGAGTGTGGTGACAGGCGGTGGAGGTGGTGCAGGAGGAGCCGTCACCACTGGCACGGCCACTTATTATCCCATGTATCATAATGGCTTCCAAATTGGCATCGGGCCGAATGTTGTACCGCCGCCATTTACCCCGGTGCACTTTACGAATGCCAGTGGTGGCAATAGTCCCACAACAGCGGGAGGAGCAACCACCACCGGGCAATATAATATCCTAACGGCGGCAGCTACAAATCCCACGTTAACGGTCAGCGGGCTAGTGCAACCGCAACAGGAGCAAATTCTCCATACCGTTTCAGCGGGTCGGGGCAGGCCCCGGAAAATAAGCGTTGTACAGCACGAGGATCATCTGAAGGCCAATACATTACTCGAACAGGAGTTGAATCAAATGCTATCCGGTCCACAGCTGGGCGGCGGTACACAGCGGCGTGGACGTATTCATGCACAGGAACTGGACGATGGGCACATACATGTACATTCCACAACGGGTGCCGACATTGGAGGCGGATCGAACCCATCCACGCCGCGACGCACTGGCGTCAACAAATACGAAACGGAGGACGAGAAACGTATACGGCTGGACAAGATGGCCGCCCATCAGCGTGCCGTTCGAGCGAATGAATCGCCCGAGCAGCGGGCAATACGACTGCAAAAATTGAGTGAACGAGCGCGACTGAAACGTGCCCAGATCCGAGCTACCGAGAATAATGATGAGCGCAAGGAGCGATTATCTAAACAAGCGGAATATGCTCGACTGCGGCGCATGCGTAGTCATACGCCGCGCAGTACAAGTAGTACGGCCAGCGCCGAATTCCGTGCCAAAACGGAGGAGGAGCCCAGTCCGGAGCAGTTGTATGAGAACGATGCCGGCGGCGGTGATAGCTTTGTCACAGTGTCCGTGAAAACGGACTCTCAACTGGATGGCGATGGTTCCAACGATCAGCAATTGTCCGCTTTGCATTTGCAACAGCATGAGTTGCAGCAGATCACCGGTAGCATCCAGCAGCCCCATCATGAGGCCATTGTGCTCAATCAGCAGCATCGTTTGATATCCCTCAGTCAGCATCATCAGCAACAGCAGCAGCAGCAGCAACAACAACAGCAGCAGCAGCAGCAGGGCTATGGCAAACAACTTCACACGACCACCTCAACGGCAGCAGGAGCTCCACCTGGTTCTGGTGGCGGCAATGCAACCGGTGCACCCGAAAATAATGATATGCTTAAGATACTCGAGCCAATCATTGTGATGAAGACCAAATGAGAATCGAGAAGGCGTCACAGCCGGCCAACAATAATTCGCTAGCCCCCGCCTACCGCCTGCTCCATGGGCATCCAGTTAATAGATTCCCCATATAAAAGCATACATATACAAATAGAAGACATCCGAGTAAAGGGCAATGTATAGGATATATATATATATATATATATGTCATAACTAATCCTACGTTTCAATACCCTTGCAGCATGTTGATCTATATTTTATAGATGGGTACGATGGGGGAGTTGGACTCTTTAACGCACAATGTAAAGTATATATATGCTATATTTGTCTATCCGTCTGTCTGTTTGTCGATGTCACTTTTAGTTTTCGACCTATCTGACTGAATGTTGAAACATTATAGATATAGATATAGCAATCGGTCGAATTGATAAACTCCTCTTCCCCCTACCCATCAACCTCAACCTCAATACCAAGCGCAAAAGTAATTGGTAAAACTTATTTAAGGGATCGGCGAACTGCTAGAGTGTATATATATATCATTTTATATAACTATATATATATATATATATATATATATATATATATATACAAATCGGTATACCGATAAATAGTTTATGCAAATTTTACTTTGTTTTATTTTTTTGATACGATATACATATACACATTATATATAAGAGAAAGATTTTGTGTGGTAGTGAAGTTTTTGTACAGAATATTTCCCCTCTTCCTCATTCCTTTTTCGTTTTAATTATGCCTGTCCTCACCCCCTTTTTCAGCAACAGAAGATGATTTGATCAAGCATCTTTTTGTAATAGGCTAGGCTTTTGTTGAGCTTATTTTTAAAATGGGTTTTATTTTCTTCTGATTTGTAATTATTATTATTTTTTTTTTTTGTAATTGTTATGTGCTGTTCAAGAATTAATAACTTAGTGTAAGTGCAATAATTGGATGCCCATGCTGCAGATCTCTGGTTAGTGATATATAATAACAGAGGCAAAGGCGTGGCGCTACCATCCCCTTCCCCACACACACACACACAAACACAAACACAAAGACATACTACTCCTACTTATGTACCACCCCCCTCCATAAAATTACGGATTAGTTTTCTGAGTGAGCAGCTAACATTTATTTGAGTGGATAACGATAAACACACGGTGTGCAATGTATTAAGAAGAGATCAACAACCTTAACCTAAACTAAAAACTAAAGCTAATCAAGAATATTGTAGAGCATAAACAGAGCACTAAGTAGAATTACATGTATTAATGATTAATTTTTTAAAAGTAGCAAAACAAAAGCAACAAATAAATCTTATAAGAAAATATCAAATGATTGCATTTAATTTGTCAAATTCAACTTTCGATTTAAATTGAATTCAAATTCGATTAAATAACAAAAAAAAAAAAAAAAAAAAAAAAACGATTCATTTAGTGCCACTTTATACCATTTCCATTCGACTGGGTGGCAACTCTGAAAAATGGCCAAGTTTAGAACGTTGCACAGCGTGGATACCGAGTACTCGGCTGATTCGGTGGAATGGTGTCCGGGATTGGACTATTTTGTTTGCGGTACATATCAGCTGGTCGAGGCAGAGAAGGTGGCAGATCAAGATGAAGGTACGAAACGCCGAAAGGGTCGCATTTATCTATATAAATTTAGTGCGATTGCCGACTGTGAGTTAGAGAAGCTGCAGACCCTGGAGACAGCAGCTATTCTGGACATGAAATGGTTGCCAGCACAATGCAATTCCGAGAGTGGACCTCTTCTGGCCACAGTTAATGCTATCGGTCAGTTGGAAATCTATGAACTGAATGTGGAGGCACAACAACTGAAAAGACGCACGTGTCTTAATATAGAGGAAAGTGAATCGGAGACTCCTCCATTAGCCTTGGCCTTGGACTGGCAACGTCAAGATAATGGAATTCAGCTTATTGTTTCTGATTCTCGGGGTAATCTGAATCTGCTGTCTTACACCCAGACGGGCGATAACTTATCCAAAGTGCGTTCCTGGCATGCTCACGAGTTCGAGGCTTGGACGTGTGCATTTGATCGTTGGACACCACAGCGTGTGTTCAGTGGTGGCGATGATGGTCTCCTGCGGGCGTATGATTTAAGGACCGAGCAACTGGTATGGACAAACAAGGCTCATATGGCAGGTGTAACCTGTCTACTGAGTCATCCGCGCCTGGAACATCATCTCATCACCGGCAGCTACGATGAGCAAGTGCGTCTGTTTGATACACGGCAAATGAGACAGTCTTTAGCCGAACTGAATGTAGAGGGCGGTGTTTGGCGTCTAAAACCTCATCCTCAGCGCGACGATCTCATCCTTACGGCTTGCATGTACAAGAATTTCAGTTTGGTTGGATTAAATGAAACAAATTTGACCTTGCTGGGCACTTTTGAGGAGCATGAGAGCATATGTTACGGTGCGGATTGGTCACCAAAACTGTCCGATGGACTGTTTCATATGGCAACTTGTTCATTTTATGACCACAAACTATGTGTTAGCAGCTTGCAGCTTGAATAAAAATCTACACAAATATATTTGAATTATTGAATTTAAATCTTGTCCAAATGTTATCGATTTAGTTATCGATAAATTTGTTGGTTTTAACATTGATGGAGTTGCCAAATGGAAAATCAAGTTCACCGACCAGACATCTGGCAACCACGAATCGGCTTTTATTTACCAAAAATTGTTGCTAATATTTTGAATGAAATCTGCGGTATCTTAACTAAAAACCAGCCTGGTCCGGGCAATATGCGGCTCTGTCAGTATCTTGTAGTCACCTTCGCCCTAATGACATGCTCGGCCAGCAACCATTGGGTGCTCAAAGACGAGCGAATTGTGCAGAAGCTGGATTCCCCTTTCCACATGCGTGAGCCGCAGAATCTGGCCGCCTTCCTGGAGCAAATACGCTATAATGAATATGTGGAGCGATCCTATTTGGATTTGCTGCGCAAACGGGAGCAGATAGTCGAACATTTGCGTTTCTCAATGCGCTTTGGAGAGGATCTGGCCGAACAGGCCAAATGTGCCATGGATTATTATATGCTGGAGAAGCGTATGTCGTATTTAAAGATCACACCGGATCAACTAAAGCGTATTAATCTGCCCGAGGGACAAAAGGATCTGAATCAGGCCCAGATCAGGGAACGATCCCAGGAAGAGCCCATATGCACCAAGTACCAGGAGCTGCCAGTGGGTCCATCCACCTACGATCACCTGGAGAGTTTTCATCCCGATGTCATTGAGTCGGCGTATGTGGAGCGTGAGCATGACAATAATATAGGCACTGCGACAGTGGAGTTAACGCGACGCTTTGCCGCCGATGGACTGCAACATCATCCGGGATCATGGAAATTTCATACGCTGAGCTCCTATTACTGGCGTATGCGGGGCAACGCACGACAGGCTCTGCCATGTGCTCGCATTGCAGTAATGCTGGCACCTCCAATGTTTCGGGACATTCCGCTGCTCTCACTGGGCACTATTCTTTTTCGCATGGGTCGTCTAGCGGATGCAGATCTATTGCTTACAGCCGCCGTGGAGCATGCTCCGCTAGTGGCCGAAAATCATGTGGTCCTTGCATCGGCACTGGCTATGAAGCACGATTTTAATCGATCATTGCAGCATTTTGATGAGGCTGAACGTCTTGATCCAAGTACATTGCCACGCACCCAGCAGGTGCGAAATTTTATCAGTTGCCTGGAGAATCTCACCAAGAAGACATCCAAAATGTACAGTTACGTTAAGTATATGAAGAACGAAGTGAAGGAGTTCAAGAAGCTGAAATATCACATATCGCAGAATCATGAGCGATTAATCCAACAGCAATTGCCATTGGGAGCTAGACGTTTTCTCGATTTAAAGCACTCAAATAATGATGATCTACATCGTCGTGGGCAATACTGCAGTACACGGACACCAAATGGGTCTGATGAGCCGGTACTCTTCTGTGACTTCTATTCGGATATGCAAATGCGACTGGAAAGCAAAGATGTCGATATTGATGTACTCGAGCGTGATTTAAAGGCCAATACTGATGCTGTTATTCGGCAGGTGTCTACCGAAATACGCAAGCAATTTAATTTGGAGCAGCTAAAGGCCGCTAAAGCCCAAATGCCAGCAAAGGCCACCAAGACCACGTAGAATGATCCAATCCAAGGCTAATGCCCGAATGCATTCCCAATGCAACAATGTCACAAATTAGCTTTTAAATTGTTTTTTAGAGTATTTATGTATGGATGTATATGTGTTGTGTGAATGTAGGTATATTAAATATATATTTATATTTATATAGGAATAGTTTAAGTAATCAGGTATAGTTTAAAAATTTGGTTTTTCAATTGTGCATGTTATTTGTAAATTATATATATTACTATTATATAGAATGTAATAAATTCCCCAAGCGGTCTTTATACATATAAAATATTTGGGACTTGCAGGCCTACATAAAAATATATTTATAAAAGATTTTATTATACTTACCAAAACAAATTGTATTTATTGCTTAACACCATGTAAAATTATCTTATCCCTTTAATAGTTGGTCTAGAATCTGTTTGGTAAAAGCACAATTTTACAAATTTTCCAATTTGGAAAGGTATACGAAATAGTTGCAAAGGTTCTTTTCTAAAAACACACTTAAATGTAACTGTCAAGTTAATGTCAATTACATCGATATACATGTATATCGATATATATTTCGCTACAAACAGTCTGGCCACACTTTCTTTCTAGCTCTTTCTCACGCACACAGAGAAATGTTGACACACAGACATACACACAGCTAGGCACAATAGGGCACCCGTAGCGCGTGCAACTTTTCAAAATTTGAGCGAAATAAAAGCAATTTGTTCGATTTAAAGAAATAAAATTATATTTAACTAAATCAAATAAAATGGGTAATGTGCTAGCGGCCTCATCTGGAACTGGGCCAGGTCTCAACAGCAGTGTGGCAGCCAGCCTCGGACTGCCCGAGCCGGCCCCAGAGCAACCACAGCAGAGTAGCCGCAGTGCTGCTGTTACCGAGAATAGTGGAGCCTCTGCCATAACTACCTCCAAAGATGCCGCACTGGAGAATCCCGGAACTGTTGAGGAGTTGCACAAGAAATGCAAAGGTAAGTCTACGCAACATTTTCATAGAGAATATTTGCAAAAAACGAACGAAACTATGAGGTGATGACATAACCTACAAGGGGCATGTGTGGGGTGTTGTGAAAGAGTGGGCCACCGTTAAAAGGCGATAGGGAGGGCAGGGGACACACATACACACACACACACACACAATGGTGCGGTGCGTGTGTGCGTATGTGTTTTTGGCTTTGATTATGCATTATCAGTAAACTCAAAACTGACAAACTGAACTAAATTGCTCCATCTCACTCACTCTCTTTGCTCTTTTATCTCTTTCTCCTTTTTTTTTTTTTTTTGTAGATATCCAGGCTATTACCTTTGAGGGCGCTAAAATTATGTTAAACAAGGGCTTGAGCAATCATTTTCAGGTATCGCATACAATCAATATGAGCACGACGGCACCAAGTGGCTATCGCTTTGGTGCCACCTATGTGGGTACCAAACAATACAGTCCCACGGAAGCCTTTCCAGTTCTATTGGGTGACATTGATCCATCTGGCAATTTGAATGCCAATGTCATACATCAGTTTTCTCCACGTTTACGCTGCAAATTTGCCTCGCAGGTAAGTTTAGATGCCCAAGAACAAACCAAAAAAAGATTTTATTAACCTGTTTTTTCTTTTCGGATTAATTAGATCCAGGATTCCAAGATGGTCGCTTCACAGTTGACCACCGATTATCGTGGCGATGACTTTACCGCCTCCATAACTCTAGGAAATCCCAGTATATTTACCAATTCGGGTGTCATTGTTGGACAATATCTGCAATCGGTCACACAGCGTGTTGCCTTGGGCGCCGAACTGGCCTATCAATATGGCCCAAATGTACCGGGACGTCAGATAGCTATTGTATCGGCTGTGGGTCGCTATGCGGCCGATAATTCAACCTGGTCAGGCACTCTGGGCCAAAGTGGCTTGCATTTGTGCTATTATCAAAAGGCTAGCGATCAATTGCAGATTGGCGTCGAAGTGGAGACCAGTCTGCGTATGCAGGAATCGGTGGCAACAATCGCCTATCAGATTGATTTGCCCAAGGCTGATTTAGTGTTCAGAGGTAAGTGTTTGTACGAGAAAGTAAATTTACTCAATTTTTTGCATAGTCATTCCAATCCAATAAGCATTTATGGACAGCTGTTAGGCCAACTGTCCAACTGACAGATAAATATGTATCTGTCATTGATTTTTAAGTGATTTTGTATTAATATCCCATGGATTATTATATACATTCTTAGTTTAATTGTATCCCTGTGCATCTGTCAAACTTATTTGATTAATGTGAGCTATTTTTTTAGCTACGAGAAAGTTGTCTTAGTTCTAAATCAACAACCAAGCAAATGTAGACAAGCAATTTAATTTGCGAATTTACTTTCGATTGAAACATTTTTGACATGTCGTCCTTACTTAATATCCTTTTTTACTTATTTATCCATTGTATCATTTCAGGCTCTATTGATTCAAATTGGCACATTTCTGGTGTGCTGGAAAAACGCCTACAGCCATTGCCATTCTCGTTTTTATTAAGTGGACGAATGAATCATGTTAAGAATAACTTTAGACTCGGCTGTGGACTAATGATTGGTTAACCAGCCCAATTAAAAAACAGTGTACCATCCTTTTCATACACACACACACACACATACACACACACACACACACACACACACACACAACCCAAAGCATCCTTCCAACACAAGCGCATTCAACAGAAATCATCGACAGATAGCTAAAAACAAAAACAAACTAAAAATAAAAAAAAAAAACCAAGAAAAACCAAACCACCAAACTGAACTGAATTCTTCTGATAAGGCCTTCTTTTTGTTGTAATATTTTTTTTTTTTACGTTTTGTTGTCTTCAATCAAATGACTTTTGTGTTAAACTTGTAAAATATGCAGATATATATACAATCTAATGGAGACAACAAAACTTAACAGAAGAATTCGTTCCACTCCTCAATAAAGAAGTCAATAATAATTCCAATTGGTCGCTTTGCGTCGTTGTAAGGGTTTATTTTTTCTGGTTTTTTTTTTTGCAACAAATTTTTGTAAAATTTTCATACCAAATCTTAAAGCATTTATGGAAACACAAAGAAAATTTTGTTTGCAATTTCCCAACCACAAACACAAATACAAACAAACAAACACACACACACACAACCACAACAACAACAAGAAATTGGTAATAAAAAGCTGCTTTAAGTTTATAATTAATAAATTAATTTTTAAAATATTATTGAAATTTGTTAAAAACATTTGATTAAAAAACAAATTTTTGGCCAAAGGCCAAGAAAAACAACAACAACAAAAACAACACATGAAAAAAAAGAAATAAGAAAAGAAAAAGAGAAAGAGAAACGTATATAAGAAGGGGAAAAATGTATGACTATTTATGTTAAATATGGTTTATAATATTACAAATTGCACATTGTTCCCAAACAAAAAACAAAAAAGATCATCAAGAACCGCAACTATCAACTGAAGACGTGAACATAAACTAAATAGGATTTTAGTAAATAAAAACAGAACAAAAAATTAATTAAATCAAACAAACATTAAACACAGATATTTTTTTTACCAACTGTAAGAATTTTGTAATTTTGCTGATTTTTAATGCTCTTTGATAATTCATTTTTGCAGCTGCCATTGATTTAAGATTTAAACTTTGAACCTTTTGAGGACCGAATTAATAATAATGAGGAAATTTCTAGGTAGCCTGTTTTGCCATCTACACAAATTGGTCAAATATCTTAGGGAATATGGCAATCAAAGAAAGGACGAGTTTATATGGTGAGTTTTGTTCGTAAAATCGCTACCACTTATGATAATTAGATATATAATTTAGCAACTATTTTAACATTTTGCAATAGCAGCAGCAGCAGCAGCAGCAGCTTTCGAAATTTTAATTCATAAATGCTTTCATTATTTTAAATGCATTTTTTATTAAGATATGTCGAGGAAATGGTAAAAATCAAAAATTAAACTTATTCCTCTACGAATTATTATACGAATTATTACATCGATGTATATATAAACACATGGAGTTACTCAATTAATTGTCTAGCAATTTCATATGAGCAAACATTTTGTTCCATTTCCACGAAAGTATGATAATGATATTCTTTCTCACACGTATGATGCCAAAATATTGTTAAAGAAAAGACGATTTGTCCAATAGTACCTATCAAATATGCCAAAGACAGCAAACATTTTGCCTGTCCGTAAAAAAAATATGTATGCATATTAATTAGAGAATGTTGAGAGTCACTTTTAGTTTACACATTTCATAGCCAGCCAAAATGTTGGATCCCATAGGATTTATTGCAATTGGATATGGCACTTGCTCTGAAATATAAACAAAATTAAGAATAAATATCTAGGTATATGATGAATGAGTAAATGTAGGTATAAGGGAAATGCTTAACAATATCAGACGAGAGCACACTTCCGATAAACCAATTGTAGAATCCTTTAATTTATGATAACACCAATAGAGATGCTCACATAGGGTGCCCAATCATTATCCAAAAGATTTAATGATTTATATATTCATTTTCAAAAAAAAAAAAAAATTGTAAATTTAGCCCTAATATTAGTTTTGGGGCCAATTGAAATTCTGAATTCGACGAGAAATTTGATTTACTTCATATCGTAGTTTGAGGAAAAAAATAAGTATTTTAGTTGCCTATTTATATTTCAGATATATTCTATATCAGATCGTTATATCATATAGCTCCCACAGAAATGATCGGTCGAAAACAGTTACATTCAATCAATAACTTTTTATAATATCAAATATTTGTGTCATTCTTTGGAAGATCGGGAAACTTTGTATATCGGCTTGGGGAAAGTTATCTCTGGCAATCTGGTTTAATTGTCAGCATATAACTGAGTTATTTGATTCGAAGTATATTTTAAAAGCAATCAATCTTTCTGTATCAATATCTTTAAGTTCAATTTTAAAGCTTAATACATTTAACAAATGAATACTTTCAATAAGCATACAGAGATTTTTTTAAAAGCAAAATCTTTGTTTATAATATTTGTCTAATTTAATAATTCTATTAAATTTTGCCTTTAAAGGGTATACAAATTACCACAAAGTCCTCTCATTTTGCAGTAGTAGTAGTTGTTGTTGTTGTTGCTGCTGCTGCTGCTTTGTAAGTGTTGCAGCTGCTGTCGTCCTTGCCGTCCTTGTTGTCGTCAGTCCAATATTGTTTAGATAAGAAAATGTTGCCGCACATACGAGCATGGAGAATGGAGTTGCCTCTGTTTTGTGCATTGCTTTTTTGCTACTTGGCCCCGTTCAAAACTCGTGTGGACCCACACACTCTAAGCCCCCCCCCTCGACACACACACCAAACATCGCTTTGTCTGTCAATTGCCTTTTGAACATTTTCTTTTCGTGGTCCTTTTGCGAAATGCAATTTGAACTTTGCACCAAACACAAAAAGAAAAGAAACGAAAAAGCAACAGAGAAGAGGAGGGAAAACAAAAATGAGCAGCCATGCCATCTTTTGCATAAAACCCTTTTCTTTGCGATAAGCAGGACAACCAGGACTACTATGTTCATATTTTCTGCAAAAATGTTCAACGCTTTTTCGTTTTCCTCTCTTTTTGGAGTATTTTTTTTTGCATTTCTTTTTTTTTATGCATTATGCAAGCTGCGAAAGCTGCTTGCCAATTCAATTGGCCACGGCAAGAAGACAAAATGGTAGGGGACAAATGCGGGGTCAGGTCCAGTCAGTCATGGAAGTGGCAAAGGAAAAACTCATTATCATATAAAATGGACAATGCTCCGAAGGGAATAACGACTAATTACAACTGAATAATATTCGTATAATAATGTGCTAAAGAGCTTTACCAGGAAAAATGTTTCATTTGTAAAGTAAAAGAAATGATTGACAAATATTTGGCAAACCATTCATCCTTCTCCAAGGACCGATCCCCCATGGCAACGCCTATGGCTATAATGAGACTTTTGAGCGTCAGCTTAAGCTCATAAAGGCTTCATCAAGTGGCCAACCCAAAAGCTTAAGTGCTAGTCAAACTGTAAGAAAAGCAGAATGTGAATGAGCTTTCAAATGTTTCTAAGCCATCGCGTCGGGCTTAGTTGGTAATTAGTAAATCTCATCCTCATTCACATTCTCTCTGCCGTTGGCTTTGCACTTTTTGAAAATTAAATTTTAAGTCTTTAAGACAAAAAACAGTTAGAACTGAAATTTAATTAAAATATTTAGTCAGAACAACCAAAAGTCTAAACATAAGCCAGAAATTTTAGAATTTTAGAAGCCTGAGAATCGTTCATAAAAATGCATACAGATTTGAGAAACTTTATTAGTGAGTTGTGAGATCATTTCTTCTAAATTTTTGTTAAGATTTATAAAGAATTTTTGTTAAATTTTCATAAGTTTTTGAAGCTTGATGATATAAATTTGGTTAATTTGGTAGATCAGAAATAGAAATGTTTCGAATTTATGTTGTGTATTTTGGGCAGTTTTAAATCTTTTTATACCAAAATGTATGTAACAGGGAGAGGGAAGCTTTTCCGACCCCATAAAGTATATATATTCTTGATCAGCAGCAACAGTCAAGTCGACATAGCCATGTCCGTCCGTCCGTTTGTCCATATGAACGCCTAGATCTTGGAAACTATAAGAGCAAGAGCCTCCAAATCGGGATCGAAATCCAAAATCGGACTAAAAAGCGGAGTTGGCTGTTGGCCGATGGTGGCGCTAGAGAGCTCCTGTGCTTGTAAGAGTGAGAGAGATATACATACATTTGCTTTACTTGGTGCACGGTATACCAAAGTCGGCGAAACAACTGACTTACATATTTCATTTTTTAGAAAATTTTTATATATGCCTCGTGTAAATGTTGATTGCCCAATTAGAAACAACAAAAAATTAATAGACTTTAAGCCATTCTATCAAATCCGCTATGTATGTATGTATGTCCTTCTGTGTGTGTGTGTGTGTGTTTGTGTGTGTATGCTGCATATTTACGCCAACTTTAGTTATTTGAATTACGTGACTTCAGCAACAGTTCTATGACTGAGTTAAACAGCGCTGAGACTGGCGCAAACACACACACACACACACACACACACACACACATACACCATTATATATATTTGCTTAAACTTTGTGCAATTTTTTAAGCACACACACACACACACACACATACACAGATGCATGCGTATTACTTACTTACTCGTACTTACTATCTGTCTGTTGATTACACATGCACGTAAAAAAATATTGAAGCAGTCACGACACAAAGTTGAGGAAGGTAGCGGAGTACAAGTTGTACACAACAGCAAGAAGGAGCAAACGAGATACAGCATGAGCAAGAGAGAGAGAGAGAGAGAGAGACATACATAGCTAGTATTAAGATGAAAAAGAGTGAGAGGACCAACGAGCATACTCTTTGTACATAATAAATAAAATGAATTTCGTTTGTTTAACTATAACGAATTTCTTTATACTCGTTACTCATTATTCACTTGCATTAGTTGAAGCGAACTCTTTTCCATTCGTTGAAAGATAAATAATTCCTCATAGTTTGATACTAAAAACAATTCGTTTCATTTGGTTACTCGTTAATTTAATTTATTCGTTGAAGAGTAAAGAAATTGGTTTTTACTTGTATTGAACTCCATTCGTTTAAAAAAAACAAATTCGTTGATACCGCTTACTCGTTATTTAATTTCATTCGCTGAAATGAGATATATTTCATATACTCGTTACTTATCAAATGGTTGGAGACTCTCCCATAAACAAAGTCAAGACTGACTTTTCGACTAACTGACTGAATTTTCTTTTTAATCTCTCGCTAAAGTATTTTATTGATCTTCAGATAATCGGACAACCTCATTAAAACTCAATATCTACTTGATAAGAAAGATAAGATATGATTTGGTTTTTTTAATACAATTTTAACAACTAATCAATAAATAATTGCTGATCGTTATTTCGTCTGAAGATATTGTAGATTATTTGTAGAGTATTTCTTCAGTGATTATTCTCATCTAATTCATCAGATCATTCATTGATCATCATTCAATGTTGAATATCATTTCTGAAAAGGTCTTTTAGGGTATTCAATTCTGTTTGTAGACGCTTTGCCATGTCCTATATCTTCGTCTACGCCATTTTAGCTCACCAAGTTGCTGCTGCTGTTGCTGTTGTTGTTATTTATTTTTTTGGCTTTGAGTTTTTAGCCTTAAGCCAAATAAGTGTTTTAGCCATCATGCAGTCGAGAGATAGTACTTAGTAAGTAGTAGATGGTAGCCGGGGAATGTATGTTCTAGTGGAGAAGTTAAAGAGTGGGTTAGTTGTGATGGGCAGGAGGGGGGCGGGGATGGACATGGAGCGTGAGTGGAAGCGGCACTGGGCCACGTTGTTGCAGCACCAGCAGAAGCCGGAAGTTGCCACGACAGCTGCAGGAAACTCTAACTCACTTACATAAACAGCCAAGCAGCTACCAGCTGCACCTTCATGGCATATCTCTCTCACTCTCTGTGTGTGTGTGTGTGTGTGTGTGTGGGGGAGTGTGTGTGTCTGTGTCTGTGAATTGTTGAAAAGTTAGCAATAGATTTTTAACGGAAGTTGCACATGTGCGCACGTGTTTTACCCAAAAATAAGGAAAAACAACCAGCAAAAAAAAAAAACGGAAAACAGGGTGGGATAAAAATGTTTCTAGCCATCTCTAACGTCTTGGCTGGGTGCGGGGAAAACCCTGTAATTAAGGATTTTTAGAGTTGGGGCGTGGTACATCATCATCATTCAAAGCTCAACAAAGATTAGGCCCACCAGATTATTGCTGCTGTCAGCTACTTTCCTCCTCTCTAACTCACTCTCTCTGTCTCTCTCTTTAACTCTTCTTCCTTTACATTTTTGTCTCAAGCTCGCGTTTCGCATTTCATTTTCTTCTTTCAGTTCTTCTTTCTTGCGTGTGCGAGTCTACTTAACGAAAATTTATGTCTCTACTGCTGCTGCTGACATATTTACCACTTTAGTGGGTAACTCAACCTCCAACCAACCCCCTTCACCAATTATGAGGGGAAACGAAGTGGAATGAATTTCCATTTCTTTCACTGACATTCTCAATGTTTTTCGCGTGTGTAATTTAATGGAAAAATCGTTGAGGATCCCCAAACTGTCTTACTCACTCTCTCTTTCTCTCCCTTTCTCTCTGTGTGGGTCGTAAATGAAAACGAAAAAGAAATTAATGCATAATAAATGTTTGTATGTTCAAATGATATGCCTATTTGTCACTCTTCATGCCCAAAGGGCACAACAGAGATTGTGAGGTTGAAGATGTCGGATATACATACATACATACATGTAGTTGAAGGCGTGGTCGTCGTCGTTGTCCTCCTCCTCGTTGCTGTTTGTGGCAATCGAGGCGTTAAGAAGTTGGTCTTTGCCTTATTCTTTGCCACAATTATCACTAGGAAAGCTGAAACTGAAAGGCAAATATATTTTTTCTTATTTCGTGCTGAATTTCAACAATTTATGACTTGCTTGCATTCTCATGGTCATAAAATTTGCAAATGGCTGCCCGTATAAGTATGCTATACTTTATGCTTAGTCAAAATTTTACATTTTCACATAAATATTATTAAATTAATTTTCTGTCGATTTGATGTGATAAATGGCTTAATGTTGTAAATGACACTTTTAAATTCGTTTGTTATGCAGGAAGATAAATCATAAAGCAGTTAATATAATTAAATAATTTCAGTTATCATCAGTTTGTAGGTTAATTTTTGTTTCGTATTTGTATCGTTTCCTTCATTTCGATATAGTTTTCAATACTGTTTCGATATGGTTTCAATATTAGTTTTTAAAAATTCTATAAACGCCTTGAAATCTTTCATTTTACTTATCTTTCAGAAATCTTTAAAAATAATATTACGCATACGCCATGTGAATTTGGTTGATTTTATTGCACAGTCAAATAAACTAATGAATACAAAAAATTCCATTTTAATTCTAGTAAAATCGATGGATGCAAGTTTTTACCTCAATTTTTATAGTTTATATTAAAATTCGACATTTTTAAAAAGCTAAAATCTTGTCAAGTTTTTAGTAACATTTTGTTGGTAGTTTCATTATTTTATAGAGAGTGCTTTTATGGGCAATTGATAACTTTTGTTTGATCTGATTATAAGTCAAAACAAAGAATAAATGCAGTTCAAATTGTTTTAGGACATAAGCAAAAAAATCCATAGAAATAATAATTAAAAACTGATGTTCCATCGAGAAGGCAAAAAAGGGAATCGAAATAAAAGCTGCCTCAGATATAAATTTATACATACAGAGATTTATAGAATAAAGATTTATATAAATAAAATAAGAGACAATCTTTCAATATTGATTCATGAGTCAAAACGAGAAAATTGTAAAGAAAAAATAGCATGATATCTAAGGTATTCTTCTGTTCATTTTGTTTCTAAGATTCGAGTTTCAGTTCAAAATTAAGATTCAATTGTCTGCTTTTCAAAGTTGTCAATATTCATTATCAATGGAACAAACGTATTAAGCGTAGACGAAATCGATGCGACAGACTGTCTTGTGTCTAAAGTGTTATTCCGTCTCACTAGCCATCTGTATTTTTGTCCATATGTCTGTCTATATGACACTCTTAAATGGGGTGAATACAGTGACTAATCGTTATAATCAATATTTTATAGAATTTCTATGAAAAACAACTAATTGAAAAGACATTTCAATATTTACAAGGTATTTTCTTTTCGATTTTAGTCTCATGGAGTTTGTTTTTAGTAGGTTCTCTAAGTGGTAGTCGATAGTTCCAAGTGGCCTGATAGTAAGTGTCCTACTAGATGGATAATGAAAATCAATCTTCCTCAGTATCTCTGTATAGTCAATCTAATTTTCATTCAAAAGTTAAGATAAATGAGATTTAAGGAAAGTTTTATTCCCTAAATGGAATTGTAGCATTTTGAATTCCAGTCAAAAATCATGAAGATCAAGAAATAGAAACTAATATATAAACGACCAAATACAGAAAAATAAAGAGATGAACAAGTTTTTGGTATATAGATGTTAAAATTATTTTGCTATGATTACAATCGTAATCTATGGATATCGAAAAAATTACAATTTTCCTCTAAAATTTTGACTTTTATTCTCTACCCCTAAAATTTTAGCCAATCATTTTTAGATTAGAGTTGACCATTTTAAGCGATGCTTACTGTTTGTGGGGGTGTATATGCGTGTGTGTTGATGTATTGATGAAGATAATTTTGCTGGCTGGACTCTGGTATCCGGCTCTTCTATCCTGCCTCTGGTTGAGTAACGATGTAACGAGCAGGCGTACGCTCATCAGGCGGGATTAGAAAGCCAGGATACGACAGGCAATACCCATGGCCATGGCCCACCTCTCAGTTGAAGCAATTGTTATTGGTGTTGCTGCATTCGCTGCACATTTGTGCGCTTAATGGACTTCGTATGTCATTTTCAAATTGCAATAGACTTTGAACGGGGTCAAAGAAGGGCAAGAAAAAATGTCACCCACAGACATAGACGATGAGACAGTGAGAAAGAGAGACAGAAAGACAGACACAGATGAAGTGAATCAAGGGTTCGAGGTAGAGGCAGAGACATAGGACAGATAAAGGCAGGCAACCTCTTCACACACACACACACACACACACACACACACACACACACTCACGTAGATAACTGTCAACAGCATGCGTGTCTATGTATGTGTGAGCTTCAAATAGCGCTAAATGACCGCAAAGTGTTTTCATTATTTGTGGCTGCCAACAATTTATATCGTTCATTTAGGAATTTCTCTCTTTACACTTTCGGCTACATGTCTGTCCCTCTGTGTGTGGGTATGTGTGTGAGAGAGTGTGACAAAAAAAGGGATAAAGTAAAAGTGGGAAAAAAAGGAGTAACATGGCGGACATTGGTCTTGCTGTGGCCATGACTGTGGCCGCATGTGCATGGCTTCATTATTGTCCTTCTTTTCAGTATTGTTGTTATAGTTGTTGTTGTTGTTGTTGTTGTTGTCGTCATCATCTGTAACATCATCATTATCATCATCATTCCTAGCATCATCATTATCATTGTGCGCGTCTTACTAAATTGTCAAATGAATTTTCTTTACTGCTCAGAAATTAATTTCTTTGATTTTGATGCCAAAAGAAATGAAATCTAAAACACAAATTTTTGTGAGATTTTGGTAAACTTTTTTTTTAGAAATCTGGCAGAACAATGAAAAGAATGAATGTAAAGGCATATATCGATAATTTAGATCAAGAACCATATCAAAACTAATTTTATGATTACAGGCCCGGACTGGGACCCTGAGGGCCCACCGGGCATTCAAGTTGAGGGCCCCCTATACTACATGCTTGAAAAATTATATCGAGTCGAATGAAAGGTACACATTTTTAGGTTTTACATCAAGTATGATCGCTTATGTGAATAAAACAAAAACGACTTCTTACAAACAAACAAACAATTTTATTTGCCTATCTTTTTTCAATAATGCATAAGAAAGTTTCTAAAATTTTGAAAACAATATCTAAAGTTCCAGTAGCTTACAGGGCTTCTGAATTTCAGGGGCCCCAGCGTCCATCAGTTTATTACATTTCAAAAATGATTCGTACTGAGAACCTCGTTTGAAGGGCCCCTAGTGGCTAACTGGTATATTGCTACATTCAACTTCGGTTTTTCAAGAAAAATTTCAAGAAAAATACTTTATTCGTTTTAACGGGCCCCAGTCTTTTCCAGTCTTACAGAGCCTGTGAACGACAGGGGCCACAGCGCCCATCGATTTATTATGGTAAAAAATGATTCTTACTGGAAACCTCGTACGAAGGGCCCTAGTGATTAAGAACTGCTACTCTACTACATGAAATTTCATCAAAAGGGGCCCCCAACCCCAACCCGGTGGGCCAGTCCGGGCCTGTATGATTATACCAATTGAATGATTTTTGGTTTTGTAAGCTTTGTTTATCTATTTTTGTCACATTCAGTTGTAATTTTTAAACCAATTTAAGTCCATTTTTTTTTGGGGGTTCAAAACCAAGTTTTGATTTTAAAATTTTTTAAAGTCAAAGACAAACTGAATACAGGATGAATTATAGAAGACATTGAATTGGTTAATTTTGTGACCTGTATAGACTAAAAACTTTTCTAACTATTTGTGTGTGTGCGTGTGTGTGTGTGTGTGTTTGTGTATGGATGTGTACAGTTTATAAATGTCGATGACGATGCGGTCGGAGAGATGGAGATGAGAATGAAGATGGGAATGGTAACGGGGTCGGGAATGAGAATCGGTCCATGGTTGAAGGAGAATGGGAAAAAACAGCAGTTGTAGCTGAGGTTCAGGCTGAGGTTGATGATAATGGTCGTGGCACACACAGAGATTCAAAGGGAGAGAGAGAGAGACAGAGAAAGAGAAAGAGAGTGAGACTCTCGTTCCGTTGTATTTGTGTGTGTGTGTGTGTGTGTCGATGCAAGGAATTTTAGTTGATAACGATGGGGAATGGATAGTTGGAGTTGGAGTTTGAATTCAAGCTATAGTTGGAGTTGTTGTTGTTGTTGGAGTTGATGATGATGATGGTGTCGTCGTCGTTGTTGTTGTTGTTATTGTTG
This sequence comes from Drosophila willistoni, assembly GCF_018902025.1. Lineage (NCBI taxonomy): Eukaryota > Metazoa > Arthropoda > Insecta > Diptera > Drosophilidae > Drosophila > Drosophila willistoni. Next base: position 7,301,194 of record NW_025814052.1, on the reverse strand, counting down.
TTGCTGTTGTTGTTGCCATAGCTGCAATTGAGTGTATGTGTGTGTTGGGTTCTGAATCGCAAGTGTCAATTTGGAAAATGTTTATTTTATGCGACACTTGGGCGTACTTGCCACGCCTCCATGTCCAATTCCCCATGTGTGTGTGTGTGTGTATGTGTGTGTATAGAGATGTTATTATTAGTGTATTTGCTATCAGGGAATGTTACCATTATGTAACCGATCACTTAACTGTTAATTAAGAAGTCAACGAAACTGAATAATTATTATGATAAAAGAGACTTTACCAACAAATATCCATCTCATAATCGTTTTCTCTTGTAAAAAAAAAGAGAGGGAGAGAGAGAGAGAGAGAGAGAGAGAGAGAGAGAGTAATTTGATTCTGCTCGGCATGGCAATTGCAATTGTCAGCAATTCAATTGCAATTTTAGTGAGCTCAACAAAAGCCCATCGTGTTCCCTTTGCCCCTGTTGACTTGCTCATAAATCTTTTGATGCAATAGAAAATCGCTAGATAAAGTCGCTGCGCATCGTCTATAAGTTTATTCCACTCAATTGAATTGCAATTTTTGAGAAGCTAAGAAAAAAAAACCCGCTTCTACTTTAGTGACATTTTAAAGTTATTGGAACAAATCTCTTTGGCAACTAAGAAGTTTTTTTGCTATTTAAATTCTGTAGTTTACGTGAATAAATTTAAATGTAATTTGGCTTTAATATCAATTTCAACGCTCTGCCTCTTTCACTCTTACTCATCATCAGCTACTCGTAATCAGATAATTACATTAGCCATGCCCTAAATTTTTGTTACCAACCATCCTAAGCCACAGCCCACACCTCCACACCATTCACTCGATGCCATCGTATCAGGCTCATTAAGTAAACTCTGTGGTATCCCAAAAGGCTCTTCACTTGCAAATCGGTAAACAAATCTCAAGCTGAGAAACCCCCCACGCCCTCCACGAAAGAAAAAAAATGTTAAGAAAAAGAAGTAGAAAAAAAAAAAACCGACAACAACTGAACCTAAAGAAGTAGAAGAACGGTCATAAAATATTTATGTGACCGGGATTTAAGGCATGGCCATAATGCTTTTTTCTCGCACTCTAATACAAGCTTCCAGCTCCAGCTCCAGCTCCAACGTTTTTCTCCTGACTTCCTTCTTATTGATGAAGCTATTTGAACGCACAGAGGCAATTTATTATGGCCATGAAACGGATGCGGATGCAGGACTCGAAAAGCGTCGAAAATATTTGCTCCTGCTATTGCCATTGGTGCTAATACTTGCTGCTGCAGTCACATAATAATAATTGCTGGCAGCAAGTAAATCTCAGATTTCGAAAAAAGCTTCATTAGTATCGATTATGCATTTAATGATAGAAATGGGCAAAGGGCGATCAGCTCTACACCCGCCTGGCAAGTTGAGCATTGGCAACGACAAGAACTGAGTATGGGTATAAGGAGAACTTTCAACAATGCTAAACAATACAGCGAGAACTTAACTGAATCATTCTAACAACGAGAACTTTAGTGAACTGTAATGTATTTACGCCATGGATATAACGAGTGCTTAGGGACAACGAGAGCCTTAAAAACTACCAGAACTTATTTATTTACTCCAAGAAATCAACGAGTATTTAGCTGGTTTAGCCTGATAATAATAGCCAATACCAATCAGGAGAACTTAAATCTAGTCTAACAACGAAATTTAGCTCCAGTATAAAAACTACGAGAAATTATTGTTATTCATTCATTCATTGTGTGCTTTATTTCCAGTAATATAAATGTTCCATTAAAGCTAATGATTAAGTAAGGATAACAGTGTTTTTAGGTATAGGCTTTTCATCTGTGACTTTCAAATGTCTGTTCGACTAAAGGCTTGTACAATAATTGACATGTTATTATAAAGGAAAATGGAAAGAAAAACCTTTAATGCTAACTTAGACTATCTTATTTCTATGATCCAGATACTAAATTATTGTTAGTATGCTATTAAAACAAAGTGAACTATAAAAACGACGAGAAATTATATTTACATCATAGATAAAACGAGAATTAAGAACCATGCCAGCATTGAGAGCTTTAGAAACTGCAAGGAAAGGACTGCAACGAGTACATTGCTGGTTTTAGCATAATAACAATAACCTAGTGTTCCTATGAAAACTATTGAAAAAACTAAGCTCCGCTATAAAAAGGAGAAAGAATCAGACACGATATTAAAACAACGAGTACTTTAAAACTAATTGAACCATAGTAAAAGCAAAAACTCGATTACCATTTCAAAACGACGAGAAATCACTAGGGTTATGGCAACAACGAGAACTTAGTTCCGCCAAAAAACATAGCAACTGAAGCTATAAAAGAGACGAGAACCTACTTGGGTCATGCCAAACGACGAGTATCCATTTGAGCCATGGCAACAACAAAAGCTTACTAGCAATGGCAAGTGATGGCGGATACTGATCGACATTCCGATATATGTAAATTGTGTGTGACATAAATCACATAACCTTGAGTTGATTCATTTATTAAACAAGTTTATTGAAATATCGACACTCACAATGTTAAGTATAAGCTAAGTTATTACACGTATATATTTTTTAATCTTATTTTTGTTAGGATATCTTAAGTTCGTTGCTTTGACTAAGTCAAATATTTTGAATATCTTAACTTATTTATACATATATCTAAAGTATATTTGTAACTTTCTATGTGTGAGTGAGTCAAATTCTATCTCTTTTTTGTGTCTGTGTCTGTGTGTGTGTGTGTGAGTGCAATTTGCAAAACTTTTAGCAATGGCGGCAATAAAACAAATGATATTTTACAGAAAAAAAACGAAACTTTTGCCAGGTTTTAGTTGTTTTCCCCTCCCCCCGTTTCTGTTTCTGTTTTACCCCATTTTGCTCCATCCATAATCAAACTTTACACATTTACCGAATGCGAGAATGGGTTGTCGCTTTAGACAGCTAGACAGAAAAACTGCCAGACGAATAAACGTTTAGACTGACGGAAGACTGAAAAAAAAAATGAGGGGTAAAGAAAGCAAAGAAGTGAAAAATCTATAGCATACTCATTGGGGGAAAGGCAATACATTTTAGCCTTAAGAAGCCAACGGAAACAGAGAAACTAAAATGAATGAGACTTCTTTAAGTAAATCGAACCTAAACAATCATATTCATGAGCACATAAACATGCCATGTCACTTGGTGGATGGCGGTGGCCGGGCTGGGTCGAGTCAAGGAAGTCAAGGATTCAAGAATTTCGACTTGGAAGATCGATATAAAATAGTAAAATCATAATAAATTAGCCTATTCATGCATTTAAGAAACAATAATAAAAAAATCCATATATTAACTTAACAATAAGCATTTAAACCAATTGACTTTGAGATATATTTTGGTAGACTATTCAACCAAGTAACTGGGCAATTAGAAAACTAATTGCAAGTAAGTGAAATTTGTATTTGCAAATCCTTTTAAAATGGGACTTGTCTTAAAATTTGTGCTGCTTATGGCCAATTAGTTGCATTTTGCATGCGACGTTTCAAGCTCATGGGCACAAAATAAATTTTTAAGCAGCATTTCATTTTGTGTGGCCAGAGTTAAGAAAACCCTTGGTCTATCGTCCATAGGACACGGACAAGGCGACGACAAAGCCAAAGGACATACACAGAATAAAGTTAGCTTCCTGCATGTGGTGTGTCTGTCTCTGTCTTTCTCTCTTTATATGTGTTTGTGTGTGTGTAAAGTTTTGGACTACTAAAGTTTTGCGTAGGTAGTAGGTACATATCAGTGGCAGCAACTTGCAATTTCAAGTGGCTTCAAAGCAACTCAGGCCCAGCTTCTCGAGTGCCGTTTACCAAAATTTGTTCACAAGTCGTCGTCGTCGTCGTCGTCATCGTCGTCGTCCTTACAACTAGTTGCAATTTGTTTGCAAAACTTTTAACACCATTTAGTTGGTTTCATATGAAGACAATTAAGCGAACGATTAAATTTATATTATCAAGGGATAAAGTTGCAACTCGATGGCTTTGTAGCTTCTGTCCAAAACTCCCCCCCCCCCCCCCCCCCCCGCACATTCCACCATTCCTCACACATTTCCCTCTGTCTCTGTTACTGAAAGCATTTTGTGCAAGTTTTAACCTTGCCAAAACATTTCATATTCATATACATGTTGGCATTCATTTTGTTTATATTTTTTTATTCTTTTTTTTATATTTTCGTTCAAGGGTTTTAATTCCCTTTGCTTTCCCCCCGCAGGCTCATTAAATACACATTAAAGTTTAATTATAAACATTGTGCGCTTGCATTTGGCAGCCAGAAATGACCAAAAATGGCCAAAAGAGCGCGCAAGCAAACGAAAGTCAAAGTAATTTCGTCCTTTATGCACTCTACCGAGCAATGCTCAAGGCATCTCGATATGCAAATAAGACCAAACTGAAAATCGTATTAACTTTCACATAAGTTAAGAATAACTTCTCTTTTGATGCTAATAATCTCAATATGGAGTATAGAAAAGTTGGCCAAGATCAGGGCAATAAGTCAATAAGTCCATTCTAACTATTTATCCCTTAAGTCAACTTGAAGGGTTTAAACAAAACCCAAAAGAAAGTAACTAAAAACTTGTAGCTCTTTGACTTGACTTTGCTGTGGTTAAGTGTAGAGTATGGGGCATTCGTTGTTGTTTTCAACGACTATTTGTAATGGGGTAAAATTGTTGTTTTGCATCTCTCTCTCTCTCTCTGGTTCTTTCTTTTTGCGAGTGGGAATGACTTTTACAAAATGCCATGAATATTTGCCTCTAAGTTTGGTTTTTTTTTTTTTGTTTTTAACCGACCCCCGCCCTAGACGCCGCACACCTCTTTTAGCCGCCTCCTTGCTCAGGCATAATTTTTAACGCAGCATTTCCTTTTGCTCTGGGCGACATGCAAATGGCCATTTAACATTTTGGGGGCCACAGTTTGCAGCTAATTTTCGCTGGGCATGTGCCCCGTGCTCCCCTGCTTCTCCTTCTTCTGGTTGCTGCAGCTTCTTGTGACCTTTTTAAAGTTGCCTTTTCTCGTTGGCTAATCAGGCAACAACAAAAATGAAGACCAGCAAAAAATTGGAACATTTTCTATTGGACAATGTGAACGATGCTTATCGGCATTTAATGTGGTGGCTCAAGAAAGAAGGCTCAAACAGAGGATGAAAAAAAAAGGGATACGATACACACATTCAATATCGTTTTACTTATCGTTTGGCCATAAAAATTGCCAGCGCAGAAAATTGTTTAGTCCTTTGGCATGTTGTCTATGTGTCTGTATGTGTTTGTGTGTGTGTGTGTGTGTGTGCGGATTGTCTGGCGCACTTTGAGAGATTGGGCCCAAGGAAAAGAGGATTGGATTGTTGTTAGCTGTTGGCTTTATCGCGGCCTCACTTTGGGCTTGTCTTGTCTATTTTTATGGCAACGGCTGGGGCCGAATATTTCGATTTATTTGTGGCCAAATCTGCACATCGACGAAAATGATTCCGCCCGGAGACCATTTTGTAATTTTAGTTTATTGCATGGCATTTTCTTTTCTACTATTCTCTCTCTCTCTCTCACTCTTGTGTTGTTTAGGAATTTCTCGACATTGAACTTGATGAGTGCCCCAAATGAGTGAGAATGACCAAAAATGAAAAATGAAAAATGAAATGTAAAGCAAAAAGTTAACCATGACAACTAAAACATTCCAAAAAGTTAGAAATCTCTTTTTGCAAATGTTTCGCTTCAGCAAATAATTATGACTTTTGAATATCAAATAGTCGAACCCAACAAATGTTCGACTATTTGATAGTCCTGAAAGTTAGTCAAATATACATACATATATATCTAAGTTTTTAAGTCACTTTAAAGCATGTAAGAAATAGTTTGAATTGGAATATAAGTCTCATGAAATTTAAGGAAAATAAAGCCATGCCATTAATCAAGTCACATTTTATAGTATACTTATTAGGGCAAGGGAAATGCATTTAAGAAGACAACGGTAAAAGCAAAACTAAATTAAATGAGAGTTCTTTAAGTAACAAATTTTTTGTTTTAAACCATCAAAAGTAGTTGTAGATTCAGAAAATAAGATAAAGATAATAATAATATATTTGTAGATATTTTTTTCATTTGCTTTCTAAAAGTCAATGGCTTACCATGTTTTGTGCGATACATGAGTTATATATTTATTGAAGTTTACAGCTGATTTAAAGAGTAAGATAGGGAGAAAGCTAGAGAGAAAGAGTGAGAGAGAGAGAGAATGAGATACATAGATGATTATGAATGCTAAATGAAGGTGATTATTATTGGAATTTGATTTATTTGAGAAGACCAAACATTCCATCAATGTGAATGTTCTCGTAATTACTTCAATTACAAGTTCCTCAAAACTTTTGGTTATATTCGCTATCTCCCCCCCACCATTACATACCCCCCCTCCTATTCCTATTCAACAGACCAACCGCTGTGGTTGTCACTGACAGCAGCTGAGTTGGCAGCGTTGGCTGGCAATTAAAAACTTTGAGAAATTTTTCGGTTGCCATTTTCGCAAAAATTTGTTTTTACATGGAATAGAATTTTTGTGGTTCAAATACTCTTTTCATTTATGAAGGGCCAACCAAAAGTATACATAAATAGAAAACCAAAATAGACAAGAATATGTTGTAGAAAAATTGAACTTTACATTTAAAGTAAAAGTAAATTTAAAACTGTTTTATTGAAAAATCTATTAATTTTTTGATAGCTTTAGTAATAATAATATTTCAAGTTCAAATATTTGATTAAAGTATGATTTCCTTTTCCAATTCTAGAATGATAAAGCCAAATTTCAAGTCTCTCTTGCCATATACATACTTTTTTTTTTACTTAAGCTTCAATTACTTCTTATGCTCATTATAGGTCCTTTTTTTTTTTTTTTGGTATTTTAAGGGTATGCAAAGTTCGTTGAAGGTGAATTAATTTCCTTGTTTTTTTTGTGGGATAGGGAGGTGGGGAGGGGTGTCATTACAATCAGCATGCAAATTGCAAAACTTAAATTAAATGTCTGACAAAAAAAATAAATACATTTACATATACATACAACTAAATTGATGTATATACATTAACAAAGAAAAGCGGAAAAAAGTCAAAAGACATTAATTCAAAGAATGCAATTCTTTTTGACTCTGGCAGCAGCATTTAGCTTTCTGTGGGGCAGCACATAATGAAATAATTAATTGCTTTAGGGCGTTTTGGGGCGTGGCCGGCAAACTTCAACTCCAACTCCAAGTCTGCATTCATCTCTCGCGTTCTATTGGCCAATAAAACGGTTGCACTTGGTTATTAAGTGATTTATGTTAAGCACCTGGACTTAACTTCCAGTCCTTTTAGAGCTCTGTCTAGGATATTGGGTAACCATTCTGATCCTTTGTCCTTTATGCTGTTTGCCCTTTGTTGTGCCCTTGCACCGTGTCTATTGCCTGGCAGCTCAATTAGTAATTTGTGCTAATGAGTGTGTTAATTTAATGCCTGATTAACGTTTGCGGCAAATGCGGTGAAAGTGGTAAAGTGAACCAAGATGCTTCAAAATGTCTGGTTTTGCCCTTAAACCGAACAGTCAATAGGTCAGTAATTGTCTGGTTTTGCTGGCCCTTACAAGGTGCGTAACTTCTCCCTCTCCCCCTCTTAGTCAAGGTAAGTTCAGCATTTTCTGTATATTTCATTATAAATGATTAGATGCTTGTATCTGTGTGTGTGTGTGTGTGTGTGTGCTAATTATGATTAATTGTTATTATTGCATGTTCATGTTTTTCAATGAACTAAACATTATTTGGGGTGAAATCACATTTAAACATACATACATATAAACAAACAATGCACACATATTCATTATGTATGCTTAATATTGTGGATAACATCCAAAAAAAAATATAATTAAATTGTTTTCATTTTGAAAATGTTAATAGTTTGGTCCATAGGATTACTTCTTATAATCATATAATACTAGCAAAATACAGAAATAATTTGAAATTTTATAATTTTGTCATTCGCCAGGTGAAATAAAGTATACAATGTATGTATATACTTTAAGTTGGAAAGAATATGGAACTCTATAGAAACTTTGTTATCGAGTTGAACTTTGGTATTTACAACTAGAAGAAACAGTTTAGAAAATGGTGAAAAAACTGTCAGCTATATCGCTTATCTTCAACAATAGCGCACATTGCGTATACGTAATGCATTACAGCATTTACATACTAACGTTTTCAAGTGAATGGTACAGCCAAAGCCGGATGAAGGAGGCTAAAAACGCATTAGCAAACATTAATACATGAATTCTACTTTAGTTTAACATATTTGCATTAAATGTGGCTCTTTTGCCAAATTAATTATGGTCAACAAAAGACAAACAATTTGCTTAGGTTTTTTCTGTTTATGGGTATTTATAAATATTTATACCCTTGCAAAAAGGGTATATTAATTTTGGTCAGAAGTGTGCAACGCATAGAAGGAAGCATTTCCGACCATATAAAGTATACATATTCTTGATCAGCATGACGAGACGAACCATGTCCGTCCGTCCGTCTGGATCAACGCAAACTCCTCCTAGACCGTTAAAGCTACAGAGTTTGAAATTTTGCATGTAGGTTTGTATATACTGCAGGGGTTGTATATCTTGGATTCAGCCGGATCGAACCACTATATCATATAGCTCCCATACAAACGCCAAAGTCACGAACAGTGACTTTTCTCAATAACTTTGTTATTTTCTGAGCTATTGAAATTTAATATTAGAGAGTTTATTACGACTATTAACGACTGTGCCAAATTTGATCAAGATCGTGTGACTATATCATACAGCTCCCATAGGAACGATCGGTGGAAAACAGTGACTTTGATCAATATCTTAGTTACTTCCTATGCTAAGATTGTAGGCCGTTCTTTCGCAAAGCTTTAGCCTTTTTGGAAAAAACCGTTTTTCCACTTTGATGGCTATAGGTAAGGAAAGAGCTACCAAAAAAGTTCCATGGGTATACAAGAGGGCCCCGGCCCTTTGGTTTTATTTTATTTAAGAAAGTCGACTTGTATTTGTAAAAAGAAAGTGGCTGACAAAGGAGCCATGGCTGCTGAAGCCTTTGGCTGTACTTACAAATAACATATGAACCAATAAAAGAAAACAATATATCGTTGACAATTTGATATATCTTAACCTTTCCATATTCACACTTACTTATATTTACTTACAAAACATTAGCGCCCATTTCATTAAACAAAACAAAGAGTCATCTTTAAGCTTGCACTAAAGTTGCAGGGCTTAAATGATATTGATATTATTGATTGATTATAAATGTATAGATAGATAGAAGTTTCGATTTAAATGTTTGTTTTTTGTTTAATACAAATATTTGTGTGGGACGAGAGAGCAAGTTAGCGAGGGAGAGAGATATAAATCTCATTTATGCGCTTCTTCTATTGTTAATATAATATCGATGCCTTAAGCTTAAGAGCCGAGTGAGCCGCAAAAACCATGATGGGGAGTGCACTCAAATGGATACATTAGTCGGTCGGCACTTCATAATCACATTGATAGCTCCCCCGTTAATACACGGAAAAAAAGATAAAAGTTTTTTTTTTCCCAGATTCCTTTTTGTTCTCTATCCTCCTAGTCTTCTTCTTTTTCTTGTGGGCAACGTAAAACTTTTGCTAGTTACTTTTACAGTTATTATTGAAAGCTGCAAAAACTTTGGCTTATTTCATTACGCCCAAAAACTTTTCATTACCACATTGCCAGATAGGAGAAGAGACAAAGACGCAGAGAGAGAGAGAGAGAGAGGGGGACATAGATCTTTCTTATCAATGAGAAAGTTTGTTAAGGCAACAAATGAACAAAAAAAAAACAAACTTGATCCAAAAACTATAACCGACATATCATGTGACCGACCCTTCAAAAGAAAGGAAAAAGAACAAAAACAAAAAAAACTAAAGAGAAAGAGAACAAACCATTTGAAACGTCAAGCAAATTGAATTGAGGCCCAGTAATGGCCCTGATAATTGGCCAGAATGTGGTTGCAAGAAGTGGTTGGCCAACGTGGTAGCGAGGGGTGCGGTGGGTTCGGTGGGTTCGGTGGGTGGAACTACTTACTGGCCAACTGTCACATAAAGGTCTGTCAATTGAATTGCGTTTGACGTGTGAGCTTTTAAGGTTTTTTATTACATTTATGGGCCCAAAGTTGAGTGCCTTTTAACAGCCAAACACCCAACCAGACTAGGCTAGACCCCACACACGCGTATCTACCTAACGGCATATCATATGAAAATTGATTTGTTTGTTGATTAATAACAATAGAACAAAATATTATTCATGTCACGCGTGTCCATTTCGATGTTTTTATCAAAGAACATATACATATGTATGGGTACATATGTATATGTATAATACTTGCCATATTAATTGCCTTCTAATTGTCGCCAGTCACGCAGCAAGCCCCCCTTTAGTTTTCTCATACAAACACACGCATATGAATACATATATGTACATATGCATATGTATAGCATGAGAAGGTTAAAAAGATATTTGATGAATATGTTGTGTAGTTAAACCTTACAAGTATGAAGCCTGCCTATGGTTTAGAAGCCAATTCATATGACATGAGCCGATATGAGCTCAGCAAACTATTTAGTCACTTTTTTTGCCCCCAAAATTTCAACATTTTTGATTAAAACCACATCTTCCTGTAATTTAGTAAATTTTTCAACCATGGCTTTTTTTTTACACGTAATGAGATCTGTTTATTGGCATTTGGATCTCAATCAATTTTTAGTCTAATTTTTGGAAATTAAAACATAAGCTCTGGGTATAAAATTAATCATCCATGCATTCCATATCCTATACAATGTATACAATATATGGTAATATAACCATATCTTCATGGTTAAAACTAGTTAAGAATCACAACTAACTGAAGCGAAAAATTAAGATAGGCAAATCTGCATGCCACAGATACTTAAGTTCTTCATGTACGATAAACTCTTAAATTATTATCGAAACCAAATGTTTCCATAAATATAACTTAAATGAGTTGTATCGAATAAAAGAAAAGAAATTTGTAAAATTCTTGTATTCGAGCACAGATTTATTTAAATCAATAAGTTGCCAGTTAAAGTTCTTATACTTTTTTTTTCAATTTCCTGCAATGAAATGTAATAAGAATTCTAATTGAAATAAAGTTTCCTTTTATTACGAAAACAATGGACATACATACATATATATTTTATATATTTAGTGAAAAAAAGCAAATTAATTTGTACTACAAACTTCAAGTAAACTAGAAAAAAAAAAATGAACAAACATTTTCACACCATAACCAAATTAAAAGTTCTGCCAACTAAAAAACAATTTGTAAGCCAAAGTTGCTGCCACAGTCAACAGACTTGTGGGAAGAATACATATATTTATATATATATATATATGTATATATAAAGAGTGTTCTCTCACAGATCCCGTGGGGCATTTTGCTGTTGCTTATCTAATCAGCGCAGTTCGTTCTACACTTTAGAAAGCTCTACGGGCAAACAATGTTTCGTTTTGGTATGCTGTGCTTTGTTTTTATTTTTATTCTTTTTTTTTTACTTTTTTTTTTTTTGTTTGGGATGCTATTTGAAATTTCATTTTTCCAAATGAAATCAACGAGTCAAAGCCAATTGAATTTTCATATGGCACACATTTTAAACATTGTTTTGTTGGGTCAATTCAACAGGTAGAAACATTTGTGACATTCATTTGGCGATTATAAATGTTTGTATTATTGATTTTGTATCGTCAGAAGATTACAGTTAATTGACTTTGATTTAAATTTTGTGTTGCTACTGCTAATGACAAACAATTTTATGTGAGAAATTGTTTTTTACAAAAGTAATTACAATTTATATTCATATTCAGCTAATCAAAAGAACCTTTTTGTTTTTGTGTTTAAATGAAGTATCCTTTAAAGAGGCTGTAGATGATGTTATAGATGAACAAAAATAGACTTCACAGAAAATTTCTAGAACCCAGACACTACTACAAAGAAGAGTGGCTAAAAATTTTAATTAATGATTCAAAATAATGAAAAATGCGAACAAAAATAAAACTTGTGCGAGGGTCAATTGATAAACTAAGCTTTATAAGGCCATAGATCTTTTAGTTTGGATCAAATCAGCTAAATATTTTTGTTTGGATTGTATCTAACCACATTAATTTGAACTACAATTATAAAAATTCCCTAAAATTTAAAAAATAAGCAAACTTTGTTTGCACCTTGTGAAAACTTGCATAAAAATTGTTTGGTTCTTCATAAGATATTTCTATATCGAGGGATATTTCTCACTAAGTTTATTATAACTTTTGTATACTTCTACATTAAAGAAAGCTATGAAATTTATATGTTATAGTAATCCCAATCGATTCCGAAACTTGATCTTGATTAGGCGATTGAACGCTATAATGTTAAATTACATTTCTTTAGCTTTTAAATTAAGGGGGAAAAAAAATGTATTCTCACGCGGCTTTTCATGCTGGTCAAGAAAATATATGATTATATCCTTTATGGAGTCAAAAAAGTCTCATTCTCATCGTTAGAAGGATAGAAAAATGCGAACTTGAAGTGATCATAGATCATGCGAAAAATATTTAGAAAGGTTAAAAGTAAATGTTTAACTGAATTGTTATGATAGGAATTAACATGATTATTTATTAAATAACCCTCGTATGTGTTATAGTTTTCTCTGTCTCTCTCTCTCTCTGCTATTCTCCTTTCTTTTCATTGTTAGGTCCCTGTTTGGAATCTGCTCCATTTACAATCCCTTCATTCATTCCCTTTCACCGTGAATCCATGAAAACCCTAATAATTGTCTTTGAGCATTATGTTTATGTTTATTGTTGTTGCTGCTGCTGCTGTGGCTGTGGCTGCCATTTTCATTACTAATTGTTTAATGATAAGAAAAGACAAAGCATTTTACAACAAACCAAAGAGGATGATGTTGGGGTTTTTTCATCTGCTGCCGTTCTGGTTCCCATTTCATTATCCATTTAACGTCGTTTACATGACACTTGAGGCTTAACCCTTTTTTGGATAAAACAAAAAAAAAAAAAAAAACAAAAACTCGGCAGCTTGGAGAAAATGTGTTAAACCATTAAATGAAATTGAAATTCTTGCCAAGTTTACTTGATTATACTGTCACCAATAATTAAATGTAGCAACAAGTTGCCAGTTGCGCCGTAAAGACCAAAACCCAAGACCTAAACCCAGCTGAAGAAAAGTAAGCAAAAAGGGGACAAGCAAGGGACAATGTTTTAAACTGTTTAAACCAGCTTGGCAGCTTCGCTGGCTTCCCTGTGATAAATTGTACTCATTAAAATATTTTAATTTACTTGCCAAAAGTGCGCGAGATGGCGGCTTGGTGATTCGGTGGGTTCGGTGGGTCGGATGAGGATTCTGAGATGGCTAAATGTGACATTTAATGAATGCCAAACACATTTTTGCAAAGGGCGGCGGGGAGCGAAAAAAAAACGCTTTTGTTTATTTATTTTGAGATGCGTTGGCAGGCCTTAATTATGTTAATTATCCGCAAAATGCCATGAAGGCAATTAAGCGAAATAATTAACATTTCAGATCGATGCGTTTCACATGCAATTGCCTTACAGGGTTATTTTTTTTCTTTTGGAATTAACGGATTGCAGTATGGGGTTAAAAGTTCAATCGAAGTTTAAAAGAAATTTCTAATAATGTAATATTTTCAATATATAATTCGTTTTCTGTCTTGGTTGGACAGATATGTATATGATTCTCTTTTGTTTTCCTTTTTCTTCACTTTTTGAGACATTAAAAATGAAGAAATTCATGAGTTGGTCATAATAGATAGATAGAGAGAATAAATGAAAGGATTAAATTTAGTTAGGGATTTTGGTAAACATTTTTAGGGATAATCAGTGCAAGCACTTTGAATTCACATTTAGTTGTTGTGGTTGGCATTAACGCTGAATAAAGGATAATCGGAATTGTGTAAATTACCCGAAAAATGTCATCAAGTCAATTTGCAAAATGAGAAAAGTAATCAGTAAAAGAACCAGAATATCAGAATGAGCGATAGAGTGAGGGAGAGCGAATAAACTCGCACACACACACACACACACAAAGTACTTAAAATTTAAATCACTTCAGTACAAATCCTCTGGCACACAGGACTTTTTCGTCTTCACACATACAGCCACAATATAAATTATATTTTGAGGGTAAATAAAACACTTAACGCCCTTTTAGCGGTTGACACCCTACCCCCCCACAAACAACACAACACCACACCCCCGACCCACCCCTGGCATCGCAGTGGAGCCCAAGCCCCAGCCACATCTCCTGGCCCTTCGTCGTCGACACGCTTTGTTAACGGCGCGTCCTCGCGAAGGATTCATTCCACTTCTCGGAGCTAGCGAGAAAAAACAAACACATTGTCGCAGTGGGGCGTCCTTTAAGCCATCATTACTAAAATGGCATGCGGGCAGATATGGGTGGTAAAAGAGAGAGGGGTACCTAGGGGGGGGGGGGGGGGGGGGGGAAGGGCTGTGGGGTTTAGATGGAGTGAAGAGACAGACTAAGACTAAACAAATTTGCCCCGCTGATGTCTTCGTCAGCTTTACTTTTTCTCATAACTGTCAGTTGACAGCTTCAGAGTTGCCTTTTTTTTCTCGCTCACTCTCGTCCTTGTCCTCAATGTTGGTCCTGGGCGGTTGACGAAAAACTTTGCCACTTTTGCCGACATTTGTTGTCATTTCTTTTTTGTTGTTGGTTTCTTTCCTCATTTTTATTTTTTTTTTTTTTTTGTTTTGTTGGCTTTTTGGTTTTGGCTGCGCGATTTGACATTAACCTGTCAGCGAGTTGGCTCTGACTCTGTCTGAGCTGCCTTGCATTTTATTTATGGGCGTATATACTGCGGACGGCAAGTTGTCTGACTTTGCTTGATAATGATGATGATGATGATGATGGCTCGCCGAAGGGATTGAACAGATTTTCCACTATATGCAAAATACAATCACAAATACATATACACCCAAACTTTTATCGATCAGTTGAAATTTGTTATGCTGGCTGATCCACACACACAACCACACACACACACACACACACAAATACACATGTAGAGTGTGTTGAATCTTGTGCAAAGCAAATGTGTTAGATTAGGAATTTTTTTTTTAGAAATATGAGTACTCTCTCGAATAAAGTTTGACATTTTTTAAACAGATCAGACTGTGCCTACTTCGGTTGTTTTTGAATTTTTTATGCTTCTGAGGGGGCAAAATTTGCTCCCTAAAGTATGCAATAGGTTGGAAAAGTTTTCATTGTTTCTAAAGGATTTTAAGCCTTTCTTATGAATTGTAACCTAAATATTGTTCTTAACGAAATTTTGGATCAAAAATTAGTTTTCAACACCAGGACATTCTAAAATTTCTTTATATGTTTTAAAATGCGAATTCTTGAAGTGCTTCTGCATACTTTAGAGGGCAAAGCAGTTCCCCATTTCACAGTCTATGCCATTAACTTATGCATATGCATATGATATTTTTCTCAGATTTTTATCAAATTTAAAAGTTTTATAGTTTATTAAATGTATTCATTAATTATTCATTATTACTTGCATCGTGAACAATTCTATGGTCATTCGAGACAGATTCATTTGAACTAAAAAATATTAAATTCAATAATTGAGATAGTTATTGTTTCAATCTCAATGAAATATATATTAAACTAACAAATTTTATTAGAATGGTTTCAAAAATTAGAAAGTTTTTGATCTAAAACTTTAACCTAATGTTTCTATGAGAGTTTTTATTTTAATATTTGATTTTAAAGGCAATAAAATTTATATCAAAATGTAAAACATTACCAAATGTGTATATATAATATAAAATAATTATGGTTTAATAGTCGATATTGGCTAAAAAAGAATTCCTTTTGAATATCTATTGTTATTATTACAGGATTTAAATCACAACCATTTGACTCATTTAATATATTGCAATAATTTTATTTGCATGAGTCAGAAAGTTCAAATGTTAAATGCAAAATTATTGCAAATAAATATTTGTACAATATTTATGAATAGTTGAAACTGTGTCGTTGAGAAATCGGAAACCAGAGAGGAGAAACCAGGTTACATTTCATCTACATACACACATACAGCAATGGAAAATGGCCCCGAAGCGGGTTTTCAGTTATTAAATTTATTTATTGAAAACACAATTTATTCAGCTCTGCCCAACTCCTCCATTGAGCCCCCGTCTTTTCTCATAACCGGATAGTGTGGTTTGGTCTATTGGTCGATTGGTTTAGGTCATCGATATCAGAATTGATTGACATCGAATCCCCTTTAGCATTCTCTAAACTCTTTCAAACCGCGCAAATAACCAGATACCCCCTTTGCATGTTCTCAATTTTACAACCCTCCTCTTTTTTGGGAAAACTGTTTAGATCTTTTGTCTTCTGGTTGTGGTCCAATGTCTGTGAATCGTAATCTCACAAGAGGGTCACAATGATGGACGGCGGTTACGGGTATGCGTTTTGCCCATTTGACATAATTAATTGTAACACGAACAATTACGATGCCCGGGTTGGCCGGTTAGCTGGGTTATCTACCTAGCTGGCTGTCTGTCTAGTGGCTTCCGAGTGGGCAGGACAATAAGGACATACATTTTAATTAAACCACCTCGAGCAACTAATTACATTGCCAGGCTCGTGGCTCTTCTTGGTATGCGTTGGCCCATGTGGCATAGCCTTTTGAGTGTTAGTAAATATGCGTGCCATATGTATGTGTGACCGTGTGCGTGTGCGTGTATGTGTGTGTGTTTGTGGTTTTTAGCATTTCCTTAAGCAACATTTAATTCTCCATATATCTCTGTCTTTGGTATAACTTGATTCATATGATTTGTATGCGTAATTTAGTTGAATTACATTTGTCTAGTTTTTTAATAGTCAAATAGTATTTAAATAAATATTGCTAATATTTCGCATCAATTATTTAATCATGTAAGTATTTTCTTTTTTTTTTTCGTCTTTATTAATATGTTCCATTTAATTTTTTACTACAATTTTATTTACTCTAAGAAATTGACTTTTATGATTGAAATTTTCCGCGAATTTCGTTGCCAAATTTCGGAATTTTGCCATTTTGTTGCCAAAACATTCAATAATCTAACAGTTAATTACCTATATATTTACCTATATTTTATTTCAGAAAAGTTACAAAGACTTAAGTTTCTTTTGGAAATTCATGGGGAATATAGAATGATCAAACTATCTTTCTATATTTCACATACATGAAATATTTGAACCATTTTTGCCATTGATGTACATTTCTTTGCGGCACAGAGTTCTGTCTCTGCTGGCGGACATTCGACGACTGCCGGCAAGGTTCTAGGACTAAACTCAGGACACTTCATACGAAATATAAGATAGAAAGCTAAGCGGGTCTCTTATACTGCAAAAAATACTGGGAATAGTTTTGGCGCAGTAGATGAAATGTGGCGGCATATTCTTTGTGGGGAGACAAAGCAACTGAAATAGAATTGTATAAAATCATAATTTCAAAATGATATTTATCCTAGAGTTCCAGCTAAATCTGCTGATAAATGAGTGTTATGGTTATCGAATGCCTTTTTGTTTTGACTCTTTGCCTTTGCTTAGGATTCAGCATTAAAATTTGTGGGGAATAACAACCAAGTAAAAGTATAATAGACAAAACATTGATAAAATATACAAAATATATATATATTAACAAAAGTTATGTTTTTTTTAATTGTGAGTCAAATACTTATATGTCATCAAAATACATATATGTATAACGATATAAAAAACTGTCATATTTTTAGAGTTATCGTATCGAAATTCTTTTTGATACACAGAGTTAAAAATTTCACCCCAAGTAAGCCGTGCCTTTTTGTTTATTTACTCAAATTTGGGTTATGAATATAAAATTTCAAATCTAGAAGGCCTTGACTTTTAACTGTCATTCCATTTTGTCAAGGTACTAAACCTGGGACGAGAAATCTTCACTTTTATTTTAACATTCTAAGAAATCAGTTCTCAAATATTTATTTATTTTATTTAAGAAATTTTGTAGTAAACAAATACTAAGAAATTACATTTTCTCTAATAATTTTCCCTGTGCAGTAGTAATATATTCCAGTAAGGATAATAACAATAACAAAAACAACAAACGTGTCAAAATTAAAACAAAGTGAATAATTCTCGGCTTTTTTTTTTTAGAAAAATCTTTCTAAAATATCAAATCTAGAAGGCATTGACTTTTAACTGTCATTCCATTTTGTCAAGGTACTAAACCTGAGACGAGAAATCTTCACTTTTATTTTAACATTCTAAGAAATCAGTTCTCAAATATTTATTTATTTTATTTAAGAAATTTTGTAGTAAACAAATACTAAGAAATTACCTTTTCTCTAATTTTCCCAGTGCAGTAGTAATATATTCCAGTAAGGATAATAACAATAACAAAAACAAAAAACGTGTCAAAATTAAAACAAAGTGAATAATTCTCGGCTTTTTTTTTTTAGAAAAATCTTTCTAAAATATCAAATCTAGAAGGCATTGAATTTTAACTGTCATTCCATTTTGTCAACGTACTAAACCTGGGACGAGAAATCTTCACTTTTATTTTAACATTCTAAGAAATCAGTTCTCAAATATTTATTTATTTTATTTAAGAAATTTTGTAGTAAACAAATACTAAGAAATTACCTTTTCTCTAATAATTTTCCCAGTGCAGTAGTAATATATTCCAGTAAGGATAATAACAATAACAATAACAAACAAAAAACGTGTCAAAATTAAAACAAAGTGAATAATTCTCGGCTTTTTTTTTTTAGAAAAATCTTTCTAAAATATCAAATCTAGAAGGCATTGAATTTTAACTGTCATTCCATTTTGTCAAGGTACTAAACCTGGGACGAGAAATCTTCACTTTTATTTTAACATTCTAAGAAATCAGTTCTCAAATATTTATTTATTTTATTTAAGAAATTTTGTAGTAAACAAATACTAAGAAATTAAATTTTCTCTAATAATTTTCCCAGTGCAGTAGTAATATATTCCAGTAAGGATAATAACAATAACAAAAACAACAAACGTGTCAAAATTAAAACAAAGTGAATAATTCTCGGCTTTTTTTTTTAGAAAAATCTTTCTAAAATATCAAATCTAGAAGGCACTGACTTTTAACTGTCATTCCATTTTGTCAAGGTACTAAACCTGGGACGAGAAATCTTCACTTTTATTTTAACATTCTAAGAAATCAGTTCTCAAATATTTATTTATTTTATTTAAGAAATTTTGTAGTAAACAAATACTAAGAAATTACCCTTTCTCTAATTTTCACAGTTCAGTAATATATTCCAGTAAGGATAATAACAAAAACAAACAAAAAAAGTGTCAAAATTAAAATGAATAATTCTCGGCTTTTTTTTCAGAAAAAATCTTTCGTAAAGCGAACAAACGTTTTAGCATCAAGGACTACAGAAAGATTTGTGCATTAGAAAGGATGGCGAAATTTGTTTTAAAAACTAAGATGCTTGGCGCCGCGGCTGCGGAGACGGTAAAAAGGGTGGCACGAGCCAAAATGAACGCGTCTACCAATATGTCGGCCACAGTACAACTTGTAACGAATTCGGTCGGTTGGGTCAACAACCGTTCAACCCGTAATACTTACGGAACTGGTCTAAATATGAGGAGTGTTTACGGAGATTCACTTAACATGCGCACAGAAACGCAGCAGCGCCAACAAAAACTTCAAGAAAATCTTGAAAGTTTGCGCCTTATAAACATGGAGCGCCCGAAAATCAAAAAAGACTACCGTATGCCGTATGTTAAGCCGATTTACCCGGTCCAAAAAAAAAAATTGAGCGATTGTACATCTATAGAGGAAGTTCTGAATTTTACCACGGAGCCTACCGAGTTGGCCGGTGAAGTGATATCCCTAAAACGTCAGTTGGGCTTAGAGAAGAAAAAAAGTCGAACCCTACTTAATCAATATCGTAATTTGGAAGGGAATTGGCGCTCTACCGACGATGAGCTGAAGTACAAGACCTTGGGCCGTTGGAAGTAGTTACCACAGAATTTGAAGAAATAACGTCCCCCCCCCCATCCCCCCGTGTGTGCGCATCTATGTATAATGTGTAATTAAAATTCCCTTTCGTTTAAAGGGAAGTTGCATAATCCATTTGATCTTGGGTGTTTATTGGGGGTTATATTCTATTGATCCTAAAAGTATAAAGAAAAACGAATATATTAAGGAATTAATTTTCTTGTGGATTCAGCATTAAGCCTAAGACTTGGTTATAAAGTGCTTATGGACTTTTAATATTATTCAATGTACATAAATTGCATTTGATCGATGTCGTTTCTTCTGCTCATAATTGCCACATAGATGTCACACACACACACACACACATACAAAGACGCGTATACAACACCCACACATCCTTCTATTTGTTTAAAATGCAATGCACTGTGCAAGTTTTTGGTTGTTTTTCGTACATTTTTTTTTTTCGTTTGGAGCCTTTTGTGGCTTTGGTGCTTTATTTGAGTTACGTGACCCTGTGCCATTGAGTGCAAAAATTTCTTTGCGACATGAACATGACACACACACACACACACACACACACACACACACACAGACACACACATGGATGATGAAGACAACGCCACCACCAATAAACATGAAGCCACTATGTGTGCGTGTGCTTGGGTGTATATGTATGTGTGTTTGGCTTGTACTTATGTTTGCCTGTCTGAATGTGGGTGGTTGGGCGTAGGATTGGCTGGTCTGTGTCCGACTCCTGGCATGTTGTTGTCGACAACGACGTCGTGCGAGCTTGTTAAGTTCATTAAGGTTGAATAATAACAACAGTAACTACATTTTAAAGGAGTTGTCTTGTCCTTGTCCTGGTCCCAGACACATACACATATGTGTACAGTGAATACCAGTTTTCAATGACAAATAGAGTACTTGAATTTGAACTGTTTCTACACACATATCTGATTAGATTATTTTTAACTTCAAAGCGAGTAAAAAAAAAACCCGGGTGTTGCAAAACAAGTATCGAATAGTGTTGTAAAGTAACAACAAAATCATTTGGCATTTGCCATTTCGTATGGTTTATAATTGGAACACATTTTTAGGACAGATTTCAGTGACAAGAAACAAAAAATAAATGGAATATAAATGATAAACATTTGTGTATTTACCAACACTGCCAAGCAGAGAGTGGTGCAGTGAGCCAGAGAATAAGAGAGAGAGAGAGAGACAGAGAGACACATTTTTGGGGTTTTATTATGTACTTTCTTGGGGAAAAAATCAGTTTTACTATATCTGAAATATCAATACTTATGTGATAAATGAAAACTTGCGAAAGAACCTTTCAATATGGAAAAAATTATTCGTTATCCACAATCGTTTCCTTTATCCCCGACGGAACTACTTTTTAGTATTGCTTCATCAATATGGAGTCTAAGCCCATTAGAGCACTTGAGTTCAGTTGAGTCAAAGCAAAATATACCTATAAATTCTTGATTGAGTTCTAGTTCACTTTTCCAGTCTTCACTGTCTGCATGACACATTTTGAGTATGTGTTTGTGTGTGTTGGGGTTTTTGTGTACATATTTTCGGGGCATTTTTTTTGTTCTTTCTTACTCGGTTTCTCCGTCTTTTGGGTTACTTTCCAGGTGTCCTGAGCTGGTTTGGCTTCAGTCATGTTGGTTGTTAACTGCTCTTATTACAACTTATTTTACTTATGCAATGTAGAACAAGACAAAGTTGTTCCAAAGAATAAGGCCTTTCGCCTTCGCTTGTGGTAGTTAAAGTTGTTGCATTCTCATTGAAGTAGCAAACAACCAAAACAACCAAATAAAAAAAAAGAGTTTTCCCTTTTTTTTTTTTGGTTTTTTTTTTTGGGAGGCTAATCCCAATTTCACCTAGTATGGTAGTTCTTACCTTGCACCATCTTCCCCTATCTGCCCGGTGTTATGTATGTAAGTATGTAGGGGTCTTCCTTTGCCTTGTCTGCCGCCGGCGCAAACATCTCTGCCACATAGAGCCACTCGACATGTGAGGG